>NC_142872.1:126423750-127131875 GCF_051225735.1 Oryctolagus cuniculus
AGAGTACCAGTTTGAGTCCTGGCTGCTCTGCTTCTGATCCATCTCTGTCGCTCCCCCTCTTCGTGGAGGAACGACACAGGACCCTGCGCTGTTCTTTTGTCTGCTCGGCCCTCCCCGGGTTTGCTGCTGGTTCTTCCCGAGTTGGCTGCCAATCCTTCCACCTCCGTGGAAGGGCGGCTCCCCCTGCCACTTTCCCCACTTCCGCGGGGGAGCGGCACACCGCCGGCCGGCTCTCTCTCGGGCTGCTCAGGTGTTCCTCAGGTGTTCCCCTTAGATGTTCCTGGTGCATGTTGTCTCTCTCCTCCTTTATAGTCCTCTTCCACCAATCCCAACTCTGCTACCCACACGCCGAGTACGCTGCTCTCCTCCAATCAGGAGCAAGATCAGCTCCTGCAGTTTATTGGTCGAACTGGAGGCAGCTGCGCAGAAGCTGTTTACTCCTCTCCCAGCGCCATATTGTGGGAGAGCAGATGCATAGAATAAGTCTTAATTCCAGTAACTTAGTCTAATCCGAGTTGCTCCCCACACATCTCCCTGCTAATGTGCCTGGAAAGGCAGCAGAAAACGGCCCAAGTACCTATGGGAGACCCAGATGGAGTTCTAGCTCCCGGCTTCAGCCTGGCCCAGCCCCAACCATTGCAGCCATTTGGTGAATGAGCCAGAGATGGAAGTTCTCTCCCCACCCCACCCCAGCTCCTCACTCTGCCTTTCAAAAGAAGTTTTATATCTGTTCTCCCTCACTCCTGTAAATGATTTGTCTGCTCCTGGAAGCACATGTATTTGAAATCCTTGGCCTAGACTTTGTAAATAAAAACGTAACCCTTGGAAAACCCAAAGCTCCAGGACAGAAAGATGTTGAGGATAGTAGTTCTCAGACAGGTGTGGTTTTGCATTTTAGATAGAAATGCCTAGGGGCTTAGGACTGGCACCTGGTGGGTACCAGTGAGGAGTGAGGCTAAATATCCTGTAACACACAGGACAGCCCTAACAGCAAAGGATTAGATAGTCCCCAATATCCCCCAATTAGATAGCAGTGATAAGGTTGAAATTCCGTATTCTAGGGGATGTGTTGGGAGGGAGAGGGTGTTGTGAGCCATGGGGCCAGCTGGGCTATTCCAGGCTCTTTGCTCCACACATGAAAGTTCAAGGGGGAGGCATAAAGGTGTGCAGGGAAGTGGGATTTATTTCAAGTAAAAATGCATGCTCATGAACTAAGTTCAGGACAGAGAGAATGGGAAAAAAAGTGATCCCCATCTACAAAGTTCAAGCCACCCTTTTACACTATCAGGAGGCACAGGGGGTGGTGTCTGGGGTGGGGCTTAATTGAATATTTAAATGGGTAGTTTGGAGTGGGACTTCAGTGCTGCCCATTTCTGTTATCCTGTTTTGAAATATTGGAAGTGTCATTGCAGCAGGTGCATGATGGGAGTAGGAGTGTCCCCATGATAATTTTATTATAATGACGTGATAATGACCTTAAGGTCATTGCAGAAGCACACTCTGTAGCCATACTGGATATTTGCAGCTGGCTCTGGTTCTATGCTTGCCACATTGGGGAACCCGTGGTTTCTGCTACATGGGAAAGGGAGGGGCTTGCTTGGTGGTACACAAAGAGGGAGCTGGTGTAGAATGGGTTGCCCTGTGGGGGCTGCTGCATGGACTGGTTGGAACTGTCAGCAGGGAGATGGGTGAGTTGGCCACAGCTGCTAAATGGTGGCCCACACTATTGCGTGGAGCAGCTGGGGCTGTCTAACCTTAGCTCCTTTCTTGAACACTCCCTATATCAAGGGAAGCAAGACCCCAGTCTTTTCTCAATCTGTTGATTAGATCGGGGACTCAGGCTGGGACTTCTCTGCAGGATAACTCTCATCTGAGTACATAAATTCTGACAGTTTAATTAAAGACAAAGAATTAACTATTGCCTAGCAACAACAGTTCAGTCTTGAAAAAAGAAAGGCATTACCCAAACTGATCATGGTCTTCACGGAGCCATCAGACTTGGCTCTAAATGACTTCTGATTATTCCAAGAAAGCAATTTAGTTTCAAAAACAATGATTTGCCATCACTGAGGATATTCAAAGCAGTGTGATGCACATTGTAATGAAATCTTCCACTTTAATGGGATTTTAAGTATGAATGGCTAACATAAGATTGCAAGAACTTTAATTTGCTGAGATTGGTTAGGTCAGGAAAGCATTTGTATTGTTATAGGGAAAGAATTATACAATTACTTTCATAGAGTTTCTTGCTCTCTAAGTAAGCATATAAACATGGACATTTTTGATCTATAAATTATAAATGCAATTTTTGTTTTGATTAATATTAAAATATGTACCTGTATTCAATTAAAGAATTGCTATATTAACAAAGAAATATGAAACAGTAGCTGAAAATATTTCAAACAAATGCAGCATTATCAGAAGAAATGTATACTCTCTCAAGATGATCAAACGGCTAGACCGAAGCTAGGAACCAGGAGCCTCACCCTCATCTCCCACATGGGCGGCAGGGGCCCAAGTGTTTGAGTCCTCTTCTGTTGCTTTCTCAGGTGCATTATCGGGCAGCTAGATGGGAAGTAGAGTAGCTGGGGCTTGAATGAGTGCTCATGTGAGATGCCAGCATTGCTGATGGGAGCTTAATCCGCTGTAACACAATGCCAGCCCTAAAGCCATGGTATTTAAGACAGTGTGCTACTAGCCTTAAGAACAGACACATAGGGGCCAATGCTGTGGCGTAGCAGGTTAAGCCACTGTCTGCAGTGCTGGTGTCCCATATGGGTGCCAGCTCAAGTTCTGGCTACTCCACTTCTGATCTAGCTCCCTGCTAGTGGCCTGGGAAAGCAGCAGAGGATGGTCCAAGTATTTGGGCCCCTGCACCCATGTGGCGGACCTGGAAGAAGGTCTTGGCTCCTGGCTTTGGCCTGGCCTAACTCTGGCTGTTGTAGCCATTTGGGGAGTGAACCAGTGGATGGCAGATCCTTGTTCTCTGTCTCTACTCCTTCTCTAACTTTCAAATAAATAACTCTTTTAAAAAAATAGACACATAGATTATTCAATGAAATTGAGAGTCTAGAAATAAACTCTGACATTTACAATCAGTCAATTTTTGACAGGGTACTAAAAACAATTCAATGGAGTCAATAAAATATTGTCTTTTCAACAAATGTTTCTGGGATAACTGGACAACCATACAAAAAATAACTAAAAATACATTAAAGGTGTAAATGTGTTATGTAAAACTACAAAAAATCTTTGAAACATAGGTATAAGTCTTTATGACCTTTAGTTGTCAATGACTTCTTAGATATGTCACCGAAAGCACAACCAACCAAAGAAAAAATAGAAGAAATTGGTTAGGAGTATTTCCCCAACAGTACCAGTGTGCTGCACCTTCTGCCCAGCCAGTGGTAGTTCCATCTGAAACACCAGTTTGGATGCATTACAGAAGTGCTCTTGTTAACATCCTTGGTTAGGGCACATGGATCACAGGCTCACCTCCGGATGCTCTAGTAAGCTGTGTGTTCTCTGGCCATAACAGCCCAAGACCCGATAGAGCCTGAGCCCCTGTAAGTCTGTTTCTTTTTTTAATGTAAAAATGTACTTATTTAATAGGGAGAGAGAGACAGACAGACTGTGAGACACTCCTGTCTACTGGATGACTCTCTGAATGCCTGCATCTCCAGTGAGGGCAGAGCCAGGAGGTGGGAAGTCAATTCAGATCTCCAATGAAGGCGGCAAGAACACGGTTACTTGAGCCATCACCCCTGCCTCCCAGGGTCTACTTAGCAGGAAGCTAGATTCAGGAGCTGGAGCCTGGAATGGGACCCAGGCACTCTGTTGTGTGTGTGTGTGTGTGTGTGTGTGTGTTTTAAGATTTATTTATTATTTATTTGAAAGTCGGAGTTACACAGAGAGAGGAGAGGCAGAGAGAGAGGGAGGTCTTCCATCCAATGGTTCACTCCCCAGTTGTTTGCAATGGCCAGAGCTGTGCTGATCTGAAGCCAGGAGCCAGGAGCTTCCTCTTGGTCTCCCACGTGGGTGCAGGGGATCAAGGACTTGGGCCATCTTCTGCTATCCCAGGCCATAGCAGAGAGCTGTATTGTAAGTGGAGTAGCCGGGACTCGAACTGGCGCCCATATGGGATGCTGGTGCTTCAGGCCAGGGCATTAACCTGAAGTGCCATAGATGCTGATATGTTAATCAGCATCTTAACTGCCGGACCACCCACCGGCCTGTGTAAGCTGACATCTGACGGTGCTGTGTGGTGTCCTGTCCCCTGGTCTTCTAGCCAGCACCTCTCTGGGTTCTAGTAAAACAGCCTTTCCACGCCCCCTCCCAGCAGGAGGGTGCTGGATAAGTTTCCTGAGGACCTCGCTGGCATTTGGCAGATGAAAGTAATCACTGGTCAGCCATGACTACATTTCTTATGCACTCTGACTTTAAACCGTTGCGCTGTTCCAAAAACGATTGCGTGCTGGTTTTTTCTAATTAATGGTTTTCCGTTGCCTGTTTTCCCCTCACCCTCTTGTGTGACCAGGAAGCTGAGCAGGGCAGCCTGAGGAAGGCCTGCTTCCTGCCTCGCGTGCTTTGGGTACAGAAAGCTCTGTTTCCCAGTTCCTGAGGGCTCTGGGGCCCCCAAGGAGGGCTTGCATGAGAAGGGCTGCCTGGCAACCCGGCCAGCAGGTGCTCTGCTCTCAGGAAAGATGGCTGCCCTGGGCCTCGTCACTCTGTGCAGAGGCAGCTGCCTGCTGGCTGGCCCTTCCCGACTGCTGAGAGCAGGCAGGCAGGCAGGGGCAACCATTCTCTTTTCCTCCAACTGGACCAGAACCCGTGACATGTGGGGATGTCCTCCAAGGTCCAGACTGGCTCAAGCAGTCGAATGCATTTATCTAATGCTGTCTGCTTATTTTGAATGAAATGAATGATGATGGAGAAAGGAATAATTTTCTCACACATAATACTGAGCACAAAGGTAATGGTCTAAACCATATCAGTGGTAATAAGACACAGGTAAAGTGAGCCGGGGGTGCCACTGGGTTTTGATACAGTGCTAAGAGCAGGCACACCTGGATTCGAAAGAAATGCTTGCATTTCTTTCATTACAGTTGGGTCACTTTATCTGCATGGACCTGAGTAGTTTTCTTAGCCTTTTATGAGTGTCAATGTCTTTACCAGTAAAAAAAAAAATATTGCTTGCCTTCTAAGTTTGTTCTAAAGTTTGAATTAAACTTTAAACAGAAGCACCTAACATGGGATCTGGGCATATATTAGGTGCTCAATAAATAACTCACACATAATGCGAACTATGAACCTAAGGCTTGACACGCACCAATTTTTTTTATTCTCATGAGGGCTCAGTGAGGCAGGCAGTGTTATGATCTCCACTGTACAGATGAGGAAGCCTAGGCACAAAAGGTTAAAGCAGCGCGCCCAAGGTTATCCAGTGACAACTGCAGTCAGGATTTGAATCCTTCCCAACTGACCCAAGCTTTTGTGTTCTCAACCATTTGTACTAGAGTTCTTCTAACGCATCTGAACTTTTTTTTTTTTTTTTTGACAGGCAGAGTGGACAGTGAGAGAGAGAGACAGAGAAAAAGGTCTTCCTTTGCCGTTGGTTCACCCTCCAATGGCTGCCGTGGCCAGCGCGCTGCGGCCGGCACACCGCGCTGATCCTGATGGCAGGAGCCAGGTACTTACCCTGATCTCCCATGCAGGTGCAGGGCCCAAGTACTTGGGCCATCCTCCACTGCACTCCCGGGCCACAGCAGAGAGCTGGCCTGGAAGAGAGGCAACCGGGACAGAATCCGGAGCCCCGACCGGGACTAGAACCTGGTGTGCCGGTGCCGCAAGGCGGAGGATTAGCCTAGTGAGCTGTGGTGCCGGCCTGAACTTTCTTTTTAACTTTCGCTTCTGCTCAGATGACAACGTGCAAACTTCCAGGCCCTTTCAAGACCCAAAAAGCAGCTGTTTTGCTTGTAGAATGTGACCTTCTGCTTGTGGGTTCTATGAACCCGTCTCTGTGTCACGGGGTCTTTCAGCTATCCTGAGGGGTGGTTCGCTGCTTAGGTCAGATTGCCAAGGTCAAGATGCCAAGTGTCTCTGTGTGCCTGCTCTGAGGCTTCAGCCTCTGCCCCTTAACGTTCCCCTTGTTCTCCTCCATCCCTGCTTTAGGCTGCAATATTGCAAACCACATCCCTTAGTAGTGGCTGGACCCATTCAAACTTATCAGCACCAGCAGTGTCTTTATGGGACAAAGAATGCCATTGTTATAGCCATGAATGGCCCTTCCTCTCCAGCCCCTCTCCTCTGCTTACAAAGAATTTCAGGAAAATCTGCTTTGCCCAAATCTTCTTCCATTTCCCTGCGTGTGTGTTTTCTACACCTGCCCCTCTACCACAGCTTTTGTTTAGGGGACCTGGCGCGTGTGTCGGTGATTTATGAAACAGTGCGGGAAACTGGCATTGGTTCCAAGGTTACGTGACGACGAGACTCAGTGGAGTTGGAGCAGGAAAGGTTTAGGAACTCAACACATCTGAGAATCCCTACCTCTGTGTGCAAAATCCAGTCTTGTGAAAAACCACCCCCTTTGTAAAATGTCCAATTAGCCTAATAAAAATCTCTGGGGGCAGAAAGCCAGGACTAAAACAAGGCATACCAAACATTGGCAAGGCTGGATTTTCACCAGACAATTTTGAAAATTGCATTGTAAAAAATAATCCCACAGGCTGAAATGCTATGGTATAAAATAATAACAAGTACCGAGTCCTCTTAACAACTGGTAAATGTCTAAGCATTTTTGCGTTCATATAGAAGTGGAAAATTCTGATTAAGGCCAATTTTGTATCCAATAAATTTTGCTTGCTAGTTGCCTGTTACTATAAACTTAAACTTGACCTATGAGCCTTTGGCTTTGAAAACTTTTTTTTCCTCTTTAGACTCTTTTGAGGATGTTATGAAAACACTAATTTTCATCGCTGCTTTTTGAAACCTTTTAACTCCTCCGAGGCTTGGTTTCCTAGGCTGTGCCTCTGTGGCTGTTTTCTCAAACACACAATGGGCTCCCATAACCCATATGCCTCACTCTTCACCATTGTGCTGGGGCTAGATTTCCGAAAGTGCCAAAAATCCCTCTTCCCTGAACTGCCCTAATGGATATGATGAGGAACGACTGCATTTTTTAAAAGCACTTTAAAAAGCATTTGTAGGACCCAGAAGAACTCTTCATGATGGTGTCCCAAATTGGGTCCAATTTATTGGTCAATCAGATGAGATGAGCCCTGAGTGGCTAACAGGCAGTTACCCAGGGAAGATAAGGTAGGCAGCTCATCACGATATATAAGAATTCATGCTTCACTCATCTCACGCCAAAAATGAGTTGCCCTAAATTCTTCCAGGAATGGGAAGCAAAAGCCTGGCTTTTTACCTTCAAGTCATGCTTGTGGATTTCTCAAAGAACTTCCTTTCAATGAATTATTGAGTGAGCTCGCCCACGAAGGAATTCTCTATGCAAATGTAAACAGAGCGAAGCAGGCTCTCCCTTAGGTTGGTGTTCATGAACCTATTTCCTCATTTCTAGTTTTGGGCATCAAGATGAGCCTTTTGTCTTTTATGCCCACATCGGGGGCTCAAAAAGGCTCCTCTCTCTGTGTTAAACCCGGAGCCCCGCCCACGTGCTGGGGTGGGGTTGGAAGCAGTCCAAGGGCTGTCCAAACGGAACAGTGCTATGGGGGAGGCACCCTCGGGAGCTCATGAGATTACAGTGACATCTTGGAGGGATCTCAGGGTCTGCGTCATTCTCCAAGAGAGAGAGGCCCCGGGGGAATGCCCATGCGTACAATACATTCGTTTAAGGACAGAAAGTGGAGGCTGTGTACTTTAGCTGCCTTGGGAAGCACTTCCTGGCTCCTGGCACTGCTCGGGATCCAGCCACTGCATCAGCCAGCGTTGGGTGCACTGCCTTTGGTGGTAGTTACACGTGGGTGCTACCCCCGCGGTTACAGGGACGTTGGCACTACGTGAGGCGGGGCGAGCTGTACCCCATCAGCAGGTGTAACTTGGGATCCACGAACCTCACCCGATGCTGGCGTGACTGCAGGAGACAGTGTGAGGGAAGCACAACAAACAGCACACCTCCTCCTCTCGCCATTCCTCCGGCACAAATACGATAATGGTGTGTTTGCAGCCCAGCGCAATGATGCGGATCCGAACACCAAAGCCCAGAGCTGGCGGTCCCTGCTCTTGCCAAGTGGGTACCACAGAGGCAGAAGCCAGCAGCGTGTCCATTCCTGAGCTGCAGTGGGTCGGCTCCCCTCTGCTTCCGCCGGTATCTGGCAGCCAGGCGGAGCACCGGGCTGGGGAAGCAGACCGGGGCTCTGCTGTGTCCCCTTCACCCTTTACCTCACCCGCTTGGGTGCCTGTGCTGGAATGTTGGAGCCGGCCTCCTCCCTAGGAGTGGAGGTGGGGCCAGTTGAGGATCCGGGCCGGAAGCTGGTGGGCCTGCAGGGAGGGGAGCCCAGTGGGCACTGCACAGACCTCCACCCGGTGCTCATCCTCTGCCCTGTGCGCAAAGGGAGGTCAGGCCCCAGGGGCCCACAAAGCTGCGGTCATTCCTTCTCACTGTCTAGCCAGTAAAGGGCAGCCCTCCTGGGTCAAGGCCAGGAGTCAGCTCCTCTCTCAGCAGCTGCAGGTGGCCAGGGGAGCCCTGGCAAAGCTTGTTCAGCTTTTCTTCCCCGCCATATTCTATTTATTTCCCCCTCCACTATGCTCTTGGCTGTATTCAAGTCTCAGCTTGTATCTGTCAAAACACCCTATGTGCTGTCTTTTGATTATCTTTTCATATTTTGTTTCCAAACCATCTTATTGATCTTTACACAATCAGAATCCAGGCACAGTATCAGAGTTATGCAGACAGCTTAGATAAATAAAATGTTGCCTTCAAGTTAAACAGAGCTTGTCTGGAGAACAAAACCCTGCAGCTTCCTCCCCATCCCCCCGTGATGCACTGGGACACACGTTTCAGGTCCTGCCCACACAACTGGAAAGGAAATCCGCCAGGCCCGGCATTCCAGTGTCGCGGTCCAAGGTGTTTCTATTTCCTACCCTGCACGTGGATGCCAGCACGGAGACCTTCCCAACAGCACCGTGGAAGAAGAGAATGACAGCAAAGTGTCAGCAATGGGTATCCCTGCGATAATGAGCAACTTTGACAACCAAGTCAACGTAAGTGTTTGGAAAAGCAAGATTAAATTGTTGGTGTGGGCTCCCATCCTTTTCAGCTGGTTGTTCCATTAATTAGTAGGGACATTTGGGCACTTGAAAATTTGCCCCAAATTTCCACAATTGAAATGAAGTTGAAAGTGGATAGAGTTTCCTTGTGTGGTAGGCAGATGGAGGCTAAGAATGTCCCCAGGGCCGGTGCTGTGGCATAGCGGGTAAAGCCGCCGCCTGCAGCATCAGCATCCCATATGAGTGCTGGTTTGAGTCCTGGCTGCCCCTCCTCCAATCTAGCTCCCTGATGGCCTGGGAAAGCAGTGGAAGATGATCCCAAGTGCTTGGGCCCCTGCACCCATGTGGGAGACCTGGAAGAAGCTCCTGGCTTTGGATCAGTCCAGCTCCGGCCATCGCGGCCATTTGGGGAGTGAACCAGCAGATGGAAGACCTTTTGTTAGTAAGATGGTGCCGTCATCTATGCTCTGGGGTTCTGGCCCTTGTGGCCCCCTTGCACAGTCAGCTTCAGTCCTAAGCCCCATGGCCCAACACAGGTGTCAGCTCTACCCCCACCCTAATGGGATTGGTGGCTCCTACTTCCCTGCCCCCTGGCAAGCGTATAACAGGACCTGCCTCCAGCACTGTGCTCTCTCCCTCCTGATTCTTCTCTCTTACTCTCGCCCTTCCCCCCAACCCCCAGCCCGTAGGGCTATCCGCCACCCCACAATAAACCTTTCCCTTAACTCTGGTGTTTGGTGTGTTTTGTGGTAGCCTTATACCTCTCTGTCTCTTCCTTTATCTGTAGTGCTACCTCTCAAATAAAATAAAATAAAATAAAGTCTTCCAGAAAATTCTGTGAACAATCTAGGCTTGGGAGCTCTCCAGAGAACAAACATCCCATTGGATATGGCATTACAGCCACCTCATCTACACACACTTTCTTTTTTTCCTGCTATAAGAGCAGTATCTATTCATTGTAGAAGATATATATATATAAAAAGAAAGAAAGAAAGAAAGGAAGGAAGGAAGGAAGGAAGGAAGGAAGGAAGGAAGGAAGGAAGGAAGGAAGAAAGAAAGAAAGAAAGAAAGAAAGAAAGAAAGAAAGAAAGAAAGAAAGTAAGAAAGAAAATCCAGATTTTCACTATCCGGAGAAAGACATATGTCAATCAGGAAATCTCCTTTCAAGTCTTGTTCATGTCTTACAACACAATGTGGACCATACTGTCATGAGGCACAATATTGAAAGGACACTATGCTCGATTCTGGCAGCTACAATGCAGATGTGCCACACTGCTAGCTGGTGAGCTTGATCCTTGGGACTCTGGACAAAGAAGGGGAAGCTTAACTATCTAGCCAGGAAGCTTAGTTCTAGTCTAAACAAGAGCTCAGCTGGGCGACTTCACACTTAGGGTATAACTCAAGCTCCCCAACAATGACTTCAGGGTGTCACCAGGAAGAACAAGCTCTGATTCCACAAAGCACACAGAATTCCAGGGAAATATTCTAGCTAAGAAGGAGCCATTGGAAAATCAGGTTTCCTCCTGCCAGACACTCAAAAGACTACAAACTCTTAGAGACAGATTGAGTCTTTCAGTACTGAGGGCTGTGTTGAAAAAAAAAATGCAATCTTATGTGGTTTGGAACTTGTGTTGAGAAAATACACGCTGTCGACAATGGTTTCGCCCCATAGTCTGCAGAAATAAACACGTATAAAGAAGTGGCTGGCCTCGTTTATTAAGTACCAGACTGGAAGCCAGGAACCCAGGCCTCTCGGGCTGACTTACTACACAGTCCTCACCTCGTCGCTTTTCAATCTCCTTTCCAAGGAGACTGCACAGATTGATAAAGTGATCAGCTATGGGTGGCTTGGCTTTGGGAAGGTCAGGTTTAGGGGTTCAGTCTCTTCTTGCCCAAGTTCTTCAAGGCTATTTCCAGATGTCATGTGGTTCTGCACTAACACAAGATCCTGACCGATGAAGTTCATGGCTGTGTGTTACGGAGGTGGTTTTGGCCCAGGCTTCAGTCATAAGACTGTTCATTTCAGCTCAGCAGTGCGCAGCTGTCCGGAGCCTTGCTCTAACTTAGCGTTATCTCAGGGAGGGTTTGGATAAACACAAAGGTCTTTGTAGCACCAGCCCAAGAGCAGTTCCTGTAAGCAAAGGAGAGGAATTCTCTTCGGTCCTGCCATGTCCTTGGGGCAGCTGCCAGTGGAGAGTTCAGTCTCCTTTCTCAAGAGCGCTTGAAGCGTTTGCTGCAAGCCAGGGATTTCAGTCTGTTAGAGATGATGGAAAATGTGCTGGGGCTTTAATGCTTGGGGAAATGTGTTTTTGTTCACTCGCTCTTATTATAACCACAGCTGTTATCAGCAGGGCAGGCTATGTCTTAACAGGCATGGCTTTCTGAAGTCTGGAGTTCTCTTCCACGATCTGTTGGCTGGGGGGATCAAACGGTGAAGCCTGAGAAAAGCCAGCCCTCTGGGACTGCTGATACTGCCCCTAGGGCTACTACTCTGCAAGGCCTCAGTCTGGGCCTACACCCGTGTGTGTTCTCTCCATTTGGGAAGCCAACCTGAAAGTGAATCTTTTGTTCCTGGCTTCTCAGGTGAGCTACCAAGTTCAATCCATCCAAAATGCCTCGCTTTTTCTACCTTCTGTCTCCACAGACAGGCTTACCTTTTCTTGGCTGTTTCCTAAGCTGTTCTTTTGTGGCTCAGTGGTTTGCAGTAATTGGATCCCTCAGTGTTGGGGTCGCATAAAAATTCAGGATCCCCCAGCCAGCAGCTTCCAAGCCCTGCTCTTGGGAGGAGGTGACTCTGGGCCAGTAACACAGGGCATCTCAGTCTGATTTCTCTTGCTATTACAAAATACCTAAGGGTGGGTCCTTTATAAATTAAAAGAGGTTTCTTTGGCTCACAGTTCTGAAGGCTGGAGGTTCCATCTGTGTGGGGCCCCTGGCGAGGCTTTCTTAGCTGCATCACCACATGGCGGAGGGTGTCAAGGTGGGAGCAGTCACACAGCGAAAGTCAAGGTCAGGCCCACTCTTTCATAACAGCTGGCTCTATGAGAACCAACTCTCTCCACGAGAGCAGCATTCATCCTTCCTAAGGGTGATGCCCCTCTGACGGAATGACTTTGCATAGGCCCCACCACTTTCACCATTGCTACAGGGGGGATCACGTTTCCACTGGGGCACACTCTCAAACCGTATCCAAAGCACAGCAGATAGAACTTCAGAATGAACCAACGGTATACCCTTGGCCTACTGCACACACACAGGGACATACACTGGCTTCCTCTCGTGTGTTGAGCTTCAGCACAATGACTAATGTGAACAAAAGTGGCCAAATGAAGTTTGAAACCCGAATACATCCTTCCACATAATTTTACTGGTTAAGAAAGAAAATCCTGGGGCTGGCGTTGGGGTGCCATGGGTGACGCTGCTGACCGCAACATTGGCATCCCATATGAGTGCTGCTTCAGGGGCAGCTGCTCTGCTTCCAGTCCAGCTCCCTGTAAAATGTACCTGGAAAAGCATCAGAAGATGGCCCTTGCCACCCACGTGGGAGACCAGATGCAGTTGTGGCTCTTGGCTTCAGGCCCAGCCCAGGCCATTATGTCCATTTGAGGAGTAAGCCAGTGATGGAAGTTCTCTCCTTCTCTCTCTGTGTGTAACTGCCCTTCAAGTAAATAAACAAATCTTAAAAACAAAAGAAATGAAACACCAAGGAGGTTAACTGACCTACCTAATACTTTGGTTGCCTTTTTTTTTTTTTTTTTTTTGACAGGCAGAGTGGACAGTGAGAGAGAGACAGAGAGAAAGGTCTTCCTTTGCCGTTGGTTCACCCTCCAGTGGCCGCCGCGGCCGACGCGCTGCGACCAGCGCACCGCGCTGATCCGATGGCAGGAGCCAGGTACTTCTCCTGGTCTCCCATGGGGTGCAGAGCCCAGGTACTTGGGCCATCCTCCACTGCACTCCCTGGCCACAGCAGAGAGCTGGCCTGGAAGAGGGGCAACCGGGACAGAATCTGGCGCCCTGACCGGGACTAGAACCCGGTGTGCCGGCGCCGCAAGGCGGAGGATTAGCCTAGTGAGCTGCGGCGCCAGCCTAGTTGCTTTTTGACAAAGCCAGGACCAGAACCCTAGGGCTCTCACCAGCTTTCATTCATTTATTCAATCATTTATTCATCCCCAAATGTTTCCTATCCCAGACATTGCACTATCATATCCAAAAGTCTTTTTAAATAGTTTACATGAGTCATTTCTATTTGAAAAAACTATTTTCCACCAACTTGAGCTTTAGCTTAGCTCCTAACTTATCTTTCACTAGCTTCTTTGAAGGACTTTCCTCATTAAAGATCACATTTCTTTTGATTCCAACTGAGGAATTTGTGGTCAAGTCATATTACCATTTAAAATATGTGGAATATATTAACATTTGAAAACCCCATTCATTGTAAAAGCATCTCTGTAGTTTGCTAGTAGGGTCACAGTTGGCATGCATTTAGCTATATAATACCACATGATATATACTGGGTTTCTTTCAATGAAGGCAACATTTGCAAAAGGAACGACCTGTCCTACTGTTTTTGCTTTTCCGGACCCATACTTTTGCACTCGTCTTGTCTTGTGAGTGTGATTTGTGTGGTCACGATGGGCTATGCAGACCACAGTCCTGTATGACCACCCATTTCCTATTTATGTGGCTGCTTTCCCCTGTAGGCAACAGTGTCTTATCATCTCTGTATTCCCAGCGCAGCTCTGAGCAGGTTCTCAATAAATATTGGGGAGTTAGGAGGGCAGGGAGGAACAGGAGTTGTGTGCCATGTCTCCCTACAGAGTGCTTCTAAGAAGGAAAACTTTATAAAAACTGAAGTGCTCTCTTGAAACCAGCCCTCTTAAACAACAACACAGTGTCACTGCTCTTGAATGAAAATCTTATATTCTGCTTTTTAAGATTGAAATCAACTTTCCAAATGAAAGTTGTTTCACACAGAGGAGAGAGAAGCCTCAAGAAAGTTCACCATCTTCTCTGTATCCACCAAGTATTTTCATGACAAAAAGAAAATGTAACATTCCATTCTCCTCTTTAAACATTTATCTATCTCTAAGGAAACTATACTATGATACACACACACACAAATGCCTTTATAATGACATTATCAAATGTCCATGGAAGTAGAGATAATAGCATCAGAATCCCGGTACCCATCAACTAACTTCAACAATTATCAACATTTGGGCACTCTTGCTTCACTGCTTACCCCTTCCATTCTAAAATTATGTTAAATTAACATGATAGATGGGGCCTGCGCTGTGGCACAGCAGGTTAACACCCTGGCCTGAAGCGCCGGCATCCCATATCCCATATGGGCACCGGTTCTAGTCCTGGCTACTCCACTTCCAATCCAGCTCTCTGCTGTGACCTGGGAAAGCAGTAGAAGATGACCCAAGTCCTTGGGCCCCTGTGCCCACATGGGAGACCTGGAGGAAGCTCCTGGCTCCTGGCTTCAGTTTGGCACAGCTCTGACTGTTCTGGCCAGGTGGGGAGTGAACCAGCAGATGGAAGAACCACCCCCCCTTCTCTCTCTGTGTAACTCTGACTTTCAAATAAATAAATACATTTTTTTAAAAAAAGATTTCTGTTTGCTCCTAATATCCATTCTCTCTGTCTCTCTTGCTAATAGAACCCTCTATTTTCAACTGGGCAAAAGGTCACCGGGAATCAATAGTGAATTTCCCTAATGGATGCAGACATATGATTAAAGTTCTGGCCAACAGAATGAAAATAAAAGTGTCATGTATAAATGTAAAGACATGTCATCAAAGGGCGTGAGTATACTCTGTCTCCTTCCTGCTTCCTGTTGGCCATAACACAGATATGATTGCTGGAGCTCAAGCAGCCACCTTGGATCATGAAGTAGAATATGCCAAGACTGACAATGCAGATGACTTTGTGGAGAACTCCATCAGCTCCCAACTTCCTCCCTCCAGATTTCTTTTATATCAAAAAGAAATAATTTTGTATCCTATTTCTTAGGCCCTTAATCTTTAAACATTTTTTAATTAAAAAATTTTATTTGGACATCTATTAGAGGTCTGTTTCCTCACTTAGCTTTTTTTTTTTTTTTTTTTGCTTTTTTTAAAAAAAGATTTATTCATTTATTTGAAATGCAGAGTTACAGAGAGACAGAGAGAGAAAGAGCGAGAGAGAGAGAGGGGGGAAGAGAGGTCTTCTATCTGCTGGTTCACTCCTGAGATGGTTGCAATGGCCAGAGCTGGGCCAATCCAAAGCCAGGAGCTTCTTCCTGGTCTCCCACATGGGTGCAGGGGCCCAAGGACTTGGGCCATCTTCTACTGCTTTCTCAGGCCATAGCAGAGAGCTGGGTTGGAAGTGGAACAGCAGGGACTCGAACCAGTGCCCATATGGGATGCCAGCACTGCAGGAAAGAGGAAGAGACAGAGAAGAGACCAAGAGAAAGAGAGATCTTCCATCCATTGGTTTACTCTTCAGATGGCCTCAATGGCCAGGGCTGGGCCAGGTTGAAGCCAGGAACTTCATGGGTGTCCTCCATGTGGGAGCCCTGGCACAAATACTTGGGCCACCTCCCACTGCTTTTTCCTGGCCATTAGCAGGGAGCCTGATTGGAAGTGGAACAGCTAGGACATGAACTGGCACCCATATAGGATGCCCGCATGGTAGGCAGTGGCTTTACAGTGCCACAGTGGCAGCCCCCCATATTTGATTTTTAAAAGAAGCCATCCTTTAGGCAATAACTTTAAAAATAATGAACAAAACTGAGGCAATCCCTTACAATGCGAATAAAGCTCAGGTTAAACATTAACAACATCTTAAAGCAATTGCCCTTGCAAGCTGATATACAGAAAAGCCTGTGGTGGATCATGTGTCTTGGACTCACTGCACATCAGGTAGTGTGAGTAGTGTTCGTTATGCGATAATGAAGCTGTGCTCCTGAGATTCGCCCACTCCCATGAATGGTCTCAGGAGCTGCATATATAAGGGACACTGTGGAACAGCCAGGGAAGAAGAAAGGCTGGCGGGAGTGACACTGTCAGCGCTAGGAGCATGGAGGATGGAGCCGGGCAGCACTGTTGGCCTGTTCTTGAAAGGGGAGCCCTGCCTTCCACGTTGTCTCAGTCTTGCCTCTCTCTAGGTCTTTGTGTATATATAGTGCTGTAGAAGCCAAAGAACATGGCCCAGTCCATATATTCACTCGGTGTGAGTGGAGAATATGTTGTCTGCATGCCAGCATCCAATTCCCACCCTCCAGCCACAGCTTCGCCTGTGCAAAGCCCTTGGTCTGTCCATGCAGTGGTGTGGGTGGGATGTGCCGCCCCAACTCCCAGCGTGAGCCAAGCACTCTATCACACGTCCTGGGTCACCAAGATTGGCTGAATGAATGGTGGGCAAGTGACCTAAGCTGATCAAATTAGAGTGACTCTTGAGTTTTGTGGGAGCCTTCAGAAAAACAACTTTTCATTTTTCACTGACTCAGAATTTTAAGCAAATGAGGTTAAAAAACTACAGTGATCTCACCACCAAAAGGCCAGAACCTTATCTAAGTACGTAGGTGACCCACAAGAGGCTGACCCGGAAGTGGAGGAAGAGGAAACCCTCTTGTTGGTGACGTCATTCAGGCCCCAGCGTCAGGCGATGCTGGAGCAGGCCCAGCTCTGGCCTTCTCGGTTATGTAAGTCATTAAGTTCCAGGTTGTTACTGTTATTGTTGTATGTTTTGGAACTAGGGCTGCCAGATAAAACATAGGACATCTAGTCAAATTCCAAACTCAAATGCCTTTGAAAAATTATAAGCATGTTCCAACTATTGCATGGGGCATAGATAAAAATTGAGTCATTGCTTATCTGGAATTTAAATTTCACTGGAGGACTATATTTTTCTTTGCTAATAATTACCAACCCTCCTTATAACCAAAATGTATTAGTGCTGGGTGGTGAAGTGTTCATGAGAGGGTGTGAAACATCTGTTGTTTGGGTGAATGAAATGGGACATTAGAGTCCTTGGCCAGGCCTGGAGATTACTGAATGACAAAGCCAGCGTCATTTCCGAAGCAAGGAGCCACACAGTGGTGTGAACAGTACCGAGGAGAGGCAGGGCGGGCAGCCACGCAAAGGTCTCAGCTGAGCCAAGGATTAGCAACCTGGACAGCCTCAGGAATGGAAGATCAAGGTGGGGGCCGCCACTGTGGCACAGCTGGTAAAGCTGCCACCTTCAGTGCTGGCTGGCATCCCAGATGGGCGCTGGTTCGAGGCCCGCCTACTCCACTTCCCTTCCAGCTCTGTGCTAATGCGCCTGGGAAAGTAGTGGAAGATAGCCCACATTCTTGAGCCCCTGCACCTACGTGGAGACCTGGAAGAAGCTTCTGGCTTCAGATCAGCCCACCTCCGGCCTTTATGGCCATTTGAGGCGTGAACCAGCGGATGGAAGACCTCTCTCTCTCTGCCTCTGCCTCTCTGTGACTCCACCTTTCAAATAAATAAATAATCTTTTTTGAAGTACAGTGGAGACACATCCACACCTTATTTAACTTACTTTGTATTCAGAGGCTAGTCAAGGCAGGAGGCGAGAAAGAAGGAAAATAATCATTGAAACATTGTAGGGGCCACAGGTCCTGACAAGAACTTAGCAGGTGGCGTGAGTGGCCTGTCCCCTGCTGGCCTCTCAATGCAGGCATCTCTCTGGGTCCTTGGGGTGGTAGTCAAAATGTTTGTCACCAGGTACTGCCAACGTGTACCCACTGGCTCAGGCCTTCAGGAGCCGAGCAATCTCCCCTGGCACCGCGGCCCGCAGCCCTTGGCCTCTGCATAAGCGGTCACACCACTTGAGAAAGTAAGAAATGAGACAAAGTAGCAGAAACGAGAGGTCACGCTGCGGGGAGGCCGTGATCCGCGTGCAAGGCGGAGCGCCTTCCAGGGATGCCCTCTCGCAGCCCCGCGCAGGCCCCACGCTGCCTTCCCTGACACAGCACTGCGTGGCCCGGGCGGCGCCCCCTCCCCTTTACGGACAGCTCTCGCCCTCCTGAGGGTCTCCAGCTGTGCCTTTGATTCTTGTAGCTTTGGCTCAAGTCTGGCACTAGTGGGTTTCACATTCCCTGTGGCGCCTCCGCCCCCGAGGGCCCACGTCAGCACTGTCAACACCGTCGTGTGACATCCTGCTTGGGAAACCACCGGGTTGGATCAACTCTTCTATGACAGCTGTGGATTTTCCCAGACCCCAACCTTTCCAAACCTTCAGCGTCAAGCTGTGCGTGAAAGTCAGTCTTGCTATTCATAAACAAACAGAGAGCTTGAAAAGACAAGAAAGCTGCTGTTTCGGTGCCCAGCCTTCGCGTGGCTCCGCGGTTGCCTGCTCACCTTTTGATGGGAGGTCGGCAGTAAGGACCTGCCGGGATGATCACTGGGCGAGTGCTTGGGCCACGGGCGCCGAGGAGCTCTGATCACCACACATCACACACTCCAATCACCGTGGCACAGCAGGCGCCTTGTCACCAACTTCTGCTTGTTTCACTGAGGTGCGTAGGAAGAATGTACCAACTGGAAAAAATTAGGGCACACGCTTCAGCTTGTAACATAGTAAGATAAGCCCAGTTATTTTTATGCATTTGCTGTGCAACTCAGCTATGCCCAGATCTCACTAGCCCGTGGGTACCAAGGAGGCCACAGGGACATTGGACTTGGGATGTTTCTAGGCTCAGGAAGAGAGCAGCTCCCACGTGGCTGGGAGAGGCTTGTGGCTACCTGGAGCCAATCTTTCAAGTATATAGTGCTGCTGACATGGTCGTGGTCACTGTCCTAATCAATCAGGCCATGCATTTGTGACCACTGTGCTAAAATTCACCAGGTTGAAGGACTTGGGCTTAGCGAAGACTTCCCGAGGAAGGACCCAGTGGGGCTACTGTGAGATGCTGACACTACTGCATCAGCAGCAGTGGGCTCCTTCCCCTTGGGCTTGCCCAGGTACAAGGCACCTTTCCTGGAGCCCCTTCCTCACCTGGCTAGGTACCCCTTCAGAAGCAGCGGGGGGAACCTTCCCTAAGCATTGTCCCGTCTGCACTGTAGGCGTGTGTTCCTCGGGGTTTCCTGAATACCAAAGGAGCAGCAGATGTCTCACTCACAAATGACCCATGTCCGCCACCACTGCTGACTTTCCTAACACCCTAAGCACCCACAGTCACCTACCAGAAGCCACGCTTTATTTGGGGTGCAAATATGCTCTTGAATGAAGAGCTAAGGCTACAGACCATTCTTCTTAGCTTCATTTCGCTTGCCTGGAACACCTTCACTGAGCACAAAGGAGGGGGGACAGGATGCAGTAGCAGCAAAGACAATGATGAAGAGGAGGAAAGGAGAAAGTGAAGGTAGAGAATCAGGCCTGCTTCTCTCTCAAGAGGCCCCCTTTCAGGGCTGGTGCTGTGGCATAATGGGTTAAGCCACTGCCTGCAATGCCAGCATCCCACATGGATGCCGGTTCGAGTCCAGCTGCTCCACTTCTGATCCAGCTTACTGCTAATATTCCTGGGAAAGCAGCGGAAGATGGTCCAAGTGCTTGGGCCCCTGCACCCACGTGGGAGACCTGGAAGAAGCTCCTGGCTCTTGACTCTTGGTTTTGGCCTGGCCCAGCCCCGGCTATTGTGGCTATTTGGGGAGTGACCCAGCAGATGGAAGATCTCTCTCTATCTCTATTTCTCTCTAACTCTGCCTTTCAAATAAAATAAATCTTAAGAAAAAAAAAAAAGAGGCCTTTCTCTTCCACCGCTAGTCTCTCTCCATTTAGGATGAATTCTGGAGCAGCCCCTATTCACAGGCCTTTGCCTGATGGCAAAATAGATTAAAAGAATGTTCTCCGTTCTCTGCCTCAAAGCTTGGCCTATGGTTGCTTCTTCCTCCAGTCTCCTCTCTCAAGCTCTTTTTTTCTCCCAGCAGGCCCCATGGCTGAAATAGCCTGGGTGCCCCTGCAGCTTCCCAGCCAAAGCCCACGAGGGCTTGGGGCCTAGACCGTGCTCCTCTCTCAGCCCACTGCTCTTCTCTCCCTGAGTGGATCGCTGGGGGCTAACTCAGCTACGAGCCGGGAGAATCCCTCTTCAGCCCCTGGCCTTCTCTCCCGCAGAAGTCAGCGTCAGCGCTGTCCTCTTTCTCTTCCCCAAGCTCCTCCCCTAGGAAAGAATCCCTCAGAAAACACAACAAGGGGCAGGGGAGGCCTTCTGTCTGTGTCCAAAAGGACAGGACGAGAGACTTCACATCATCAGACTCCAGAGCCATGACTTGAAATCGACCCAAGTCTCTTCCAGTGGTTCTTCCCCTGTCCTACTAACACCCCTGTGGTCGCCAGCTCTTTGCCATTATAACACTGCTGGGGGCAGCCTAGCTTTATATAGGGAAAGGGTTCACAGTTCTGGGGGCTCACAGTCCAACATGGGGTGTCCCCACTGGTTGGCCATCTGCTGGTGGGGTACCTGCTGGCGGAGTCCCGAGTTGGCACACGGGTCTCTAAGTTGCGCCTTTTACAGCCGCAGGATCTCATTAGGACAGCTCTGTCCTAACAATTCAATCCAGGCACCTCCCCAAAGCTCTACCTCCAAGCTCTGTAATTGGATTAAGTTCCTATCCTAACATAAAACTATGGTGACCAAACCTTTCACACGTGGGCCTTTGGGGGTCCTTCAATATCCAGACCATAATAACTGTCCCCCTCCCTCATTATCCCTGATCAAAACTGCCAAGCAGTTCACTTGCATCACAGCTCCCATTGGCAAGTGGCTCATCAGGCGGCATGATGCGGCTGCAGGAGACAGAGTCCCGCCTGATATGAATCAGGTGCATCGGAGAGCAGTGGTTGTATAGACGCACACACCCTGGACCCAGACTGTGCGGATTAAGTCCTAGCTCAAGGGGTGGGCGCTTGGCATAGCAGTTGAGATGCTGCCGGGGACCCCATATCCATGTGCCTGTGTTCAAATCCGGGCTCTACTCCCAATTCTTGCTTCCTGATAATGTATACCCTGGGAGATAGCTGTTGCTGTTTCTGGTACTTGGGTCCTTGCCATCCGCGTGGGAGACCTGGACTGAACTCCCAATTCCTGACTTTGGCCTGTACCAGCTCCGTTACTGTAGGCATTTGGGGAGTAAACAAGTGGCTAGGAGATCCCTGTCCGTTTCTCTTTCTGCCTTTCACATACATCTTTAATACTTTTTTAAAAATCCCAGCTCAAACACTTAGTAGCTGTGTGCGTTCAGGCAGTTCACCTGATTGGTCATCTGTGAAATGGACATAATAGTATCTACCACGGTGGAAATCAAATGGGATAAGACACCTAAATGGGGGTGTGGCACAGTAAGTGCCACACATGATATGGTTTTTGTTTTAAGGATTTCTCCTGGGACACAGCTTAGCAGTCACCTTTTTGAGCGTACCCTTTGGGTTACCCAGAGTAACAACTGTTTACCTAGGACTTCCTCTGTGTTGGGTATAAGGCATAATCCAGAGATGCCGTAAAGTATTCGGGAGGATGGGCATGGGCTGTATGCAGATACTGTATCATTTTATATAAGGGGCTGAGCAGTCAAGGATTTTGGAATCAGAAGGGAGGGCCTGGAACCAACCCCCTCCAGACACAGAGGCACACCTGCATAACTCCCCCGTATCTTTCCAGTATCACCCCCTGAATCAATTTGTGCAGCCTTGCCGCAGTTCCTGGCTCACGTTATGTTCCCTCCTGACAAACGCTTATGACATCAGCACATCACCACGGCACATCTACAACATTCAAAGCATCTACAGGAAAACGGAGCAACACAAACCATAATAACGTGTGAAGCCAGATTTTCCTCAAGATAGCTCTCAGCCTATGCCTCAACGCCCAGCCGCGGGGGTAGGATTTCATCAGGCTCTTCTTGTTCCCATGGTAACCAACATACATGAGACGCTTATAAACAAAGATGAAGCGAGATGGTGAGTGGAAAACACGCGGCGACGAAGTGAGCAGAGCCAGGTCTCGCCCCAGCTCTGCAGCTCATCAGCCGGGTGGGCTGGGACAGCTATTTATATCTGAGTGGCTATTTCAGACTGAGAAGTGTTTCTCAAAGCCCGCGCCTCAGGTCACCTACGTCAAGATCAGCAGCGATGATTTTTTTCAAGTCCACATTATGGAGATCCCGCAAAACGACTACATCGGAATCTCGGAGCATGGGAACCTAGAATCATACTTTAAACAAGATCCCTAGGTGATTTGTTTTTTAAACAGAGGAAGTAGGTGTATGTGTGTATAGAATATAAATTTTCATTTATCTGTGAGGCAGAGAGAGAGAGAAGCTCCCATTACTTCCCAAACGCCCATAACCGTAGGGAATGGGCTGGGTCAAAGCCAAGAGACAGGAAGGCAATCCCGGCCTCCCAGGTGGGAGAACCATATCACTTACATCACCATTGCTGCCTCCCGGGCTCTGCACTAGCAGCAAGCTGGAGTCAGGAACCAGAGGCAGGAACTGAACCCAGGTACTCTGGGATCTTAAACCACCGTCGCAACCGCTAAGCTATACACCCGCTCCCTCCGAACAGACGATTCTTTTTTTTTTTTTTTTACAGGTAGAGTTAGACAGTGAGAGAGAGAGAGACAGAGAGAATGGGCTTACTTTTTCCATTGGTACACCCCCCCAAGTGGCCACTATGGCCGGTGTGCTGCGGCTGGCGCACTGCACCGATCCAAAGCCAGGAGCCAGGTGCTTCTCCTGGTCTCCTATGGGGTGCAGGGCCCAAGCACTTGGGCCATCCTCCACTGCCTTCCCGGGCCACAGCAGAGAGCTGGACTGGAAGAGGGGCAACCGGGACAGAATCTGGCGCCCCAACTGGCACTAGAACCCAGGGTGCTGGCGCCGCTAGGCGGAGGATTAGCCTAGTGAGCCTCGGCGCCGGCCTAACAGATGATTCTTAAACACACTGAAATCTGAGAATCACAAGGCTCTGTGATACCTCCTCCAACATGTTATTGTTCCCCATTTACTCACGGAGGTCAGAATTTGATTGCTTTGGACACAAAGAATCATTGCAAAAACCCTTGATTGACAACCAGACAGAATACACTCTTCAAAATACTCTTTCACTCAGCAACCATGTACCCTGTACTTTCTCTGTGTCAGCCATTGTTCTGGGGCTATACCAGTCATAAGAGATGAAAATGCCTGCCCTCATGAGGCTTACCTCCTAGTGTGTGGGGTTGGGAAAAAAGAATACAGCAAGGTAGGGGATCAGGATGGAGGACTGTTCAAATTTCTCCCAAATTGTCTGCATCTGAAAAGATCACCTCATACATTTAGTACCCAGTCCTGTTAGCCAGGCCCGACTGCATCTGGAAAGAGACCTGGGAATGCGGTAGCTGGCTTCCTTAGGCATGGCTACTCTCCACCTGCCACCCACCCTTTCGAGGACCCCACCTTCTCACCCCTGTTTCCACCCCGTGACTAGTGACTGACGGCCCCTTGGTCTCCTGGTGGGGTCAACTTGGCGGGGGTGGATGTGGGGGTGGAGTTAATTTGTGCTCCCTGGGTTCTCATGGGGAGGCTACACCCTTGCTAGCTTTCCCCTACCCTGTCCTGCTTCCCCCCACTCCCCACCCCTTGTCCCGGGAGCACTCTCTCACAAATCCCTTGCGTCACAACCCCTTTCTCCAGTTCTGCTATTCTGTGGAATCCAGTCTAAGACAAGGTCTTGGAGCCGAAGGAGAAGATAACTTATTTCAGTGGGGGGTCTTGGCCCACTTTGCGCTGCTGGAAGCCACACATCTGACACTGGGTGATCCATAAAGGACAGGGCTTTGTTTGGAAGGCTGGGAGGTTCAAAGGCACGGCCTTGGCACCTGGCTGTACTTGGTGCTGCATCATTCCCTGGGGGAAGGTGGAAGAGCAAGAGAGCATTCGAGAGCAAGAGAGGGAGGCACCGGGATTGAGATCCACCTGCTCTGGAGAGCCAGAACCCACTCCTACAGTCACAAGGCTGACCCACTCACAAGAGCAGAGTCCTCATGACCTAACCACTTTGTACTGGGCCCCTTCTCTCTCCACCTTTGCCTTAGGAACTCTGTTTCCAACGTGTAAACTTTAGGGGCTGCCTTCCCACTGTAGCCATGGGGTTCTACAGAGTCCGGTGCCCGGGGGTCATCAGGGCTCAGGTTCCCCTAGATCCTCATTGTCTCATATTCATCCTCAGCTTGCATTTCGGTGTGCAGAGTCCCCTGGGTGGTGCCTGACGTTAAGCTGCGGAGAAAAGCAGCCCACATTCTCTGGGATGCATTGCTGGCTCCTGGCCCTTGGTTTCTCTCATTCCTTCCCTCCTCCGGCCGTGGACGTTTCCTTAAACCTACACTGCCTGTGGCAGGAGCTGCGTGGGGCTTGGGGACTCACAGGAATGCAGGAAAGTTCTTGACATCATTTAGTTTTTCCATCAAACCTATTAATACCTAATCCTTGAAAATGCCCACACGGGCCGGCGCCGTGGCTCACTTGGTTAATCCTCCGCCTGCGGTGCCAGAATCCCATGTGGGTGCCGGGTTCTAGTCCTGGTTGCTCCTCTTCCAGTCCAGCTCTCTGCTGTGGCCCAGGAAGGCAGTGGAGGATGGCCCAAGTGCTTGGGCGCCTGCACCCACATGGGAGACCAGGAAGAAGCACCTGGCTCCTGGCTTTGGATTGGCGTAGCTCCGGCCATAGTGGCCATTTGGGGGGTGAACCAATGGAAGGAAGACCTTTCTCTCTGTCTCTTTCTCTCTAACTCTGCCTGTCAAATTAAAAAAAAAAACACACAAACAAAAAAAAAACCCAAAAAACGCCCACACTTGGTAAATAATCAGCTGGGTTAAAGGTCATGCTCGTGGAACTTTCTTATCCGTAATTGTTTTTAAAAGCCCACCTGACGCATCTTTGCTCAAATAAATGGACCTTCCCATCTGCTGCCTTGGAGCACACAGAGCAGGGCCAGGGCCAGGGCTCTAAGGCAACCTGCTATGAACCCGAGCATGCCAGCATTGTTTATCACAACCGGAAAAGACTTCCCCTTCCTGGCTCCACGCCACGGCCCACCTTCCCCACGCCCGAGACTGATTTCTCTTTGTAGTGATGCCGATGGACGCCGAGGCAGACACGCTGCCCAGTCTGGACGGCACAGACATTCTTAAAATATTTGTAAGATTGAAAAAATTGCCTGGAGATTTTCCCTTTCAAAGAAATGTTGTAGTATAGCCACTCTGTGCTCCGAGCCTCTGGTGGGGTAACACAGGGGAAATGAAGTGGGGCCGCGCTCTGTGGGAGCCTGCCAGGGACCCCGATGGCTCAGGGCGACCTGCCTGCCAAGTCCCTGAGGGTGGGGTGGGCTGGGGTCTTGAACCTCCCTGAGGGCTCCTATTTCATTTTCTGTTGAACTTGACTTTTCTGTCTAGCTAACTAAAAGCAGGTGAGGTTGTCTCAGAAGTGTCGCCTGCTGCCTGCCCTCTGCCCGTCTCATTCCTTCCCTCCTTCGGCCACAGAGGTTTTCGGAGCACCCACGCCACGGCGGGAGCTGCAGGGGCCTCACCGCCACCTCGATTGGTCTTGGTGAGCCATCGGTTTGTAGTCATGGGCTCCCTCCCGGCTACACAGACATGGCTTCCAGCAGCCAAGAAAGGAGTGAAGAGCTTTGCAAGGCCTGAGGGCTCAGGCCCCTGTGCCCCAGCTGGAGAGAGGTGGGACCCCATGGCATGAGAAGGCAAGGAGTGACAATGACTCACGGGTGACAAGGTACCCGCAGGCAGGAAGTGCGGCTGCGTTACTCACTTGTGACTTTCCCTTGCGTCTCTTCAGAGGCCCACAAAGGAAAGTGCCTGCGACGCCTCCCCCACGCCTCTCCCCTCCCAACCAACAGGAGGCCTAGACCAGCAAGCTCAGCAGAATCACCTGGGACGGTGGGATGGGGGAGAGGATGAAAAGGCAGAGTTTGATTCCATAGCCCTGGGGAACCCCACACCGGGTGTTTCCAACAAGCTCCACCCAGGTGATGGCAATGCTAAAAGCACACTGGGCTCTAGCAGTGACCTAGCTCATTCAGAACCACCTCTCGGGAGGGGTGGTGGCCAGCTGGCTCCTGTGGCCATCAGGTTGATTGGGGGGTTTCCTTCTGGTGACAGCAAATCTCCTGACCTGTCCTTGGGAACTGTGCCGGTGGCTTGAGCACCACTGGCTATGTCTCTTAGGGCTCCCTCCTTATCCATCACAGCCAGGCGATACCCGGTGCCCGAGCCTCCTGGGAATGAGCCGGGGAGGCCTGGAGGAAGAGAAGGATTCTCCAGGCACAGATGTATAATAGGCAAGCTCTCGGCTCTGCCGCCCGCCCTGCTCGCCGCTGGCCCAGTGTGCTGTTCACTGCACAGCCCCTCCACGTGAAAGGGCCATCAGCTTCCCCATTGCATAGATGGCTATGTCTTTATGGCTGTCCTCACGGGGGCTGTCCTACCCTCTGTGTGAAGTGCTTCCGGTGTGCAGTTTTGCAAGCGTTGCTCATTTTCCATAGCTCTCAATTGTTCCCTCTCCATCTCCCAGCTTGTCCCAGTGAGCGGGGGCAGGGGTGCTAATTACAGCAGCTGAGAGCAGCCTTGGCGGGAAGCCAGGGGAGGTGGCGATGACTCAGGGGCCACAAGAGAACCTGGGTAAGGTGTTGTCTGGATGGCCACAGTTACCTGGCTGGACTCCTGGGTGGATGTTTACTGTCGCTGGAACCACGGTAACTCCCAAGCAGGGAAAGGCCGGCTGACACAGACACGAAAGCTATGCAGAGTGAGGCACACCGTCGGCTTCATCGCCAGGACCGTGTGTCCTTTCATTCCCACCACGCAGGACGGAGCAGGTGCAGGCTGCTGTTCCGGGGCGTGCTAGCATGAAGTGAATCAGGGAATGAGAGAGCACGCGATTGCTCCAGGAGGGAGAAGACAGTCCCGTCTCTTGGAGACCACTCTAGTTCATCAAGACTGTGCACTTGGCAGTTGACTTCTACAAGGCACAACTTCAAGAAGCTGGGCTGAACACAGCTTTCCTGCTTAAACTCACCAGGATCACTTGGGAGCATTCTCAGAGGCATAGGTTGGGACCTGGGTCTGTGCTAGGTAAAAAGCCCTTTAGGTACATAGGGAGGGAGTCAGCACTTTCAAAGAGCTTAGGTCACCGTACAGAGTCCAACACATCTAAGTCCTGTATAAACAGCAGTTATTATTGGGCAATCATATTCATTCCAGGGGTGTCCCCAAACCCACCTGAAACTGAGCAGCATTAGTCGGCCTAGAAGTGAGCGCCCTTTAAGTTTAATCAGAGTCTCCCCAGCCCATCCTGAGCCACGTAAGCCATGCTTCCGTGAGTTCTTTACCCACCAACAGTAGATCTTTGCCATTGATCTGTGTCTTCTAATGAAATAACTGAGTTGAAATGGATCTAGAGTTGCCACCTCCAAAGTAGAGAAAATTCGAGCTAGCTCTCTGGGAATAACACATCACCCTCCCCGCGGCTGGCTGGCTGCACAGTGTGGTGGTGTTTTTGGCACAGACACTGAGGCCCCCCTGCCTGATTTGTCTCTTGGCTCCCACCGGTCACTAGCTGTAGGCAATAGCTTTACCTTCTTCACCCCATCTGTGGAACTGGGAATAGTAAGAATACCCCAGGGGTTGTGCCGGGGACTAAAGGCATTCCCAGGTGTAGAGCAGTTAGCACAGGGCCTGGCACATTCCCTGTGCTAGTGTACTTTCACCTGTAGGAGGTGTTGGGTGCCATTTGTCTTGTGTCTACCCATAGAGAGACGATTGGGAACCACTAGACTAGATCCTTCCATCAACGAATTGCTCAGGGTTTATCCAGGACTTCCTTATTTGAAACCTCTGTGTTTCCCTTGCAGGAAAACCAACACTGCCTGTTGGGGTTTCCAAAAATGAGAATTTGGGGATTAAACATATGCCAAAGGCTTATCTGCTGCTCTTACAAAGATTCAGTGTAGACATGCTTTCAAGACTCCAGCTATTGTGGGCAGTCTCGGTGTAACTCAGTGAAACCGCTGACTTTATATGAACTGTTCAAAAATATCTCTAGAATTTATCCTGCCTTTTCACTATGAACCAAATTTCAGAGAATCAGAATCAAACAGCCCTAGTGGATAAAGGAAAGTTCTTCTATATCGAAATTATTGACAAATTGAATAATGGAGGAAATGACAGATTTAGAAAATTTCCATTTTGCAGTCACTAGTAAACAACGGAGACAGGTAGTGGTTATCAACAGAGGGTGCAGGGTTTTGTTGATGAGGAATCTTGGAACAGAGAGATGAGGCCGCCATCACCAGAAACCACTGACGAATCTTGGTGTGATTGAAAAACACATCCAGCCAGTCTGTACCTCCAGGTGTGACGCAAAGAGAAGTAACCAGTATCACCAACAGAGTATGCCTGGAAAAAAACAAATAAATAAAAGATGAACCTGAATCAGGCCCAACCATTCATTCTATTTCTGGTCTATACAAAATAGAGGAGGGAGAGGCATGTTATATGACATCACAAGAGAGGAATCCGGGAAAGCTAGACTGTGGAACATTCTAGAAAAACTGACTTCATTTCTTCCTGGTTAACTTGTAAACGCAAGGAGGACTTTTCTGGATCAAGAGAGATTTAGGGACTACTTAAGAGCTGTAACAGCCAAACAAGATGAATGGACTAGATCTTGATGTGAGGAAACAATTGTAAAAACAATTTAGATGACTGGGAAAATGTAACTGTGGCCTGGTATTACACAGTAATGAGGGATTCTTTTTGTTCATTTTGGTAGGTGGGATAATGGCATTGTAGTTATATAAGAAAATATTCTTTGTTGGAGAGTCATGTTGAGGTTTTTAGGGATTGAATGACTTGATTCCAGAATCTCTTTAAAGGATGTGCTCCAGTCACAAATAAAACCACCACCAAAAACAAGGAGTGGAGGGACAGAGGAAATAAATACAGCAAAATATGCTGGTGTTGAAGCTGGCCGCTAGCGCGTGGGTTTCTGGGTGTGTGTTTATTTACTACTTTGAATGATTGGGGAATTTCATGATTAAATTTAAAAGTAAACCTCAAACCTTATCAAAACAAAAAAAGGCCCAAGTCCTTAGGCTCCTGTACCTGTGTGGGAAGACCCGGAGGAAGCTCCTGGCTCCTGGTTTCAGATTGGCACAGCTCCTATTGGGGAGTGAAGCAGCGGGTAGAAGACCTCTCTCCCTCTCTCTCTCTGCCTCTCCTCTCTATATGTAACTCTTTCAAGTAAATAAATAAATCTTAATAAAATAAAATGGTATTCAATCCTTTTGTGATCCCCCTACTTCTGTTATGGGCTAAATTGTGTCCCCTAAAATTCGTATGTTGACATCCTAACCCTTAGGACCTCAGAACGGGACTATATGTGGAGACAGAGCCTTTGAGGAGGTAATTAAGGTAAACTGAGGTCATCAGGGTGGACACGAATCCCAAATGGCTGGCTCTGATTCTTGCCCAGCCACCATGGGCCCGATGCCCGCTCTGTGCCTCTGTGCCCAGAGCAGCCTGCACGAGGCTCCACACTATTCTAGCATCTGTTACACAGGGGTCTGAAGAAGCAGAGTGTATGTGAGGCTGTAGGGAAGGGAAATGTGGTTAGGAAGAAGAGCGAGCTACTGTAGGGGACATGTGCCACACGTCCTGGCTGCACGGCACCTGCTAAAAACCCTTGGAGAAAGTCCTGCCTCAGGAGCCCTGGCTCCCTAAGGTGGAGCTCTGCTCGCATTTTCCCAGGCTCCCTTGCAACTGCGGGCCAGGGGTGCCATCTGGGCTTCACCAGTCTGACACACCTGCTAAGACTCCTGAAGGGGACTTGACGTGAGCTTGCATTGAAAGAGGACAATGACAAGATGTCAGTGCCATCCAGAATCCATTCTCTTGGGAAGAGGATAGAGGTGATTTTTGCACTGGCAGGGGCTCAGAGGTCAAGTTCCTGGTGCAGACGTGTTACTGGTGTGAAAGGCAGCAGCAATCATGGTAAAGTGAGATCAGGGTTTAGGGACCCATGTTTGGCTTAGAAGTTAAGAGGACCGCATTCCATATCAGAGTACCTGGTTCAATACCCTCTTCCAGCTCCTCAGTCCGGCTTTCTGCTTGTGCTCACTCTAGGACGCGGTGCTGATGGCTCAAGTCATTGGGTTCCTGCCACTTTTGTGGGGGATCTGGATTGAGTTCTGGGGTCCTGGCTTTTGTATGTGGTTAAAACACAGAAGATTCACTATTTTACCTCTTTTACATGTACAATTTGGTAGCCTCAGATACATGCATTATGTGACGTAGTCATCACCACTATCCATCTCCATAACTCTGAAAATGAGATTTCTTTAACTTGGATTCACATCTGAAAATGCTAGGTTTCTGGGCCACTTTTAATTCAAGACAGCAAGCATTGCATTGACCTCTGCGACATACGCACTGCAGCTCCGGTGTTTACTGCTGCACTGTCAGACGGGTAGTGGCTGCAGTTCTTTTACTGTTGATGAGTGTCTGGGAGATTCCTGAATGCAGGGCCCGTGCAGTGTCTGGGCATTCAGACAGGACGTTGGCAGGGGCGTACACACGCTGGGCGTGGGCAGCCACTCCTTGAGGGACAGGACGTCATCGAAGGCTTGAAGCAGCGATGCTCAGCCATGCTTTGCCAGTGGCCCGGGTGTCGAGGGTGGAAGGCGAGTATGAATTACTCTCTTACCTGGGACGAAGCTAACAAGGTCAAGCAGGAGATCTCCCGGGTGGAATTATAACAAGTCAATGAGGGGTCATCACTTTTTTACTTCTCAGAAGCTCATGATAGAATAGGAATGTCTTAAGATTTCTGGGGGGAAAATTAATAATAAAAGGTGATGACAGAGTTGGGGGGGGGCATTCAGTCATTCATTCTGTTGTATTTATTGAGCAACTGTTTCCTAATTCTGTCCTGGGTACTGAGGTGTCTACAGCAAGCAAAACAGACCAGTGCCTAGTATCTAGACACTGCATGCTAAAGAAGACAAAGTAAAGAGCATGGGGCTGGTGCTGTGGCACAGCAGCTAAAGCCACCACCTGGGATGCCAGCATCCCATATGGAGGCCAGTTCGAGTCCCAGCTTCTCCACTTCTGATCCAGCTCCCTGCTGATGTGCCTGGGAAAGCAGCAGAAGATGGCCCAAGTCCTTGGGTCCCTGCACGCATGTGGGAGAACCAGAGGAAGCTCCTGGCTTTGCTGTTGCAGCCACCTGGGGAATGAACCAGTGGATAGAAGATCTTTCTTTGTAACGTCCGCTTTCAAATCAACAAATCTTTAAAAAGAAACATCAGATACATCTGGTGGAGAAAGCATTAGAAAGAAAACTAGGACTGAGTGAAGGCAGAGTGAGCAGAGGTGTGTGGATTTTTATGGTGTTGTCACGAAGGGTCTCTGAGACGGTGTACCTGCGCAGGGACCCATGGAAAACAGAAGGTCAGATCTGTGGTGGGAGAGTGCGTGGCAGATCCCAGGATCAGCAGGGGCATGGCCAGGGTGGAGATGGACCCCAGATGAGTACTGCCTGGCTGACACCCCACCCCCGACACACACATGGGAATGTGTACCACCGCCTGTAGGCAAGACGGGGGACAGACTCTGCCACCCTGGTCTTCCACGCCGTGGGACAGCTTTCTGCTGGGAGTCCTGTTATCATGGCGGATCACCGTTTTCATTCGCTGGCTGCCCAGGCTCACGCCAACTTGTGTGCCAGTTAAGGTGATGACCGTAGCCTTCGGCAAGCCCCAGGCAGAGTCCTGCCCCAATGCCTGGCATGGGACTCGCTGTGAACCTTCTCCACAAGGTGAAGGTGCCTGTGGAAGCAGCACAGGGAAGCTCCCCCTGTTGAAGAACAAAGGGAGGAGTGGTAGCTCCGGGCCAAGCAAGGCTGAGAGTCAAAGGCAGTGGGGCAGCCATCTCCCTGCCCCCTGCCGGGGTTTGTCCGGGCTTCTTGCAAATGATCCCTTTTATTTCTGCCTCATGGTTTCCCATGAGTTTTCCGGGTATGAAAAGACAAGACTTGCTGGAGCTGAGCAGGGGGTCTAATGAAAGCAGCAGGTGTCCCGTGTTCTTTCCCAGAATGCCTCGGGCCTATGGGCTGTGTCATATTTGAAGCTGGCATGGTATGGCCAGCCTCGGCCATGCATACCCCCTGCACAGCTGAACATCTGGTTAAATACCGGAGGCAATTATGCTGTTTGCACTCAGCCTGCTCTTCGCTGACACAACCAATTCTTCAACACAAAATTAAATCCATCAGAATGAGTAGCTCCTTGATGGGAAGGGCCATGGTTTCTTTCTGTCTGCTGTGTACTCTCAGTATCTCCAGGTTTCCCCAGACTTCTGTGAGCCTGTTGTCTTTTTATGAAATTTCATAGCCTGAATCCTTGCTCCGCGTGACTGTAGGACACCAGTGCCCTCAGGGTGTTGGGAAGGAGTTTGGAGGTACTCCCGTGCCCAGGGTGTCGCTTGTCACCTACCCCTCACTGTCCACCCACAGCACCTTCTCTTCTGCCCATGGCTATGCCCTCTCTGCTCTGCTTCACCCCGCGTGCAGACACAACCTTTTCCTTTACATCCTTCCTTGCTTCCCAAACCAGGCTGATGTGTACAGAGGCAGAGGCAACAGTCAGACTCCTTAATGATTGCCATGGCCAGCGCATAGCCTGCCAACCCTACAGGATCCCTTCTGGGCCAGGTGTCACCCTTTGGTTTTGGGTTCCTGGGGGAGGTTAAGGAGCCTGCAGGATCTCTAGGTGAAAGTAGGCATGGGGAGGTAGACGAGAAGGCCCAGGGCAGAGGCTGTCTACCAACTAGCAGGAGATGTTCTCATATTTTAACACCTACGATAGCTATATGGTGAGGGTTTACTAAATAGCCATGTGTAACAGATTTGTTGCAGGATTGGGCATAGTGCTGGGGCAACTTGGAATGAGGCTTAGATTTCTCCCTAGTCTACAGTCACCCCCTGTCCTGAAGGAGCTCGTCATCGGTGGTCTCTCTCCTGTGTTTTAAATTTGTTTTTCTTTTCATCGTATATGAAAGGCAAAGACCCAAAGAGACAGATCTTCCATCTACTCTTTCACTGCCCATCTCGGCCGGGGCTGGGCCAGGCTGAAGCCAGGTCTGAGATGCCAGCATCTCCCGTGTGGGTGGTGGGGACCTCAGTACTTGAGCCATCATCTAATGTCCTCCCTGATGCACATTAGCCGGGAACTGGAACTGGGGGTAGCTGGGACTGGAACCCAGGCACTCTGCTATGGGATGCAGGCGACTGCAGTAAACCCCACCAGTCTTCTCTCTCCTTGGCATGAGCTGGCTCCCACGATCCTGGGGTCTTTTCCTTCAGAACCAAGTTCCTTCTGAAATCCGCTTTCATTCTCAAGTCTGGAACTCCCACCCCTACCCAGCTCAAGCCAGAATCTATACATTTGTTAGGGAAAATTGAAAAGCACCAAATATGCTGCCTAGTAGAGTTGTAGTCATGGTTTTACTTCATTTACGAAGGGCAACCTCAGCCTAGCTTCCCCTTTTTGCGTGGCCAAGTGCCACTGTATACTCTCTAAGCACTGGATAAGTTTCAGTTCCAAGGTTAATTCCATCCCCACGAGCTAGAGCAAGAGGTACACTGCGCAGCCATGTTGAAGTCACATTTTGATTTTCCTACACATAACAAGTACTTTCCCAGTGCCTTGTTGATAACAGAGGCTGAATAAATGATTCTTTCTCCCATCACTCCTTCACCCCAGCACTTAGTAGGCTTCTCAATAACCTCACTGAAGCAGTGGACCCATTCAGTCCCTCATCGAGTCAACACATAGGTACTGAGAGCCAACGACGTGCTAGGCACTGTGCTCATTTGGGGCGGCAGGAAAAAGCTCTTATAGAGCTTACATTTTAGCTGGGAGACAACAATCAGGAAGTAAATGATGGGACCAGTCTAACTCACTGCACACCACAGCAGCCTTGTTGCTTCCTTTGTGACATGAGTTTTTCCTATTTCTCCAAATGAGTACAATGCCTGGCCCACTCCACTTCCCACCCATCTCCCTGTTAATGTGCCTGGGCAGGCGGAGGGAGATGGCCCAAATCCTGGGGTCCCTGCCATCCCCAGGGGAGACCTGGATGGAGTTCCTGGCTCCTGGCTTTGATCTGTTCCAGTCCTGGCTGTTGAGGCCGTTTGGGGAGGGAATCAGCAGATGGAAGCTCTCTTCCCTTCCCTCTGTCTTTCCTTCTCTGTCTTTCAAATAAATAAACATAAATTCAAAAAAAGCAAAATATACAGCAAAGTGGAATAGTAATAAAGACAAAGAATCTTAAAAAAGCAGGAGAGAAGCCGAGAAGTGTTGAGGGAAGCGTGCAGTTTTACACAGAGAACTGGCGAAGTGACAGCCAAGTAAAGACTTGGAGGAGGGGAGAGTGAGCTAAGTTGGTAACTGGGGGTGGGTTGGGGAATAGAGAACCCATCCCCCATTGCCCCTGGGCGAGCTAAGCCAACAATGTTGGGAAGGCTCCACGGGTGACAAGGGTCCAACCAACTCGCAGACAAGTCCTTTAGGTGGACCTTGAAGGAGCTTCTCTTCCTTATGGACAGTGCACTTGGCAGTCATCACCTGTTCCCTTTTGTCGCATTCCTCCGTAGAAGCAAAAGCATCTCAGCACAGTAGGGTTGGACTGGTTGTGGCAGGCAATGAAAACAAATGTGACATCTCTCCTGCCAGCATGCTGTATTTTCCCGGTAAATTAATCACAATGGCAAATTACTCATGGGCTGCATGTATACACCTGAATCAGGTACCACTCTTCCAAACAAGTGCGCGCTTACGTAGCCCAGTGATGAGCGCTTGGTGTCGCAGTTTCAGAAACACATCTGCACTGGGCAGTTCTGTGAGCCCATAAATCGCACAGTTGCCTGTGGCCGGAAGGGTTCAGATTTAAGCTCATAGAAGCCTGGGAGCAGGGGTGAAATTTTGGAGGATTTCAAGGTTGCAAAACATTTGTGTCCTCTAGCAGCTCCTGTGCCGCTCACATCTGTGCCCTGTAAGGTCCACTTGTGTGGCTCTGGCCAAACAGCCCAGGGCCTGTTTGGTGGTCTATGGCCACAGCCACAGTTATTTGTGGTTCGAGTGACTGCTGGGAGCTTCCCTTCTCTGCTCTGTTGTCCTTTAGGAGTTACATCTTTGGAAGTAGCCAACCCACTCCCAGCAGCCATGCTCCTGGCCCAGCCAGCCAACCAGCCAGCCTCTTTTTATTAAGCAGTCTGATTAAGTTACAGGCCAGAGGAAAGTATTGTTGAATGGTTGATCCTGGAAAAAGCAAGTCAGTACAACTCACACTAATGAACAGGGTTGTCATCCCAGCTTCCTTGTTTATTTGAATGAGTCATTTCATCCCGCCGAGCCACAGTTTCTATCTGTAAATTAAGAAGAATAATATGAACCTCACAGGGCCCTGGTATCAGTTAAATGAAATAATGTGCATAACACATCCCACGTGATGCCTAGCTTGGCAATAAGTCAGGTCATTTTTATGATCAAGTGAGATCATAGTTCTGAAGATACTTTTCCTTGGTAAAGAATCATCACGGGGTGGGGGCAGCGCTGTGGCGTGGCAGGTAAAGCCACTACCTGCAGTGCCAGCATCCCATATGGGCACTGGTTCTAGTCCCGGCTACTCCACTTCTGATCCAGCTCTCTGCTATGGCCTGGGAGAGCAGTAGAAGATGACCCACGTCTGGAAGAAGCTCCAGGCTCCTGGCTTCAGATCAGCACAGCTCCGGCTATTGCAGCCAATTGGGGAGTAAATCAACAGATGGAAGACCTCTCTCTCTCTGCCTCTCCTTCTCTCTGTGTAACTCTGACCTTCAAATAAATCTTTTCTTTAAAAAAAATCATCACCACCACCATGATTCCTATGACCACTGCCACCACCATCATTACCATCACCACCACCACCATGATCACCACGATCACCCAGGATTCCTGTCTTGTGCACGCAGTTACAGAACCTCTCCAACTAAACACAGAGCTCAGACTACCAGGGATGTTTAGTTACTATTCCTTCACGATGATGTTGACAACGAAGGCTGTGATAACGAAGGACTTGAGATGAAAACACAGTCTTCCATTTTCAGGGGCAATTCTCCATGGAACCTGCATGGGGCCTCGAAGAAGTCACTTAACGCTGAGCTTTATTTCATTGTCTGTAAAATGGGGAAGCCAGACCCCCAGATTTTTGACAATACTATGGAAAGGCAAGAGCTGGAACCGAGCATGGAGATTCTGTGAAGCGAGAGCTTCGGGAGGTTTCAGCTGCAGCCCCAGCTTCCTCATTCTCCGGACTTTCCGTTTCAGCCGAGTCAATTTATTTTCCACCCTGAGCCAGCTCTTTCTGAAATGAAAACTTGATTATATCACTTGCATAAAATCTGTCAGGGACTTCCCAATACCGTCAGAGTGAAATCTAAACTCCATGGCACAGCATTTGCAAGACAGTTTGTAACCACATCACAGTACAAACATATAGATCTCCTACTGAGGACTCAGGTAAAAGGCAAACTACAGTATTTCAACATATGCAATATACTGAATTCGTAAGTTATGACAACACTCTGAGGACTAGGTAGCAATATGGAAAGTGATTACAGCAGAAATAAAGAAAAAGATGAAAGCAAAATATTTTACATATGACTATCATCATGTTAAAGAAGAAAGAATAGCTTACTTTTTATTTTATTTATTTATTTTATTTATTTTTTTATTTTTTGACAGGCAGAACAGACTGTGAGAGAGAGAGAGAGACAGAGATAAAGGTCTTCCTTTGCCGTTGGTTCACCCTCCAATGGCCACCGTGGCCAGCGCGTTGCGGCCGGCCCACCGCGCTGATCCGATGGCAGGAGCCAGGTGCTTCTCCTGGTCTTCCATGGGGTGCAGGGCCCAAGCACTTGGGCCATCCTCCACTGCACTCCCTGGCCACAGTAGAGAACTGGCCTGGAAGAGGGGCAACTGGGACAGAATCCGGCGCCCCGACCGGGACTAGAACCCGGTGTGCCGGCACCGCAAGGCAGAGGATTGGCCTAGTGAGCCATGGCGCCAGCAGAATAGCTTACTTTTAAGAGATTGAGTTTGAAAAAAAAAGATTTGAAAGAATGGTTTAACAGAAAGAGACAGAAACAGAGACAGAGAGAGATCTTCCATCTGCTGGATCACTCTCCAAATGGCCACAACGGCCAGGGCTGGGCCAGGCTTAAGTCAGGAACCAGGAGCTTCTTCCAGGTCTCCCACATGGGTTCAGGGGCCATCTCCCACTGCCTTCCCAGGACATTATCAGGGAGCTGGAGCAGGCGGGACACAAACTGGCACCCACATGGGAGGCTGGCATTGCAGGCAGCAGCTTCACCCACTATGCCACAGTGCCTGCTCCAAACAACTAAATTCTAAGACACCCCAAATATGAGTAGCAACTGACTTGAGCAATCTTTCCTCCTTTGTAACTCTATGATATTTTGGAATTTTTTCTTTAATAACATATTATTAAAAAAGGTTTTTCATTTTATTATCCCAAAAGTAAAGCATTCTTATTCTCAAACCTTCAGAGAATCCAGCTAATAAAGAGAGCAAGCACTACCTATACTCATTGCCTCTCTGAGAGAGGCCCTGCTAAACCCCCAGGTACATTCATAATCCCATATGTTCTCATTTTTTATATGCTCACATATGAAAATTAAAAACATTTCAAAAAATCTGATACTCAGAATGACCCCATCTGGGTGAGCAGGGCTTCCTCCCAGCCGGGTGTTATGTCTTATGTCTTTCATGAGGGTTCTTGCATTTCCTGCTCTGGGCTGGCAGGATTCACGTGTTGGCAAGTGCTCCTGGGTTCCAGAGAGGGAAATGGTTTCCTGTGAGAGAAGTTCGGATGCTCTTTATTCTCAGTTTGCTCTTTAACGCTCAGAATCTAACTTCAGAACTCCCAGGATGAGACAGCGCACAGGCACTGGCCAAGGGAATTGATCATCCCTTACACGGACATCATAAAGCCCCTGGCCGCCCTTACAAGTGCTGTTTCTTAGGGTTTCTGGCTAGGAGGCACCTGCCGTCACTGAGGCTGAAGAAAATGGAGAGGGAATGGAGGGAGACTTTCCTTGGGGCCCCGTCCACACGCTTCATAGCTGGATAACTGTGGACATGCAGAGAGACTCAGGAATCAGAGTGGCAGGCACATGGATAGTTTTACCAAAATTGGACCCCCGTGGGAAGACTGTTATAGAAACTCAGCCCACTCATCAAGTCAGATCCTACCAGGAACCAAGCTTTGGGGTTTGCCCAACCAATTGCGAAGCTCAACATTCACTTGAATTGTGACTCAGCTGCACCAAGTCAGGTGCAGTGGCCGCCAAGACAGCGAGGTCTCCTCAGGGAGTGGACATGCCCCCTCCTTTCAAGAAAAAAAGAAAAGGAATTCCCACAAGGAGTCACAGGAGGGCTGTTCAGGCAGAAGCCAAACAGAGATGGTGAAGTTGGTCCAAACGAGGCATTAAAACAAGACCAGAGCAATGTTAGAGATGTGAAGGGGAAGTGGCAGAGGATGAGGTGGAACTGGCAAGGGACTGAGGGCCTTGGTGCAGGGCAGGGAGGGTGCCATGCTTGGGGGAACTTAGCAGAGGGGAGGGGCGAGCTTGGATGTGGGCTGCTCTGGCCTCCCTTTCAGTCCTGTACAAGGCGTCCCTGTGCCCACCTCAGGTACCTAGATCTCTAAGGCAACTTTCAATCCTAAGAGGCCAAATGCAGGAGACACTCTGGAATGGTAGCTCAAGTCTTAAGGACAAGGGCTGAACACCTGCCAATGTGGGCATTGGCTGGGAGGTAGGAGAGAAGTGGTGGAATATTCCTTTTTTTTTTTTTTTTTTTTGACAGGCAGAGTGGAGAGTGAGAGAGAGAGACAGAGAGAAAGGTCTTCCTTTGCCGTTGGTTCACCCTCCAATGGCCGCTGTGGCCTGCGCACCTTGCTGATCCGAAGCCGGGAGCCAGGTGCTTCTCCTGGTCTCCCATGGGGTGCAGGGCCCAAGCACTTGGGCCATCCTCCACTGCACTCCTGGGCCACAGCAGAGAGCTGGCCTGGAAGAGGGGCAACCGGGACAGAATCTGGCGCCCCGACCGGGACTAGAACCCGGAGTGCTGGTGCCACAGGTGGAGGATTAGCCTAGTGAGCCGCGGTGCCAGCTGGAATATTCCTTAATCATGGATGCTTCTCTCAGCAGATCACACGCTTCACAAAGCACCTGAACTTGGTGCCTGTAGGGCCAGGATTACACGGTAGAAGGGGTCCTTGAGCTCCCTGGGCCACTGCCCACCCATCACCCCAGCTCTTCTGAAGGGCACACTGGGCATTTCCCTGGCAGATTCAAATGACTGGCACCTCACGGTCTTTTCTGCCTCTCGACCGTCTTCTGAGAGGGGCTGATGAGGCAGCAGGGGCTGGGCACCCACAGAGAAATCAGTGTCTGCAAAAGTGATCTGGTTGAGTGTGCGTCGCGGCACAGACCACCGGCCTCCCGTATCAGAGTGCCAGTTACTGTCCTGTCTGCTCCACTTGCAACCCAACTTCCTGATAATATACCTGGAAGACAGAAGATGGTGCCAGCCCCGTGGGAGCCCCGGATGGAGTTCTTTGGCTTCTGGCTTCAGTTTGGCACAGCCCTGGCTGTTGGTGCCACTTGGGTCTCTGCACCTAGCCTTCCCTCACTCTGCTTTCCAAATAAATTCATTAAAAACAAGTGGCCCATGTTTCATTTTCACGATTCATAAATGTAAACCTTGACTGACCACACTGAAATTCATCACATTATCTCCCTCTTAGTCTTATCAAGTACGGCTTTGGGGGTTTTGTTCTAAAGCACCTTAATCTCCTCCAGTTCTTTGAAATCTTACCATGTAGCTATTGCCATGTATCTTTTGAGTTATGGAAAATTTAATGCAATGAAGCAGCCAATCAGCTGTCACATGAAGACAGCATCAGATACTGTCAAGAGGATCCCTGATGTCCAGAAAGAAACATCAGGCCATTGCCACGGTATAGTGGGCTGAGCCTCTGCCTGGGGCATGCCAGTACCCTATAAGGTTCGTGTCCCGGCTGCTCCTCTTCCGATCCAGCTCTCTGCTATGGCCTGGGAAAGCAGTAGGGGATGGCCCAAGTGCTTGGGCCCCTGCACCTGCATGGGAGACCCAAAAGAAACTTTTGACTCCTGGCTTCGGATTGGCTCAGCTCCAGCCATTGAGGCCATCTGGGGAGTGAATCAGCTGATGGAAGACCCTTCTCTCTGTCTCTCGCTCTCTCTGTAACTCTACCTCTAAATAAATAAGCATACAAAGAAAAAAGAAAGAAATGTCTACTCTCTCTCCCACCCGCACATTCACATCCTTCCCGTACCTGCCCTCCCCGCCACCCACCTACACATCTTACCCTGCCTTCCACCTGCCGCTTCAAGACACCAGCTGCGCCTTGGCACCGTGGGACTGCCCTGTGTCAGCCATTCAGCGCTGGCTTGTGCAGGACTAGCAGCGTGATGTTCCGCCTGCTCTGTAAAAAGTTAAATGTCACCCTGTGATGTTTACCAGCTTTGAAGTCCCTGGCTCGGAGTGTGGGGAAACTCACCTGCCTCCGTCGCACCCCCAACCCAGCAACCCCTGCCCCGTGGGCAGATGGGCACTGCTGGTGAGGATCACTCATTCCTATCCTCACACCCTTTCCGTGCTGGGGTTTCTCAAGGTTTCATTCACAAAAGGAGCAGCAGTGCTTCCCCGGGGACTTCCTAGGGGCCACACACTGTTCTAAGCACCGTCGTGGACCTTAACCCATTCAACCATTACAAACAAGGAAACCCACACAGAGAGGTCAAGTCACCCACTCAAGGTCACCCAGCCACTAAGAGGCAAAAGCTTAGCCACTGGGGCTCTTCCTTCTCTGCTTCTCATTTTCTCATTTGCCATTTGTCTCCTAGTCAGCTGACTTCAGCCACACTCAGCACTCTGTGCCAGACGCCAGGGTGTCAGGATGAATTAGTTGGAAGCCTTGCCCACGGTCTGGCTGAGGAGGGCTGGGTGGGGAAGAAGGGGCCTGTACAGGGTGTCTCTGGAGGACTCTGAGGGGCCCGTGGGAGCCTACAATACCCCGGCTCTGCCATTTACGTCGGCGTATGTGCTGGCCCTCTTTAACAGTCAGCATCTTTTCCACTGGAAGATGTCATTTTGTTTTCTGTTTCTCACTTCAGTTTTTGCAATGTCCATTTTCTTTCCTTTTTGCCCCAGGAAAGCAGTTTTTGAACTTGGCTGTGCATTAAAATCTCCCATGGCAGCAATGGATGGCTGATTTTCTTTCCGGCTATGTGGCTGACCCACGTCTCAGTCTCTTATGCTCAGTGTCTGCCCAACAGAGTCGGGGCAGAAGAGATGCTGTTCACCTGCAAGCCTGGCTTGTTAAATCTCCCTAGAATCCTCCTTCCCTTGGGCCCCTCTCTGGGCTGAATCCCTGCAGCCAGTGGAGGACTTGGGGGAATTCCAATGGATCTCCCGGTTGGAGGATCCTGAACCTAACCCATTTGTTTCTCTTCCGCACCAGCTCTGCCGCAGCACGTGCCTGGCTGGCTGTTTCTCAGTGGCTTGGGAATGCAGGCTATTTTCATCCCTTCACTTTTCTCTTAGAAAAACACTCCCTTGGTCACTGTCTGCTGTTGGCTTTATTTTATTTATATACTTTTATTTATTTGAAAGGCAGAATTAGAGAAAGAGGAAGAGACACAGAGAGAATTTTCCATCCGCTGGTTCACTCCCCAAATGGCTCCAATAGTCAGGGCACATCAAAGCCAAGAGCTTTTTCTGGGTCTCCCATGTGGGTGCAGGGGCCCAAGCACTTGGGCCATCTTCCACTGCTTGCCCAGGCACATTAGCAGGGAGCTAGGTCGGAAGTGGAGCAGCGGGGACTTGAACTAGCACCCATAGGGGATGCTGGCACAACAGACGGAGGCTTTACCTGCTACGCCACATTGCAGGCCCCTTGTTTATCTTTTTTAAAAATTATATTTATTTGAAAGGTAGGAGAGAGAGAGACAGAGACAAAGAGAGGGAGAGAATTTTCTACCCACTGATTCGCTTTCTAAATGTCCTTAACAGCCAGGGCTGAACCAACCAACAAAGCCGGAGCCAGGAGTCTGGAATTCAACCCAGGTCCCCGACATGGGTGGCAGGGACCCAACCACTTGAGCCATCACTGCTGTCTCCCAGGGTCTGCACTGGCCAGAAGCTGGAACGAGGAGCAGAGCCAGGCACTGAAAGGCCATCTGACGGCTCCACAGGCTGCCGCGGCCCTGCTCCGCCACCACAGCCGTCCCCTCTGCCCCTCTGGGTCGTTTCCTGGGCCAGATCGCACTGCCGTAATTCCACGCTCTTTGCCTGCTGCTCCCCACACTTTCTGTGATTAACATTTAATCAGTCTGAACAAAACCCCCGGACCTGGCGATGCTGCCTGGTTTTCTCCAAACAAGTTTGAGATGCTCCGTCACCATGGCAACCAGATTCTTGGCTGCAACCTGGTGCCTGGAGGTAAGGAGATGCAGAAAGGAAGGGAAGTACTGCCATCACCAGGCCCCGCCCCTCCTCACCCTCCCTGTTCCAGGGCCTTTTTAACCACCCCGTGCCCTCTGAGCCCCTGAGCCGAGGGGATGTTGAAGTCCCTCCCCTCGCTGCCAACGACCTGTAGGGAACTCTGAAGTAGGAAAAGAAACTGCGCCGTTGACATTGATGCCTACAAAAATGGCATGGGAATTTCATGAATACATTGGAAACTCATAAAACATTCATGATGCTTCAAAACAATAAGGCTGGCTTCTCTTCACAACGGTTTTCCAGTTTGCATAGCGATTGCTGAAAAATCAGAGCCAACCGCAAACTGAATGTATTCCTTGCGGGCAAATTATTTCAAAAATATAATTATAGAAGTTAATATATATACATACATATTTTGGCAGCCAACATGCTAACAAATATCACATGCTCACATTGGCCAAACATGTAATGCATGAGATGTGGATGCTTCCTAATAGGATATGGGGTCTTGGGCCCTGCACCCCATGGGAGACCAGGAAAAGCACCTGGATCCTGGCTCCTGCCATCGGATCAGCGCAGTGCGCCGGCTGCAGCGGCGGCCATTGGAGGGTGAACCAACGGCAAAGGAAGACCTTTCTCTCTCTGTCTCTCTCTCTCACTGTCCACTCTGCCTATCAAAAAAAAAAAAAAAATAGGATATGGGGTGGAGCTGTCAGGGAGAAAGATTTCTTGGATCCCTTGGAATTGTATCACCTTCATCAACCTTGAGAAAGCAAGCTGGATCATCCAGGAAGGGGCGGGTGGCCTGTATTGCGGGCCCCTCTCAGCCCTGAGTTGGTGGCCCAGCAGGGGACAGACCATTCTAGAATTAAGTGGAAGCATTCGCCCAGCCAGCCCACCATGGGGGAGAGACTACATTGAATGTGTCCAACAGGTTCCAGCTGCCCCAGCTGGCAGCCAGCCAAGGAAAGCTGCTCTCCATCTCCCTTCCCTGTAGGGGACTGGGAGGCCTATATTTTTAGAGGGGAAGCGAGAGGGGCTGCAGCCATCCAGTTATTTTTGCTCCATCAGCGAGGTGGGGAGCGTGCCTTCCTGTGTTGGGTGCCGGCCGAGGAGCTCAGCTAGCTCATCTGGACTTGGAGACCCCACAGATGCGCCTCAAGTTCCATAGCCAAGCCCTGGGCCCGAGGGAGAATGGAGCAGCTGTTTCCTGCACATCAGAGCTGGTGCAGGGGGAGCCGCCTCAGTTCTCGGTCTCAGCCTGTACCTCCCGATAAGGCGTGAGAGGAGCAGGAGCCCCTGGGCTAGACTCAAGCCTGCATGTGAGGCTCAAGTCTTGGGACCTTGGCTTTCCTGCCTGCAATGAGGTTAATAATTCCTGCCACTTTTTCCTAGCAAGGACAATGTTGGTCAAAACGGGATACAGCACTTGCCTTCAGAGTTGTGCAACTCTGCTTGCTCAAAGTGTGGCCCTCAGATCAGCAGCCGGAACCTCCCTTGTTAGATGTGCAGATTCTCAGGCCCTGCACTGTGGCACAGCAGGTTAAAGCTCTGGCCTGCAGTGCCGGCATCCCATGTGGGCATCCGTTCAAGCCCCCTCGGGGCCCACACAGTCCCACTGGGCCAGAATCTGCATCTAACAAGAGATCAGGGGAACTGGATGAGAAGCACTGACTTTAAAAATTCTGCAACTGTACCTTGTAAGGTATCCGTGGGTAATGATTTGCTCAGTATCGGTCAGCTCTATTAGCTGCATGAGGTTCAGTGGCTTGTTCCCTACCACGCCCCACCTTTTGGCCCAGTGCTTGGCATGGAATAGGCACTCAGTATGTATTTGCTGAATTAATGAGTAAGCCTTATAGCCCATGTGACTGACCCAGAGGGTGGTAAGAATACACAAGACATTGAACTTGTGCCTCAACAAGCAGTGCAAACCCACCTGCATTTGGCGCCTGGAACAATGCCCAGTGCCATGCTGCACAGGTGCTTCAACTTGACCGTGCACCAGAATCACCTGGAGGCCCTTTTAAAAAGCAGATGGCCGGGCCCCACCTGCAGAGATTCTGATTCAATAGGTCTGGCGTGGGATGAAGAATTTGCATTTCTAATGAGACCCAGGTGGTGCTGATGCTGCCAGCCAGGGAAGCTGCCTGAAGGACGAGGCCCAGTGCCGTGATAAAGCCCAAGAAAGCGTTGTCTTTAAATACAGAGTGTGAGGCATTCACAGCGACAAAAATATCAAACTGGCAGAAAAAGAGCACTTGCATACCAAGGGATGTGGCTGCTATTTCAACACTGCCTGGGACAGCCGAGATGGGGCAAGGTCTTGGCCCAAGGGACTTGGGCAGCGAAGGGCAGGATGTTACTGGAGGCCACAAGTTTGTAATTTAGAGTTCAAGAGTGTGATTCCAGGCCCTGTCTGGCTGGACATCAGGGTCATTTGTGTAACTTTTTTTTTTTAAATTCATTGTTTTGAGAGACAAAGAGAGCAGCCATCTGCTGGTTCACTCCCCAAACGCCCACAACAGCCGGAAATAGGTTGGGGCTGGAGCTGAAGTCAAAGCCAGAAGCCAGAAGCCAGAAGCCAGCATCTCTGTCTACGTCTCCCACAGAAGTGGCAGAAATGCAACCACCTGAGCTGTCATCACTGCCTCCCAGGTTCTGCAAGAGCAGGGCACTGGAGCCAGGAGCTGGACACAGGTCTCAAACCCACGTACTCCAACAGGGGATACAGGGGTCTTAGGTACTAAGCTGAACACCCACCCCGTGTGCAACTCTCAGAAGCCATGGTGTTCCCCCATCCCCAGCTTCCCGAATTACAAGGGCTGGGACTCCGGTGTGAGACAGGCATTCTTGGGGTTTTCACTACCAACAACAGCAGCAATGACAACCCATTTCTCACATGCCAGGCCTTGAGCTGAGTACCTGACCCAGGTTGCCTCATAAATTTGTCACAATAGTGCATGAGGTAAGCATAACAGTTTTCTCCAGCTATTTACCTACAACAAGTTACCACCATGCCGTAAACTATCACCCCTGTGTTATCGCTGTCCCGGATGTTAGAAGTCAGGCACACCTCTCACCGGGCTGAAGTCAAGGTGTTGGCAGGGCCCATGCCTTTCCGGAGGCTCCATGGGAGAATCCACTTGCGAGCCCTTTCCAGACCCCAGAAGTCACCCGAAGTCCTTGGCCGAAGCCACCGTTTTGGAAGCCAGCAGCGTTGCATCCCCCCATGTCTTCCTTCAGCAGTCACATCACTCCTCTGCCTCCTGCTATCCCATTTAAGGGGGGGCCTCGATTGCATTGGGCCCGACTCTTCCTATTTTCAAGGCAGCCGATGAACACCCTTATTACCATCTGCAACCTTAATTTCCCTTTGCCGTGTTGGAACCTGCCACATGCGTAGTTGCAGACTCCAGGGTGAGGATGTGGACACCTTCGGGGGTCATCCTCTGTCTGGAGTGTGAGCTCCAACCAAAGCAGAAAGGGGAGCATAGTTCTGTGAAGGGGAGATGTGGGGGGGCAAAGTGGGGAAGGGGAAGGTACAAAGACGCAGCTTCCAGTGAGCCATCGCCAGAGGACAGGCCCCGGGGTAAGAAAGCGGAGCCCTCAGGTTCTAAGTTGCACCTGCCAAGCACTGAGGTCAGAAGCAGCAGGTGGGGTGCTGTCAGATGGCACCTGTGTGAGGCTGGTGGACCTCGGCTGGCACTGCTCACCAGCCTCCTAGAAGACGCTGGAATAAGACCCAGTGGAGGCCGAGAGGCTCTGAAGGGTGGCAGATGACTGGCAGGTGCACATCTCAAGCCTGTCACCACAGGCAGTACGCACCTGCCTGTGATGATGGCAGCGCCAGTAAGCTGTAGTGGCTGTGACCTCCCTGAGAAGGCCAGCCCTGCTCCTTGTGTCACTCTTGGCACTCAGGGGAATGGGCCCTCGCCGGAGCATTCTGGTGCCTGAAACCCCTGTGTTTGGGTATGAACTCCAGGGCCTTTCCTTGAGACTCCTCCCCACCCCACCCCACCCCGAGGATCTGCCCACCCCTGGGGGCTGTGGTGGGAGGCTCAGAGAAACCCAGCCCCCGTCTGAGGTTTTCCCATTGTCAACCCGCACCGATAGCTTCATGAATCAACCCAACCATTCTAGTAGGCGGTGTGGTCGGAATGACCAGAAGCTTTTGAAAATAAAAACTTCTTCTGATTTTCTGGGCATTTTTCCTGTAGAAATAAAGGACACAAAAGTGACAAGGTCTGGGACAGGCATGGTGGTACAGTGAGTTAAGCCTAGGAAGTCTGCAACCCACATCAGAGTGCCTGGAATCGAGTCTCACCTCTGCTTCCGGTCCAGCATCCTGCTAATGCGTACCCTGGGAGGCAGCAGGTGATGGCTCAGGTACTTGAGCCTCTGCCACCCACATGGGAGACCCGGATGGAGTTCCTGGCTCCCGGATTCGACCTGGCTATTGTGGGCACTTGGGGAGTGAATCAGTAGATGGAAGATCTCTCCCCCTGTTTCTCTGCCTTTCGATAAATAGAATTTTTAAAGACCACAAGGTTGTTCAATGTTGGGTCTGATGGGGTGCAGAAAGCACTTCAATGCCCACCTCCTGGGGGCCCATCAGCTGGGAAGCCCCACTGTAGACCGAGGTGTCTACACCACATTGCTTTGTGGAAACCTGCCCCTCTTCCTACCCTCTTACTACAGATGTGAATTTCCAAGATTGTTACAACAGATTCATTTGCTTTTAAGGGAAAAAGCTTACTTTCCATTAAAACTAAAACCTCTCACCCTCTCTTCTCGGCTACTCAGCTGGCTTTCGTGGGTTTCCCCCTAATGACTCCTCAGAGAGAAACCCCACATTTATGGCTACAGTTCCGGATTTCTCTCCCGAGTTCACCCCCAGCCTTTCGGTGGCCTGCTAAGGGTTTCCACACCACCATGTAGCTGCCATCTCAGACCTCACACATCCCCAGGGGAACTTTCCTCCCACTTCCGCCCTGAGTCATTGTGGATGAGTTCCTTTCTTTATTTCTTAAAAAATGCTATCTTATGAGAGAGAGAGAGACTCATCCACTGGTTCATCCTTAAATGTCCACAATGGCTGGGGCTGGGCCAGGCTTGGGAGCAAGGAGCTCAACCCTGGTTTCCTACATGAGTGGCAGGAACCCAATCACCTGCGTCTATCAGGGTCTGCATTAGCAGGGAGCTGCAGACAGCAGCCAGAGCAGGACTCTAACCCAGGTATTCTCATGGGAGATGCGGGTGTCTTTATTTTTACTATTTTATTTATTTGAAAGGCAGAGTTACAGAGAGAGGGGGAGAGATCTTCCATCCACTGGTTCATTCTTCAAATGGTAGCAACAGCCTGTGCTGAACCAGGACAAAGCCAGAAGCCAGGAACTCTATCCAGGTCTCCCACACGGGTGACAGGGGCCAAAGGACTTGGGCCATGTTCTGCTGCTTTCCCAGGCCATTAGCAGGGAGCTGGATCAGAAGTGGAGCAGCTGGGACTCGAACAAGTGCTCATGTGGAATGCTGACAGTGCAGGTAGCAGCTCAACGCACTGCGCCACAACACCGGCCCCGGATGGTGCCTTACTTACTAGGCTAAACACCCACTCCTGATGCTTTTTTCTTTTCCCGACCCCTGGCCCTCTGCCCCTGCCATGATTCCACCACCACCAGATTCCTAATGATGACCTGGCAGGCCTGAGGCTCTGGCCCCGGTGTCTTCTCCCTTCCTCTTTGTCCCAGCTCCTCCCTTGCTTAGAATCTACACACCGGCTGTCCCTCCTGCTTGAAGTGTCCCCACCATGGCACCATAAGCATCCTCCCATCCCGCATGTCCAACCTTAGCAGCTCCACCTAGTTCCTCAGTGCAAAGTCACCTCCCCTCTCCTTCCTCCCAGCGCACCTGTTCTCACCACCTGCCCTGACACAGCACAGTGATGGTGTGCCCACAGTGGCCTCAGCACAGATGGGAGCAGCTGGGTCTGTTTTATTCCACCTCAAGTCCCATCACGGCAGAAGTGGCCAAGCCCCCTCCCTTTGGTTCAGAGGGGCTTAGGAGTGCCTGAACTGCAGAGCAGGGGCGAGCTGTGTGTGCGCATGCGCTTACATGTGCGGGTGGGAGGAGCCTGGCTCAGGGACTGCCCAGCTGCTCCCCTCCCTGGGCCTCCCCTTCCCCTCTGGAGTGCAGACCCTGCGCTACTTTCTCCCCGGCCGCCCCTCTTCCGGCTGCCACACTGTTGTCTCTAGGCCTGGACTTGTCATGTGGCTGGGCGACTGCAAACAGTCCCCATGAGCGGTGCGCACCCTTCTGCTGCACCGGGAGGGAAGGAGGAATTCTTTGAGTTTTGCTTCTGCTTCTCTGCAAGCTGACTTGGTGGACCAATATGGAAACAGAGAAACCCACCAGGCGAGTGAACTCTTGCCATATGGCCCTGGCCCACAGCTATTCGTGTGTGTCTACTGGCAGACCACCTAATGCTCTTTGCTGGGTTGAACAGTGCCTGTGCCCAACCCCTAGAATCCATGTTCCCCTGGAACCACAGGATGGGACTTTTTTTTTGGGAAATAGTATCTTTGCAGATTAAATCATACTGGATTAGCGTGGATCCTAAATCCAATGACTGGTCCTTGGAAGAGGGAACTATGGACACAGACACAGAAACAGAGAGGCTGTGGGAAGACAGAGACAAAGGCAGAGGCAAGCCCTCTACGAGCCAAGGTACACCCAGGCCTGCCAGCAACCTCCCAAAGCCGGAAGAGGTAAGGAAGGATGCTCCCCCAGGAGCCCTTGGCGGGAGCATGGCTGCCACACCTTGATTACAGACTTCTGCCTCCAGAACTGGGGGAGACACCAGTTTCTGGTTTTTTTCAAGCCCGTCACTCCGAGGTCCTTTGTTAGGGCAGCCACAGGAAGCGAACACACTCAGAGGAACCTTTCAAGATGCTTGAGGGCTGGGCCACAGTCCCTCTTGTTCACTGTTGGAGCCCCTGCATCTAGCAGTGTCACGTACATCAGTGGTTCTCAGGACATTTTATTGAATGAAAGTCACAAGGACTGTTGATGTGCTTGGTTTCCTGGAGAAAAGCAGCAACAACAGAGTGAGAAATTGTTTGGCTCGTCCTTCCCGATCTCTCAGATGCCAAAATGACTATTTTTGGTGAATGCAAATCATAGCTGTGGCCAGTGTCTTCAATCCAAGGCCACAAAGGCATGCTCGGAGCCAGAGCACAGTTTATTTTTAAGTCACCAGGCTCGACTCTCAGGCTTAGACTCAGACTTTCCTGGTTAGGGCCACCCCAGCATGGCCAGCAAGCCTCAGCACAGCAAACCAAACATTCCCAAATGGAAGAGGCCATCAGCCTGCTCCTCCAGCACAGCTGGGGAGTACCTCCCCCCGTCGCGTCCATCACCAACACACCGGCCGCTTTCTGACAGGCCTGACGCGCACACATCGCAAGCTGTTGCTCTTGGCTGGCAGCTCCAGGTTCTGGAAGTAAATTATAAGTGTGAGCATGGGGTGCAGCCTGCAGGGTCGGGCTGGGGCAGAATGCTCCTCCTGGAAGGGACGGGAAGGCTTTCTTCAGAACTGTTGTGTTGTTCCCTGCTGTTCACTGAGCCACAAGTAAGCAGTAATTGATCAACTGTCTGCAGGTAGGACTTGGGTTGCCAAAGCTCAAGATTCTCCTTTGTCTCACGGGGGTCTGCCCAGGTCCAGATTTGAGTACACATCACTCAATGACTTGATCAGGATCTGGGGATTAAAAAGGGAGGTAGGGGAGATAGTATTAATCTGTGGGATTCAGAGCGAGTCTTGTTTTCTTTTTCACGCATTGTATTTTCCATCTTTAGTCTTCACAGCAATAATGACTCTGACATCCTTGAAACACACACACACACACACACACACACACGCCAGGTTGGGCCCCCCTGGAAGTCTGCACCCCCTTTCTGTGCCCATCGTGAAAACTCCTGCACCTGTCACCTTCTTGAAATATTTCAACAGAAAGCTCCTTGCATCTATTCCAAAAGTATCAAGGAGAAATGTATACTTTTCCTGGTGCTTTCTTTTTCTTTTGTCTTAAGATTGATTTACTAGAAAGGCAGAGTTACAGAGTGATCATGGAGTTGAGCTCACACCTGGCAAGGCCTCAGGTTCTGCCTGGTGGGTTTAGAAGGCAGTGTCTAATCCTCCAAGGAATGGTCTGGAAGGGCTCAGCAAGTCTGGCTGAGACCCAGGAACAGGCCTCAAGCTGTGTGGGCAATGGATGAAGAATTCCAGACTTAGCTGGGCCACCGTGGCGAGGTCTAGAATGGTATGATTGGATGGTTTATATGTACTCAGGAACCAACCCTCCCCCTGCCCACATGATGTGCTAAGCTGTCTCTTTAGTGATGAGGGCCCTGTGGTGTATACAGTTCCTACCATCATGCAGTTTACAGTTGGGGGTGGGGTCGGGAGAACACATGGTCCCATTTCTAACACCGCAACTGTGATGGTGGACAGTGTTCCAAAGAGGCACCACATTAGCAGGGAATCTGATTAGCTGTGGTGGGGAGAGAGCTCACTGGGGCTTCCCTGGGAAGGCACAGCTAAGCCAAGACCTGAAAGATGAGAAATTAGCTGGACGAGAGGACAAGGGTCTGGGGAGAGGAAGAGGATAGAAGACCAAGGGGGGGCATCAGTGCAGGAAGGAGGAGGGCCTGTCCTGGGAACCTGTGCAGAGAGGGAGCAGAGGGGACAGGTGTGGGACAGAAGGAGCAGCGCACGGGGTGCAAGTCGGAGGCTGCTCATGGGCAGATACCTCTGAGTGGGGCCGAGCCCTTGGATATCAGTAACTATGATAATAATAGCCCCAATAACTACCCTGTAGGGGCTCCTTTCTGTGTTCTACATGTTCTGTATGCCTCATGGTCTTCAGTCCTCACAATCCTCCTAAAGAAATCTTTCCATTTCACAGATGAGGAAAACAGGGGTTAGAGAGACGTACCAACAAGTGACCACACAGCCACCAAGCGCAGGAACTCAAACACGACCCACGGATGGCTGGCTTACAAAAGCCTCATGACTGCTTTTTGGTATCAGGAACTCTTGCTGGGAGCATGGAAGACCACGTCCATTGCTTCAGCTCCCTTGAGTGCCAAGGAGGGTGAGGGGATGGAAGTGGGCTGGGGCACAGGGCGACGGCACTGGCAGTGGTGGAGGGCCGTCGGGAAGCACTGGGGTGGGTGCCCCCAGCTTGTCCAGGTGCGTGAATCTTCTGAAGCCAAAGGCTTGGCAGAGGCCCACTGCGCTGTTGCAGAAGGCCTGTGCTGGGCACGTACTCAGCTTGAAGCTGCGAGGGCTGGATTTTTTTTTTTCCCTCATGGTGACGTTGTGAACCAGGGAAGGCAGACCAACTTGTAAGGATGACTTTTAAGTGAAAAAAAAAAAAAATCTTCTCTAAGGCTTGCAGATGGCTTTAGGGATTGTGGAAGAAAGACAAGTGGGAGGATTTATGAAGCCCCTGAGCAGATGTGCCAAAGCCGGGATGCCTCACTAGCGGAAGAGACCTGTTCACACAATCACTAAGGAGTACTGCGAGGAAGGCACATCTCACAGAGGCCATCAGGGCTTCCTGCTTGATCCAGAGAACCCCCAAGCCCTGTGGGTGCAGCGGAGTTGGAGAAAACCTAGAGCCACTCTGGTGAGCTAGACAAAACCCATTTCAGAATTTAGGAAAACAAAGTTAACTACCCGTCGTGGCCCTGGAGGCGTGCTCCTCTGTAATCTTGGGGGTGCTGGAAAAGTTCTGTGTCTAGATGCTTCCCACTTGAGTGTGACCTTGATATTAGTGGTCCAGGAGTAACTGCTACCCAGACACCAAGAGGTGGGACGGAGATGGAGCCTAGGACCTGGGAAGGACTTCCACGTATCGATGCACCAGAATTGCTATTAGAACGAGGCATCCCTCGAGGCCTGCTATGTGTTTTATTTTTTTTAATAGGCATTTAGTTATTTATTTGAAAGGTAGAGAGAGAAGAGAGAGCAAAACAGAGAAACAGAAATTTCCCATCCATTGGTTCATTCCCCTCACAAAGCCTCCAGGAGCCAGAGCTGGGCCAGGCCTCAGCCAGGAGTCAGGAACTCCACCCTGGTCTCCCACCCACGTGGGCAGCAGGGACACAACTACGTGAGCCGTCAGCTCTTCTTCTCAGGATCTACATTAGCAAGAAACCGCAGTGGGGAGTGGAGCCGAGACAAACTCAGGCACCCTGATCCGGGCGGGGTGCAGGCGTCCCAAGTGGTCTCAACCTTTGCGCCACTGCCCACCCCGTATGTATTATCTTTAGTGGCCCTGGGACCAGTACAACCCTGTGCTACTGCAGATTAGGAGGTCCTCTTGCCCAGGGTCCCCAGTCGTTAGCAGCCGTTTGTGTGGCTGGGAATGACGGGGTTCCCTTTCTTCTTTGAGGAGTCATCAGTTCATCAAGATCTGGGTATGGGGTATTCTAGGAGACCTCTGAGTATGGGGCTCTGCCCCAGCTTCTGTAGCTGGAGTCTCAGCTTGAGGAGCTTGTGGGCAAAGGGCTCTGGTGTTCCCACTGCAAACCCATTTCCTGGGCGTGGCCTTGGACATGGCCCTTGTCAATGAGCCTAACTTTCCTTGAGTGGACAATCAAAGCAATTAGACTTTTCTCTCTGGATTACATGGAATTGTGCACAGATTTCAAATTGTTTTGCACTAAAATAACCTTATCTTTTAATTCCATTTTCCACAAACGTTCTGAAGTGCCCTCATAACAAGCAGAAGGATTGAGGGCAAATCTTAATTATTTTTATATGTAACTTCTGCTACATTGCAAATTTTCTAAAATATGTAGGTATAATTACCATCAGATTCTTTACACTCAAAAATGAAATGAGGCTTGCGTGTCTACAGATTTGACTGCAACGCTTAGCACACAGCAAGCCAGTATGAATAACCAGCAGGATGCCCCATAGGATACAGAGGAGTCCAGGCAAATCTGGGGCGCCTAGGGGGCCAGCCCACTGCAGCTGCATTTGCATGATGGTCTGAGGTTCTGTCTGGGAAAGCAGTTGTGCTCAAGGAAGAGAACTGCAGTTCTGAAGATGGATCAAGGGCAGTCGATGACAGCTGGAGAGGACAGGTGTCTGGGTCTGCCACATGGAGGCGCAGACCCCTGTCCTAGCCCCACAGGCTCCTTCCTGCTTAAGCTTTAGGGGAGAGAGGGACAGAACTGGAACGTTGTTAAGTCACTTCCTAAATCTCTGCTAGACTTTGAGAAGTTTAGGCAGCGCAGCTTGTAGCCTTTTGACCTAGTGTAGGCCTCCCTCGCCTGGAGTACTCGGAAACAGCTGGTGTGCAGGAGTCTGCAGGGCGGCCTTCATGGTGGGGAGACAAGGAGAGGAGGACAGCAGCCACGTGGGACCTGAGCACCTTACCTGAGCGCACCTGGGACACCTCTCCTGGCATCCGGAGCAACGTGTTCATCCGGGACACCGACAGCCTGGGGCAGGGCCAGGCACCGGGGGTCTCCTGAGGGCAGGGCCTGCTCTGTGGTTGATGGGCCGCTGAGTGCCTTGTTTGCCTCCAAGCTGGAATTTCCTCCGATCTCTTACCCAGTTCCCTTCACAAAGGAGCTGACAAGGCATTGCTTTGGGGGCTATGCTCTCAGAAGCAAGAGCACCCCCCCTCCCATCACACAGCTATACTTAATCAACATTTATTTTTAAAAAATGTGATCAAACATCTATCCTATAAAACTCGTCATTTTAATCATGTTCCAATATACAACTCATTCATTACACGGGCAGTGCTGTGCGACCATCAACACAGTATTGTATTTCCAACACTTTTCCAACACTCACTCCCGACAGAAACACGGCGGGTAATCATCACACAGTCACCACCCATTCCCCACCTGCGCCACAGCCCCTGGAAACTGTTCAGCCATCTTCTGTCTCTATGAATTTGCGCAGGTAAGTAGGAAGTCACAGTGCTTGTCCCTTTGTGACTTGCTTATTTCACCTAGATGATGTTGTCGAGGTTCGTCCGTGCTGCAGCAGGTACCAGGGCTACTCTCTACTACACGGCGGACCAGCACTGCCGTGCGTGTGTGTGTGCACGCGTATGCCCCCACGCTTTGTTCACCGATGTCCATAAGTGTGTTGCTTTCACCTTTTGGTTATTGTGAACCCTGCTGCAAAGAACACCGGCGTAAAAATATCTGTGAAAACCTTTGTTTTCAGTTCTTTGGAAACTTTTTTTTTACTTAGGAGTAAAATTGCTAGGTCATAGGGTAATTCTAGGTGTGACTTTTTGAGAAACCACCAAATTGTTTTCCACAGAGGCTGCACCATTTTCCGTTCCCACACACACTGTACAAGGGCTCCAATGTCTCCAAATTCTTGCTAATGCTTGCTATTTGCTATCAAAAAACAAACTACAGCCACCCAATGAATAATATGGTATGCCATGGTTTTGACTTTCATTTACCTAATAAGCAATGATGAGCCTATTTTGAAGTGTTTGGTGGTCTTTTGTGTGTCTTCTTTGGGGAAATGTTAAGTTAATATGTTTGTCATTTTTTTACTAGAGATTCTTTTTTTTAAGGTTTACTTATTTGAAAGGCAGAAACAGAGAGAAAGAGAGAGACAGAAAGTCTTCCATCTGCTGGTTCACTCCCCAAATGACCACAATGGCCAGAGCTGGGTGAATCCAAAGCCAGGAGCCAGGAGCTTCCTCCAGGTCTCCCACGTGGGTTCTGGGACCCAAGGACTTGAACCATATTCTACTGTTTTCCCAGGCCATAGCAGAAAGCTGGATTGGAAGTGGAGCAGTCAGGACTCAAACCGGTGCCCATATGGGATGCCGGTACTGCAAGTGGTGGCTTTACCCACTACACCACAGTGCCAGCCACTAGAAATTTATTTTTATTTATTAATTTTTACTTTAAAGATGTATGTATTTATTTGAAAGGCAGAATTACAGAGAGGCAGAGGCAAAGAGAGAAAGAGACAGATCTTCCATCACTCCCCAGTGGCTGCAATGGCCAGAGCTGTGCCGATCTGAAGCCAGGAGCCAGGAGCTTCTTCCGGTCTCCCACAGGGGTGCAGGGGCCCAAGGACTTGGGCCATCCTCCATTGCTTTCCCAGGCCATAGCAGAGAGGTGAACTGGAAGTGGAGCAGCCGGGACTCGAACCAGCACCCCTATAGGATGCCAACACTGCAGGAGGCGGCTTTACCCACTATGCCACAGCGCCGACCCCTCATTTTTATTTATTTACTTGGAGGGCAGAGTAGCAGAGAGAGAGGCAGAGAGACAGAGTTCTTCCATTCACTGCTTCACTTCCCAAATGGCCACAGAAGCCAGGGATAGCCCAGGCTGAAGCCAGGATCCTGGAACTCCATCAGAATCTCTTATGTGGGTGGCAGGAGCCCAAGTATTTGGGCTATCACCTGCTGCTTTCCCAGGCACGTTAGCAGGGAGCTAGATTGGAAATGGATCAGCTGGGACTCAAAATAGCTCTCCACTATAAGATGCAGCCCTTAACCCACTGCATCACAACTTCTGCCCTGGCCTTTTCTCAATTTTTGAATTGAATTCTTTTGTTGTTGTTGTTGTTATTGAGTTGTAAGAGTTCTCTGTATATTCTGGATATTACACTCTTACCAAGTATATGACTTGTGGCTATTTCCTCCCACCTGTAGACTGTCTTTTCCCTCTCCTAAAAGTGTCCTTTGCAGTACAAAAGTTCTTAATGTTGATGAAATTCAATTCAGCTGTTTTTCTTCTGTGGCCTGCATTTTTGGCATCCTATTCATGGAATCTTTGTTAAATATGAGGATGTCCTGCACGGTTTTCAGCTAAGCGCTGCAGACTTTTAACTCTTCAGCTGAACCCTCACGCATTTTGAATTAGTTTTGTAGATGGTCTAAGGAGCTGACATTTGTGTGTGCTGTTTTTTAGCTCTTGCAGCTCCCTTCTGACTTCTTGGGATCTGCAAGCTGAGGCGGTTTTACCTCTTCCCTTCCTGTTTGGATGCTTTTTCTTTCTTTTGTAGCTGGAACACTCGGGACAGTGTTGATGAGCAGGAGTGGAAGTGGACAGCCTCATCTTAGTCCTGATCTTGGAGGACAGCTTTTGGTCTTTACTTTTGAGGATCATCTGTGGGTTTATCAGAAATGCAGTGAGATAGCTTCCCTCCATTCTAGTCTTCTGGATTTTTAAATCATAAAGACATTACAGTCGTCCTCCATGATCGTCTTCTGTGTTTCACTGATTTTTTGGTAGTGAATTATTTTGATTCCCTTCTCATTTACTGTTGTTTATATTCTGTAAATAATTTGTGTTTATCACAGGGATTACACTTAATACCTAAACTTTTAACAACCTAATTTGAACTGATACCAGTTTCACTTTTTTTTTTTTTTTGGACAGGCAGAGTGGACAGTGAGAGAGAGAGACAGAGAGAAAGGTCTTCCCTTTGCCGTTGGTTCACCCTCCAGTGGCCACCGCGGCTGGCGCACTGCGCTGATCCGAAGCCAGGAGCCAGGTGCTTTTCCTGGTCTCCCATGGGGTGCAGGGCCCAAGTACTTGGGCCATCCTCCACTGCACTCCCGGGCCACAGCAGAGAGCTGGCCTGGAAGAGGGGCAACTGGGAAAGAATCCGGCGCCCCGACCGGGACTAGAACCCGGTGTGCCGGCGCCGCAAGGTGGAGGATTAGCCTACCGAGCCGCGGCGCCGGCTTCTTTTTCTTTTCTTTTAAAGATTTGTTTATTTCAAAGACAGTAAAATAGAGAGAGAAGGAGAGAGAGAGAGATCTCCCATCTGCTGGTTCATGCCCCAAATGGCTGTAATGGTCGAGGCTGTGCCAGGCTGAAGCCAGGAGCTTCTTCCATGTCTCCCACATGAGTGTAGGGGCCCAAGTACTTGGGCCATCTTCCACTGCTTTTCCAGGTGCAGGGAGCTGGATCAGAAGTGGAGCAGTCCAGATTCGAACTGGTACCCCTATGGGACGCCGGCACTGCAGGTGGAGGCTTAGCCTTCTATGCCACAGTGCTGCCCCTAGTATTCTTTATCTTTTCTTCTCTTGAAAGGCAAAGTCAAAGAGAAAAGTCTTCTATCTGCTGGTTCATTCCCCAAATGGCTGCAATGGCCAGAGCCTGGACCAGGCTGAAGCCAGGGGCCTGAACTCAGCCTGGAACTCCTTTCAGGTCTCCCACATAGGTGGCAGGGGCTCAAGTACCCAGGCCATCTTCCACTACTTTCCCAGGAACATTAACAGGGAGCTAGATTAGAAGTGGAGCAGCCAGGACATGAACCAAGTCCCATATGGGATGCTGGCATTGCAGCTGGTGGCTGTACCTGCTATGCCGCAGCTCCGGCCCTTGCCTGGTCTTCTTTATGTCAACTCTGAGAGTGTCCTGCTATAGTTTCTGCAGGGCTGTTGGAGTGAGGAGACTCCCTTTTGTTTACCAGCACAGGGTGAACACTTGGGGTCCTCTCAGGCATTTTCTGAGCGTGTGTCTGCCCCAGGGCATGTTCACGATGGGTTCCTACATTCCTTATGCACCCAGCTGCTTTTGAACATTTTAATTTCCCCAAGTGACTGCCCCAGCTTTGCTTCCTGGGTCTTAGGCAGTCTGTTGAGTATGTGCACCATGACCTTTCCCCCCAGGCTACTGTGGATTATTAGTTTGTTTTCCACTGTTTTTGAGCAATGGTCACTGCTTTTCTGGCCCAAAGCCCACGTTAGGCAAAACCGAAGCAAGCACCTTGTGTCAGTCTTTGAGGTAGTCCCCAAACAGATCAGCACAGACATATGCATGATTTGGGGGTGAGATCCACTCCGTTCCTTCTGGAACCAGGAGCCTGCGTCCCACACGGGCTGCCACACTGGGAGTGAGTGCGCAGGGCAAGAGGAAGCTGTCCCACTACTTTCAAGGTGCTCCTTCTTGATCCCGCATTCGTGCAGTGGCTGCAAACCTTTGGCTGTTTCCTCTAGAGTTCTGACAAACTTGGTTCTGACACCTCCTGCTTGTTTTGAGGTGCTTCTGTAGGGAGACAAGAGCTTGGAGCTACTCGCTCTGTCATTCTGTGGACATCACTACACAGATATCCTCTTTTTTTTAAGAAAAAGCTTTATTTATTTTATTTGAAAGGCAGAGTAGGCCGGCGCCACGGCTCACTAGGCTAATCCTCTGCCTTGCGGCGCCGGCACACCAGGTTCTAGTCCCGGTCGGGGCGCCGGATTCTGTCCCAGTTGCCCCTCTTCCAGGCCAGCTCTCTGCTGTGGCCCGGGAGTGCAGTAGAGGATGGCCCAAGTACTTGGGCCCTGCACCCCATGGGAGACCAGGAGAAGCACCTGGCTCCTGCCATCGGATCAGCGCAGTGCGCAGTGCGCAGTGCGCCGGCCACGGCGGCCATTGGAGGGTGAACCAACGGCAAAAGGAAGACCTTTCTCTCTGTCTCTCTCTCTCACTGTCCACTCTGCCGAAAGGAAGACAGAGAGATGGTAGCAACAGCTGGAGCTGAGCCGATCTAAAGACCGCAGCTGGGAGCTTCTTCCAGGTCTCCCATGGGGTGCAGGGGCCCAAGCACTTGGGCCATCTTCTGCTGTTTCCCAGGAGCATTAGCAGGGAGCTGGATTGGAAGTGAAACAGCTGGGACTCAAACCGGTGCCCAGATGGGATGCCGGCACTGCAGCAGTGGCTTTACCCACCATGCCACAGAGCCAGCCCCACCAGTATCCTTTCACTAATGACCCTATTGGGGCTGGCCCTGTGGCACAGCAGGGTAAACCACTGCCTGCAGTGCTGGTATCCCATACTGGGAACGATTCGAATCCTGGCTGTTCCACTTCCAGTCTAGCTCTCTGCTAAGGCATCTGGGAAAGCAAGAAAAGATGACCCAAGTACTTGGGCCTCTGCACCCACATGGGAGACCCAGAGGAAGCTCTTGGCTCCTGGTTCCTGGTTCTGCCTGGCCCAGCCCTGGCTATTGCAGCCATTTAGGGAGTGAATAAGTAGATGGAAAAAATCTCTCTCTATCTTTACCTTTCAAATAAATAAATCCTTTTTTTAAAATTACCTTATTTTCATCTTTATACCAATGTGGTCTGGTGCCAGATCACACCTGTAAAACTTTAACCATAGCTTGAACTGGTGGATGATACCTATTTTTTGTGGAGTTGGGAAAACAAAAACAAAAACAAAAAAAAAAAAAAAAAAAAAAAACAACCATGGGAAGCAGACCAGAGTCAAACAAAAGAATCAGTCTCTATAGCGCATACCCTATCTGTGCATAGGTCTAAATACTGTGTAGGTGGCATCTACCTTGCTAAAGACAGTCTTCATTTACAATTCAGAGTAAAGGGGCACTTTCTAAAATGTTTGCTTCGATGTTCAACAGTTGTCGTTGGTCCCCTGGATCTGGGCTGCAATGGGTTTCATCTCTTACGGTGACGAGTGCATCATGCCACGCAGAAGGGATAAAAGCCAGGTCCAGGTTCAGGAGACATGAGTTCCACAAGCAATTGGTGGTGTTTATCATGGGCACAGGAGGGTGGAATAGCAATGTGTGTCTACCGCTGTGTAGTGAAGTACCCCAAAAGATAGTGCCTTAAAGCAACATTTACTCTCTCTCTCAAGAGTATGGGAATACTCTGGTCTTTCTTCAGATCATATAAATCTTTCGCCTTCAAGTGTAGGGGCGCAGTCTGGTTACCCTCAAGATGCCTGCTGGAATTGCAATCATCTGAAGGCCTGTCTGGGGTGGAGGAGCCACTTCCGCGATAGCTCACTCACAGGACTAGCGAGCTGGTGACAGCCACAGGCACGACGTGTGGCCCTTCTCCACCCGGGCCACCGCCGAGGGCTGTGCAGGTGTCTGACAGGGTGGCAGCTGGCTTCCACCAAACCAAGCAACTTAAGAGGTAGAAATGAGCATTTTTATGACCAAAACTCCATCACATGACATCAGTTCTATTCATCTGGAGTAAGTCATCAAGGCCATCCGTACCCTAGAGGAAGGGGATTAGGTTCTACCTTTTGAAGAGAAGCACGCCAAAGGATTTCGTGGACATATTTTAAAGCTGCCGCACAATGCTGTGGCAGGGGCTGGCTGCCTTACTTTGGGACCTTCACACAAGCTGGGGGACAGAACGCATGGACCTGTTTTTTGAAAGAAATTATTTTAAAAATATAAAAGTAGGAGTGTGTGTGTGGGTGTGGGTGTGTGATGGAAGATGAAGACAGCACCTGCTTTCTTGGAGAATTTACTCAAAAACAGTTTAAGGGAACTCCAACCATGCAAGTGTACTTCAGAACGTCCATGGTAGGGGTGGGCGTGTCACCACACTTGGGACGCCTGCATCCCACATCTGCGTGCCTATTTCAAGTCCTGGGCACTCTGCTTCTGATTCAGCTCCCTGCTAATGGCTAATGCACAATCTTGGGAAGCAGCAGCTGAGGGCTCAAGTATTTGGACCCCTCCCACTCATGTGGGAAACCCAGATGAGGTTCCAAGCTCTTGTCTTCAGCCTGGCCCAGCCCCTGCTGTGGTGGGCATTTGGGAAGTGAGTTAGTGGATGGATGATCTCTCTCCATTTGTCTCTCTTACTTTCAGATATATTGAAGATAAATAAATGTTTTTTTTTATTCATGGAGAAAATGGAATTAAATAATAAGTTAAATTTTTTGCAATTTTATTTAAATTCATGCATTCTTTTTTCCATGATGTGCATTTGCATAATGTGTGTTTCAGTACACAAAGATTTTAAAACTTATACATGGTTTCTTCTACAATATGCATTTTCATAATATATATTTAGCACAAAAAAACCTGAAATCTATGCAGGTTTTTAAATAATAAGCAATTTCATAACACATTTTCCATGAAATCTTTAAAGACACTTTGTGCAGTAACTTGTGTTTTAAGGACTGCTTTGTCTAAAATCCACCTCTTAGGATGAGGACGGGGAGAGGAAGGCATGAAAGGTTCTGAATATGCCCTCTCACTTCTGTCTTTCCCTCAGAAGAGTCTGCCTTGTGGTCAGGATATTAAGTCCTGGGGAGGCTGGAACTTGAAAGCAGGGTATTTGAGCAGAGCATCCCAGTTAGGTCAAGCCAAGGTAAAGAGGTCCCTCGCTAACAGAAAGAACCCAACAAGCCAATGGCATGGCAAGGAGAACCGCACAGTAGGAAGAACGCATGCAAATGAGGACACCTGCACTCAATATTTCTCATTTGGGCTCAAGAGAAAAACAACCAGCCAAGCACGAAATGATGAGCCTGTTTTCTGAACATTGGGCCCTGAGAGTCAAATGATGTGTGGTCTCTTAGCTTTAAAGCTTATCTACTTTTATTTGAAGTAGATTTCTCTTAGCAAGAGATCACTGTGTACACGCCAAGGTTTTCAGAGCTGAGTGAGAAGTTGTGTTGACAGCCCTCTGCTTGCTTAAAGCAGCAGGGTTGTTTACTTGGGCTGCAGCACAGCTTTGTCCAGGCACAGAGACATCGTCCCATCAGCAGGGTTGCCTAGTGACTGATCTATCTATGCCACACCACATAGCTGCAAATAGGGCTGGACCAGGATAGGGGTGTGGGGGTGGCATGGCGCTGTGGCACTGTGGCATAGCCGGTAAAGCTGCCGCCTGCAGTGCTGGCATCCCATATGGGCACCGGTTTGAGTGCTGGCTGCTCCACTTCTAATCCAGCTCTCTGCTATGGCCTGGGGAAGCAGTAGAAGATGGCCCAAGTTCTTGGGCCCCGACCTGTGTGGGAAACCCGGAAGAAGTTCCTGGCTTCTGGCTTTGGATCGGCGCAGCTCCAGACATTGCAGCCATCTGGGGAGTGAGCCAGTGGATGGAAGACCTTTCTTTCTTTCTTTTTTTACAAAGATTTATTTATTTATTTGAAAGACAGAGTTACAGAGAGAGGTAGAAACAGAGAGACAGAGAGAGAGGTCTTCCATCCACTGGTTCACTCCCCAGATGGCCGCAATGGCCGGAGCTGCGCCAATCTGAAGCCAGGAGCCAGGAGCCTCTTCTGTGTCTCCCACATGGGTGAAGGGGTCCAAGGACTTGGGCCATCCGCTACTGCTTTCCCAGGCCACAGCAGAGAGCTGGTTTGGAAGAGGAATAGCTGGGACTAGAACCGGCGCCCATATGGGATGCCAGTGTTTCATGCCAGGGCTTTAACCGGCTGCACCACAGCGTCAGCCCCAGACCTCTCTTTCTCTCTGCCTCTGCCTCTCTGTAACTCTGCCTTTCAAATAAATAAATGAATGTTTCAAAAGAAAAAGAAAAAGGGCTGGACCACAAGTACACATCTGGGGGATTTCCAGATGACAATCTTTCTCTCACTTTGTCATATTGCTCCTGAAATTGGAGTCACAGAGTAAGATGCAAGATTAATTGTTTAACACCCACCCACATTCTCTTCTTTGAAAAGTTAAAAAAAATTGTTGGTTGAGTGTGTTTCTTTAGATACAAGTACTAGAGACTAGAGACTGGTGACTCTAGATTGTTGAAAATATCTAATTTTAGCTTGAGTCTTATTATGACAAACCTGTTTAACATTCAGTAAGGTAGTGAAAGTGTACAATGACCATTTTGTCTCTAAAGATAATGCATTTTAGAAATGTACTTGGTCATTAGAACTATTATCAAGAAAAGAGATCATATATAAGCAGAAAGATGTTCTATACAGAACAGATTAGAGGGCTTGGGTATGACATACAAACAAAACAATAAAACTTATGAATTATTCACTTATTAAACATTATGGAATGCCTCCTAAATTAGACTTTGTAGCTAGAAAAGTTAACAAAGCATTTGCTACCAGCCTCCCTAATGGTTTTACTGCGAGATGAGGCAGATATAAGAGCTGACTCTAAATGTTGTGGGGAAAAATAGAATGAGGTTTTGGGACTCATAGTCTACACAGGGAGGAATTAGACTAAGGAAAAAGGGGCTGGAGATGAGAAAGGGCTTGGGGATACCCCCTGCCGACAGGTGATGCTGGGGTTCGCAGATGACCCCCCCCCAGGTGCTACTGAAAATAGACCCAGCTACACAAGCTCCTCCCACTACCCACACAAGCTGGTATAGGATGGTACTTTTTGTGGTGTACCACTGTGAACCCCTGTATCTTTGTAGGAAAATTGCTGTTGACATTGGTTTTGCTTTGCATTATTTATGATTTTAAAAAGTAGTATTGATTTTATAATAAAGGGGCTATTTTTCCGTGGAGGATTTGTTGATTTATGTTTGTGGCTGAAGTTAAAAGTCTCTATGTAGCCGTTACTGACTTTGGTCACTGAATCCTATCAACTGTGTTTTTATTAGCTACTGTGCATTTTGTATGCAGGAACTCAACAGTAAGTGGATTTATGTTCAGAGCAGATTGAAGGCTTTGGTTAGAAATTACGTGTATTTTATCTATTTCAGTCCTTAGACAACCTTTGTGGTTAAATTCAAGGTTAACAGGTTAATATCAATCTATGCCAGTTTGAGTCTTTAACCAAAATATATACAAAGTAGATCACTGATCTTGAAATATTGGCTCTATTACTTCTTTTTAAAAAAGATTTATTTGTTTACTTGAAAGGCAATTATGGAGGGAGGGAGGGAGGGACGGAGGGAGAGAAGAGGAAGGAAAGGAGGGAAGGAGGGAGAGAGAGAGAGAAAGAGAGAGAAATATCTTCTATTTGCTGGTTCGCTCCCCAAGTGACCACAATGGCTGGGGCTGGGCCAAGCTGAAGCCAGGAGCCAGGGACTCCATTGAGTCTCTCATGTGAGTGGCAGGGGCCCAAGCACTTGGGCCATCTTCAGCTACTTTCCCTGGCATAGTAGTAGGGAGCCGGATTGGAAGTGGACCAGCTGGGACTTGAACCGGAACTCATATGGGATGTTGGCGTTGTAGGCAGGGACAAGCCAACTGCACCATAACACTGGCCCTCTATTACCTCTCTGAAGCCATAAACCAAGGCTTTCCAACTTGCTTCTCATAGTAACTTTGATGGAAACAGATGCAGTGGATTTTGGGTGTATCCTTGGTAATGAGATAGTCATTGCTGTTAATTACAGAACCATAGCTAACATTAAGTAGTTAATTCAACTCTAGCCGTGTTTGCTAGCTATTTTTAACTTTCTGGAGGTTGCCAGTAGTTCATGTTTATCTGGGATAGTTGAAATATTCAGTTCAAGAATCGTTTCCAGTCATAGTTGCATATTTTACTCCCTAGTGAGGGTAGATGGAGGAGCAAGGGCAGAGAGGAAAGGACCAGTAAAACAGATTTTATGTTGAGTGACACAGTTGGATCACTGATAAATTGTTTTGAATAAATAACAATAAGTAGGAATCTTGAAACAGGTCAGGATAATGAAGGAGTTAGACCAGAAAATCATGATAGGGCCAGTCTATTAATAAAATTGTACGATTTTATATTTAAAGAAGAGAAAAATAAGCAGATATATTTTTTTACCTACTCAATTTAGCTCTGGTTCCCATCTTTGTATGAGGTTCAAATTTCCTAGTACAAAGTGTATTCTTGAACTCTGGGGTTTTCTCCAAAATGGATCATCACCATTGGTTTCCTAATGCAATGCCAAGAACATCAATAAATAAAGTTTAATTATTCATTGCCACTGTGCTTTTTCTTTAGCTTTGTTTTAAAAATGTTCTCAACGGTGAGAAATGGCATACTCTTCCTTTAATGGCACATTCCTCCTTTACCATTGAACTCATCTCAGGCATTCTTTATCTTCTGTAAACATTTGACCTATAATCTTCAGTGTATAGGTGCTAAGAATTAGAAAATTGCTTCTATTAACTTGCTTGGAAGGGAAATAGTGGTCAGATCCTCTACATCTTGGGTCCCTCTGGAGTTGATCAGACCTGGGTTCACTCTAAGTAACACTTTGTACTCCCAACCCTGTGCTTCATGGTTGTGTAACCTTGGGAAAGTCATTTAACCTTGTAAAGGTTTCATCACGAATCTGAAAAATTAGAAACTTGAATGTCCCAACATATGGGACTGTGTTGAAGGATTGCATTCAAGTTGAGCCTTCAGTATGATTCCAAACACTTAGCGAGCCTTTGGGAAATGCTAGCTATTATTGCAATTATCACCACTAATGCTTGTGATGGACTGAATTGTGCCTCACCCCAACTCACATACTGAAGTCCTAAATCTAATATCTAAGAATGTGACTGTATTTAAGAAAGGGCCTTTCAAGAGGTAATTAATGTAAAATGAGATCACTGGGAGTAGGCCTTAATCCCATTGGACTGGCATCCTTATCAGAATGGGAGATAAAGATGCACACACACACACTCTCACACACACACACAGCAAAGATTGTGAAGATATAGGAAGAAGGCAGCTGTTTGCAAACCAGGGAGAACGGTCTCAAAGAATAGAACTAGGGGCTGGCACTGTGGCTTTGCAGGTAAAGCTGCCACCTGCAGTGCTGGCATTCCCATATGGGCGCTGGTTCGAGTCCCGGCTGCTCCACTTCTGATTCAGCTCTCTGCTACGGCTTGGAAAAGCAGTAGAAGGTGGCCCAAGTGCTTGGGCCCCTACACCTGTGTGGGAGGCCTGGAAGAAGCTCCTGGCTCCTGGCTCCTGGCTCCTGGCTCCTGGCTCCTGGCTTCAGACTTCAGACTTCAGATCCACCCAGCTCTGGCCACTGCAGCCATCTGGGGAGTGAAGCAGCGTATGGAAGACCTCTCTCTCTGCCTTTACCTTTCTATAACTCTGCCTTTCAAATAAATAAATAAATCTTTTAAAAAACAATAAAACTAACATTGCCAACAATTTGGTCTTTGTTTTTTAGCCTCTTGAATTGTGGAAAAATAAATGTTGGTGTTTAAACCACCCAGTCTGTGGTCCTCTAAACAATTAACTTAGTACTACTGACAAAAAGAGTATTTTTAAATTATGTGTTACCAGTATAAGATCAACAACATTTCCAAAAGCTACTGTGTTTGGTCTGCTTTTTATATTTTCTGGCATGGAGGTGGGCGGAGGAGGGAATCTAAAAATCCACAGCCTGTTCTGTCTCTGTGGGGTTTGGCTTGGCCCAAGCCAGGCCTCAGATGCGATACAGACACAAAGGTCGCCTAGAGCCCCAGGGCATGATCGCAGCGGATCACAGTCCTGGTGGGAGGGGTAGGCCAGGGTAAGGGAGGCAGAGGTGAACCTGTGATTGAGCTCCCGTTTAAACACCACTCCGTTCCAGTGCCTGGTGCTCTCCAAGCACAGCTAACAATACCGTGTGTTCATTCGGTGTTATTACAGGAACAAAATCAGTGAACGCTGTAGGTTTTATTCCCTTAGCCCAGACGGAGTCCTGATTGCACTGGAACTGGGCAGAACAGTGCTCACGTGAACTACCCGTTGCTCTCGGTGGGCGGCTCCTCTGAGCCCGGCCTGAGTCTTTTCCTTTCTCATCAGCAGCTTGCTTTCCTTTGCATTCCTGGTCCGAGCCCTTCCTTGCTGGCAGCCCCTCGGCACTCACGGCCCCACCTAGGCAAGGGGGGAGCCCATGGACAACACTGAAATCAGGGAATGCAGGCTGCCCGAGTCATTTTGTCCGTTCACTTAGCCCAGCCTCACCAACTCTAGAGAAGGGAAGCCAAGGACTTGCCCCTCTCCTCCTGCTGGGGTATCTGCAGCTGTGCTGAGGCCCTGAAGCTTCCCTGGCCCATTCAAAACAGCTTGTCTATTGGAGGGGAAAGAGGGGTGGAAATCCTGAAAACAACCAGCCAGGAATGTTTAGGAGGTCAGCTGCCCAAGACCACAGTTCATGCTTATAAACTGCAGGTGGTGAGGGGCAGTGTGGACTTGAGAACAAGGGCAAGGTCAGCACCTGATGGCCAATGACTCCATAAATTCTGCATCCGAGACACTTGGTGGCCTTGCTCTAGTCTTGCTACCCACCCTTGGCAGCATCCAGCAGGGAGCCCCTGGCAGAGGAGGATGGGCCCCAGCCCTGCACCCAGGAGCAGGGGAGGGCTCTGCACTCTGGCACTTAGCTCAAACCTCATGCGGCCCCAAGAGGTATGGCAGGTGCTGTCACTCCATTCACAGTCCACTCTGCGTCTGTGGGTTCTGTATCCAAGGATGCAACAGCAGCCGGAAAATGTTCAGATCCAAAATTGCATTTGTACCGAACACGTGCAGACTTTAATGGGTCATGATACACTGAGCAAGAGTGTAACAACTATTTACATAATGTTCACATTGCACTAGGTGTTGTAAGTAATCTAGAGATGACATTAAATGTATGAGGTGAGGCAGGGCGGGCATTCAGTGCAGACACCACTTGAGACTCCTACTTTGCACATCAGCGTACCTGGATTCGAGTCCCAGCTCCAGTGTCCTGCTAATGCGTGCCCTGGGAGGAGGTAGGTACTGCCTCCAGTACCTGGCTCAAGCCCTTGGGTCTTTGCCACCCATGTGGGAGACTGAGATTGAGTTCTGGACTCCTGGTTTTGGCCTGGCCCAGCTTTGGCCCCTGCAGGCATTTGGGGAGTGAACCAGCAGGTGATAGCTACCCCTTTACATGTGTCTGTCCTTCTACCTTTCAGATAAAATAAATAAATAAAGTCTACGGGGTGGGGGGGCTATGCATAGGTTATATGCAAATATGACACCATTTCATATAAAGGACTTTGCACATCTGTGGATTCGGGCATCCAGAGGGGGTCCTGGAACCCATCCCGCACAGATTCTGAGGGATGGCTGTGCTCAGTCCAGTGACTTGTTGAGGTCTTAGGAGTAGAGCTGGCATGGGCTCTAACTCTCGTGTCACCATGCTCAACAGCTCCTCTGATCACTCCACGGAGACAGCTGCCCACTCAGCTGAACTCAGCCTGGCCCAGGCCCCTCTCTCTGTCAAGAGCTCCATGGGGACTTGCCACATTTTCTCCAAATACAGCCTGCACAGATAGCCTTAGCCAGTTTCTGGCTGCGTTTTTTTTTTTTTTTCTTGTAGCCCACAACAATTTAATCTGTGGAGAACTTTTATTATTGCTGGATATCTGAGGGCTGTCTGGAATGTTCCATGCATTGCATTTTCCAGAGGACAGATGAACAGGAAGCCCTTTATTGCTGCCAGCGAGTGTCACCTGAATTTTCCTGGCAAGACAACTGTGTGTCCTGAATACTTGCACCCTGCACCCAGAGAAGGAGGCTACAGGCTGGAGGTTCAAGTCCAGGGCCCAGATTCTTCCCAAGGCAGAAGGGCCAGTCTGGAAATTGTGCCAAGGGCCCTGGTAGCAACTAAGACTTTGCCTGCCTCTGCTTTGTGGAAGTAGCTTGGTCTGGTAGAAGCTGCAAAAAAAAAAAAAAAAATCAACAAACCAAAAACACCATAAACATTGACCTTGAGCCTGTTGAGTGATTATACATTGATTTTACACTTGGGCCAAAATCTCTTATGGCTTGGCCTGCCTCTTCTGAGCTTACACAATCAGGCACATTTCTGAGTACAGGGAGTTGGCTGGGGTCACAGTGTTGGGGAGAGAAAACCAAGAAAACCAACACACTTTGTGCTGAGCCTCCTGCTCTGTGTGCCAGTGTTCTTGAGCAACTGTAGAAGAAGCCAAGCTCAGACAGCATGAGATCCCTGGCTTTGGAATTCCCCGAGATTTTCATGGAGAGAGAGTGAGAGAGCGAGAGCAAGAGAGAGAGAGAGAGAGAGAGAGAGCTGCTCCCTCCAGACCCAAGCATGGGGGGAGCCTGGGGAGCTTGCTAAATGATGAAAGAGTATAAAGATGACCTTCTTGGAGCTGGTGTGGGTGGGCTCCATGCATGCTTGTAGGGGACGACTTTGGGAAGAAAAGCTGTCACTTAAGGCGTCAGCTGCAAGGAGTGTTTTGGTGGGGTCTTCTCTGGACAGGACCTGTGACTCCCCAGTGCCATTCCCAGATGCCCTGACTGCTCCAGCCACATTCTGCAGGGGTTGCTGGGATCTGGGCTGGAGACAGCAGAGGAGCCCAGAGGTGGAGGTGGGTGTGCCCAGGTTCAGGCCCTGATGTGGCTGAGCTGGTAGTTGCTGTCCATGGCCTGGCTGCAGTCCCAGCCACGGGCCTTACAGAGCCCTGGAGACCGTCACCCGATCCACCCAAGCCAGGAGCAGAAAACCAGAGTGGGCAGGCCTTCAGTGAGACTCACTGCTGAGCAGGTTAAAATGCCTGGACCAGAGGCAGGGATACTGTTGGCCAAAACACTTTGAGCCTATCTGTTCATTCATTTGTTCAGAGCTACTAGACCTACCATGCGTGGAGGATGCCAGGCCCTGAGGACAGAAAGGTGAGCAGGCCAAAGTCTCTGCTGAGCCCCAGCGGGGAGCAGCAAGTTTAAGCAATTATCGTCCAGTGTGGTAAGTGTTGTGACGGGCACCTGGCCCAGAGACTGGGGGATGCACTGGAGAAGAGAGCCTCCTCATTCAGCCACAGAAGATCAGAAAGGCTCCCTGGAGAAGCAGCAGAGAAGCGGAGACCTGGGGTCTGGTTCAGCTCCGCACTCCCACTTAATCTGCCTGAGCGGCCCACTTTGGCCTCGCAACCAGCCTGGCTTTCCCCAGGTGCCACTCCCCCCTTCTGCTTTGCTGACCCCCTTTCTTGCTTGCCCTCCACACCAAACCTCTTTGATTGCTAAATCCTTCTCGAATGTTGACCCTGCCAGGCACTGAACTAGACGGTTTACAGAGGTTACCTTACCCTGTGAGATGATGGAGCCAGACTGCCTGGGTGCAAACCACGGCTCTGGAACAGTGGGTGAGGGCCCATGGTTAGACACCTGGGAGCACTGGGGAGCAAGTTTCACCTCCTCTTCTGATCCAGCCCCAGTGCTAACGCACCTGGGAGACTGCAGGTGATGGCCCAAGTTCTTGGGCCCCTGCTCACCCATGTGGGAGACCTGGAATGGAGTTCTTGGCTTCTGGCTTCAGCCTGGCCCAATGCTGGCTATTGTGGACATTCAGGAACTGAACCAGCAGATGAGGATCTGTCTCTGTTTCTGCCTTTCAAATAAAAATTTAAAGCGAATAAGTGGACATTTAACAAGTAAGAAGTTAAAAACAGAGTACTTATTGAAAGAAATCCCACCTCAGCCACAGCAAGCCATGAGATCTTAGGCAGGCTCTGTAACTCTAGCGAGTATCATGATAGTAAATACTGCATGGTGTTAAATGAGTTAACACATGCAAGGTGCTCAGGACAGCATCAGGCACACAAGGCTACTTCAGAAATTTCACGGGAAAATGGAACTAAAAGATAAGTTTATTTTGGTGCCAAACATTTTAAAATCCATGCTTAGTTTCAGCACAGGATGCATTCTCCATGAAATTTTGAAGCCATTTCGTATAGTCAGAGCTACCTAAGTGTTGCCTGTTACTGTGGTTTGAATGTGGTGTGTTCCCCTCATGTTAAGCTCAGTTATTCCATGTGACAGTGTCAGGAGTGGGGCTTTCAAAGGTCATAAGGTCATGGGACCATCACCATCATGAATACATTCATGCTTTTACTGAGAGGCTGGGTTGAGTCTCTCAAGAGTGAGTTGGATATCACAGGACTAGGTTAGTTACCACAGAGAGAGCTGTTAGAAAGCCGGGTTACCTCTGGCATTTGGGATTCTTCTTCCATGCCCTCCTGCTTGCCAGTACACCTGCCTGACCTTGAACTTCCTTGCCTCTGGCACTGTGAGCTAAATAAACCTTTTTTTTTTTTTTTTTTTGCTATAATTTACCAAGCCTCAGATTTCTTTCTTTTTATTTTTTTAAAGGAACCTCAACTTTTTCTTTATTTTGTTAAAGATTTTATTTATTTGAAAGGTTGTTACAGAGTGGGGGAAGAGTCTTTGATCTGTTGGTTCATTCTCCAAATGGTCGCAATGGCCAGGGCTGGGCTAAGCTGAAGCCAGGAGCCTGAATTCCAACTGGTTCTCCCACATGGGTCCAGGGGCCCAAGCACGTGGGCCATCCTGCACTGCTTTCCCAGGCCTATAGGTAGATCGATTAGAAGTGGAGCAGCTGAGGCTCGAACCAGCACCCAGATTTTTTTTATAGCACTACAAAATGGACTAAGACCTCTATTTTGTAGATAAGAAATCAAGTCATTTGTCCATAAAGTCACACAGCTGGTCCCTGCCAGAAGCAGACTTGGCTGTCATGGTCTCTAAACTCTTGTCCAGGGTGCTCTTTTCCTTGATTCCCTGACTCTGTCTGCTTTGCCTGCCTGCAAAATGGACTCTGGTTCTGCTTCCAACTGCCTCTGTGTCCTAGGTGCTGAGCCCCTGCCTTGCTGGCTTCTGTGTACTGCTGACTGGTTCTGGCAGCCCAGCCTGGTCCAGCCCAGCACAGCCCACAGGTGGGCACTGGAGTGGGTCACCCCACCCACTCCAACTGGTTGAACTTGGTCACTTGGCAAGGCTGAGCAGAGGGACAGAGGCTGTCAGAAGACAACCAAGAGTCGTACAGGGGTGTCTGGAGAAGGGAGGACGGGGGGAGGAAGGGGGGCCAGAGGAGAGCAGGCAGGTGGAGGGAGACACAGCAAAGGTTCCTTTTGGCTTGCTTTCTGGCGGTTTTTAAATGTGACTGCTTTTCACTCTAAGAAGTGGGCATTGGTTTCAAATGGCAATTCCTTCCACCGTTCTGAAAGTTCTCACGGCAGCTGATCTACCCTCCTGATCCACGTCTTGCTGGGTAGGAAGGCGGGACTGACCCGGGACCTTGGAAGAGAGTCTCTCTCCTCATCTGAGATCCGAGGGCAATGTTGCTGTGCTCCTCCGGGTGGTACTCTGAAGGGTGCTTATAGCCCATTTGCCATTATGAAGAGGCAGAGGCACAGGGGAGCTGCCCTCCAAAAACACGCCGCTCGTGGGCTTCACACCCACTCCCCTGTCCCTACTGGGGGAGTTTCCTTACGAGGGGCCAGGTTAGTCCCAGTGGAGTAAATATCGTTTTCATCCCCTCCTGAAAACAAGACCCGAAGTTTTTATTTATGTGGGCTATTTCAGCCCATTACCCGTTAGCTGGGCAGGGAGCCTGTACTCAGAAATGAGAATCAGCTGACTAAACACACAGTCGCCTGTGGAAAAGCAGCAGGAAACGCCTCTCCAAAACTAATAATATTAACAAGCTTCCAAGGGACACACAGTCCATAATTAATGACAATTTTGGGGGAAAAATACGTTAAAAAGTTGGAATTTAAAATATGACTCAGAACAGCCTGGTGGATTTTTTTGGAAGCTCAGGATCCGTCCGCCCTTTTTGCTGGCCCCTCTCCCTTCTGACAACCGTACGTCTGCAGATTTCCATCATGGGATTTGATCCTTGCTGCCTGGGCTCCCAGAGCGGCTGGCCAACAGGATCTTACTAAAAACCCCAATGAGTCACGTGGCTGGACATAAACGACTCCAGATAAAGCCACGGGAAGGACGACCTTGCTCTCAGAAGGCTGCGCTGGGGGTCGCATTCAGGGACATGGACACTATGCCAGGGCAGACCCCAGTCAATGTGCCTAGACCAAGGCTCAGCGGGCCGCAGGTGCCTGGGGAACAGGCCCCGCCTCCCGGACCCACTGCTGCTGCAGCCCACCCAGGGCCCACGTGGACGTGCTGCTGGCCAGCACTTGCCAGGCTCTCCCGTCACTCTTACACCTTCTCTGCAGATGGCTAAGTGACTTCTGAAAACTCAAGGTGTCCTTGACCTCCAGAAGATAGACTTGCTGTTGGGAAGCAGCCGATTGGCCAGGGGCTATGTTCCCCAGCCCCCACCCCACCCTGCATCATTGCTCTGGCCAGTGGGACTGCAGCCTGAGGAATGGGTCACTTAGGTGTCTAGGATGTGTCCCTTTGTATCAGTAAGGGGCAGGGGCCTGGATCCCTGAGTCTCTGTGTGGAGCAGGGCCCTGGGAGAGCTGATGCATCAGGAAGGTCTGGTTAGAGTGCGGTTTTTAAATGTGACTGTTTGAACACAGTTTAACACTGGTTAGAGTGTAGTTTGTAGACTTGCGTGTGCGCCGTTCTGCAGTGGGGCTGTTTGTGGCAGCAGTGCACCTACGCTGACCAAGGCGTGCCCGAGCAGCATTGCCTGAGCCGGTGTCTTATCCTGGTGCCATCTCCCCTGGCTCCTATCTTGCTCTGTGCAGAGAGCACCAGTCCCGCCCGTGTGCACTGTGGCCTCATTTTCGTCTCTGTCTGTGTCACCGCTCTCCCACAGGGAGCCTCTCCTTTGCAGGACACAGTGGAGCTGGGCAGAAGTTAAGAGTCAGACTGCTCAGGTTCAAATCCTAGTCCCACCACTGACTGCGATGTGGGCCTGGAGCAAAAGCTTTAACTCCTCAGGACTTGCTTCACAGTGCTTCTCTCCCACAGCAGGAGCTAGGATGCAGACTTAGTGAGACCTTCCGTGTGATGTGCTTGGCATGTACTGGCCTAGCCACTGATGGTGCTGTGTGGGTTATCACACACTGAGCCCGCGGCAGCAGAGCAGATGGGCGGACCGACGGCCACCACTTGCCCCTTTTGCTCTTGGTGTCACCAATGCCTACCAGTGACTCAGAACAACTTCTTTTATCGATATTGGTGGATGCCAGCCCCCTTCTTCTTCTTTTTTTTTTTTTTTTTGACAGGCAGAGTGGACAGTGAGAGAGAGAGACAGAGAGAAAGGTCTTCCCCTGCCGTTGGTTCACCCTCCAATGGCCGCCGCAGCCGGCGCGCTGCGGCTGGCGCACCGCGCTGATCCGATGGCAGGGGCCAGGTACTTATCCTGGTCTCCCATGGGGTGCAGGACCCAAGCACTTGGGCCATCCTCCACTGCACTCGCTGGCCAAAGCAGAGAGCTGGCCTGGAAGAGGGGCAACCGGGACAGAATCCGGCGCCCCGACCGGGACTAGAACCCGGTGTGCCGTTGCTGGAAGGCGGAGGATTAACCTATTGAGCCATGGCGCTGGCTGCCAGCCCCCTTCTAATTCTTGACCCAAGGTGCACCAACCAATCTAGAAGTATCGTTCAGAACAAGAAAGGAGGGCCCAAAATGAGGGCACTCAATATGTGTTGGGTGAACACCTATCTGCTTCCCTGGCTGCCTGGTCCTACCTCTGCCCTCCCTACCTCCCCCTAGGGTTCTGTGTCACCAGCCCAGCTATTAGGAGCATTGGTAATGCAGGAAACTAAGGGTGTAGAAGGAAAAATAGCACCAGGTTAATATTGGAGAGGGTTTTCCCCAAGATTTCAGAGGAAAGGGAGGCCAGAGCCATCATGGGGTGGGCAGGAAGCGGATGGAAGACAGAGGAAAGGTGGTGAGCCATGCCAGTCCCAGACAGTACACAGTCGGCGCCGTATTCCTGCAGGTTTGCAGCCACCACTGCAGTCAATAGTGGAGAGGGACTATGTGGGGAGATAATGCACTTGTACGGAACATGTGCAGACTTTTTTCTTGTCATTATTCCCTAAGGACACAGTGTTAACAACTATTTTCACAGCACTTGCCTCGCACACATGTTGGGTATTACAAACAACCTAGAGAAGACTTGAAAGTCCATAGAAGGAGGTACATGGGTTATGTGCAGGTACAGCACCCTTTTCCATAAAGGACCTGAGCTCGCACAGCTGTGGTATCTGAGGAGGGTCTCGAGCCAATCCTGTGAGGATTCCCTGGGGTGACCGTATCTCGTTTTTGATAGTCGATAAGCACAGATAGGGACTGAAGTTCTTTCAAACAGCTTCTCGGTGGCTGAGCTGTTTTTTGCACCGTGGTCTCATTTCGGAGATCAGACCATGTGCACTGCAGCCTCAATGGTGTCAGAATACATCTTTTCAGGGCCGGCGCCGCGGCTCACTAGGCTAATCCTCCGCCTAGCGGCGCCGGCACACCGGGTTCTAGTCCCGGTCGGGGCGCCGGATTCTGTCCCGGTTGCCCCTCTTCCAGGCCAGCCCTCTGCTGTGGCCAGGGAGTGCAGTGGAGGATGGCCCAGGTGCTTGGGCCCTGCACCCCATGGGAGACCAGGAAAAGCACCTGGCTCCTGGCTCCTGCCATCGGATCAGCGCGGTGCGCCGGCCGCAGCGCGCCGGCCGCGGCGGCCATTGGAGGGTGAACCAACGGCAAAGGAAGACCTTTCTCTCTGTCTCTCTCTCTCACTGTCCACTCTGCCTGTCAAAAAAAAAAAAAAAAAAAAAAAAAAAGAATACATCTTTTCATACGGCAGCATTCATCTATAACCAAGTTTAAAAGCCTATTGGAGAGAAAGGAAAATAGCGCTCATAGCATTTGTTCAATTGAGGGACGGGTGGAGTCTGCTGGGGGCCCTGGTGCAGCAGAGCAGTGAGAAAGGTGGGCAGGTGCCAAGGCGAGGCGGCGGCTTTCTGAAAGTAGGCGTGGACAGTGACACAGATGTCCCTAGAACAGTCTTTTTTTTTTTTTTTTTGACAGGCAGAGTGGACAGTGAGAGAGAGAGACAGAGAGAAAGGTCTTCCTTTTGCTGTTGGTTCACCCTCCAATGGCCGCTGCGGCCAGCGCGCTGTGGCCGGTGCACCGCACTGATCTGATGGCAGGAGCCAGGTGCTTCTCCTGGTCTCCCATGGGGTGCAGGGCCCAAGCACTTGGGCCATCCTCCACTGCACTCCCTGGCCACAGCAGAGAGCTGGCCTGGAAGAGGGGCAACCGGGACAGAATCCGGCGCCCCGACTGGGACTAGAACCCGGTGTGCCGGCACCGCAAGGCGGAGGATTAGCCTATTGAGCCACGGCGCCGGCCCCTAGAACAGTCTTCTTGGGAGGGTCACCTCCCGAGGCAATGAGTGAGCCAGCACTGTCATCTGAGTATCTGGGCTCTTGGCACCGGAGCCGACTCTGGGGCCCGCTGCAGATGCTGATTAGAATTCAGATGGATTCCCAGCCGCGGAGCTTTGAAGCCCCAGCTGGGCCCGTCTTCAGGGCTGTTGGCCAGTGGCTCTTCAGTGACACTTCCTCCCCTGCAGGATCCTCCCAGGCGTGGACCCAGAAAGGGGTTGAAGGACCGTACAGCTCCACTTGCTCCTGTCAGACAGAAGGAAGCTGGAACTCATGGCCTCTCCTCCTTGAACACACGCCTGATAATGGAAGCTGAACTTGGCTGGTGGCACAGAGGGGCTAGTGTATCCCTGGGCTCACTGGGCCCTTGGGTGCTGCAGCTTCCCCGTCATGGGCTGGGGCAACAGGGAAAGTGCGCTCCCCTCCTCTGGCCTGGTGGTCTTCATTGCTTGTGAGCGGAGGGCCTCAGGTATCCATCCAGGTGCAGGTGCCCCCGGGTTTGCCTGCTCTGCCCACTGTATTATCATGGCTGATGTGGAGCATCCTGGGAAATGCTGAGCTGATACTGAGCAACCCTTAGCATGAGGGCTCCAAGGGGACCAGCCTGTCACAGCAGGGGCCTCGGTCTTTAGGCTGAAGTCTTTGTCCTCTATTAAAATGCACACACCTGTATCTGGTGCAGTGGGTGAAGCTGCTGCTCCCAGTGCTGGCATCCTGTCTGGTATGTCTCATGCTGGTATGTCTCAGAAGGCAGTGGAAGATGGTCCAACCACTTGGGTCCCTGCTACCCTTGTGGGAGACCTTGATGGAGTTCTGGGCTCTGGCTTCTGCCTGGCCCAGCCCCAGCCATTGTGCCCATTTGGGGAGGGAACCAGTGGTTTGCTTAGAAACTGCAGGTAGCATTTGAAAACTCAGAGCCTCAGCCTGTGGGTCAAAGGCCACCGAATCTCTGAGGGGCCTCCAGTGCTGCTGGGATCCTCAGGTCAGCAGAAGAGAATGAATGACCTCTGACGCTTGACAAGAGTCGTTGTCCAGACGGCAGCTTGCGGGGCAGTGGATGAGGAGAGGAACTGGGGGACTATGGGCCCTGAAAGCGGATTTTGCCATCTGGTTCAGGGCTGCCCACAACCCAGAGTCCACTGATGCTGTCACTCTGGACGGCTGCTTCTTGAGCCCTTATGAGGGGCAGCCCTGTCCAAGGATGTGACCCCCAGAATCCCATGTCCCTGTCCCTTAGAGGAAGTGGGAAAGATGGTTCTGAGATCGCCCCTCTCTCCTGCGTGAGGTTAACACAGAGGCCAGCTCACAAGGAGACATGCCCATTGGGTACTTGACAATTCCTTAAACTCGCCAAGCAACTGACCCTGGAGGGTTTTATGCCTAAATCATTGCCACGCCCCCCTTTTCCTCCAACCAAAGCCGAGATGGCTGCACTTTCCCATTTGTTTGGCCTCTGTGGCCCACTGCTGTCTGGCTTTAAGTTGCCCCCGTTGCAGGCAGAGGAGCAGTCCTTGGGGCTTTCTTGAGGGAGGCAGAGCTGAATCGGAGGAGGCACAAGAACTCGTTACCGTTGGTGTTGCGTAGAAAGTGCGCGTTGGCCTTGGGCCAGCTAAGGGGAATGGTGAGACAGACAGCAGCCATTTCTCCTGATGGCTCACTGGGGAAATGTCCAGCTTCATGAGTTCGACTTTCATGGTGAAGAACCCGGAAAAGTCAGCTTGCAGACTCCTGCGCTGTGAGAACCCAGGTGTCACGGGCTGGGCTCCCCGACTCCAGGACCTGTGCAAGGCGTTGACTTGGAAGCAAGGACCTTAGGCAGCTCCGAGGAGATTTCTTTTGGAGGAAATGGGCCAGAAATGGCATCGGTGGGGTGAGCAGCTGCAATGCCAGGGCTTCATCCTTGGGCAGTTCTGTGGCATGGATTTGGACGTCATTCCACAAAACTGGGTCTCCAGGTCCACGGACACTAGGAGCCAGTCAGTTCCTTTTACTGCACTGCTTTCTGCCTGATGACCCTGTGGCACACTGTTGGGGCCCCGCAGGACTCAGCAATGAATACTAACTGGAGGACTCCTTCTCATGGATCCTCAGGGGACCGAGCCTGTCAGCCGCAGCCCAGGGGTTTCATCCAGATCTCCCAGAGTCCCCTCCCCAGACCTCTGTCCTCCCGCAGGTTTCCTCCTGTCTGTGCTTCCCTCTCGAGTTCACCCTCTCAACAGCCACTCTGTGGGAAATGGATGAATGGGAGGTCTATAAACCCCATGGGATGGGGCCAACGCTCTGGCGCAGTAGGTTAATCCTCCACCTGCGGCGCCGGCATCCCATATGGACACCAGTTCTAGTCCTGGCTGCTCTTCTTCCAATCCAGCTCTGCTATGGCCTGGGAAAGCAGAAGATGGCCCCCAAGTCCTTGGACCCCTGCACCTGTGTGGGAGACCCAGAAGAAGCTCCTGGCTCTGGGCTTTGGATTGGTGCAGCTCAGGCTGTGTGGCCATCTGGGGCGTGAACCAGCAGAAGGAAGACCTTTCTCTCTGTCTCTCCCTTTCACTGTCTATAACTCCCTCAAATAAATAAATAAAATCTTAACAAAACAAAACAAAACAAAACACGGAACCACCTGAGTTGCCTTCAGCCTGGTTTCAAAAAGCTGTTCCATCACAGGAGAGGCACAAGGCTCCTGAGACAGAGGTCAAGTGTGCGTCCAGGATGGCTGCCCCCAAGCAAGCTGCTTTGGGAATTTCTGTTTAGTTTCTAAATTCCTGGCCATCATTCCATTCCCAAAGCTTTGCATCTTCTTGCTCAAATAATGCGCCGTAACTCACAACTAGCCGACGGCAGAGCCCACAGAAGTGGCCAGGTAGGTAAGTCCCCCTCGTCACCAAGGAGTAGCTACAGAATGAGAACTCTACAAGGACAGGGAAGTGCTGGTGGACGCAGTCATCCCCAGCATCTAGAACCATTCTTGGCACGTAGTGGGTGCATAGTCAATTGCTGCGGCATAGACTGTGAACAAAGGTAGGCATTTATTCCAGCTGAAATCTTTCTGCCAGAGAATGGACTAGAACACACTACAGCAGGAATGAATAACGTGGCTCCGGAAGTTTAGTGTGTCTTAAGAGATTTGTAAAAAAACGTAAACAAGGAGAGATCTCCAAAAAGTTTGTGGAAATGCGTATTATGAAGGTGCTATGCACAGAGTTCAAACATTTTTTTCACCAAAATGAGCTGACATTTTCATTCCATTTTTCCATGAACTCTCCAGAGTACCCTCATATTTCTATCTGCCTTTGCTAGAAGCAGATACTCCTGGAGCGAGAGGCCTACTGCAAGATCTTAGAGGGGGAAGGATGAGTTCCATCTTTGTGATATTTGTTGGTACCACCCTCTACTCCAAAGCTGTTGACACTCGGAACAGTTTTATTTTAGGCTGCCACTCCCTGTTCCAGATTTCTGTTCTCTTCAAAGAATCCTGTCTTTGGAGAATATGAGAAGACAACCATGCATAGTGACAACTTGAATTTGAAGCCTGCTGGAAAACGATCTCGAATGTCAGAACCTAAACACAAGCCCCCTGATAGCGTCAGGATGGGACCCTTGGTGGGGGACTGTGGTCTTCTTGAGTATGGCCTTTGGGGGCTGATGGAGATTCCTATGTCAGCTTAGTCTGTGGCTGATACCATACCAAGCTTGAGCTCTTTATCTAAGGATCTGGAAGGATAGAAGTCATGTAACAATTTTCATTTTTTAAAGATTTTATTTATTTTATTTCAGAGGTACAGTTACAGACAGTGAGAGGGAGAGACAGAGAGAAAGGTCTTCCCTCCGTTGGTTCACTCCCCAATTGGCCGCAATGGCCGGAGCAGCGCCCATCTGAAGCCCGGAGCCAGGCGCCTCTTGCTGGTCTTCCACGCGGGTGCAGAGACCCAAGGACTCGGGCCATCTTCTACTGCTCTCCCAGGCCATAGCAGAGAGCTGGACCAGAAGTGGAGCAGCTGGGACACAAACAGGCACCCATATGGGATGTCAGCACTGCAGGTGGCGCCTTACCTGCTAAACCACAGAGCCAGCCCCTCTATAACTTTTTGAAGACCCCTCCACACAATTGCAAATTATTAAAACAAAGAATCTCTAGAAAATTATCTGTGTGCACATTTAACACAATATAAAGGCTCAATTTTCTATCTTATCTTTTTTTCTTTTTTTTTTTTTTTTTGACAGGCAGAGTGGACAGTGAGAGAGACAGAGAGAAAGGTCTTCCTTTGCCATTGGTTCACCCTCCAATGGCCACCGCGGCCAGCGCGTTGCGGCCGGCGTACCGCACTGATCCGATGGCAGGAGCCAGGTACTTATCCTGGTCTCCCATGGGGGGCAGGGCCCAAGGACTAGGGCCATCCTCCACTGCACTCCCTGGCCACAGCAGAGGGCTGGCCTGGAAGAGGGGCAACCGGGACAGAATCCGGCGCCCCGACTGGGACTAGAACCCGGTGTGCCGGTGCTGCAAGGCGGAGGATTAGCCTAGTGAGGCGCGGCGCCGGCCCCTATCTTATCTTTTCAGTAAAATGTCCTATGTTGGGGCTGGTGTTATGGCATTACAGGTTAAGCTGACGTCTGCAATGTGGCATCCCTATGGGAGCTAGTTCAGATCCTAGTTGCTCCACTTCTGATCCAGCTCCTTGTCAATGTGCCTGGGAAAGCAGCGGAGGATGGCCAACTACCTGGGCTCCTGCACCCATATGGAAGACCTGGATGAAGCTCCTGGATTCTGGCTTTGGCCTGGCCCTGCCCCAGCCATTGCAGCCATTTGGGGAGGGAACCAACAAACAGAAGCACTCTCTCTTTGTAACTCTGCTTTCAAAAAAATTAAATAAATCTTAAATGAACTGAATAAATGCTTTTTCAGATGCCTCGAATGCATTAGTGTGTTTGTGGAGAAACGTTCTGCCACTGTCCTGAGACCCAGGTATAACATGGACTTTGCTGAGATGTCAGGGCATATGAGAGAGGCTAATTTCTCAGAGTCTCTGATCTTTGCTCCTTCTCTTTCCATACCAGTGACTTGGGCCCTTCCTTTCTTAGACCAATGTGCCCAGAGCATCCTGCGGAAGGGCAGCCCCACTGGCCAGAACAGAGTGCCTATGGGAGCCCTGGACCTGCTCTCTTCGTCCTGTCCCCAGAGTCAAACCTGAGCTTACAGCCAATACCCAGGCAAAAAACAAAATCAAAACCCAAGGTTCATTTCCACTTCTCTGCCACATTAGGAAGTCACCCCCAATAGAGGCTACCAATGCTTAAGTTTCATATAAAGGGCAAGAAATGGCAGCAGCAGCCCTGCCTGGGGGAAGCCGCCTGGGGAATGCTTCTCACACTCAAGGGGGCTTGTGAAGGGGGCTGTCTCGTCAGCTGCCAGCGGGGGGTACCAGCCAGCAGTCCCTGGGCTCCCCTAGGCAACCAGAGCTGAACAAAGCCCCTGATCGCTTTGCCATGGTCACAACTTAGCATTTTTCCTGGAGCTGGAAAAATGGCTGAGAATACTGGGCAAGTCCTTCTTGCTCATATGATTCCCTTATTTTGGTTTCTTGTCCACTTTTTTGAAAGCTGGGACCAGCTCCAGCCCTTCCTTACAAGGGTGGGGCCAGTGATTCACTTTCAGTTTGGTTTATCCCAGTACCTAACACAGTATGGAGTTCAGCAAAGAATTTTATAAACACTTTCAGACGCTAATGATATGTGTCTTGCAATCTAGACATCTGGACCTGATGTTAAACAAACATCACCCACCACAAAGACCAGTTGCATCTGTTTGTAGTTATTCAGCTCGGCTCGGCTGCCCAACAGTTCCTTCTTTAACAGCCCTGGCCTAGACCTGTGGGAAGCAGCTTTTTACCCATCAGGCTGCTGGCTCCGTGAGATACAGCCGCTGACTACCATGCTGCTGGATGGCCCAGCCCCTCTCTGCTTGTGAATGTTTCTGCTGAAATACTCTCCTTGAAGCCAGACTGGCAACAAAAACAATGCAGCCCAGGACACGAGTCCCCTTGTTCAAAAAAAGGTCCGAGAAGACACAGAGATATGGGAGGTGTTTGGGAATGGCCTTGCAGAAGTCTGTCCCTGTGGGACCTCACCTCCAGCCATTGCCACCTACTCTGAATTTAACAGAGAGATGACACAGTGACTGGTGCACCAGCATTCTCTGGCCAAGTTCTCCATACTTGTTCTCATATCACCCATAATCCTACCACTGTCAATAACCATAGGTATTGTTTATTGGTCAGTTGATTATATATATATATATATATATAATATATATAATTTATATATCAAGGAATTTAAACACACACACAGAATTGTTAGAATTTTTAGAAAAGAGATTGATTTAAAAATTTTTGAGAGGCAGACAGAGAAGCAGAGTGAGTACTCTCATCTACTGGTTCAGTTCCCAAATGCCTGTAAGAGCCAAAGCTAAGCCTGAGGCCAGAGCCAGTAGCTGAGACATCAACCCAGGTCTCCCATGTGGGTGACAGAGCCTGAATTACTTGACTCATCACTGTCACCTCCCGGAGTCTATATTTGCAGGAAACTGGGTCAGGAGCTGGAACTGGGGGCTGAGCCCAGGCACGCCAATGTGGGACACAGGCATCTTAACTACTAGGCTAAATGTCTGTCCCCACTAGGACTCCTGCATGCATGGTCTCAGTCCCTTCTCATAATGGCGTGTGAGATGGGTATCACGGTCATGTCATTTTTCAGATAAGGAACTAATGAGGAACACGGCGAACCAGCTTCCACAAGGGCATACAGTTTATGAATGGCACAGCTACCACTATCCCAGATCTGTCTGACTCCAAAATCCATGCTCTTAATCATGACCCTGAACTTCCTGTTAAAAGGACCCGTGCTTTGGCTGTGAGTTTGAGAACGTCCAGCCACCAGTACCCAGACACACAGGGATAGGGGACAGCAGTGGCCTGGTCAACTGCATGACGTGGTTAGTCAGCCCTTTACCATTCTGGCATTTACAGGCTCAAAGAGCTATATGTTTTGTGATTTTTTAAAAAAATATTTATTTTCATTTTACATGAAGTAGAAAAAAAAAAAAGAGCAAGAGAGAGAGAGCAAGCAAGGTTTCCCATCTGTTGGTTTGATCCCTAAATGCATACAATAGTCAGGGTTGGGCTAGGCCAACGCCAAGAGCCCAGAACTCCATCTGCGTCTCCCTCCTGGATGGGCAGGGACCCAAGCACTTGGGCCATCACCTGCCGCTTCCCAGGATGCCCACTTAACAGGAAGCTGGAAACGGAAGTGGAGGTGGGACTTGAACACAAACTCTCCAAGAGACCACTGCACCAAATGCCTGCCAGAGGTATATGCTTTGTGGACTATGCTCCCAGCCCTGTTTCCATCCAACAGAAACTCGCAGAAGCCCCTCCCACCTCCTGTACCTCAACCACACAACAAAGAATGCACCCGTGTATAACTGGAGTTTGCCGCCAGCAAGAGCTCGGGTCAGAACCCTGCTGTGGCAAGGGCTCAACCTACAGAGACCCCTTTCCCTCTGGGCTCCCATCCTGCAGGACGCTGCAGTGGCTTATGTGTTTTACCATAAATAATTAAAACCAGGTTAACTTTGTTAGAAATAAACACATGTGGCCTGGGATATGGGAGAGTCCTGGGAGCACGCGTGTTTGTGTTTCTTGCTGATTCATAAACCCTGGTGATGCATAAGCCACATTCCAGGATCACATTCCGTATCTGCTGGCATAAACTGAAACATGTTGCTGTGAGTTCTTGTCCTTCAGCCTAGGAGCCACCTGGAGGAAAGGGTGAGTGGACACTGCCCATGTGCCCAAGGGTAACTGTGGGCTGTAAACCCATGGGTCTGGGTTAATGTTTGCTTATGTTTATACCTTTCTTGATAGGCAAGTGGAATTTGCCTAATGAGTGTGTTTCCCTGAAGTTAATCAGTGTCTAGCATCCAGTCTCAGACCCCCTGGGAGGTGCAGTGAAATTGGATTCCAAGTACTTGGACCCAAGGGCCATCAGGGGATGTGACCAGAAGAACCTGGGGCTCTGCTCTTGGTTGGCTGTTGAACACCTTATGCCAAGCCCTAGAGTCCAAACAGAAGGGACTCACTGCCAGTGCACCGTGTGACCTCGTCCAGACGGCACAGTCACCTGCAACCCTGCTTTCCTTGGGCTCTTTTATCACCTTGACGAGGAGACCTTGTGCCCTCCTCTGCGGGACTTTGCACAGTGGAGTCATCAGCCCCAAGAGAACGTCCTTGGAGAACGTCCATGAAACATGTATCACGTGCCAGACACTGGGGTGCCGGGAGCCAGGTGGTGGCTGAGGTGCCAGCTGCTGGTAGTTGAGAAAAGGGAGGCCAACAGTCCATCCAGGAGGACCCACGACAGTAAAGAGTCAGGCTAGGGGCTGTGGGAGAACAAAGGAAGCCTTGGGCGTAGCTTTGGAGGGGCCTCTTCGAAGAGAGTAACAAGGGCCTACGGTGTGGCGCATTAGGTTAATCCTCCGCTTATGGTGCCAGTATCCCATAGGGGCGCCAGTTCTAGTCCCAGCTGCTCCTCTTCCAATCCAGCTCTCTGCTATGGTCTGGGAAAGCAGTAGAAGATGGCCTAAGTCCTCGGGCCCCTGCAGAAGCTCCTGGCTCCTGGCTTCAGAGTGGTACAGTTCTGGCCATTGCAGCCATTTGGGGGAGTGAGCCAGCAAAAGAAAGACTTCTCTCTCTCTCCCTCTTACTGTCTGTAACTCTACCTCTCAAATAAATAAATAAAATCTTTAGAAAAAAAAAGAGAATAACAAAGTCTGAGCCAACCCGGAGGCCAGATTGGGGTTTTCCAGGTTGGGGGGTATGGCAGGCTGAGTGATGGACCTCAAAGACATCTCGGTTGGGTGTTTGGTGCAGCAGTTAAGAGGCAGCTTGGGCCACTCACATCCCATATTGGAATGTCTGGGTTCAAGTCCTGGCTCCACTTCTCATGCAGCTTCTTGCTAATGCACACCCTGGGTAGCAGGAGATGCTGCTGCTCATGTGGGAGACCCACGTGGGAGTCCCGGATGGAGTTCTGGGCTCCTGGCTTCCCAGATGTTACAGGAATCTGGGGAGTGAACCAGTGGATGGAAGATCTCTGTCTCCCTGCCTTTCAAATAAAATGGAAGGGGGGAAAATATATCCACATCCTAATCACTGAAGTTCTGAATGGCACCACTGGGCCAAATGGGACATTGTGGGTTTGACTGAATTAGGGATCTCAAGGTGAGAGCTACCCTGGGTCATCCAGGCAGCCCTACATCACAGGTGTCCTTATAAAGAAGCTGGAGGGAGATTGGACCACGAAGAGGAAAAGGCAGTGCGACCCCACAGGCGGAGACTAGAGCAAAAGCAGGAACAGCAGGAACAGCACCCAAGCAAGGGGACGGATTCTCCCCCTCAGGGTCTCCAGGAGGAACCCGCCCGCTCACAGCTTGGCTTCAGCACGGTTGGCCAAGTGAGGCTGACTTCAGAGTCAGCCCCCTGGAGGCTGAGAGAATGAATTTTTGCTTTGTGCCATGGAGTCTATAGAAATCCGTTCCTGCAGCCACAGGAATCTACCGTGCCGGGGTGGGGGGTGGGGGTGAGCAAGAGTGGCCCAGGAGGAGGGAATGGCGCAGCACGTGCACTGGCTTCCTGCGACCCCTCCTGTCAGGGAGGACGGGGCTCGACAGCAGAGGCAGGGAGGCTGCAGCCAATCAGCGGTCCTGGGGCTGTGGCTCGAGCTGCTCCCGTTGGGTTGCCACACTCTCCTCTGAAGTTCCAGGCACCCAGATTAACTCTAGTTCATTGACAAACCCCAAGTCATCCCTGACTTGTAGCAAGAATCCAGCTTCCTTCTTTTTGGTAACTGCCTACAAATGATACCATTAGGCTTGAAACAAAGTAACTTGTGAGAGGGGTTGGGACTGGGCTGGGATGTGGGGTCTAACAAGCATGTTTCTTTATGTCTGCCTTTATCTCTCTATTCCTAGTGACTCCATTCAGATGTGAATTTACTACTGCTCAGGCTGTCTGATCTCTGGACTATTTCCTTGTTGCTAAGGCCTGAGCCCACTCCAGTTTCTTGTCTTACTCTTCTGGATGTTAGCACTTAACTCGCTGCAAAACCACACCCTTAAGTGCCTACAGGGGTCCATCAGAACCCCGTGGTGCTGGGGCCCGGGACCAGGAAGTACCTGTCTTGCCTAAAACTATTTGAATCTGAATGTTTAAAAATACATTGAGGATCCCATTCACCTTGAGCCCAGTTTATAACCCTGACTCAAGTATACCCTTTTCAAATCATCCTTCTCTCACAGCCTCATCAGAAGGCAGTTATTTTTATTTATTTTTGTTCAGTTGAAAAGCAGAGTTACAGAGAGAAACAGAGAGAGAGAGAGAGAGAGAGAGAGATCTTCCACCCACTCCTCAAATATCCACTACAGCTGGAGCTGAATGAGGCTGAAGCCAGGAGCCCAGAACCCAATTCAGGTCACCTACAAGCATGGCAGGGACCACACTCCTGCCTCCCAGGGTACAGGTTAGCAGGAAGCTGGAATGAGAAGTGGAGCTAGGACTTGAACAAAGGGACTCTGATATGGATGGGATGCAGGCATACCAAGCCATGTGCTAACCACTGTGCCAAACACCTTCTCCTTTACTGTTATTTATTTTATTCGAGAGACAGACACACAGAGAGAAAGAGCTCCTATCCACCAGCTTCCCACCAAAATGTCTGCAATGACTGAGACTGACCTGGGCTGAGGCCAGAAGCAGGGAACTCAGTCCAGGCCTCCCACGCAGGTGGCAGGAACCCAATTACTTGAACCATCATCACTGTCTTCAGGGTCTGTACTAGTAGGGATGCAGTATATTAGCTACTAGGCTAATGCCCAACTCCAGAGGTGGTATTTTTGAAAGGGGAACCCACCATTGTGGGTTTTCAAAAAGTTAGTTTACAAAAAAAAAAAAAAAAAAAAAAAAAAAAGGCCGGCGCCGCGGCTCACTAGGCTAATCCTCTGCCTGCGGCGCCGGCACACTGGGTTCTAGTCCCGGTCAGGGCGCCAGATCCTGTCCCGGTTGCCCCTCTTCCAGTCCAGCTCTCTGCTGTGGCCTGGGAGTGCAGTGGAGGATGGCCCAAGTGCTTGGGCCCTGCACCCCATGGGAGACCAGGAGAAGCACCTGGCTCCTGCCATCAGATCAGCGCGGTGCGCCAGCCACGGTGGCCATTGGAGCGTGAAACAACGGCAAAGGAAGACCTTTCTCTCTGTCCCTCTCAGTGTCCACTCTGCCTGTCAAAAAATAAAAATAAATAAATAAAATTTTTAAAAAGGGACAAGTGCTAGCATCTCCTTGCTGTATGGGTTGGGACAACCTGACAATACCAGTTCTCACTCTGCCACTTCCGGCCCCATCAGCCAAGGTTAAGAAGTCATTAATTCACTCAAGGGTACTTCAAAGGGTTGTGGAAAGGCAGAATTAAAAGACATATTGAGGGGCCAGCACTGTGGTGCAACAGGTTAAAGCCCTGGTCTGCAGTGCTGGCATCTCATATGGGTGCTGGATTGAGTTCCAGCTGCTTCACTTCTGAGCCAGCTCTCTGCTGTGGCCTGGGAAAGCAGTAGAAGATGGCCCAAGTCCTTGGGCCCCTGCACCGATGTGGGAGAAGCTCCTGGCTCCTGGCTTCAGATCAGTGCAGCTCCAGCTGTTGTGGCTGTCTGGGGAGTGAACCAGCAGATGGAAGATCTTTCTCTCTCTCTCTGCCTCTCTGTAACTCTGCCTTTCAAATAAATAAATAAATCTTTAAAAAAAAAAAGAGATATATTTAAGTAGGTCCAAGATGGCTGAAGAGGATATAGCCACACTAACTTAAACTGCTCTGGCATATCAAAAGAATAAAGGAAGCGGGCCAGCAAAACTGTGGCTCAGTGGGTTAACACCCTGGCCTGAAGCGCCGGCATCCCATATGGGCGCCAGTTCAAGTCCTGGCTGCTCCACTTCCAATCCAGCTCTCTGCTAAGGCCTGGGAAAGCAGTGGAAGATGGCCCAAGTCCTTGGACTCCTGCATCTGCATGGGAGACCCAGAAGAGGCTCCTGGCTCCTAGCTTTGGATTGGCTCAGCTCCAGCCATTGCAGCCATGTGGGGAGTGAACCAGCAGATGGAAGACCTCCCTCTTTGTCTCTACCTCTCTCTGAAACTCTGTATTTCAAATAAATTAAATAAAAATATTTAACAATAAAAAAAGAATAAAGGAAGGACCACATTTCCAGAGGTCTGAATGATGAAAAAATTTTGGCCAAAAATTGGAAAAAAAGCAATGAAGACTCCATGTGGCAAGAGGAGAGAAGACAGGGCCAGCGCTGCAGCCAGCTGTCAGCTGTGAGCCACCATGTCAGCATACCAAGGTTGGAAGAAATTAGCAGGTACCTGGCATCTTGCATTTTTAGCTGAGCGGGAACTCCACGGTCACCCACTGACTTCTGCTTCAGCCTGGAGAGCTGCCTGGGGTCTGAGCATCTGCCAGGCTTGGAGCAGGGAAGCTGCCTTGCTTCTTTCCCCTCCCCAACTCCCACACAGTGCCATACTCAGCAGCGAAAAGTAGCACAGCACGCCCCTCTTCTGCTCCCACCAGCATCAAAGTCAGAGTCAGGGCGACACGTGCTGCAAAGGACAGATCGCCAGCATCCTGCAAGTGCGGGAGTGTTTGGGCATCAGCCCCAGAGTTACGCTCATGCACTCTACGTGAGCCAGGGGGATTCATGTAAGCTAGCACCAGAAGCAGCCCATAAAAAAAATAGGCTCCCACCATGGGAGATCTGGGTAATGACCTCACTATATCCTGCAACACCAGGACTGTAATGATTCGTTTGAAATTTCTCAGTGCCACTGGAATCTATGCGGTGGACATAGGCAGACCTGCATTCCATCTTTCTGGACTCATGACCCCATCCGAGTAAAATATCCTGTACACCTTGTAGTCACCCTGCAGAACTGGAACAGGGTCCACTTCACAAGGCCCTGGCTATCACGTTTGCCAGGGAAATTAACACTGAACTTTCTGTGGACCAACTATACACATCCAAGAAAACCCTTACTCATCTCAAAGCCACACTTCCATCCCTACAAACTGCAGCAGATTAGATCTCTGTGTCACGTATAGACACAGCCGACATTAAGACAAAAGAAATCACTCAACGACTACCCTTGTGGGCCCACCTACAACCAAAACCAAAGCAAGAAGACAAATGATATCCTGCATTCCAGCTAAACCATAAACCCTTTAACAATAAAACCTACTCCATAAGGAAGGAACGAGTACACCAGATGCGTGGATGTCAACGTAGAAACACAAGGGGTATGAAGAAGCAAGGTAGCGTGATGCCTTCAAAAGAACACAGCAACCCTCCAGAATCTGAGCCTGAACTGAAGGAAATCTGTGAAATGACAGCTATAGAATTCAAAATAGTGATTCTAAGGAAATTCAATGAGATGCAAGAGAATGTAAAGAAATAAGGACATCAATGAGTGACATGAATGAAAATATTACTAAGAAATAGAACTCATCAAGAACTAAATAGAATTTTGGAGATGAAATCATCAATTAGTGAAATAAAAATATAATTGAGAGCTTTAATAGCAGAATAGACCAAGTAGAAGAAATAACTTCTGACCTCAAGGACATGAATTTTGAAATAACCCAATCAGGGGCCAGTGCTGTGGCATAGTGGGTAAAGCCACCGCCTGCAGTGCCAGCATCTCATATGGACGCCATTTCGAGTCCCGGCTGCTCCACTTCTGATCCAGCTCTCTGCTATGAACTGGGAAAGTAGTGAAAGGTGGTCCAAGTGCTTGGGTCCCTGCACCCGCGTGGGAGACCCGGGAGAGGCCCCTGGCTCCTGGCTTCGGATCGGCGCAGCTTCGGCCGTTGCAGCCAATTGGGGAATGAACCAGTAGATGGAAGACCTCTTTGTCTCTCTGCCTCTTGTTCTCTCTCTGTGTAACTCTGATTTTCAAGTAAATAAATAAATCTTAAAAGAAAAAAAAAACCAATTAGACAAAAATAAAGAGAAAATAATTAAAAAGAAAAAGTTTATGCAAAATATGGGATATCATCAAACAACTATATATTCATATTATAGGTATTCCTGGAAGGAAAAAGGCATTGAGAACATGCTAAACAAAGTAATAGTTGAAAATCTCCCTGGTCATGAAAGAGACATGGACTTCCAGATACAAGAATCTCGAAGCACTCCAAGAAGACTAAACCAAAAAAGGTCTTCATATATTGCCATCAATTGTCAAAAGTTAAAGACAAGGACAAAATCCTAAAGACAATAAGAGAAAAACATCAAGCTACATATAAAGAAAAACCAATTAGATTAACATCAGACTTCTCAGCAGAAACCCTACTGGCCAGAAGAGAGTGGGAGATATATTCAAGGTCTTTTCTTTTTTTAAAAAGGTTTATTTATTTATTTGAAAGTCAGCATTACACAGAGAGAGAAGGAGAGGCAAAGAGAAAGAGAGGGCTTCCATCCACTGGTTCACTCCCCAGATGGCCACAATGGCCAGAGCTGCGCTGATCTGAAGTCAAGAGCCAGGAGCTTCTTCCAGGTCTCCCACATGGGTGCAGGGGCCCAAGCACTTGGACCATCTTCTACTGCTTTCCCAGGCCATAGCAGGGAGCTGGTTTGGAAGTGGAGCAGCCGGGACTCAAACCAGCACCCATATGGGATGCCGGCACTGCAGGCGGTGGCTTGACCTACTACACCACAGAGCTAGCTTAAAACAAAACTTAAAACTTTTGTCTTAAAACAAAAACTTCCAACGGAGAATATTATAGTCAGCAAAGCTTTCCTTTAAAAGTGAAGGAGAGGGGCGGGCGTTATGGTGTAATGGGTTAAGCCCCCGCCTGCGATACCGGCATCCCATATGGGCAAGGGTTAGAGCCCCAGCTGCTCCATTTCTAATCCAACTCCCTGCTAATGCACCTGGGAAAGCAGCAAAAGATGGCTCAAGTGTGTGGGCCCTTGCACCCAAATGGGAGACCCAGATCAAACTCCTGTCTCCTGGTTTCGATCTGGCCCAGCCCAGCCATTGCAGCCATTTGGGGAGTGAACCAGTGGGTGAAAGATCAATCTCTCTCTCTCTCTGCCTCTCCCTCTCTCTCTGTAATTCTACCTTTCAAATAGATAAAATAAATCTTAAAAAGAAGTGAAGGAGAAATAAGGTATTTTCCAGATAAGCAAAAACAGAGAGAATTCACCACCACCAGACCAGCTTTACAAGAAATTCTGAAGGGTATCCTGTATTAGAAGTGAACATGAAAACATAGGACAGCACCAAATTCACTAACAGGGTGGGCAGAATCATCCAATCAACACAATGACAGGTCGGAGTTCTTATCTATCAATACTAACCTTAAATGTAAATGTATTAAATTCATCAGTCAGAAGACTTAGGTTAGCTGAATGACTAACACGACCCCAACATAGACTGCCTGCAAGAAAATCACTTCACATGAATACACACAGACTGAAAGTGAAGGATTGGAAAAAGATATATCAGGAGGCAAATGGAAACCAAAAGTGGGCATGTGTAACTATTCTCTTATCAGATAAAGCAGACTTAATTAAAGACTGTAAAAAGCTATAAAGAAGGACATTACATTTTGATAAAGGGTTCAATTCAGCAAGAAGACATAACAATAATAAGTATATATGCACCCAACACAAGACCATCCAGATATATACAGAAACATTATTAGCCCTAAAGGGAGACATAGACTCCAATACTATAATAGGTAGTGACTCTGATGCCCCATTCTCATCAATAGACAGATGATCCAGACCAAAAAATCATAAAGACACATCAGAATTGAAGCAAACTATTGAGGAGCCAATGCAGTGTGGCGGGTTAAGCCACAGCCTCCAGTACCAGCATCCCTTATAGGTGCCAGTTCAAGTCCCAGCGGCTCCATTTCTAATGCAGCTCCCTGTTAATGCACCTGGGAAAGCAGTGGAAGATGGCCCAAGAACTTGGGCCTCTGTACTCATGTGGAAGACCAAAAGAAGCTTCTGGCTCCCAGCTTTGGGTCAGCTTAGCTCTGGCCATTGTGGCCAGAGCGAACCAACAGATGGAAGACCTGTCTCTCTCTCTCTCGCTCTCGCTCTCTGTAACTCTGCCTTTCAAATAAATAAATAAATCTTTAAAAAAAAGAAAAGAAAAAAGAAACATTATTGCATTATTGAGCAAATGGACCTAACACACATTTACAGGACATTTCACCCGCAGCTACAGAGCACACATTCTCATCAGCATATGGAACATTCTCTAGGATAGACCACATATTGGGCCACAAATCAGTCTGAGCATATTTAAAGAGATAGAAATCATACCAAGTATCTTCTCAGACCATAAAGGAATAAGAGTAGAATGCAACAACAAGAACAATAGAACACTGATACATGCTTGAAAATTAAGCAACGTACTACTGAATGATCAATGAGTCATCAAAGAAATTCAAAAAAGAAATAAAAATTTTTTTGAAATAAATGAAAATGAAAACAACAGATCATACAGTGGAGTAAGGATAATCTCTTCAATAAATGGTGCTAGCAAAACTGGATGTGTATACATAGAAGAATGAAAGTAGATCCATACCTCTGAACATATAAAAAAATCAACTCATGATGGATCAAAGACCTAAATTTAGGACCTGAAATCCATGTACAGCTTTTCTATAGTACACTTTTTCCATAAATTTTTGAAGACCCCTCTTCTGAAGGTGAGTCGAGGCTTACGAAAATGTCATGGGGACTTTAAAAAATATGGATATCTAAGCCGCTGTCTTCAAAAAAACCATAAAAAGTCAATTTATTTATTTGAAAGGGAGAGAGAGATTAGAATCTCATATACACTAGTTCATGACAGCTGGGACTGGGCCAGGCTGAAACCGGGAGCCAGGAACTCCGTCTGGGTCCCCCATGTGGGTGGCAGGGGCCCAAGCACTCCAGCTGTCACCTGCTGCCTCCCTGGTGTGTGCTGGCAAAGCTTGATTGGCAGGAGAGGCAGGGACTCGATCTGAGGCATCCGACATGGGATGTAGGCAGCCCAAGCAGCGGCTTAACCTGCTGCGACACAGCACCCACCGCCCGACTGTCCCCTTAGAAGTCCTGACTCCGTGTAACTGGGATGGATCTGGAAATCATTTTTTTAAAAATGATTTGTTTATTTATTTGAAAGTCAGTTACACAGAGAGTCAGAGAGAGAGGTCTTCCATCCTCTGGTTCACTCCTCAATTGGCTGCATTGGCTGGAGCTATGCCGATCTGAAACCAGGAGCTTCTTCTGGGTCTCCCATGCAGGTGCAGGAGCCCAAGCACTTGGGTCATCTTCTACTGCTTTCCCAGGCCACAGCAGAGAGCTGGATCAGAAGTGGAGCAGCCAGGACTCGAACTGGTGCTCATATGGGATGCCGGCACTGCAGGCGGCGGCTTTGCCCACTACAGCACAGCACCGGCTCGGGAATCATTCCTTTTTTTTTTTTGACAGGCAGAGTACAGTGAGAGAGAGAGACAGAGAGAAAGGTCTTCCTTTGCTGTTGGTTCACCCTCCAATGGCCGCCGCGGCCGGCGTGCTGCGGCTGGCGCACTGTGCTGATCCGATGGCAGGAGCCAGGTACTTCTGGTCTCCCATGGGGTGCAGGGCCCAAGTACTTGGGCCATCCTCCACTGCACTCCCTGGCCACAGCAGAGAGCTGGCCTTGAAGAGGGGCAACTGGGACAGAATCCGGCACCCCGACCGGGACTAGAACCCGGTGTGCTGGCGCCGCAAGGCGGAGGATTAGCCTAGTGAGCCACGGCGCCGGCGGGAATCATTCTTAAAAGCTCACCAGGTGACCCCTGAGACCATCCATATGAGGAACCACTGGTCTAAGGGGCCATCATTGCTTTTACCTACAAGGAGTATGGTGGAAGACACCACATGCGAGCAAAAACCATGTCTTCATTCTCAGAGATCTCGCTCCACCTGGCTAACCTTGGACTCCGAGAACAGTGCTACCCTGAGCAATTCGCAGCAGGTTCCAGTTTCTCGCCTGAAAACATGGGCCCTCCTCATGCACTTGTTCAGAGGGGGAGCAGCAGTGGTATGGCGCACTAAAGGACCAGTAGGGTTTCTGGGGGAGGCTGCTGAGCTGGGGCTGCCGGTGTGTCAGACCGGGAGCCCGCAGAGGGAGTGCTGGCTTGTCTGGGAGGCCAGGCCACCTCCTCACCATCAAGCCAGCTACCACCCCTGGCTCGTTTTGCCCAGCCTGCTTCTCCACCTACCCCAATCCTCCAGGTGCTTCCGGTCCCGGTGTGGGCCATGCATGCAGGCTCTTGCCTCCCAGAGACAGAAATGCTAATTGGAGAGAGGTAGGTATGCCATGCAAATAAGGACAGAGTTTATTTGGTGGTGACGGACTAAGTATGCATACACACATACACACACACACACACACACACAGGGTGCCTCCCTACGGCCCACCTCTTTTTATAAGGAAATGTAGGCACCGCCCCTTTGGATACGTAAACAGGGTGGGGTCTTAGCTTGTGCTCTAGTCCCGGATGTGATAAGTGCATACTGGGAAGGTGGACTCTGGTCCCGGATGTGACAGGGGCATCCTGGGAAGGTGGGCGTAGCAAATCGACAGTTAAAGAGCGAGCGTTACACTGTAGCTCACCTAAACTAACTTCCTGCCTATTTATCCCACATCAGTGCCCCCTTTTTCTTGAAGACTCCCCCAACTCCCACTGAGCAGAGTCTTACTGCCTTACTATCCCACACACAATTCCAGTTCTGCACAGTTCCTTTAAAAAAAAAAAAAAAGGAAGAAATGGTTCTTCCACATTCAGACTTCCTGTTGCCATGGTGAACGTTGGTCGTTAGCCTGCCCTGCATCTGAACCCCTTCCTATGTTTGGGGTATTTTCTACCTCATGCATGGGTGCGCGCCTCCCACTAAAAACCAGGGATTTCCAGATGCTCTGTTTTCCAGCCTCCCTTGCAGCTAGGATGCGGACGTGTGGCCCAGGGCTCCCGACCCTGACTTAGATTTGGAAGTGGATAACAAAAGGAAACAGTGTTTGTGGAGCGCCTTTTCGGCTTCAGTACAGCAGGGTTCCACATCAAGCCGGGGAGGATCAGCCACCCAAGCACTGTCGCATGACTCACCCCCTAAGAACAAAGCCCAAAACTGCACCGGGAGGCTCTCTCTCTGGCCAAGCCATTCAGGTCACTCGCTTATCAGTATTGGCTGGGTCTTGGAAAACGCGCCTGTGGTGACACCTGCCATTCCCCAGTGGTGCAGCACAAGGTGTCTCTGCCCAGCTGAGAATCTGCGCAGTGTGAACAGGGACAAACGGCCTCTGTGGAGCAGCCTCGGGGGCTGGCTGTTGACTGAAAACCTTCCCTCTCTTCGTCCTTCTCTCGTTACAAATGTGGCCTACGTCAGTCTATGGTCTGGGCTCATCCTGGCATGGGTACCGGTGGGTGACCCAAAAGACACTGCAAGGCTGCTGGTTTAGTTCAAAGAAACCTTCACGGAATTCCTACTGCGGCAAAACGGCACAGGATGAAGCATCGCAGTTGTGAGGTGGGTCCCCACTGGGCCCCACCCCTCACCTGACACCGATTCCCAGGCTCTGCTCTCAGGCTGTGGGGGAGCAGGAATCTGCATTTCAACAACGCCCCAGGTGTTCCCGGTAGTTCAAGGCCAGACCAAGAAACTTCCACCTCTAGGCGCACCTGGGGTGAAACTTTGACCCAGACTGCTTCAAACCGCAGCCTATCCACAAAAGGGAAGCGACCAGTCTCTTCTGGCCACGGTCACGCGAGTGTGGATTCACCGGGATTTCCGCACCGTTCACCACTGCAAAGGCAGGGTGTGTCCCCCCTCCCCCCACCTCGCTTTGTGGTTAGAAGCTCCCATGAGTTACCCAGGAGGGCAGTCTCAACCCAGCAGCATGTAGCCGGGTGTGTGTGTGTGTGTGTGTGCGTGTGTGTGTGTTGGGACAGGGTAGGGGGTCGGTCCCTTTGGATTCTAGTAGTAGTTTTCTTTTATTTTTTAAATATTTATTTATGTATTTATTTGAAGGTCAGAGTTACCAGAGAGAGGAGAGGGGGAGAGAGAGAGAGAGAGAGAAGAGAGAGGTCTTTCATCTGCTCGTTCACTCCCCAATTGGCTGCAACAGCCGGAGCTGAGCCGATCTGAAGCCAGGAGCCAGGAGCTTCTTCTGGGTCTCCCATGCAGGTGCAGGGGCCCAAGGACTTGGGCCATCTTCTACTCCTTTCCCAGGCCATAGCAGAGAGCTGGATTGGAAATGGAGCAGCCGGGTCTCAAACCAGCACCCATATGGGATGCCAGCACTGCAGGCGGTGGCTTTACCCACTACACCACAGCGCCAGCCCCTCTAGTAGTAGTTTTTGCTGCAGAACATCTACAGGTCTTGCCCCAAGAGAGGACTCTGCTTCCGGTCTAGTCACCTCTGCCTGGTGACAGCCACCCCAACCCCGCCTGGGTCCAGGGGCACTCAACAATCCACCACAGACCTGGCGCAGGAGTTCTAGAATTGGCCCTTGAATGAGGAGCCCATTAGCCCAGATGACAAGGAGCAGGTCGGGAACCAGGCTGGGAAAAACCCAGGAAGGAAGACATCCATGTGGCAGTACCCTCGGTGCACGGGAGCCCTCCTGACACCCAGCCAGTGGGGAGTCGGGGTGGGGGAGAACAGTGAAGCAGGCCCCCCACTGCAGACTGCTGATGGAGGTGGGCTGCAGGTGGGGGGAAGGGTGGCACCGCAGTTGCCCAGGCCTGGGGAACCCAGCATTCAAACAGCAGCCCAGGCACTTGTACCCGCGGGGGGTCCAGTCTCGGGGAAGGGATGGCAGCAGGAAGCACAGGGAATTTGGAACAGAGGTCCAGGTAGGGGACTGAAGCCGTGGGATGGACGGAGCCTGGAACTGGGGCCTTTCCAAAGTCATACACAGAAGAGCGTGACATGAGGCTGGCGCTGTGGCACAGTAGATTAATCCTCCTCCTGCAGTGCCGGCATCCCATATGGGCACTGGTTCGAGACCCGGCTGCTCCACTTCTGATCCAGCTCTTTGCCATGGCTGGGAAAGCAGTAGAGGATGGCCCAAGCCCTTGGGCCCTGCACATACATGGGAGACCTGGAAGAAGCTCCCGGCTCCTGGCTTCGGATCAGTGCAGCTCCAACCATTGAGGCCACTTGGGGAGTGAACCAGTGGATGGAAGGCCTCTCTCTCTCTCTCTCTCTCTCTCTCTCTGCCTCTCTTCTCTCTGTGTAACTCTGACTTTCTGACTTTCAAATAAATAAATTAATTTTTTTAAAAAAAGAGCGTGACAAGTGCCTGCACTCTGACCCAGGGAAGCACGCGGGCCTAGACAAAGGGAGCTGCATTGGTGGCTTAACAGCGAAGGCAGGCCCTGACAGAGATGAACTCAGCCCCGGATGGGGGATGTAGCAGGAGACCTAGGAGGAATCTGAAGAGGACGCGTGGCAATGCGGGGCCACAGACAACCTTGCTTTTGTGTGAGCAGCGTTTGACTGGGCTGTGGTCCCCACCAAAGGCTGTAGACCCTGCCACCGTGGACAGCTCCTCTGGATCTCGTGCCTGTGCGGCTGTCCAGGCCAGGCAGGGCCCAGGTGTCAGTGAGCTCCCGGTGGGGAGGACCAACACCGTCGTCCGTGCTCCAGGAAGCAAGGCAAGAAAGGCTGCAAGCCAGAGCCCTTCAGGGACCTGTCGCAGTAAGCAGCTCAGGACTGGCTCAGACAGCATGGGGGACAGACAGCTATGAGGTCGGGAAGACTCCAGTGGTGATGGGAACTTGTTCCCACCGGGCGGCAGGATGGGTGGGGTGGTTTATGAAGGGCTTCCTCTGCTTAGCATCGAAGGCACTGGGTTTCCTTGCAAGAGAAAAGGAAGCTCCCAGGAAAGCGGTCACGCGGTGCTGCTGCCTCCTCTGCCCAGGGCATCTCTGCTACCCAGGAGCTCCTGTTACCATGTGCCCTCCCAAGTAACAAGTTGCTGGCTGTTTTAAAATAGCATTTATTTAATTTATTTGAAAGGAGTGAGACAGAGACAGAGAGAGAGAGAGAGAGAGAGAGTTCTCATCCACTGGTTCACTCCTTAAATGGTCAGAGCTGGGCCAGGCTGAAGTCAGGAGCTGGAAATTCAATCCAGGTCTCCCATGTGGGTGGCAGGAACCCACTTTCTAGAGCCATCATCTACCGCCTCCCAGGGTGCACATTAACAAGACGTTGGGATTGGGAGCAGGGCTGGGAGTCGAACCCAGGCTCTCCCCTATGGGTGTCCCAATCAGTGTCTTCACCACTGTACCAATTGCCTGCCCCAGTGGGATGGTCTTGGACAGCAATGGCAGCCAGGAGGGAAGCTGAGCTGTCAAGGCCACTGTGACCACCCAGATTTACGGAGACTCCAGCAGGTCTCCTCCTCCAAACGGGCCTCCGGCGTGGTTGTCCCCCGGCCGGGGCCCAGCCCTTCCTGGCTTCCTCCCCTTCTGTAGCCAACCCCACCGCTGTGGCCCCCAAGGCCTCAGCCAGAAAACCGCTGCCTGTTCTGCCCTTCTGAGGGAGGAGGAAATGAAGCCTGCAGGGAAGACGCAGAGCATGGGAATGGGGTCAAGGGCAGCAGCACCGGATCGGCACTGGGCTGCAGCACGAGGATTGGCGATGCCCAGGAAGAAGTGCATCTGAGAGGCGGTGCGGAGAACACGCAGACTTCAGACGCCCCTCGTCAGCAGCCAACGGGTGAGAACAAAGGACCTTGCGTGGTGTTTGGATCAGTGCCACCAATCTGTGGGTCCAACCCACAGCGAGGCTTGGCCCAGCCAGCCCCCTTTCTAGAAGTGTGGAGATGCCTTCCACGGCAGTGGCTGGGAATCCGTTGTGATGGTCAAGGTCCTTCTAACTTTTGGCTTAGGGGGTCTCATGCAATGGTCGATCATCTCAGTGCAGGGGATTTGCTGGCTTTGTGCACCTGCAGGCCAACGGAAAGTCTTATCTGAGAAACCTGGGTATAAAAATAATCACAAGAGGGGCCAATGTTGTGGCACAGCTGGTTAGGTGGCGGCTTGCGACGGCACCCTGTATCGGAGAGCTGGTGTGAGTCTTGGCTCCTCTGCTTCTGATCGAGCTCCCTGCTAAAGTGCCTGGGAAGGCAGAGGATGGATCAAGTACTTGGGTCCCTGCCATCCATGTGGGAGGCCCAGATGAAGCTCCTGGCTCCTGGTTTGGCCTGGCCCAGCCTTAGCCATTGTGGCCATTTGTGGACTGCATCCATGGATAGAAGCTCTCTCTCTCTCTCTCTCTGGCTCTCTCTCTCCTTTCGAACCAATAAATAAATCTTTAAAATGATCACAAGACGTCACAAGACAGGATGATTTCTCTGCTGGACAAAGTGGAGAGAGAGAAGAAAAGGAAGAGAGGCCCTTGGGGTGCTTGTAATTACAGCAGTTAGGCGGAACAAAGGAAACCCCAGGTGACCAAAAAGGGGGGGGACCTCTCACCCAAAGACAGCTGTGACAACCTCCAGCTGGACAAATTCCCCCGGCACCCAGGCAGTTTCCAGAGACGCCAGCTTTGATCCCATCGTCTCCTCTGAGCCTTCCCATAAGGGAGGCAGACGTACACCCAGCAAGTGCCCAGCACTCCCCTAAATCAACTTGACTTCTCTTGCTCCTTGACAGGTGGGAGGGACCAGGCTCAGCTGGAACAGGGGTGGAGGCCACGGAACCCCTGTGCCAAGGGCTGTAGCCCCCTGTTGGGCTCTGTTTCCCGTCAGGAAGGCAAATGTGTCTGGATGGGAGCCAAGCAATCCATCCAAAGATTCCTATCACAAGACTGATTTTAAGCTGGAAGCTCCATGATGTATCTATGCTTAGGGAAGATGTTTGCTAATGTTTGGTTTTTATTTCCCTTGGAGCTGGTACACATCAGTGAGGCCCTGGGATAATGAATAACAGCACGTACAATAAATTTTAAAACAAACAAAATAAGAACTCAAAGAACGCTAATGCAGACCAGCGCCAGGATGTGGAGTGTGTTGCCAAGACAGTAATAAGTCCTCCTTGGTGAGCAGATTCTATTATCTGCTCCTTAGAAGCAGTAGGTGGCTGTCCCTTGATTGTGTTAGTTCTGGGTCGTAAAATGCTCCATACTTTCTATGGTGAGGGGAGTAGATGGGGGAGGAGGCAGGAAAGGGAAGGTGGATTTTCGGGAGGAAGAAGAAAGGGGAGCAAAGGTGAAGAGGGCCCTGGAGCCTGTGGCCAGGGCCTGGGATGCCTGAATTGGGGTCCCTGACATAGCAGGGAGGGGTGGTCTGTTCCTCCCCTGAGGTGGGGGGCTGGTGAGCTGAGCCACGCGTGGGTCAGGAGGAGGAGGGACTTGGAGCAGGACATGCAATTCAAAACGCTCTCAGGGCAGGGCCGGGGGTGGGGTGGGGTGGGGTGGACGTCACCACGTGGTTCGATGCATCCCACGCTTGGCTCAGCCACACCCCATATTGGAGTGCCTGGGTTCCAGGCCGTCTCCACTTCTGGATTCCAGCTTCCTGCTAAGGCATACCTTGGGATGCAGCAGCATAGCTGGGTCCATGCCATCCACATAGGAGCCCTGGAGTGGGTATATGGCGGCTCCTGACTTGGGCCTGGCCCAGTCCTAGCTAGCATTCTCTCTTTCTGCCTTTCTTTCTCTCCAATCAATCAAAGTTAGAAAACACATAAACAAAAACCATTCAAACTAAGTTTAAAATACACTTTGCTAAACAGTGTCTCACCATCTGTTTCCATGATTGCACTCCTTGGCAAATACCTGAGTTGAAAATGTATCTTCCAAGCCGGCGCCGCAGCTCAATAGGCTAATCCTCCGCCTTGTGGCGCCGGCACACCGGGTTCTAGTCCCGGTCGGGGCGCCGGATTCTGTCCCGGTTGCCCCTCTTCCAGGCCAGCTCTCTGCTGTGGCCAGGGAGTGCAGTGGAGGATGGCCCAAGTGCTTGGGCCCTGAACCCCATGGGAGACCAGGAGAAGCACCTGGCTCCTGGCTTTGGATCAGCACAGTGCACTGGCTGCAGCGCGCCGGCCGTGGCGGCCATTGGAGGGTGAACCAACGGCAAAGGAAGACCTTTCTCTCTGTCTCTCTCTCACTGTCCACTCTGCCTGTCAAAAAAAAAAAAATGTATCTTCCATACAGAAGGCAGCACACAGATGCTTCTCGCAGCTTCGTTCACGATGGCCAAGACTCAGGAGCACAGAACAGGCCTTCAGTGTGTGAATGGGTGAACAGCTGCGGTGCACCCATCCAGATGGTGGAAGACTATCCACGCTCAAGAGGAACGAGCTACCAAGGCACGAGAAGATCTTCACGGCCTGTTGCTAAGAGGAAGGAGCCAGCCTCGAAAGACTACAGAGCTCCATGACTACATGGCACTCAGGAAAAGGCAAGAAATGACAAGATCAGTGGTTGCCAGGGAGGGGTTAGGAAAGAGGGAAGGGTAGAGATGGGAGCACAGAGCATGCTCAGGGCAGGGAAAATACTCAGAATGATTGCTGTCATGGTAGATACATAGCGTTATGCATTTGTCAAAACTCAGAGTGAATAACACCTGGAGTGAATTTAATGTAAATGCTGGGCTTCAGGCAAAAACGACCTATCTACTCTGGATGTGTTACTCCAAGGCACAAGTTATTTCCTTTGCTATAACAGAGCTAACGCGGGTCCCGCAGACCAGCGGAGGCCAGACAGGAGGTGTTGGGAAGCCACACAGGTTTGCATCGTGGAGCTAGGCTGGCTCGGCTGCTGAGCCCTGGCCGTGAGCTCTCAGCCCCCTGGCCTTCACCTGCCCAGGCAGGAGTTGAGTGAGAGGAAGCAGGACTGATATGGGAGGCAGGAGGGAGCAATGGGACGCTCCCAGATTCTGGGGCAGCAGATCTGAGCTGGAGTCCTAGGTCTCCCCTTATTCATCTGCAAAATGGGGCAACAGTGTACTCATTTAATTTCATTCTTACTTCTAACAGAGACATGAGATGTTAGTTGCAAGGCATTGCATACAATATCTGCACATGGAAAAGTTAAAGACGTGTTACCGATGTATTGCTATGACGATCCCTTCCTCCTGGGTTTTTGGCAAGGAATCGGTCAGAGGGGAGAATACATATAAAATCACCTGCAGAGAGAGAGCACAGTATATGGCCAGGCATGGCAGCTTCCTAGCTACAAGGCATGGCCTGGTCACAGCACAGGATGGCCACAGATGCTCAGATGACCCGCGGTGGGTGGAGTCCTGCTGGGTTCTATTCATGAAAACAAATGTGCTGATGAAACAGCTACCAGAAAATCCCATGGGACGTTGCATTCTGTTCCTGGGCTTTGATGGGATGACGATCACTTGGATGACATTCCTGGACCGCCGTAGTCTCGGCATCTCCCTCCCCGGCTGGCCTCCACACCCTCTCCGTGGGAGCGTGCTCATGCGAGAGGACAGGGGAGGGCTCTACAGCTGTGCGGCCTGGCGCTGCCCCCCAGGGGCTGCAGGAGAGGGAGAGCTGCTTACAAAGCTCTCAGCAGGGCCCGGCAGGCTGTCACAGGTGTCCTCTGGTGACCAGCTGTCCTGGCTTTGCCAGACTTGGACTCCAGCAGGCTGGCCCTGGGGGCAGAGATGACCTCGGTCTCCAGGCGGCTGGGCCTGGTGCCCTTGAGATTTCTGGCTTTGTGTTGTTTGGGTGCAGGAAGCAGAACTGGGGATGGCAGGGCTCACACTCCTGCTGCTGGGAGGGCTGCCTCTGTGCCCTGAGGGCCCTGGGAACGCTTTGTAAAGCCTGGTCCAAGGAGCCATATCGCAAGAGGAAGCACCTTGGGCCCCTGACCACAGAACCTGGCCAGTGGCATAGGCTGGGAAACACTGGCTGGAACACTTCCAGAATGTTCCATGCAGACAATGCAAGGGGACAGTGTGATGGCAGCTGCTCATCCTGTACAGCTGGTGCAGTGACTGGACCATCCGGCTGGCTCTGCTGCTGGGATGAAGCTCTACCGAGTTCACAGGGAAAACAGTGCCCGCCCCAGCTAACATGGCGATGTGCTCCAACGCACGTCGGGCAGGGAAGACCAAGGTTCCAGCCCAGCCCTGTGCTCTCGTGCCTTCCTAGCGAGCAGAGGGAGGTAAGAAGGGAAAGGAGACGGAGGGAGACCAGGTCTATTCAGAGCCATGCCCTTCTCTGGGGCCGGCCCCGGCTAGCAGCCATATGAAACGGGTTCAAACACTACCACAAAAGGATGCCACGCGTGGCTATTGTTTAGTGGAGCTTCCAACGTGCCAGACCCCACAGCAGCCTCGGCAGGAGACGCTGCAGAGCTGATGTTCAGCAGACACTCCCTGGAGCCGGCTGGCATCCATGCAAGAGGTTAGGGCCCTTGCTGGGGATCAAATGCTTTCAATATCAGCCCTGGCTGCTGGCTTCCAGCCTTGTACTGCTTAGGAAACTGAGGTAGAAAAAGGGTAGCAGACTTGCCTGGGATTACATGGCCTTGGTTGGAAGCCAGGCCGTCAGAGCTTAGCCTGAGCCTCCCCGGGGTCCAGGACTCGCCCTCCAAGGGCTGGCCAGCAGGCAGCACTCTGGCCCGGACAGCATGGGGAGAAGTGGACTCCTGGCGACTGCGCTGTGTTCCTGCAGCTCAGGGTCCTCCACAGTTCACGGCAGAGGGTTGAGGGCAGGAGCAGCAGCCTGTCCACAAGAAAAGACCTCTACTCGAGAAGGAAAAGAGAGGGGAATTGAGGCAAGAGGGACACCTGCCCCAAGGCCTGTCCTCTTGGAAGAAAACAGTGCACCCCGTGAACCATCTTCCACCAGGGTCCCGAGGCTGGGATTTCACCGACTTGCTCCTCCTCTAGCTCATTACACACGCTGGGCGCTGTGTCCAGGGCTCTGCCTGCACTATCTCATTTAAACCCAAGACAGGGGCTGGTGCTGTGGTGTAGTGGGTTAAGCCGCCGCCTGCAGTGCCGGCATCCCTTATGGGCACCGGTTCGAGTCCCGGCTGCTCCTCTTCCAATCCAGCTCTCTGCTGTGGCCTGGGAAAGCAGTGGAAGATGGCCTACGTGCTTGGGCCCCTGCACTCATATGGGAGACCTGGAGGAAGCTCCTGGCTCCTGGCTCCTGGCTCTGGATAGGCACAGCTCCAGCTGTTTCGGCCAACTGGGGAGTGAACAAGTGGATGGAAGACCTCCCTCTCTCTCTTTCTCTCACTCTCTCTCTCTCTTTACCTTTCCTTCTCTCTGTGTAACTCTTTCAAATAAATAAATCTTAAAAAAAAAATAAACCCAAGACAACCAACGTGGGCGAGTTGCTATCTCTGTGTCTGTTTTGCAGACAGGGAAAGACATGCTGCTGGTGAGTGGCAGAGCCGGAACACAAGGCTGCTAAGGCCCTGGTGCTTGCAGACGTCGTTCTGTGCTGTCCCTTTTAGTATTCTCAAGAACACAGCGGGCAGGATTTGGTTTGTGGCTTTCCTATATGTTTATATTTATACAGAGACACTTCCTCAGCACCTGCTATGACCTCATTCAGTAATTCAGTGGATTTATTAAGTCTTTGTACCGGCCAGGCCAGCTGCCGGGCACTTGGGGCTGGAGGTCAACAGCTTGCAGTAGTCGGGGAGGAAGTGTAGGAAGTCTGGGTCACGTTACTGAGAGTTTCCCATGAGCCACTGTGCGCCACGCTAAGGGATTACACCTTCTCGCTCTCCCAATAGACCTTTAGGAAGATAATCTTACTACGTCCATTTTACAGATGGAGACATTAAGACTAGGAAGAGTCAAGGCTCAAAGCCAGTACACAGTGGCACAGGGCCTTGTCCGAGGTCTCTCTGGTCCAGAGAGGGGAGCTGAGCCCAGGCCTCCAGTGCCAACTCTGGGCCATGCTCCCTACTCTGCAGTGCTTCCGTGGGGAGAGGGGTAACAGCTTCCCCCAGCTCCTGGCTGGCCTTGTTCCCACCCTGAGGGCAGGGTGGCTGGAGGCGGCCTTGTTAATGTGCATGGGGTTGGGACACAAACACTTCTGATGATCATCTCTGGGAAGTCGGGGAGGCAGAGGGCAGTGCACTGAGGGAGTGGGGGTGGGGGGTGGGGGTGGGTGGACCAGAGAAGGTGTCTTTGGAAGCCTGCTGTTCACCTGTCCTCCGTGCCCATGCAGAACCCCGTGGTCGGCGTCACTCCTGTACGAGAAGCGAGGGGCTGCTGACTCACAGGGAGAGGGAACTGCACAGGTTCGGAGACTTCCTGTTTGCTGTCTGCAGATACCCACAGTATGCAAACATCCTCACTCTCCACAACTGCTGGCGTGCACCCCTCCCCCCTCGGCTCGGCCCTGTGCCCAGTAAATGGAAACTCGGTGCCACCGCCGTGGGGGCCAGGGCACCAAGAGGCCCTGCTGTAGGAGCGTCTGGTCATTGGAACAGCAGGCTTTGCGCTTGGGTGAAGAGCTTAGCAGATGTGCCTTGCAGGTGAGCACTGGCTCTGGCTGGCGGCCCAGGACGGCTCGGTTTCCACACAGCAGACCCGGGATGCAGATGTGTGAGGGGTCGCATCCAGGGCCACCCCCCCCCCCCCCCAGCAAGGGAATTCCATTTCCTCCTGGCTCCGTTCTTTTCCTCTCGGGGCTCCCTGGCTGCTGCCCGCAGCTCCCAAGCCAGGAGAGAGCGGACACAATGAGAGACGGGGATTGTTTCCTGTTGGCCTGTTGCGACCTCTCCGCGGGCCTCTTTCTTCCAAAAGAAGTTCAGGTTCAAGACTGAGACAGCAAGCAGCCGGCAGGCCTGCTCTCTGCTTCACCGTACAGCGACCTCTGGCACAGGCCAGAGACCCCGCCCATGGCCCCCGGGGCCTGCTGGCTGCCTGGGCCACCGCTAGGCAGCTTTGAAAAAAGCTGAATGCAAGCTTCGGTTTTAATCGGTGAAAGTGAAAACAACATGTGACTTCCAGAAAATTCTCATCGATTCAAAAGAACTGGTCTCTGTAATGAGTTAAGTAGACTCTTGCAACAGTTGAATGCTTTTGTCACACTCACAGCAGCCTGAGTTAGGGGAAATGGTTATAAATGGCTGCAGGAGACAATTTGGTTAGTTCTAAATTAACTTTTCCCCATTTTATTCTTTAGTCTCTAAAACTCTCACCTTGATATGGGTAGGGGTGGCCTTTCCTCCTGCCATGTGCTGTGGACTTTCAAGCTCTAGGCCAGGGCCTGCCCCATCACAAAAGGGAGTAGCCAGGGATGGAGTGTGGGCAGGACAGGCCAGAGGGAGTGAAACCTGGGCTCTCCTGTTTACCACCTTATGAGCTTTGCAAGCCTTGCAAAGCCTCACTTTTCTCACCTTTAGAATGAGTTTGTCCTGGGGATGGACGGGGACCTCATGTTCACAGAACGGTAGGCCCAAGACCTGGAGCCAAGGACAGGGCCACTAAGAGGAGGCGTCACAGTGACCGGAGATGACCGAGACACTGGCCACTCTCCCTGATGCAGCCTCCATCCCTGCAGTGGGTCACAGGCACCTGCAAGGTCCTCAAACAGTCCCTAAAATGTGTCTTTGAGGCAGCGGGGTGCCTCAAAGCCTGCTTGGGTTTAGGAAGGGCTGTAGGGAAACAGGTGGGTGGAGGGCGAATGTCTGTGTGTGAGGGTTTCTTTCTGTCTCTTTTGAGGCAACTGGAGATGGCTCAGCGTTGACCCTGATGCTCACGGGTGAACTTGACCCACTGTCTCTTTGCTGGCTTGGGCTGTCAGGAAATGAAGGCTCAACCTGGTGCTAGCCTTGTCCTGCAGAAGTGAGACAAATACATCCACAGAAAAATAGAACCAAATGACCTAAAGCATAACTCACTCTAGAGACAACAGCGTCAGCCTGTGTGGCCACTGAGCACGGGCTGGGACCTCCCTCCATCCGAGTACCCCGTGGCCCTGTGGACATGGAGACTTTTGTCATTCTAGGGGAACTGCTGGTGTCTGTCATGTCTCTGCTATGCACCAAGCACCAGGCTGGGAGCTTTGCCAGCAGGGTTTCATCAAATCCTCCCAGGAGCCTCTTGGGCAAGCCCCAGGATTCTCATTGACCAAGGAGGCCAAGTCAAGTTCAGTAGAATCTGCAAGCACCCAGTATGTTCCGGCTGCTGTTTGCTGGGTTGTAAGTCTCGGCTTCCAGCCAGGAGGGATTAAACAGTTCAGGAGGTGAAACACACAGCCCCTCCCACCCCCCACACCCACCCCCCGGGGGAGGAAATGAGGATGCAGATGAAGCAAAGCCCAGCTGAGAAACAGAAAATGAGCCAGGGTGGCTTCCTGGAGGAGGGGGAAGGGGAATACACAGGATGGACTGGAGTGTGTCCGGGGCTCGGGGATGGAGAGAGTGTGGGTGTAACAAACCTTGGGAGCGCTGGGCTCAGTCCGTGGCACACGGGATTTGACCCCAGGCCTCGTTTGCACCTTCTGGGTTTGGAGCCAGAGGCTTACAGTGTCTGTCCCTGGTCAGTTTCAAGGTTCCAGCACTTTCTCCCTCATCCTGCAGCTCCAGCTGCTATGGGGACAGTGAGGTGCCTAGTGTTGGGTTGTCCGGTTGGGGTGAATGCTCCCTGGACAGCTCCCAGAGTCCTGGGCCAGCTGTCTGTTCTGATTGGCAGGGCCCTGGCTGTGCTGTTGTCGACTGAATGCAGCTTGCTATGTGCCCAGGTTGCTGCCAATGACAGAGGCAGCGGGGAGAGTGGAGGGGCTGTGGGCACCCAGGCTGCTGCCTACCTGCCCCCCTGTGAGGCTCTGGAGGTGAGGCAGTGAGGGCCAGGGGTGAGGGTGGCACAGTGCTCCCTTCCGCGTGGAAGCTGGCAGTGCTCAGGCCCCTCTGAGGGTCTCACCTCCAGAACCTGCCCCCTCAGCTCCATTGCCATGTCCAGCCATATTTCCTGGGCACTGTTCTCTCTTCCTCAGCCATTGCATTGTTGCTCCCCATCCCACACCCCCATGCTTGGCTCTGTCCAGGTCACTCTGCTTGTGACAGAGCTGTGGCTCTCAAGTGTTCTTCAGACACCTGCTGCATCAGCCTCCCCCTTAACTGGGGTAGGGGTGTGGGGGGAGGAGCAACTCATGTCCAGCAGCCCTCGCTGACTGCCCTGCTCAGTCACACCCTCATTCCTTCACTCTCCCACATTCATTCATCCAACTCCCATGAATGAAGCCTGATCACGTGGCAGGCAACCGGACATGACAGTAACAAAACAGACAAAACCCCCTGGTCATGGAACCATGATTCAGAGTATGGCGGTAGATGGGACAGCTGCATAGGTGACAGAGCAAGGAAGGGAGCCAGGAGATGCACGCAGTGGGCGGGCCTCGGGGAAGGTGACATGCAGGAGGTGACCCTCAGCAAGGACCTGAAGGACGTGAAGGAGGGAGACTCATGGGGTTCTGGGGGGAGAATTCTTCCCGCGAACTGCAGCTGTGCCCTGGGTTGGAGCATCTGGGATGCGCGGGCTCCTTTCACAGAAGACAGTGCCTCGTCGGTCACTGCTGGATTGTTTTCACCAAAGCGTTTCCCAAATCTATACCGATGTGCTTCTTAGTCGGTGCTGTGCTTCCCCCATCACGGGCACGTCTGTCCTGGTGCGGACTGCATCACTCATGTCCAGTGTGAAAGAAAAGCAGCATTCGGTGGCACTTGCTGAAGAATGTCAGGGCAGACTACTGGCCATTCGTAGTGGGGAGGAGAGATTAGGCGGATACAGCCTGGACAAGTGGGATTTACAGTCCAGGGGCTGGGTGAGGGAGAAGAAGGAATATCCTATTTTTTGCTCATCACTAGGTTCATATAAGGTCCCTAGGACAAAAGACAGATTCACAAGACAAAAAACATATAAAACTATTTAATTAAGTTTTACATGACACAGAAGCCTATAGAAATGAAGACCCAAAGAAAGAGGAAAACTGTATTTCTTTTGAAAGAGTTGCTTTCATATATGTGTGTGTGTGTGTGTGTGTGTCTGTGTGTGTGTGTTTATATGTATATTGTTGCTGTTGAGTTTTTAATTTTTTTCCCAGAAAACATTTATTTAAAGAATACAAACTTCATGCATTTCATAAATACAGTTTTAGGAATATAGTGATTCTTTCCACCATACCCGCCCTCCCACCCATATTCCCACCCCTTTCCCTCCTCCCTCTCCTATCCCTATTCTTATTTTTTACTAAGATCTATTTTCAACTAACTTTATACACATATGAGTAACTCTATACTAGGTAAAGAGTTCAATAAATTGTATGAAAAAAAATGTTCCTCAACAGTTCAGACAAGGGCTGTTCAAAGTCATTGCATCTCGAAATGTTAATTTCACTCCTGTAGATTACCTGTTGGGTGCTCTATTAGTTATCATAGATCAGGAAGAACATATGATATTTGTCCTTTGGGTACTGGCTTATTTCACTAAGTATGATGTTTTCCAGTTGTACCCATTTTGTTGCAAATGATAGAATTTCATTTTTTACAGCTGTGTAGTATTCCTGATGTACATATCCCAAAATTTCTTCATCCGGTCTTCAGTTGATGGACATTTGGATTGATTCCATATCTTAGCTATTGTGAATTGAGCTGCAATTAACATAGGGGGTACAGATAACTCTTTCATATGCTGATTTTATTTCCCTTGGATAAATTCCCAGGAGTGGGATGGCTGGGTCATATGGTAGGTCTACATTCAGATTTCTGAGGTATCACCATACTGTGTTCCACAGGGGCTGTAGCAGTTTACATTCCCATCAACAGTGGATTAGGGTACTTTTTCTCTCTATATCCTTGCCAGCATTTGATTGTTGAGTTCTGTATGAAAGCCATTCTAATGGGAGTGAGGTGAAACCTCATTGTGGTTTTGATTTGCATGTCCCTAATGGCTAATAATCCTGAACTTTTTTCATGTGTCTGTTGGCCATTTGGATTTCCTTTTTTGAAAAATGCCTGTTTAAATACTCTGTCCATTTCTTCACTGGGTTATTTATTTTGTTGTTGTGGAGTTTCTGGATCTCTTTATATATTCTGGTTATTGATCCTTTATCAGTTGCATAGTTTCCAAATATTTTCTCCTTTTCTGTCGGTTGCCTCTTCACTTTGCCGAGTGTTTCTTTTGCAGTGCAGAAGCTTCTCAATTTAATGCAATCTCATTTGTCAAATTTGGCTTTGATTGCCTGTGTCTCTGATTTCTTTCCCAAGAACTCTTTGCCTATGCCAACGTCTTGCAGGGTTTCCCCAATGTTCTCTAATAATTTGGTGGTGTCAGGTCATAGATTTAGGTCTTTAATCCATGTTGAGTGGATTTTTGTGTAAGGTGTGATTTGGGGTCTTGCCTCATGCTTCTGCACGTGGAGATCCAGTTCCCCAGCACCATCTGTTGAAGAGACTGTCCTTGCTCCAGGGGTTGATTTTAGCTCCTTTGTCAAAGCTAAGTTGGTTGTAGATGTGGGTTGATTTCTGGTGTTTCTAATCTGTTCCATTGGTCTATCCATCTGTTTTTATACCAGTACCAGGCTGTTTTGATTGTAACTGACTTGTAGTATGTCTTAAAATCTGGTATTGTGATGCCTCCGGCTTTGTTTGTGTTGTATAAGATTACTTTAGCTAATCAGGGTCTCTTGTGTTTCCATATGGATTTCAGCATCATTTTTTCTGTAACTGAGAAGAATATCCTTGGTATTTTGATTGGAATTGCATTGAATCTGTAAATAGCTTTTGGAAGTATGGACATTTTGATGATATTGCTTTTTCTAATAAGTGAAAATGGAAGATTATTCCTTTTTTGTATCTTCTATTTCTTTCTTTAATGCTTTGTAATTCTAATCATAGAGATCTTTGATGCTCTTTGCTAAATTTATTCCAAGGTATTTGTTTTTTTGCAGCTATTGTGAATGGAAAAGCTCTTTCTCAGCAGTGGCATTGTCTGTGTATACAAAGGCTGTTGATTTTTGTGTGTTGATTTTATATCCTGCTACTTTCCAAACTCTTCTATGAGTTCCAATAGTCTCTTATTGGGGTCTTTTGGATCCCCTATATATAGAATCATGTCATTAGCAAATAGGGATAGTGATTTTCTCCTTTCCAATTTGTATCCATTTGATTTTTCTTCTGGATTGGAAGTGGAGGCAAGACTTGACCCCAGGCACTCTGAGATGGGATGGCTGAACCCGCTGTGCCACGACCCTGCATTTTTATGGACAGCCATGCGGAAGGAGGCCCGAGACAAGGGGATATGACCTAATGGTAATAAACCAGGGGAAACTTAGCAAGGTCTCTTTGTTCAGATGCTTCCTGGCATCTCCGTCTGCATTTCCTTCCTCTAGATGTAGGGGACTTCTCTGGAATGAAGCCTCAGGGCCTACTTGACCGGAAGGTCAGAGGACTCTTTTACGCCTGCTTCCGGGAGAACGGCAGGGGAGGGTCGAGGAGAACTTGCTACTCTGCTGCTTTCTTCCATGCCAGGCGCCACATTCTGGGGTCGTGGGCCCAGAACCCCATCCGTGGAGAATCACAGCGGAGCAGGACGGGTGGTGGCGTGGGAGTGCTTCTGACGAAGCGTTACCCAACGGGACTCTTGCTGACCGCAGGCCCGGTAACCACGTCTCCCCCAGGGGTGCCGGGGTGACGCTGGGGAGGCGGACCTGGCTAAGTGCACCTAGCTAGGCTCCGGCTACAACTGAACGATACAGCCAGGAGCACAGAGCCGACCTTGGGCCTGGGTGGGAAAGAGTTGAGGAGACCCTGAGCACAGAACTTTGGTCACTAGCACAGTGACTGTGTGTTGAACAAGGCAATGCACCTGGCAACTGGCACAATGCTGCGAGGCACACATGAGGAGTCCCCTGGGGGCTGCCATGGGACGACAGGTGCACACTCCAAAGACAGTCAACTTCTTTTTTTTTTTTTTTAAAGTTTTATTTTATTTATTTGAAAGTTACAGAGAGAGGCAGAGAGAGAGAGAGGTCTTCCATTCAATGGCTTACTCCCCAGGTGGCCACAACAGCCGGAGCTGTGCTGATCCAAAGCCAGGAGCCAGGAGCCAGGAGCTTCCTCCAGGTCTCCCACACGGGTACAGGGGCCCAAGCACTTGGGCCATCTTCCACTGCTCTCCCAGGCCATAGCAGAGAGCTGGATCAGAAAAGGAGCAGCCGGGACCAGAACTGGCGCCCATATGGGATACCGGCGCTCTAGGCCACGGCTTTAATCTGCTGTGCCACAGCGCCGGCCCCGACAGTCAACTTCTCCTGGAGCTGGGCTCTGTGTGTGTGCTGGGGGTGCGGCCCTGTGCCCTGGGCATTCAGTGACCCTATGTGCACACAGGCTGGCATCCTGCAGGATCCCAGCCGTGGTGCTGGGTGGTGCAGGGGACAGCAGCTTAGGCCGTCTTCCCAGCCCTCACTGCCCTGTTTCTGGGAGTCCCCCCCACACCCCGCCACGGCTCACCTTCCGCAAGGTCAGAGAGCCCACGCCTCCACCTGGCTCTGCCTCTTCTGACTCCTCTCTGTCCCTCCCACTCTCGCAGCTGTTGGGGCTGACCGCCTGCGAGGCAGAGTCTACCTTGCAGGAATTCTTGCCGACACTGGGCACAAGCTGGTTCTTTTTCACTGCTCTGGTGGCAGGAATGTGCTGATAAGGGAAGGAAGATAAAAATCTCCCGCCCACTAGGGCCTGGCATTTCCCACTCCTGAGCCCTGGCTGTCTGGTCGGAGAGACTGCGCGTGCCTACCTAACCAGAATGCAGGAACTACCGACCACCGGAGTATGAACAGAGCCACCAAGTCATTCCCCTTATGCTTGCACTTGTGGCGGACTGAAAATCCTCAAAGGATCCCATGCTGGCTCCACACTGGGCTCCAGGATCGGAGCTCTGGGAGGGTCCAAACCGTGCCTCCAGCTGAAGTTGTCTGAGCCGGCCCCGCCTCGCTCCTCACCACAGCACTGGGATGGCTTGCGCCGCCCTGCGTTTTGCCAGTGGTGCCCTTTCCACCTGTCTTCCCTGGCCTGGCCTTGCTGACTTCCAGGATGCCACCCATGATCCCTTGGGGCTGGCTCAGCACTTCTTCCCTGCGCTCCCTGGGGCTGCCTGCACCCTCCTCTTCCCTAGTGCGTTCCAGGTTGGCTGGAATTTGTGTTCATCTCTTCGCTGGCCATCGGCTGGTTGAGGACGGTCATCACCACCTCCTCTGCCATATTCCCCGACGTGAGATGAATAGCAAACTGACCTGAAGGCTCCTCTGCCACCCCCGCCCCGGCCTGGCCCTTTTAACCTCCACGCACTTGAAGGAAGGGTGTAGAGCAGTAACGAAGCTCCTCACTCATGTGTTCCCAATTCAGGTCACGGCAGGTCGGGGATCCCCAAGCTTTAGGCCTGAAACCGTGGGTCTCAGATGCCGGTCGGAAACTTGGTCCCCAAGGAAAGTGGAGGCGTTTGGCAATCACAGGTGCACAAATGAATGAGTGTTTGGTGAGTGACTGTTAAACTGGAAGCATCTGGGCTTCTCCAACTTGAATGTGCCCACGAATGTCTGAAGAGCAAACACACCCCTTCGCGCTGGACACGCCCTGAATCACAGTCACTCCGGGTGGGGCCCGCGCACCAGAAGCAAAATTCCAGGTAAGGGAAGCCAGGCTCCGGGCATCGAGGACGCGAGGGAAAGCCACAGCGGGAGATGTGCCGGTGGCGGTGTCGAGGCTGACGGTCACAGCGCGTTGGTGCGCGCTGTGGGGGCTCGAGGGCCACGCCTGTGTAGGTGTGTGCGGGCAGACGTGTGTGAGGAAATAGGCCGAGACGCTCAGAGTGGCCGCGGGGGAGGATTTTCCCCTTCTCTTATTTAAAAGTAAATATTTGTGTGACTTGTCAAATAGAAAAATACATGTATTCATTTTCATACTAGCTGGATTATGAATCATTTCCCTCCTTTCTGCAATTTAAACACACATAGTTGTATGATTTATATAATAGAAAATGCATGTATTCGATTTCTAAACTCGGTTCTGATTTTACACTTTCAGGGGACAAGGGGGCTGGGCAGGGGTGGCTGCTGGTGCCGCCGAGACAGCGAGCTTAGGCCACTCTCAAACGACGTGGGGGGCCAGTAGGCAGGTGGGGTGACCATGCGGGCAGGGTGCTTACTGGAATAACATTAGTGAATGCGACCAAAACCAACCTCCAAGGGGCCTAAGCCAAAGTACATAGGAAAGAGAGAGTGAGGCAGGGGAGGGAGGGAGAGGGAGGGAGGGATAGAGGCCAGGGCGGAGGGGAAGGAAGGGACTGTTGAAAGACAGAATTATATGACATTTAATGAAATAATCTAGTTGGTTTTTATTTGTGATTCAGGAATCAGGGCTTCATCTCATAAAAATGTAGAAAACAAGCTCCAATGAGCTGACCAGAGGAGGCTGGCGTTGTAAAGGTTGGGGAGAGCGGAAGGAGGGGACACCAAGCAGACTGGTTAGCATCACATTCGTCCTGGCTACAAGCAGACTGGTCAGCGTCATGTTTGTCCAGGCTACATCTCCCCCTTCTACAGAGTGGTTGGTGGTCTCCATCCCGCCTCGTGGGGACAAGCTTGGTGCTGCAGGAAGCCGTCTGCTTCCTTGGGGGCGGTGTCCAGCAGCCCGGAAGTCACGAATCAGATCCTGCTCGCAGAGGGTGCCTCTGTAAACAGGGGCCATCGGCTTCATCCTGATGCTGCCGTCCGTCCCCATGTGCAGAGTAGTTCATCCCCTGACTTCAGGTTAGCGTGGCCTTGTGCAGTCCATGGGGGCACTGTCCACACACCGTGGTCCTTAACCTCATCCTCAGCGTGGGAGCTGGGGCCTTGCCAGGCTTCTCTGGGGTGCCACTGAAGATCAGGCAAAGAGGCCGCCATGCCCTTCGGATGCCTGGGCCCACAGCACTGCACCGCTGCCCGCCTGGCCCTGCAGCCTCGGCCCTACTGCCCGCTCCTCACGCTGGGGCTTCGCTTGGCCGCAGCCACGTCCCCTCCTTGCCTTGCGAAGCAGCTCCTGGGCTAGCTTCTTTCTCGGGAGCTGGTCTTGAGTGCTGCCAGACTCCGTCGCTTCTTCCCAGGGCATCTGGCCCTGCCGCAAGCTGCTGCTTGTCTTCTGGCACCTTCTAGGACTCAAGCCGAAAAGCGGACCTTGGGAATTTTATTTGACAAAGACAGGCGGGAGGGAGGGAGGGAGGGAGGAAGAGAGGGCCTCTGTCTATAACTGGAAGACCACTGGGTAAGGGAGCCTCAGGGCTGGGTCTGTTCTCTGGCGGGCCCTGTCCCACCCTCCAGTCTAGCACACAGACAGAGGCCAGCAGAGCCGCTGTGGCTGGAGGGAAACTGAGGACCGGGAAGCTCGGCAGAGCGCACAGTGACCGCATCTCTCTGGTCAGTCGGGTGTCGGGGCGAAGAGTCTGGCAACACCCAGGGTCTCGGCCGTGCAGGAGCGAAGCTGCCGTGGGAAGCGTGGGGCCCCCGTGCACTGCTCTCCGTGGCAGTGGGATTTCCCCACGGTGGGCTCCCTCCCCTGTGTAGTGAATGACTCTCTTGAGAAACCCGTGGGCAGCTGCTGGAGAGAGGGGTGTTCTCTGAATGACAGGGAGCTTGCCACCTTTCTTCCAATGGTGAGTGTTTTGCTGGTGTCGCCGCAGGGTAGGGGCTGACTCAGACACAAACAGACCCCACACTGCTGCGTGCCCGGGAATCATCTCTGTCACTCAGCATGACGTCACTAATGTCACAGCCATGCTCTCCGCCATCACCTCCTGGTGAGACTCCCTGTGTGGTAGGGGTTGGAGAGGCTGGGAATGGGGGCCAGCGACCAGCTGGCTGGTGGTGGCCAAGGTCCCAGCCCGTGTCTGTCCCAGGCTGCTCTCCTGGGCTGTCTCTTCCACCCCTGAGTTCCTGACCCGTGCCTACCAGGTCTTTAAGCTCTCGTTCCTCCTCTGCCCTGGGGGGCTTAGGGTTACCGCCTCCCTGAGCTCTCCACCCAGGACTAGAGCTCTGGCCACGGTCATGAGTTCCATCCTCCTAACAAGGGCACGGAAGAAACACAGGGCCCTCTGTTCTGGGTCCTGAGTTGGAGCCAAGGAGCTCCATCTGCTGTTTCCTTCCCTGAATTCTCCCTCAAGGACCCGCGGCCACAGCTGCCCCAGGCGCCCAGGACAGCCATCCGGCCCTCGGCTGCCCCAGGCGCCCAGAACAGCCATCCGGCTCTCGGCTGCCCCAGGCGCCCAGGACAGCCATCCGGTTCTCGGCTGCCCGCGGGAAAACACCGGCTCTTCCGCGGCCCTGGAATTCCCCTGCAGTGCACTCCCGGGGCCCAGGGGCCGGGCAGTGTCAGGGGTGCGGGTGGGGGCAGGGGCTCTCGCTGGACGCCCAGACCTGCTGCCTAGCTCCGTGGGACTGGCCCCAAAACCCCTGTCTCGACCCCATCAGGGCCTCCGACTTCCCCCAGGACCTAAGGAAACTGAGTCATGGTGAAAAGCGGGTTTTTAAAAGGTGTGGTGGACATCTGACAGTGAAAAAAAAAGTCAACATTTGCTGAAGAAACTAAAGAAACTTTCTCACATACACACACACACACACACACCCCTTTCTGTTGGATCGTTTCCATCAACATACAACAAGCTGTTGCTTTCCCCATTTTTTAAAGCTTTCTCTATATAGATGATTCAACAAATTAATATAGGAGAAGGCAGGAATCTCCCCAACAGAATTCTAAATAGTAAATACAGTCTCCCCCTCCCCTCCAAGGACTTGGAGCCTAAATCCTGCCTCCCTGTGGCTGGGCTAGACTCAGCATGGGAAGGGAAGAATGAGATTTCTCTAGGGGAGATATCTGAGCGACGCCATCCCAGCCACGTGGCGGAGGTGAGCAGCCCCCGTGCTAAGCTGTGCTGCTACCCTCCACGCCCCCATCTGATCTAATGAGATGGTGCTGTCTTCCTGTGGCATTCCTCCTTTCTCTCAATCTAACATGATTCAAAACCCTATTAAAAAATCAGAAAACCTTCCTCTAAAATTTAAAGATTCCCAACATCAGGTGGCTGGTAGATCTGGGGAACAAATGGAACTGATACACCATGGTGAGAATTTAAAGCTATGTTATCATTTTGGCAAAGCTTACACTTGGTAGTTTCTTATGAAATGAAATATACATTATTACGTGACCCCAAAATTCTACCCCTTGCCATCAACCCAACAGCAAATCTATGTAAAGACTTGAATACAAATGTTCACTGCATCTTTAATCATAATAGACACAAACTGGAAGCACCTTGAACGTTCAAGAAGTACTGGGTAGTTAAATTGTGGTATATCCACACAAAGGAATACAACTCAGAACTAGGAGGGGAGAAACCACTGGTACTTACAGCACCATGAATATATCTCAAAAATACGTTGATCGTACATCCTATGATTCTACTTGGATGGAGTTTTACAAGAGGCAAACTAACATCACAGACAAAAAGTAGCTCCGTGGGGTGATGGTAACAGGGGAGACTATCAAGAGGCAAAAGGGAGCTTTTTGGGGTGGTGTCAGTGATACATATCTTGGTTGTTGTGCTGGTTACATGGATGCATACATTTGTCAAAACTCATTGGACTCAATTCAAATACTCCACATGTTAAGTGTGCCTCACTAAAGTTGGTTTTTAAGCACTTTTTATTTTTTTATTTTTTAGTTATTTGAAAGGTAGAGAGGCAGTGAGAGAGACAGAGACAGACTGAGGGATCTTACATTTATTTTTATTTTTATTTATTTATTTATTTTTTGACAGGCAGAGTGGACAGTGAGAGAGAGAGACAGAGAGAAAGGTCTTCCTTTTGCCGTTGGTTCACCCTCCAATGGCCGCCATGGCTGGCGCGCTGTGGCCGGCGCGCTGTGGCCGGCGCACCGCGCTGATCCGATGGCAGGAGCCAGGTACTTTTCCTGGTCTCCCATGGGGTGCAGGGCCCAAGCACTTGGGCCATCCTCCACTGCACTCCCTGGCCACAGCAGAGAGCTGGCCTGGAAGAGGGGCAACCGGGACAGAATCCGGCGCCCCGACCGGGACTAGAACCCGGTGTGCCGGTGCCGCAAGGCAGAGGATTAGCCTAGTGAGCCGCGGTGCCGGCCTACAGGGATCTTACATTTGCTGGCTTACTCCTCAGATGCCTGCAGCCAGGACTGGGCTGGCCACAGCCAGGAGCCTGGAACTCACTCGGGGGCTCCTCTGTGGGCGGCAGAGACTCAGCTGCTTGAGTCACCAACTGCTGCCCCAGGGCGCACATCAGCAGGAAGCTGGCATCAGGAGCCAGTACGCACACCCGGACACTCCAATACGGGACGTGGGGGTCCCAGACAGCACCTTAACTGTTGTGCCAAACGCCCCCTCCAAGGAAGCTGATTTTTCTAAGGTTTCTCCGTGCCTCCACTAACTCTGCCAGCAGCCCCTCTGTGAGACTCCTGAAGGAGCTGTCTACACTCACTGCCTCCACTTTCACCCAGTGCATTCCCTCTGAAGCCCACCTGGGCCAGGCCTTTGTTCCCATTGCGCTCTCGGGAGGAGAGGAGGTGACCTCTGTGTGCTAAGTCCAGGGCTGAATTCTCGTTTCTCAGACACATACTTGACCCATCAGGAGCATTCCAAGAGGTTCACCCCTCTCCCTTTGGCTTCTCCACACAGCAGTCCTGCGGTTTTCCTTGTACGGGATTCTTCTTTGTAAAACTCCATCTAAGTAGAATCATAGGATGTACGATCAACGTATTTTTGAGATATATTCATGGTGCTGTAAGTACCTTGGTCTCCTTATCCCCCCAACCTCGTATTGTCGGAGTGCCACGGGATTCTCGTCTCAGCACCCACTCCTCCATGAGTTTACTGAGGCCCAGAGCTCTGAATTCTACGGACGTGTGCACACGCTGAGAGCCCTCCAAATCCCTCTCCAATTCTCAACTCCTGATTCCAGTGATCTCCTTGACATTTATTTCTCTATGGATGTTGAATAGGCGCCTTAAACCCGACATTCCCAAAACCAACTCCTGGTTTTCTCCCATAAGCCTGTTCCAGCTGTCGGCTTTCTGTCCGTAGACACCCCTGACATCTTACCATTGGTTCCAAAAAAAAAAAAAAATCCTTGATTTTTCACATACAACTGACTTGACTTCAAAATATATCCACAAGCTGTCTGCTCTTTACCACCTGTGCTGGCCCTGCATCCTGCTGCAGTCGATTGTCACCATGGACTTCTAACTGGTCCCCTCCTCTACCGTCACCGTCCTCTGTTCTCAGCACAGCAGGGGGGAATCCTGTGAAAATCTGCCAGGCCACGACATTCGGAATTCTGCGGCACTTCTTCAGTTCTCTCACTAAAGCCGAGTCCTCGCGAGGGGCCCAAGGTGGGTCACCATCCCCCACCCTGTCTGACCACTATCATGCCATTTCCCTGTGCCCTATCTCCAGACACACCCGTCTTTCCCAGGGGTGTCCTGGGCCTCTGCACTAGCTATTGTGTAGGGAATGCTCTTCTGGCCAACTGCCTCACCCCCATCAACCCTTGGGACACAGACCTGTTCAAATCTGTCTTCCACGACAGGCCGGCTCTGATCACAAAACATAATGTCACCTGCCCCACCCCCAGGTCCCCCCTTATTTCCTTACCAGGCCCTATTTTTCCCTCTTTTCCACAGCACTTGCCACTTTCTAATATACCACTCGGTCTACTCGCTTGCTGTCTACATTTTCTGTCTATTGAAGGGCAAGAATCTGTCTTGTTCACTGCTGCATTCCAAGTCCTAGAACAGCGCCTGGCACTTTGCAGCTGTCCGGTATTACTGAATGAATTAACGAAACTATACCAGAGAGAGTCCACTTCTACCTCTGGCCTGTTAACCCAGGTCTCACCAGACTGACTCAAAGACAACAGAGAACTAGAAGATCTGGAGGAATGCTCTCCGACCTCAGGGCTGAAGACACCGGGAGGCACTCTGGCCGCCTCCTGCATTGTTTTTGTTGTGCCTATGACCTCAGACAGGGCTGCAGCTGTGTGCGCAGAGCCACTGCCCACTTCCCGGAGTCCTGTCTCACAGGACAGTATTACAGGAATACACCCATAGATGACATCTGTCTAAAACAGCACGGTCCAGGGTACCAGGCACCAGTCTCACGTGGCTACTGAACGCTTGAAATTGTAGTCAGTTTGAATTGAGATGCACTGAAAGGGTAAAATTTCAAAACTCAGCACAAAAAAAAGAATGTTAAACAGATCCCTGGGGCCGGCGCTGTGGTGTAGCGGGTAAAGCCGCCGTTTGTAATGCCGGCTCTCGTATGGGCACCGATCCAAGTCCTGGATGCTCCACTTCCGATCCAGCTCTCTGCTGTGGCCTGGGAAAGACCTTGGTCCCTTGCACCTGCGTGGGAGATCCGGAAGAAGCTCCTAGCTCCTGGCTCCAGGCTTCAGATGGGCACAGCTCCAGCTGTTGTGGCCAACTAAGGAGTGAACCAGTAGATGGAAGACCTCTCTCTCTCTCTGCCTTTCCTTCTCTCTCTGTGTAACTCTGACCCTCAAATAAATAAATAAATCTTTTAAAAATAGATAATTAATAATTCTAATATTTATTGTATATTGAGATATTATTTTGCATATACTGGGTCAAAATACACTGTTAAGTTTACTCATTTCATATTACTTTTTAAAACTCTAGAGCCTATAGTCCAGCTTTTTTAGTTTTAATTTATTTATTTGAAAGGCAGAGAGACAGACGTACAGAGATCTTCCACCTGCCGGTTCACTTCTCTAATGCCTGCAAGGACCCAGCAGCCTAGGCTAGGCCAAAGTCAGGAGCCAGAACCCGATCTAGGTCTCCTACCTAGACGGCAAAGGCCCAAGTACTTCAGCCATCACCTGCTGCGCCCAGGCCCGAGTGCATTAGTAGGAAGCTGGAAGCAGAAGCCGAGTTGGACCTCAAACCCAGGAATTCTGAGATGGGGAGTGGGCATCCCAAGAGGTATCTTTTTCTTCTATTTTTTTTTAAAGATCTATTATTTATTTGATAGGCAGAGTTACAGACAGAGAGGGAGAAAGAGAGAGAGAGGTCTTTCACTCCATGGTTCACTCCCCAAATGGCTGCAATAGCTGGAGCTGGGCTGATCTGAAGCCAGGAGCCCGAAGCTTCCTCCAGGTCTCCCACATGAGTGCAGGGGTCCAAGAACGTGGGCCATCTTTTACTGCTTTCCCAGGCCACAGTAGAGAGCTAGAATGGAAGAGGAGCAGCCGGACAGGAACCAGTGCCCATATGGGATGCCGGTGCTGCATGTGGAGATTTAACCTACTACGCCACGGTGCCAGGCCCCACCAAGAGGTATCTTAGCTGTTGAGTCAAATGGCCATCCCTCTTATTACTATTTTAATGCGACTCTTAGAAAACTCAAGTGGCTTGCACTATATACTGACATCTAGGAATCAAATCCCAAGACTTTGGAAATTCACAATTCCTAAATCCAACTGGCGGCTCCTTTATTTCAAGTCATACCGAGTTACAGTTCAAATTCCATTAAGACAACAGCCCCTTTGGGATTTGACTAATTGGGTTAATGGAGACTTTTAAAAAAGCTTTGGCTTTGCTTTTATGCTTATATCATCTTGCACGCTTTGCGTGGGGGGTAGAAAGCCTAATCCTCTCCACGGGCTGTCCCACACACACTGAACTCCCACGGTCTGCCAGGCGCTGGGTTAGGAGTGGAGGACCCAGGGCTAAATGAGGCCAGCTCCTGCCTTGCTCTGCCCAGCACACTGCAGCGCTGGGTCACCTACGCAGGCTCTAAGCGGGCAGCCGCACCGTGCCCGGGGCAGGGCCACTGCAGGCGTGGAAGTGGAGCAGGAAGCCCTGAACTCGGGCCTTGGGCTGGCCAGTGGACTCGTGGACATCTAGAGCGCTGTGGGGGGTTCCAGCGGGAACCTTGTGCCGTGAGGGGGTTCAGGACAAGCCACGGGGCCCCTAGGGCTACGCTGAGCTGAAGGCACTGAGAACCAACAGCTGCGGGAAGAGGGGTATTTTTCTGAGCTCCTTTTATTTTCCTAGAAGCAAAGGTTCCCAAAAGAAATCACACTATATTATAGAACCCATCCCTGGAAGTTTCACAATCAGAGAAGACTGACTCTTACCACTGAGAGGAAGTCAACACAAGCCAGTGCCTGGATAAGAAATCACCCAAACAAGACAATGTCTGAAAACTATCTTATCTCCATCTACTCTCCGAAGGGTGCATTGACTTTTTCCTGAGTCATGTGTTCTCCCGGAAGTGCACGCTGGCCTTCCCTGCTCCATACTGAGACGGATTTAAGTCTCAGATTCTAAATGCCTCCTTGATCACCTACAGGCATACGTATAATAAAAGATCCGTCTTTTCTTTTGCCAATTTGTCTTTTTTTCAGTTTAATTTACAGGGCCCTGTCCGCAGAACTTAACAGGGTGGAGGAGAAGTCTTTTTTTCTGCACCGAAGTTGCACGAGGGCTGCCCAGAGACCAGCAGGTGCTGTAGGCCCAGAGGAAGGGGCTTGGCATTCAGGACTAAATGCAAGCGGCCTGTTGACTCTAGGAACTGATTTTGGGGGGTGAAAATAAGAGGCGAAGGCAAGGTTCCAGGGAGGATCCAGAGCCTGTGGCGCTCTGTGGCGCTGTGACAAGGGGAGGAGGGTGCCGTCCCCCAGTGGAACAGGGAGGACAGAACAAGGGGCTCCATGACTCAGCTGGTCCGGGCACCTGGAGGACACACTCTAGAAAGAGGGACCGGGTTAGGAAGACTTTTGTCCATTTTCCAGAATGCTGTAATCTTGCCAATATTGTTTTGATGTTATAAGGGAAAAACAAGCGTGGAAGGGAACCCAACATGAAAAGTTGCTCCCTGGACGTAAGCTGTTTGTCCCTGGGCCTTCCTAGCCCTGGCCAGGGGCTGCTCCTTCCTGACTCGGGGCTCAAGATCTGCACTTGGCACTATACTCCCAAGTCTGGATAAAATTTACCCCTGGTCTTCTGTGTTTTTCTCATCAGAGGGACCAAAGGAAAGAATAAGAAAAGCGAAAGGGATTCACAAGAGACTGCAAGGCTAGAAGAAAGGAAAACAACAAAATAAAATGCTATTTTTCATTTGCTCTAAGAGCCACTCAGAAATACGGGCCAACCCTAGCCAGGAGGGAAGTGGGCGGGGCTGAGCAGGATGCTCCCGAGTGGGTGGGGCTCCGGGCTGGAGAGCGGTGAGGGGTCGAACCTGGGCGAGGCAAGACCTGGCCAGGGCTGACCCTGGTGTCTGCTGGGGAAGGGAAGCCGGCGGTGGAGGTGTGTGCGGGCGAAGGGGCCCAGCCTCTGGGACCAGAACTGCCTTTATCTGCGCGGGGCCGCTGTCTGCCTGCGAGCCCGCTTTCAGCAGCTGCAAACTGTATTCATGGCTTTGCGGAATTTTCCGCATGAAGTAACTATTTTCCCCAGACCATTTTCTTCACCACTGAAATCGGATCCCCACAGTCCATGGAGACAAACAAAACAGCGTGACATCACCCGCCTGGGAGCTGTCGTTTCAGACACCATCGCAGCCTTTTGTTCAAGTTCAAATGGATGTGATTTGCCTAGTGAGGGAGAAGAGGGTGGTGCTCTGAGCCTAAGGACCTGGGAGGCCGGCTGGGAGGGCAGCTGGTGCTGGGGTTGCCTGCAGGGCGGGACTGGACAAGGTGCCCCTGCTTCTTCCCCAACTGCAGAGCTTAGAAGTTCAGAGGTGAGAATGGTGAAGGTGAATCTCCTAACCCCCAGGCCTGCCCTCGGGGACTCTTATCTCTTGGGCTCCATGATGGCTGCAGGAAACACTGACCTGATTAGGCAGCCTGGATTCAGCTCTGTCTTGCCTTGTGAGGCTTCCACGCCTGTGTCCTTTGCTCTAAAGATGGAGAAGGTAAAAAAATTCCACTTCTGCTACCCTCCCGAGATACACGCCAGGACAAGTGAGACCTGGAATGAACACAACTAGGAAGCACAGTCTTGCACACCCCCTTCTGGCCCCAGCTCGCTCTCAGCACTCACAGGACAAATGTCCCTGGCTTCCTGTGGGAGGCGCTGGGGAAGGCAGGCAGGGCCTGTGCCCAACATCCTCTCGCCCTAATGACTGAGGTATTATCTAGTGAAAGTTCGAGAAAGAGCTGAAGCTGTCCGGGACCCTGACCACTGATAGAACGGGGTTGTCCTGCCTTGCAGCACACAAATCCCTCCTACTGGGGCATGGGGGGTTTCAGGAGTTCTGGGTGGTGCCTGGTGTGGGGAGCAAACCGGACTGGACTGAGTTACTGGAATTAAGACTTATTCTATGCATCTGCTCTCCCACAATATGGCGCTGGGAGAGAAGTAAACAGCTTCCGCACAGCTGCCTCCAGTTCAACCAATAAACTGTAGGACTTGCTCCTGATTGGAGAGCAGCGTACTCGGCGTGTGGGCAGCCGAGTTGGGATTGGCGGAGGAGGACTATAAAGGAGGAGAGAGACGGCATGCACAGGGAACATTTAAGGGGAACACCTGTGCAGCCCCCCAGAGAACCGGCCGGCGGTGTGCCGCTCCCCTGCGGAAGTGGGGAATGTGGCCAGGGGGAACTGCCCTTCCACGGAGGTGGAGGGGATAGTAGCCAACCCGGGAAGAACCAGCAGCAAACCCGGGGAGGGCCGAGCAGACGAAAGAACAGCGCAGGGTCCTGTGTCGTTCCTCCATGAAGACGGGGAGCGACATAATGGTGCCGTGACTCGGATATGAAGCCTAGGCAGGGCTTAGTGTCGTTCCTCCACGAAGAGGGGGAGCGACACCTGGTCTAAAGCGGACGTACTCATAATTATACTGTTCCAATGGAAAGCCACTGTGTCCCCAGCCTGGCACCGAACATTTCAGGTGTACATTTTACCTGGTTGGATCCTCTGATTGGCGTGACTACGCCCATTTAATAGACAATGAACCTGAAGCCGGGTGAGAAGGGATAGGTCGCCTGTTCAAGGCCACTCCAGCATAGCTGGAGACTTGGGATCCGAACTCAGGTCTGCCTGGCTGGAAGGCCCCGGGCTCACCACCCCACCATGCTGCCCCGCGGACACAAACAAGGGTGTCTGTGGGGATGTATGGCTCGTTCGCTTAATTTCACACGAGTCCCATAGACGGGGAGGTGGGGAGATGTGGTCCTGTGGCTCCCTTGGGTACCGAAGGGGAAGCGTCGGCTCCTGGGGCTCAGAAGCACCACACTGCTCCTCTGTCACAAACTCATTCTACCCAAACTAAGTGATCAAGAACTGTACGTCCGTACATACTTTTTTTTTTTTAAATTTATTTATTTATTTGAAAGTCAGAGTTACACAGAGAAAGAAGGAGAGGCAGAGAGAGGCATCGTCCATCCACTGGTTCACTCCTCAGTTGGCCACAACAGCCGGCGCTGTGCCGATCCGAAGCCAGGAGCCAGGAGCCCCTCAGGGTCTCCCATGCAAATACAGGGGCCCAAGGACTTGGGCCATCTTCTACTGCTTTCCCAGGCCATAGCAGAAAGCTGGGTCAGAAGTGGAGTAGCCGGGACTCAAACTGGTGTCCCAATGGGATGCCGGCACTGCAGACGGCAGCTTTACCCGCTACGCCACAGCGCCGGCCTCCATACATACTTTGGAAGGCTGTCATTGAAATTGGCTGCGTCTATTCCACAGCTGGGAATGCTGCCGGAGCAGCCAGAAACCAATGCATCGGTCAGGCTGCTGTCGGAGTCACTAGGAGCCCACTGAAGACGATAAAGGATTTCAATCAGCAGGAGAAAAGGGGCTCGGCCGTGCAAGGCCAGGACCGGGATCATGAGCAGGGGCTGTGTTCTGGGCAGGGCTGGGGTTTACTCTGCAGTCTCGGGGGACGGGGGCTCCAGGACTCCTGCTCACGGCACCAGGGTAACTGCTCACCTCCCAAGTCTCTCTTCCAACTGCAGCCCAGAGCTAGCCCAGGGCAGGTCTTGGAAAGGTGTATGCTTTGTCACAGGGGAAACAGGATAGGACAGAGTTTGTCAGTATTGGGCACTGGGCTGCCACTTTGCAGAATGGGGACTGGACCACGGCTGAAGTTTTGGTGACTGAGGATTTCCTGTGACTAACGCATAACTGTGAAAATCGTAAGGAAGTACAGCAGGTGTCTGCGCTCAGCCATTAAAACATTCTTGTATAGGCAAGACGATGATGCCACCACAGCGCTGGGATCCTGCAGTGCCAACATAACTGCAGACAGAAAAATAATAAGCAAAGGCTTCATGCTTGCTAAGCAGAAAACTCCTCCAGAGAGCAGACACAAGCTCCTATCATTCTCACGTGCTCTGTTAGCTCTAGCAGTGGTTCACGGCGAAGGTCACTGCTAATGTCTGAACCCTTTCTCTTAGAACTCAACTGAAATCACCCTCTAGGGTCTCACAGGATATGAATTTGGCATTCCAAAACTTTACAAATGGTTAACACACACACACACACACACACACACGCAAACCAGTATGCACTCTCTGGCTCACAAACCCACGCTTGGCCGGCTCAAAGGTTCGGAGCTTGGGCACTTTCCTTCTGCCAGCAAAGAGGTCTGCAGGCTCCACTCACGGGTGCGGAGCTCCCATGTTGAGTTGGGGCTGCTAGAGTTAATGAGACGACGATGGAAGGCTCTGTGGGGTTTTCCCCCATGGATAAGAAAGGCCATTGCCATGAAAAATCAAGGACAGGGTCTGTAATTAATAAAGTGGCTAATAACATGTCCTTACCAAGTCAGAGATTCTGTAACACTAGGTAGATGAAGTTGAGCATAAAAAGCTAGAGTGGTAAAGCACATAATTTATTCTGCCATGAGTGGGTACCCGGCGGGCGTCCCTATAAAGTCCCAGGTACTTTTAGGTGCAGGAGGGGCACGGTAGCCTGATGATGGGGAAGCATGTCACTGGAGGGGGTCAGACCGCCTCCAGATGCATGTAGCTTTTTAAGCCTCATTTTCCTCACGAGGACGAGAACAGGATCAACCCTTGTAGGGCCTGGTATACGAACAGCTCTGAAAAGAGGTAGTTATTAATTTAGTTGCAGGTGGAGTATCTCTTATCTGAAATGCTTGAGGCCAGAAGTGCTTCCAATTTCAGAGTTTTCCCACAGATTTTGCCAGTGAAGATCTGAAAGAGGTTCAGGTTTAGGAGCATTTTAGATTTGGATTTCTAGGGTGGCGGGGAGACTGTCCTCATCCTGTAAGTTTAACAAGGCTGTGACGTCACCGTTTTTTTTTTTTTTTTTTTTTTGACAGGCAGAGTGGACAGTGTGAGAGAGAGACAGAGAGAAAGGTCTTCCTTTGGCCATTGGTTCACCCTCCAATGGCCGCTGCGGCCGGCGCACTGCGGCCAGCACACCGCATTGATCTGATGGCAGGAGCCAGGTGCTTCTCCTGGTCTCCCATGCGGGTGCAGGGCCCAAGCACTTGGGCCATCCTCCACTGCACTCCCTGGCCACAGCAGAGAGCTGGCCTGGAAGAGGGGCAACCGGGACAGAATCCGGCGCCCCGACCGGGACTAGAACCCGGTGTGCCGGTGCCGCAAGGCGGAGGATTAGCCTAGTGAGCTGGGGCGCTGGCCGTTGTTTCTGCTTTACACATGGAAACAGAGGTGCAGAAAGCTTCATTTTTTGACCAAGGTCAGTTCATACTAAACAGAGGTGGGATCTGTCAGCCTGCAGTCCCATGTTCTCCAGTATAACCACAGCCTCTACTGTGTGACCCAAAAATAGGAACTTACTTAAAATAACTAATAAATGTGGACTGCTCAGCACCACGAATTACAGAACAGCCTGCGTGTGCCTCTCCTCTCCCCGAGTCAGGGGACCCGCTGGAACAGAGGAGCACTGCCCGTGCCCAGGCTGACCCAGCAGGAAGGAGCAGGGCCGTTCAGGCCACGATGACTCCTGAGGGTCCCCTCGTCTCGTTCTCTCCTGAGCCTGAACCCCCGTCTCAGGACACAGCCTGTGTGGGTGGAACTGTACTGACTACCACTATTCACAGTGAGGTGTAGTTGCTCGCCAGCTTTCTGTGCCAGTGACCTAGAAACTTATTTTTATTTCTTAGGGACTGAAATTTCAGCAAAACACAATCCAGCCAACTGTGGCCCAGCATCTTCAAATTTAGCAATTAATTCCCAAAGAAAGGGAGTGACTTGCTGTGCCAGAGGATGACCTTCTCCTAGCCCAGTTAGAGGAATAACTAACTCTGCAATGCCACACTTCGAAATATTTGCAATTCACAGGGTGAAGATTCAAGAGATTTAGCTAGCAATTATTCTTGAACCTCCAAAAGGAATGTGGCCTATGGACACAAACACGTAAGCATTCTGTACAGCTCACGTTGCATGGCATAAAATTTTAACACAAATAAAAGGGTACCATGAAAGAGAAGAAAACAGATATTTGCTGAAGTGAATCTATTCACAGAATAATACATGTATACATCACTTTACAAATTCCACAAAAATATAATGGATCTTTAAAAAAAACTCAGACTTAACCAGTGCGCCTTTCAAATAGGAATTTCACTAGGTCAGAGGTTATTAGCTTGATTCTTTAATTCAGACATGAAAAAAACATCTCAGGTTAAAAACAAAAAGTACTAACAATAAATGCTGAAGGAGAAAAAAAAGGGGGGGAGGGACGAGGAGAATTTATCACACAACTCCAAACAAGTGATCCCCAGGCAGAGAGATGACAGCTCTACCCGGGGTGGGGGCGCGTCCAGCTGCACACACGTCTCACTGCCTTTTCAGATGTGCAGGTTAGGGCCTACGGGAAGGCACGCTGCAGAGCTCCCTTGCCCACGGGATGTCTCTGGCACACGGGAGAACAAGGCAGTGAACAGCTGTTCTTAAAATGCAATCAGGCTGGGCATTTTGTAACCCCAGGGCTGAAGTTGCCGAATGCTTCTGCAACCACTGGTCTCCAGTCTGAAGCGAAAGGATGCAGCCGGGAGCTGGACGGAACCCTTGCTCTTCACGTCAGCAGAGTCCTGTCACTCACCAGTGAACCACGTGCCAACAGCATCCTTGCTGTTACCACGCCCGAGGTCAGCGTCCTCAAAGCATGTCCATGCTGCAAGGCGCTCCTCAGAAGAGCATGCTATGTGGTCTGGATTTTACTTCGAGAAGTGGGAAGATTTCTGAAGAGAAACTGTTTATCAAGACAAGATGACGGGCTTATGGTGATTCTCCTGTGATTAAACCAATGAGGCTGGATTACAGGACTCTCCATCCTTGGCTTATGACACTATCAGTCCGATGAAAAGGTTAGCGCTTGCTTTCATTATTAAAGTGCACAGGCCATCAAAGAAGGCAGTACCTTCCTCTGAAGGGAGGAGAGAACTTCCACTTTGACTATGGCCTTGTCTAAATAAGATCGGAGTTGGTGAACTCAAGAGGCTTCCATAGCCTTGGCAGCTCATGACAAGGGCCTCGGGTGATTACTGATGTCATAAATAAGTGTCAATTGTTAAGTCAACAACGGGAGTCACTCTGCACTCTGCACCTACTCCCCGTGTAGGACCTCTATTCTTCATGTGTTGTACTATGAGAATTAATGGTAAAACTACTACTCAAACAGTACTCTATACTCTGTGTGTCTTTGTGGGTGCAGTCTGTTGAAATCTTTACTTAGTATATACTAAGTTGATCTTCTATATATAAAGATAATTGAAAGTGAATCATGATGAAGAATGGGATGGGAGAGGGAGTGGGAGATGGGATGGCTGCAGGTGGGAGGGAGGTTATGGGGGGAAAAGCTGCTATAATTCAAAAGTTGTACTTTGGAAATTCCTATTTATTAAATAAAAGTTGAAAAAAAAAATAAAGCGCACAGAACACACAGGCAAAAAAGTCTATCTCTGTGTATCTAACACCAGACACGTGTATTTTAAAATAAAACTCAGAACGACGTATGGTGGCAGAGAGTGACGGAGCTTTGTCCAGTGCTGTACGGAGGAGGTCAGAGCAAAGGACAGTGTCTGGGTTCGGATGACAGGTGTGCCCTCTCCGGGAGCTCCTGGGCTGCCCATTCCCTCGCCGGCTGAGTCCTCTTGTGCCTCTGCCACTCTATGGCTGCAGTAAGTTACTGTCTACTTTTCAGGCTTCACCCAAATGAGCATGAGGATGCTAGAACAGAGCCTCCTGGGACATTGGATTTCCATAGCAGAGAACGCCACCGGCCAATCTAGCCAAACGTGGACGCTTCTGCAACAGACACATAGGTAAGATAAACTGACACAAGTCTGCCAGAAAGCATAATTGCATTTTGAATAGGAGGCAACAAAGTACTGGTTCCAACGGTCAAATAGGACCACGGGTCTGTGTATTTCCTGTTGTTAGGATCCAGAAATCAAGAGGCAGCTATGTGATGGTCCTTAATGCTAAAAAGAGTATGCGTCTGTCCATCCATCATCATGATCTAAAAATGGTTTAAGGAGGCCTAAATAGTGTAGAATAGCATAAATAAAAAGTGACTATTTAGAACAGGAAAACAAAGCTAAAGATGAAGATGTCACATACACCGGAAATGAAGCTCTAGGACATCACCCTAATCATCTCTATTGCAGCCGTTTCCGGTGGATCCGAGGTTGGCATGGAGCGTTTCAGCAGGCAGTGTGGGAGAGGGATTGTGCCTGCTCGATGTCACAAGTCCTGGGAACACAGATGAAGGCAGAGGAACGGCTCGGCACGGACACAGCTGTCTGTGGTCACGAGAGGCACAAGCTGCCACCCAGGGTCCCTGAGAAAGCACTGTGTCATCGGCACCCTCAGAACTTTCCTTGCAATCAATGCAACGAGCAGAGGCACGGGGCGGCAGGGCACGCTCACTCCCAGACAACGGTGTCACAACAGAGCACAGCCACCACAGCCAGACGGCCGGAGACCCAGACGGCCGGAGTTCAAATCCCAGCTGTGCCACTTACCAGCGGTGGGACCTCGATGCTATCCGAACTTGCCTAAGGTGCCTTGGTTTCCCAACCTGTGAGAAGGGGGCAATAGAACTGTGTACACTAAGAGAATTAACAAGCACTGTGTGAGGATACTTCAAAAAGTTTGTGGAAAAAATGGAATTAAGAGACAAGTCTATTTTGGTACAAGTAATGTGGAATTCAGCTTTTTCATACTATGCATTTTCCATGAACTCTTAAAAAAGATTCCTCATACTCATGAATTTAAAACATTTTTGCACCAAAATATACTTGTTTTCACATTCTATTTTCCAGGCCTTTTTTTAACTACTCTCATATTATGTTACCATTTATCAACGAAGAATTTGGTAAAAGTAAATGGAGGGGCAGGCATCTGGCAAAGTAATTAAGATTTTGCTTGGGATGTTGATGTCTTACATCAGTGCCTGGGTGTGAGTCCCAGCTCCACTCCCAATTTCAGCTTCCTGGTGATGTGCACCATGGGATGGGAGGGGGGCAGCAGGTGAGGGCTCAAGTAGTTGAGTTCCTGCCACCCAGGTAGGAAACCTGGAGTAAGCTCCTGGCTCCCGGCTTCAGCCTGACCCAGCCCTGGCTGTTGCAGGCATTTGGGGAGTGAATCAGCAGGTGGGAGATCTCTGTCAAATAAATGTGTAAATAAAAATTTTATAAAAGTACTTGGTGGGCCAGCGCTGAGGCGCAGCGAGTTAAAGCCCTGGCCTGCAGCGCTGGCATCCCATATGGGTTCCGGTTTGAAGACCTCTCTCTGTCTCTACCTCTCTCTCTCTCTCTCTCTCAAACAAATAATTTTTTAAAATAAAGAATGCAATGTTAGTATCTTTATGCTGACCTGACTTATATCCAAGGTAGATTTCAGAACAGTATGGTCCAAAAGAACTTCCTGCAAAAACAGGAATGTTTTACATCTGTGCTGTCCTATCAAGCACTAGAAATGTGGCTGGTATTAATGAAACCTCAGTTTCTAATTTAAACAGCCATAGGTGGCTAGTGGCTACTGCACTAAGTAAAGAGAAAACTTCCTCCCTGCAGCTTGATTGGTCAATGCTGACCTGAAATACCCGTTCTCTCTAAACACTGTTATCAGCTACATTTCTTATGAAAACTGGGTAACAAGGAATTCAGACTGCAGTCCCTGGCATGTAACTGGGGTGCTGACAAATCTCTATTCCCAGGTCAATGGAGAGCCCACAGTCCCTGGCTGTGATGTGAAAAGCCCAGAGGAGGAACAGCTGAGCAGAACACCAGCCCGTGTGCTTTGAAGGAAGTCAAGGGCGTATCCACAGCAAGGCCAAGATCTTCCCTAGGAAACTGTGTTGGACCCACTCTGCAGCACAGAGGAACGGGCTTCTGCCAAAGTCCCACTTCACCTAGCACAGCTCAGACTGCTCTGGCCTGAACAGCTTTTCCAGGCGGTTTTTGCCAGATGCCTGCCACGTACCACTAACCTTGGGATCAGCTACTTCCTGGTATACCTTCCGAGGTAAACCATTTGGGAAAGGTACATCAAGATGGCTGAATAAGATAAGCTGTAGTATGGGTCATAGATAAGAGGGAGTCAATCAAATGACGTGTCATCGTAAGGCAAGGCAAAGTGACAGCAATGCATGATGAAATGCCTTTCAATATGTAATTGTTCGAACACAACAGAAGAATTATGAAGTCACCAACACCTACAATAGAATTATGTTGGTGACAATGATCACTGGTAGCACTGCTGTTACTAACAAGAATTCTTAAAACAAGTATACTTTCTTGGTCAAGTTTTGATCAAGATAAAATCAAACAGAATGGGGGCCAGTGCACTGTTGGTGTAGTGGGTGAAGCTGCTGCCTGCAGTGCTGGCATCCCATACGGGCACCAGTTCTAGTCCCAGCTGCTCCACTTCTGATCCAGCTCTCTGCTTTGGCCTGGGAAAATAGTAGAAGATGGCCCAAGTCCTTGGGCCCCTGCACCCGCATGGGAGACCCAGAAGAAGCTCCAGGCTCCTAGCTTTGGATCATCATAGTTCCAGCCATTGCAGCCATCTGGGGAGTGAACCTGCGGGAGACCTCTTTCTCTTTCTCTGCCTCACTCTAACTCTGCCTTTCAAATAATAAATAAATCTAAAAAAAAAAAAAAAAAAAAAAAAAAAAAAAAAAGGGCAAACAGAATCTTCCCTTAATTATCCAGTAGTGGTATTCTTGGAAAATTCGTGACACATTAAAACTATACCCCAAAGTTTTTAACACAAGAATGACGAATAGGACATTCGGAAATCATACAAGACATGTAACACTACTGTGCTGTGTTAAACTGTCCCCCCCCACTGATTGCCAGTGGTGGCCTCAATCATTTTGAAAACATCAGTCAAGTCAATCAGATGAATTCTACCCATCTCACTGCTGCAACGGACTGGCTCAGCAATCCACGTGGAAGTCAGCCAGTGTACGGCATTGGTTCAAGACTAAGGTATGGGACACGTGGTCCAAGAAACAGGAGTTTCCTGGAGACTTAACAGCAAAATCTCCTCGGCTGGAGTCATGGTGAAGTCCGCCTCGCCATCTCTGCGCAGTTACAAATGGACGTGATGCCTGCAAATTCTGTACTCACGCCAGTACCAGCTGCAGGACACAGTCAGCCGAGCAGGAACGCAGGGCCAAACGCAAGGAGACCTGAACTAGAGACTTCGTGCTGCCTTCCTTGGGACCTCTCCTACCTCTGGACTTCCAGAGATGAACGTCAACAGATTTCCTGCTGTTGGAGCGGCTCTGAGTCTGGATTTCGGTTCTTGCAGTTAAAAGCACCTTGACATACATGTAAACCCCTTCACAAGTCACAGATTGAGGCCTATTTAAAAAAAAAAATCACCCTCACTAACCAAGGTGAACAGTGTTCCTCTGCACAGCGCATGTGTCAAGCGGCAGGCAAACTGTGGGAGAAAGACCAGCAGAGTTCACATGGGCAGTTTGCAGAGAATAAGGCCACTGAATCCGGAGACCAAATGCAGCTACAGGTAAAAAAAGTCAACAATGCTACCGGTATTTCTACACAAGGACCTCCGCAGGATGCACTGTGGATACAAAGTGCTGGAAACACAGTCAGTCCCTGCTCTCAGAAAATTTCTAATTAGAGACAAATGGGGAAAAAAATACATGTTTGTGTAGGAACAGACCAAGAGACGCACAATAAATATCATAAAACAGTATGATAAGCTCTGGGAACTGACAGAGAGGCGGGCAGCCAGACCTGGGTACCTGCGGGAGGTTTCCTGAACACGCTAGGGTTTGAGCTCGCATGGTGAAGGCAGTAACACTGGGAGGATGGCACTACGGTGCACCGGAGGAAGAGGGGGAAATGCGCACAGAGGAATGAGCGAGGAGACCTCAGTCGCAGCCTGCTGGCAGGGCAGCGGGCCAGGCTCTGGATAAACACGGTCCCACTGCCGGATTCCCGCCAGCCAGAGGGCAGCAGGAAACAGCAGGCTTACACAACTGGGACAGAGGCTGGATCGGGACTGCTGCTCCCCCACGACCCAGCTGTCTGACCTTGGGGGAGTCACTTCACTTCCCTGCGTCAGTTTTCTCATCTTATGAAATGGGGCCATGCAGGGCCCAAGGGAGGGCCAGGATGAAATGAGATGGGGCGTGCCAAGTGACCTGCGTAACTGCGAGCTGCTGGATCGTAGTAGTTACTGTCACCCAAATTTGCTTCAGAGCACTTTCAAGGCAAACGTGTAGGAAAAGTCAATACACCCATTACAACAGGTTTGGAAAAAACTTCGTTTTTTTTTTTAAACAACCTATTTTGATCCATCACAAAATCCCCAAATCAAAAGAAAAACCATGACACACTAAGAAAATGAATTGTGATTAAGGGATTCATAAATATATTTATTGGTTTTATTATTGAAAGATGAATGCAGAGAACAGACTTCAAGAAAATCAGCACTTAAAAGGAAACGTTAATCGTAAAAAACGTAATACATTTACATAATTCACCAGCTGTGCATATCTGCTTAGATTTATTAAAAAGAAACAAAAAAGTCATGCGAATCCCAAAGCTTTCACTCTGAACTCTCTGCATCTGAGTTCTAGTGTTCTCCATTCTAAAGCCAGCTGTTTTTGCAACATACGGCGGCAGGCTAATCCTGAGGCTACAGCTCTCTAACAGAGAATAAAGCCGCATGAAAGAAAAACCCTTAATATCAGATACACAAATACAAAAGAGAAAATATCAAGAAGCAAAAGAATCACAGAAATACCAATTCTATTCTAAACTTAACCTCTAACTCTAGCAACAGCTCACTTAGCAGTAGCTTAGGTGCCTCTGTCTTAAAAAATAAAAGCATTAATTCTTTGATTACAATTTCCTGATTCAAGGAGCACCGATCAAGCTTTCATATGTTTCCCCTAATAACCCAAGACTATGATTTACATACTACGAACCTCAAACAAAAGAGGCCTCCAAGCTCACTGCTGAGACCTGCGCCCAGGCAGGCAGCCAGATTCTCCCTGTGCACGATGTGACTGCACGGAGCGTCTAAGACCCCCAGTGCCATATGGCTCAGCACCATTAACTCATTCTCATCAGCAGAGAATTACTGATACGGAAGGCACTGCTAACCGACAGGGCCTCCCAACAGGGTTGCACATGAAACAGTTACGAAGTACGATAAAACTGTGACAACACAGCTAGCTTAGAGCACTGCATTTTTTTTTCACTGTAGTAACACTATGTAATTATAGTGGCAGTTCAAAATCAGAATTATTTTCCCCTGCTAACTCTTCAGTTAACAAAAGGGAGGTGGTTCTGACTGGTTTTGATGAGCAGGATACCTTTAAAACAAACACGAAGGGAAACTAAAACAGATATCAAAATGACTCCCTCAAGCTTTTCTTTCTCAGATATTAACAAGCACAGCAGTTTACAAAACAATCACAATTATCCCCAAAACAAATGAATATAATACCAAATCAATCATTTTTGAAGAAAACATAGCTCATTTTCTGAAGTTCTGTTTGGCTTGTGGCTAGTCTTGAAAATATTAAAATACACCAGCCAGATTCTAACAATACTAATTAGCTGTACAGGACTTGAAAACAGCACTTTAAGTTTTAATCTGAAATGTTTCACTTCCTCTCCATCCCCAGAGAAAGTAAACAGAAGGAGAAAAGGGAAAACATCACACAAATAAACACAATCAAAATCAAAGCCTCCAAGGAAAAGTAGCCACGTAAGAGCCCTCATCTTTCTCCACACTTCAGCTGGCCCTCTCTCGGGGGAAGCTCCCAGCCCAAGGTCGTCCTCCACTCTTCCTTTACCTTCCATTCTCTGGTCACGTCCAAGCTCTCATCACACAAGGCCATGTGCAGGTATGTCCTTAGATGCCAGGTTGAGTCAGAGGTAGTGCTGGGATGCAGGGTATTTGAGTATGGTATGTAGGTAGGTTGAATGAACACATCGTTCTTCTACAAGGATTTACAACGGGGGAGGATGCAAAAGGAAAGATGTACAGCCCTCACTGCCTTGCACTAAGAACTCTGAGAAACTGAGAACACACACGCGCTTGCCTCCCGTCTCCCTCAAGCGCCTTAGTGTACCAGTTCAGGCTGGTTCTCCACAAACGGCAGCACCCCACTCACATAGTAGGCAATGCCCAGAGACAGCAAGGCAATGACAAAGATCAACAGCAGCACCCTCCAGAAGCCCAGGTCCTCTACAAACTCCTGCCATGTGGTGCGAAAGCTGGACAGGACTCCTTCGCCTTGCTGTAGGTTGGGATTGAGGAGAGAATGGCTTTCCATGGCACTAGGAAAGGAGGGAAAAGAGAGGGGCATGAAATAGCACACTCCACCCAGTTCAAAAGCAAAAAAACAACAGGGACTGTATAATGTGGAAAAGACCAATCTTATAACACAGCACTTGCAAGGAGAAAGCTGACTTACATATTATCTCCACACTTCTGGATTGACCTACAGATCCCTTTGTGTCTGGACAGTCACCAGACAGTAAGCTGGTACATTGCAGCCATTACACTTGTGGGTTAGCAGCTGGTCTTCAAACAGGTAAAATGAGTTGTTCCACCAAGACATTAAGCCAAAACGTATTTTGGCTATTTTAAATTTAGAGGATTCAAAATGAAGATCTGAAACTGGAGATTTCAGGTTAACGAAAATAGGTAAAGATGGGTAAAACTGGTATGAATCTTGGTGGCAAGTGGGATTTTTTATTAATTTACTGCAATGATCAGACCTGTCTCCCTGCTTTAACTGTAAGCCTTGGACAAAGGCAGCTTATTCCTCAGTCTACGGCACATATGGGCTGGCCTAGTCACTGACTTTTTTATTTTTAATTTTTTTTGGACAGGCAGAGTCAGACAGTGAGAGAGAGAGACAGAGAGAAAGGTCTTCCTTTTCCGTTGGTTCACCCTCCAAATGACCAGCACGCTGTGCCAATCCGAAGCCAGGAGCCAGGCGCTTCCTCCTGGTCTCCCATGCGGGTGCAGGGCCCAAGCATTTGGGCCATCCTCCACTGCCTTCCCAGGCCACAGCAGAGAGCTGGACTGGAAGAGGAGCGACCGGGACAGAATCTGGAGCTCCAACTGGGACTAGAACCCAGGGTACCGGCACCGCAGGCGAAGGATTAGCCTAGTGAGTTGTGGCGCCAGCCCTGAAATTCTTAATTTCCTTCTACTGGCTTTGGTTCTATCTTGTAGCATAAGACAGAATACATTTATTTCTCTTCTGCATAAAGGCCAAGTGTAGGTGAAAGCAATGTAGTACAAATACTACAAAAACACTGATTCTGGTTTTCAAAACTATAGCAATGAGAAATACAACCACCACAAAGGGAAAACAGGACATCTGACTTGAGCAGGCTACACTGTGATGAATGGAAAGCTCTGGGGATTAGTACTCGCAGTCATGTCACATCAGGCAGGCCCAGGAACAGGGTGTCATTTAGATTAAAACCACAATGACCATAATCATATGTCTCGAGCATCTACTGGCTACACAAGGCCGCTACTGCTCCTCCTAACCCCTTCTCTTCCCTTCTCCCAGCCATCCGCACAGAACAGTGAAAGCAGCAGAAAACGTCTTAGCGTCTTGTTCTCTATGAACCACATAGGAACTGGCAGTTTTTATGACCTACAACTTTATTTACTTCTTGACCCAAAGGTCCTGTGGCCTTTCTCAGCGTCCAGGGCTCCTCTGAACCATGGAGGCTGACTCACTCATGGGCTGGTCTGTCTGACATTCAAAAAGAATATTTTTCATATTAACAGATGTTTATTTCCTGAGTAAGAGAAGATTATTTTCAGTGGGAATCTACAATACAGAAACTTCAAAAAATTCAATAAGCTCGAAACTAAGATTAGAACTTTGAGAAGGCCTAACTCACAAACAGACACAAGTTCAGAAGAGGCTGTCTGACCCCTGGTCTTGACCTGACAAGCCCTCATACTCAAAGGCACCAGACTCAACATGAGAACTCAATGTACATCCCCTGACAGAGCTGGGGAACATCTGGCCCATTGGCCAGGCCCTGCCAAGGCAACCACAAGCGGGACTCGAAATTCAGTAAATCCATAGCAGGCTGATTTTTAAAGAATATTTATTTATTTTATTTGAAATGCAGAGTTACAGAGAAAGAGGGAGTGAGAGAGAGATCTTCCATCTGCTAGTTCACTCCCCAAGTGCCCACAACAGTCAGGGCTGGGCCAGACCGAAGCCAGGAGCCCAGAACTCCATCTGGGTCTCTCACGTGGGTGCAGGGGTCCAAGCACTAGGGCCATCTGCTGCTGCTTTCTCAGGTGCATTAGCCGGGAACTGGTTTGGAAGTGGAGCAGCTGGGCCTCAAATGGGTGCCCATACGGCATGTCAGCATTGCAGGCAGCAGATTAATTTGCCATGCCACAATGCTGGCCCCAGCAGGCTAATTTTTTGGTTGATAATTTTGTATGGCCCATGAATGATGCTATAAATACCCAAATGGCCCTTGGCAGAAAAAAGGTCCCCACCTGTGGGGAGCAGCCGGACTAGACTGAGTTACTGGAATTAAGACTTATTCTATGCATCTGCTCTCCCACAATATGGCGCTGGGAGAGAAGTAAACAGCTTCCGCACAGCTGCCTCCAGTTCAACTAATAAACTGTAGGACTTGCTCCTGATTGGAGGAGAGCAGCGTACTCGGCGTGTGGGCAGCCGAGTTAGGATTGGCGGAGGAGGACTATAAAGGAGGAGAGAGACGGCATGCACCAGGAACATCTATGGGGAACATCTAAGGGAACCCGTGCAGCCCCCGAGAAGAGCCGGCCGGCGGTGTGCCACTCCCCTGCGGAAGTGGGGAATGTGGCCAGGGGGAACTGCCCTTCCACGGAGGTGGAAGGGATAGTAGCCAACCCGGGAAGAACCAGCAGCAAACCCGGGGAGGGCCGAGCAGACGAAAGAACAGCGCAGGGGCTTAGTGTCGTTCCTCCACGAAGAGGGGGAGCGACACCCACCCCTGCTCTAGAAGCTCATGAAGCTCTGCCAATCAGTAATTTCTAAAGAACCTTTCTCAGGCTGGCGCCGTGGCTCACTAGGCTAATCCTCCGCATTGCGGCGCCGGCACACCAGGTTCTAGTCCCGGTCGGGGCACCGGATTCTGTCCCGGTTGCCCCTCTTCCAGGCCAGCTCTCTGCTGTGGCCCGGGAAGGCAGTGGAGGATGGCCCAAGTCTTTGGGCCCTGCACCCGCATGGGAGACCAGGAAAAGTGCCTGGCTCCTGGCTTCGGATCAGCGCAATGCGTGGGCCGCAGCGTGCTGGCCGCGGCGGCCATTGGAGGGTGAACCAACAGCAAAAGGAAGACCGTTCTCTCTGTCTCTCTCTCTCACTGTCCACTCTGCCTGTCAAAAAAAAAAAAAGAACCTTTCTCCAACGGAAAAGCTTTCTACTTTCTGATTCCAGCAAAATAAAATGGTCTGAGTGTGGATAATCTTTTCCTTCATTTTTAAAACACATATTTCACCTATATTGTGTTATTCCATTTCTACAAAGTAAGAGAAAGAACTTAAACTTCAGAAAATATAAAGGAGTGGGGAAATATTTTTCATTAATTTGATTTAAAGGCCTTTGCAAGGCTGACAGATATTATGCTGTATCTCAAGGAATCCTAAGGGAAATGGAAAATCTTAGAGTAAAAGCATTTGAAACTGCTTTATGGTCTGCTCTAGGAAAGTAATATTCTAGCCAATCCCTTTAAATGCTTTCCTACTTTTTATTGAGATATAATCCATATACCACAAAATTTACCTTTTAAAACTATAATTCGCCTGCTGTAGTGCAGTAGGTTAATCCTCCGCCTGCAGCACCGGCTTCCCATATGGGCACCGGTTCTAGTCCTGGCTGCTCCTCTTCCAGTCCAGCTCTCTGCTATGGCCTGGGAAAGCAGTAGAAGATGGCCCAAGTGTGTGGGCCCCTGCACTCCCATGGGAGACCCGGAAGTTCCTGGCTCCTAGCTTTGGATAGGTTCAGCTCCGGCCACTGTGGCCATTTGGGGAGTGAACCAGCAGAAGGAAGACCACTCTATCTCTCCCTCTCACTGTCTGTAATTCTACCTCTCAAATAAATTAAGAAAAAACCTATAATTCAGTGGGTTTTAGCATTTTCACAAACTTGTACAACCGTCTCCACTACCGAATTCCTCTTTCATCTCCTACGTAAGAAACTCTGCCTGCAGCAGTCACTCCTCACTGCCCTGCCCCTCTGTTCCAGGTAACCACTGAACTACTGGCTCTTTGGATTTGCCCATTCTGGACATTTTACATAAATGGAACCATATAGCACGTGGCCCTTGTGCCGGGCTTCTCCCAAGTCACATGTTTTCAGAATTCATCCTTATGGAGGCATGCACCATTACTTCACTCCTTTTTGTGGCACAGTAACACCCCACTGGGCGGAGAGATGATGCTCTGTTCATTCATTCACTCCTCAGCTGGAGTTTCAGGTGGTTTCCATGTTTTGGCTTCTGTGAATATGGCTACTATGAACATGCCTGTCTAAGTTTCTATATGGACATATGGTTTCAATTTTCTTTGGTATACACCTTGAAGTGGAATTGCTGGGTCAGATAGTAACTCTATGTGTAACTTTTAGAGAAACTGCCAGCCAGTTTTCCACCATGGGTGAATGACTTTCTATACCCACCAGCAATATCTGAGGGTTCTTAATTTCTCCATGTTCTCAATAACAGCTGTCATGGTCTGCCTTTTTGATTAAAGCCACACTGGGGGCTGTGAGCTGGTACTTCATTGGCTTTAATCTGCATTTTCTTAATGGCACTGCTGTTAAACTTCTAAATTAAATTTTCAAGTACTGCATTCTACCAAGATAGTGAACTTGTGGTGAAGTAAGTTCCTACCTTATGCCTCATGACAGGCATAAGATAGCGTAACTAGGTAATAAAAATATTAATAATTTAATTTTGAAGAAGTGGTTTTATATAATGCTGTAAATAATGTGCATTCTCACCCTGAAGCAAAATGCCAAGAAACAGGAATCAATATTCCCTTGAGCTCCTTAAACAACTTATGACTTCTAAGTTAATAAGTAACTACAAAACAAAGCCAAAAATGTGTTTCTATAAAGAAGTGCTGAGAAACTGGTTATGAATAAAATAAGGGGGGCCAGCATGGTGGGTAAAGCCGCTGCCTGCAATGCCAGCATCCCATTTGGCGCCAGTTTGAGTCCTAGTTGCTTCACTTCCCATCCAGCTTCCTGCTAACGTGCCTGAGAAAGCACTGGAAGACAGTCCGAGTGCTTGGGCCCCCGCATCCATGTGGGAGACCAGGAAGAAGCTCCTGGCTCCTGGCTTTGGTCTGGACCAGCCCATTGCAACCATTTGGGGAATGAACCAGTGGATGGAATCTCTCTATATATATCTCTGATTTTCAAATAAATCTTTTTTAAAAAAATATTTATTTTATTAATTTGAAAGACAGAGTTACAGAGAGAGTAGATTGAGAGAGAGAAAGAGCTCTTCCAACCGCTGGTTCACTCCCCAAATAATTGCAACAGCCAGAGCTGAGCTGATCCAAAGCTAGGAGCCAGGAGGAGCCTCCTCCAGGTCGCTCACACAGCTGCAGGGGCCCAAGTACCTGGCCTGTCTTCTACTGCTTTCCCAGGCCACAGCAGAGAGCTGGATCGGAAGAAGAGCAATCGGGACTCGAACCGGCACCCATATGGGATGCTGGCACTGCAGGCTGGGCTTTTACCTACTGCGCCATAGAGCCGGCCCCTCAAATAAATCTTTTTGAAAAATAAATAAATAAAGATAGAGCAAGAAAAAATATATTCTTGAACATTTTTTATGGTAAAGCTTAATGTAATTTAGTATTACTTTCCATTTTATAGAAAAATGAAAATAAATGTCAATTTATTTTGGAGAAACATGAATTTATTTGCAACAGTTCAATATTACTAAAATGCTTACAGGTATCCTGTCGACCCCAGGTACACCGTGAGGAAGGAGGGCCTGCAAGTGCATCTCTGACTTCCTGCTCATTTTATTTCTCTGCCAACTGTCAGTGATCACTCATGAGAAGCAAGCCATTTTAGCAATAAATTTAGCAATAAAATTCTAGATTTCTTTAGGACAGGAACAATGCTTCAAAGTATCCAAACAAATAGGCCTGTCCTTGAAAGTACAATTCATGGCGCCCAACAAGCACACCAGCCAGCATACAAAGGAGGAGAGAAGCAACCACGGTACAAAGCAATCAAATGAAACAAGAGCAATGAAAAGCAGCGGATTTGGAGCTCATAAAAACAAGGATCCCAACGAGGATCCTCAACTCCTCAACAGTCTACGTGATCCTGAATTCACGTGAGGGTCAATCAGCTACCGGGTCGTCACCTGATGCGGGCCCCTGTTTGTTCTACTCATCTGCCACCTGAAGCTTCGGGAAGAGATGATAGTAGCCTTCCTGCCTCGCTTGTATAATCTGGAAGGCTGAAGCTCACGGCGGTCCACCACGCCCAGTGCTCTAAAACTAGTCCGGCCTACTGACGTCACCTGTTGAGCCATGGAGGCCGCGAGAAAAGATGGCCTGCCACCTTTTCCGAATTGCCTGAACTGTGTTCCCCACCGCTCCTGGACGAAAATGGATAAGGGACTTCAGACCCCGTCAGCCCTGACATCTTCGCCTCCGTTACTCACAGGAGCCCAAATTCCTTCCGTTCCAACCCGTGGGAAAGTCACTTTCCCTTATGTTACCAACAGTGTCTGTGCTAATCCTTATGTTACCAATAGTGTCTGTGCTAATCCTGTTTCTCAGCACTTGAGACCATCTTTCTGGTCATTTCTGTATTGTCCAAGTTTCCAGTCTTACTTGCATTCGATTCATTTTTTGAAACTCCTTTCTTCCTGTGGTCTGTACTTAAACTTCTCTAACTCCGTTTCCCTCCCCCAGACTCAGCTCTGAGGCCCATACAGCCGGTGGCTAACAGAACATTATGTGGATGTGGGGACGCAGTATTTTCTGCTAACAGCTTCTCAACTGTGATCTCTCAATTGTGCTCTAAAGCCATAAGGACCTTTCTATCAAGTTCAAAGGCCATCAGAAACCTGCACTTGAGAGCAAACGAGCACAAAGTTCACAGGGCCAGCACAGAGGACCCGGCCGGGACAAGCAGCATGCTCCTTAACATTCCGTCTCAGGTACCTTTCGCTCTCCGCGGTCTGCATGGTCTCCAGTTTTGAGTGTGTTCCTCTGTTAAATCCTTTCACTTCCTGTTCTTCCAAAGACTCCAGCAATCGGATGACATCTTTATTCACTCCTCTGCGCTTTGCCAGAACTAAGGGAGTAGCACCTTGATGGTTGCTAAAACAAAAGTAAGAATAGAGAGGCCATGATAGCAGTTACACCATATTGTTAGTACCTGTTTGTATAGATCTCAGCCAAACAGGGACGGGCCTGCTACCTCAGAGTAAAACACAAAGCAGAGCCAAAGTCCAAGCCAGAAGTTGAAATTTTCATTAATTTTTTTCCTTCCAAGGAAAAGGGAAAAGAGAATATGCAGGTAAAAGAGTGGACAAAGGGCAGTAAACAGAAGAGCAGATTAATTGGAAAGTCCAGTTCTGGATTCACTCTTATCTGACATTTATATTTTATGGGAAAGTATATGTAAACAAAGGCCAAGAATTTAAAAAAGAAAGAAAGAAAGAACCAAAGGAGCCTCTTTGGTTCACTGTTATTTAACACGAATCACAGAAGAAAACCCAAATCACGCTGAATCTTGCAGAAAACTCCAGCCACATTTTGTCCTGTGGCAACAGAACCATTCACAGGCTGAGTACCGCTTCTCTGAAGTGCTGGGGACAGAACTGCCTTGGCTTTTGGGACATTTGCATACACTTTACTGGTGGAGCAGACCTGATCCTAAAATTCAAAATGTGAATGCTTCAAAAATGTGAAACGTGGGCACCATGTTGGCCCTATAATCTGGAGCATTTCAGACTTCTGCGTGCAGCCTATCTTGTCTTATCGGATCCAGGGGCACTGCGGCGCTACAATAAATGAGGACGGCACATAGCGGTAACCGAAAGGCCGAGCTCAGTTTTAGAGACGACCTGAACCTTTCCCACTCAAGGACTGTGTATCACCAACACAAACAAACAAACAAAAACCCCATGACTTCCTCAGATTGTCCAGTCTAAAAAGGACTCTGGACCCCAGAGGGTTATGAACCTGGTATATTATGTGACAGAAGGCACGCAAGCTTTGGAGTCCTGGAACCAGTTTCAAATTCCAGTCTGTCACCTACAAGCTGTGTGAGCTTTGTGACACTAACTCTTCTTGTGTGGACTAACTCCTCTGTCAAAGGAAGGTAACACCTACCACAAGAGTACTCATTCTGGAGGCTAAGTGAGTTGACATAGCAAACACAGTCCCGTCCATGGGGTTCCAACAAACCTGAGCTTGGATCTGCCCTTTCCCTAGCCTTACGCTACACCTTTAATGAGCAGAAACTGGCTACTGTCTTCATAGAAAAATCTGTGCCTAAAATCAGTGCCTTGTTCACCTGCCTAACAAGGTTTCACCATCTTCAATGCCTTTTGGAGCTTGTCAGTACAACAGATCAGTGAGGAAACACAGTCAATGGACTCCGAGATTAGACAACAGTTGAGGGACTGAGGGGAACCACAGAGGACTTACCAAATATCAATTTTGAGTCCATTGGAAACTAAGAACTGGATGGTATCCACATGGCCACAGAGGTGCAGCGCTGTGTTTCCTTGGTAATCTGTGGCCAGAAGGTCAGCACCGAATTTATGCAACAACTGGCAGATGTCCACGTTGCCCCGGGCTGCTGCGAGGTGCAGGCCTGTTCGGCCCCTGCTGTCACGGATATTTGGGTCAAAGCCACTTTCCAGAAGCCTCTTGGAATAATTGAAGTCTCCATCAATACACGCTTGTAGCAAAGGTACATTCGTCTGAGAAGAGTCATTTACAAAAACGTAGGACATGGTTCTGATGTGGCAGATGGACTATGCCTGTAATGGAACAGGAGGTGAGTGAGAGCTGAGGAAGCCGAGCTAAGCCCGGAGAGTACAGCACTACAAAAGCACGACCTCTTATCCTTCTTGGCCTCCTGCCTCTAATAAATTATGTTACCAAAACCAGATAGTTTCATGTATTTTATTTTCCATTAAAGTGTTTTATTTTCGTCACATCTGCTAAGTCAAAATTGCAAGTAAATTTACTGTAAAGCTCTCTTTTGTTTTTCACCATGTCAAACGATCAGATAGTTTTAAATGGGAGTGGGTATCTGGGGCTGTGGTTATGTCCCTGGCTGAGATGCCCACATGTTGTGGACCAGCAGGCTGAAGATCTCGCTCGCTCTCTCTCTGCCTTTCAAATAAAATAATAGGATAAATTTTAAAACAGGTTAGCACTGCTTAGATAAGTTTACAGTACTGTCAGAAGACACATAACCTGTTCTTTAAACTTCAAAGAATTACATTTATATAAACGCTAGTGCTCACAGGAATTCCTGTTTAACACAAAGTCATTCCTTTTCACATATTTGCTTCTCCTTGTTCGTAAGCTATTCTGCATGGTAAACAGAACTACCTGCATGGAAAAAATCAAACAGCTTGCTGTCAGTACGGACCCGCCAGAACACTGTGTGTGCAGCCTAAATTTCAAGTGCTCATAGAAAGAGGAAAGCCAAGCAAAGTAACAAACTGAATTTAAAACTTAGAAATATTAAGAAGCCAATTCAGATTATCCTTCTTTTTACAATATTAATCCTATTGTGCATTGCCTGTGCCTATCTCATTATATGGTTTTGCCAAGACGTGAGAGGTGAAGTCTGAAGACGAGCGATGAGGAAAGGTAGTTAGTTATGCCTGGGAAGACAGAGGTAGGACATGAGCAGCAGCCTCAGCTGTGTCACCGTGAGGCCTCCTGTCGCCCACCAAGCAGGCTCGCCAGTCTGCCCGCACCTCTCGCTGATACCACTTGGCCCACTGGCATGCCTGAACTCTCAGAACACTGCTTACCACAGGGCAAACAACTGGACCTCTCTCTTCTCTTGGTTCATTAAAGAACAAGTCAAAATTTGTCAAGACAAACTTTATTAGGAAATTGGAAAGAAAGAAAATAGGCAAAGAGAAGGGCAGAGACTGACGCAGTTTGAGGGATGGCTCCCTCTCCCTAGGAATGCAAAAGCATGGTCACAGCTGGGGGGGCCCGCACAGCTCATCGGGAAAGTTTGCTTCTTGGGAACACGGCTGAAAGCGGACGCCTGACCAAGGCCCTCTGGCGTCTGACCTCCAGGGGCTTCAGGAAGGCGTGTCTGCAGAGTCTGCTGAGATCCCCGGCCCCTGGTCCTCTCCGCCTGGCTTCTCAGCAGAGCTGCTGTCCCTGTGTCCTTGGCTGCTTTCACTGCACTATGAGGCTGCCATGGGCCTCTGTGGGAAGCAGGGGCACGGCGCTGTTAATGGACTTTATTCCCTCTCCGTACACTTGACTGTCAGTGAGAGGCACCGAAGGACTGTACGCCAAGGACGCAGCACAGTCTTACAAGTCATTAGATGGCCGGCTGCACAGAGGGGCGAGACGGGAGGCAGGGAGGCGCATCAGCAGGCAGTGTCACAGCCTAGGCGAGAAATGCCGAGGCTGAGCCCAGGCAGTGGCAGGCAGAAGGGGGCCGCTGGCCGGTAACACAGAAGACACACTGAGCGCAGCGTCAGAGTCAGCGGCTGCGGAGGGTGAGGAGCTGTTAAGGATGATTCCAAATAAGGGAAAAATCTGCTTATGATTACGGGTTACAGAGCTCATGGTAAAAATAAACTGCGGATTAGGATGTTACACAACGATCACAGAGCGAAGTCACTGAGGAGGATCTGCACGCCGAAATAACGACTGCTTGGTTGAGGGCAGTCTCCCCATTTCCCCTCCAGAAGTTGCTGGCTTGGCTCGTGAGAAAGACAAAGCTCTCGCAAACCTTTTCACGGAGAAGATACCAGCTATCAAGCGCTTTCCAAGAGACAGTGTGTTCTGCGAGAACAGATAACGATTCACACACAGCTACGAGTGCCTGTGGTTTGCAGGCCGGTCTCTGACTGCGGGCTCAGGGAGAACACAGGCCTGCCTGTCTGTTTTTCAGGTGAGAAGCGGCGCAGTGTTTCTGTCAGCTGCTTTGTGTCCTTGAGAAACTGCTGACCTTACCCTCACATCTAACGAGCCCGGCGACAGACGACGTTCTGCATCCTGATCAAGCACTGAATCTGCAAACCACAGTGCACTGAAGGTCTCACGCGCTGCGAGGAAGCCCACGGCAGAGAACACTCGCGTCAGCCTGGAGATTAGATCTTTCCTCCAGCGGTCGCCCGCCCGGCAGTTTCTCTGAATTCTTAAGAAGCCTCCACGAAAACACCCAGCAACGGGCCGGCAGGAAGTGCAGTGCCAACAGGGGGCGGGGAGGGGGGCGTGAAGAACCTGTCGCTCTGTGGAGCTGAGACAGACGCTCAGCAGGGCACCCGTGGGTGAGGCCCAGTCAGGCACCCACAAGCGCTGCAGCGGCAGGCGGGCGAGCAGAGGGGCTCCCTGAGGAGCTGCTCGCGGGCCAGCACGGCACGGGCACACAGACCAAGGGGAAAGGATCAACCGCGTGCCATCCGGGGAGCACAGCCCGGACTCTGAAACTCGCTCACTGTTTGGAATTCAGAACGCATAGTTTTCACATTATGAATGGAGGCTAGATTCCAGACTAGTCCACAGAAGCACTTTTTAGAAATGAAATACTATTCATAACGGGGGAAGAAGTAAAAGCAGCCAAGACTTCTATTTAAACCACTTAGGGTACAGTTAGGAAAGACTATTTCTAATCTATCTCGGATGCTGGCATTTAAATCTGAGACTGTCCCCTCCTTTTCCACATGCAGGAACGTCAAGCCCCAGGCCAGCCGCGGTCCTCTCCGCGGTGCTGCCCCTGCCTGCTTTCGCTGGGCCTGCTCAGGCCACACCTCTGTGCACAGGCAGAGCCCACAAGTACCCTGTGTGCCCTCCCGGCTCTTTCCCAGAGGGACCCAACCACTCGAGCCATCACCTGCTGGCTAATGTACTTCCCAGGAAGTACAACTACCTGAGCCATTACCTGCTGCCTCCTGGGTGTGCAGCAGCAGGAAGTTGGAACTGGCAGCAGAGCTGGGACTTGAACCCGGTTCTCTAGTATGGGATGTGAGTGTTCCAAGCGGCATCCTAACCACTTACCAAATGCCCACCCCAGGATTTTTTAAGTTAAACTGGAGATAACTGCAGATTCCCATGTACTGGTAGGAAATAATACACAGAGATCCTGTGTACCCTTCACCCAGCCGCCCCCAATGCAGAACTAAGGTTCAACATCACAACCAGAATACTGACATCAAGATACCGACGGTCACCACAGCCAGAAGGAGCGCTCGTAAGTTACCCTTTTATAGCCACGCCCACTTCCTTCCAACCCCACCTTTTATCCCCAGAATCCACTACTTTCTCTTCCATGTCTGCAATTCTGTCACTTCAACACTGTTGTATAAATGGAACCTTTGGGATTGGCTTTTTTTACTCACCATAATTCTTTGGAGACCCACCCAGGTGGTCATGGGTAGCATAATCTGTCCTTTTTATGGCTGAGCAATATTCCACAGTATGGAACACCTACTAAAGGACATCTGGCTGTCTCCAGGTTTTGTGTGCAGATTTTTATGTGAGTTTAAGTGCTCGCTTTCCTGGGACAAATGGTCAGGAGTGAACGGCTGAGTTTTCTGAAGATTCTGCAGTAGGAGAGTGAGCTTGAAGGGGCCTACTGTCTCCCCCGGGCCGAAAAGCACGCACGACCACCTCTGGAGTCATCGTGTGGTGTCAAGTTATTCATGGAAGAGCTTGTAGGGCCAGGCGTTTGGAAAGGGACCAGCAGACGCCCTGGAATCCACCAAAGTGACTGTTTAATGAGAACCATTCCACGAGCAGAGTGAGACGCACCGTAGGAATGCGAGCAGTGAACCAGTAGCTGTCAAGACTCACAGGGGGCTGGATCCCCTCCCCAGTGAAGGCTGCTTTTAGAGGTGGGGAGGAGATGTGACAGAGACGGACCCCCCTGCCCCGGGAGGTGACTTTCCCACTGCTGACAGCCCTTAGGAGGGTGTGGCTACTGCACCCAGATGCGTCTGCAGCTGCACCCCCTGGGTCTGTGCCCCAGCTCACCTACTTACTATCCGTGTAACAGGCACCCAGTAAGTAACAATTCTCACCCTTCCCAGGTTGAGCCCTGTCCCCTGCTGTTCTCAACAGAGCCTGAATGAAGCACGGCTCGCCCTGGTTAACAGAGCCATTCCTGGCAGTGAGGTGACACCTAGTGGGCGGAGAAGACTTTCAGGAAAGAGAAAGAACCGGTTCCTGGAGGAGGGAAAAACCCACGGGGCCCAGGGCTTGCACAGTCCATTGTGAGTACAGCCACGCCCCAGCTGGCACGCTGGCGGCTCAGCAGCGCCTGCCTCTTGAGAGACAGCGCCTGCCTCTTGAGAGACAGCGTCTGCAGTGGTGTGTCCACGGAGTGCACAGTCCGCCGTGGGTACAGCCACGCCCCAGCTGGCACGCTGGCGGCTCAGCAGCGCCTGCCTCTTGAGAGACAGCGCCTGCAGTGGAGCGTCCACGGAGTGCACAGTCCGCCGTGGGTACAGCCACGCCCCAGCTGGCACGCTGGCGGCTCAGCATCGCCTGCCTCCTGAGAGACAGCGTCTGCAGTGGAGCGTCCACGGAGCGGCTCGGAGGCTGACTCACTGGGACTGTTGAAAACACACCTCTGGGGCTCAGGGCTCAGGGAGCTGGCGCAGCCTAACATCCAAAGTCCTCACTCACCCACTCACCACATGCTCCGTGGCACTGCCCGAGACACTCCACGAGGAGGGGTCGTCACTCTTTGGGGTGAAGCACTGAGATCTCAGCAGCAAGCGCTTCTACCACCAACCTGCGATTGTCTCAGCCCAGACGACACAACGAGGGTTCGGTGGGAGCCTGTCTCGCTGACTTGATGGGAAGTTCTAATATTCTTTTACATTTGTCTCTCAAACTCTGCATCCTCAAACTTAGGTCACTCTATCAAAACAGCATTCTTGATGGTTAAGAACTAATACAAGGCCGGTGCCGCGGCTCAATAGGCTAATCCTCCGCCTGTGGCGCCGGCACACCGGGTTCTAGTCCCGGTCGGGGTGCCGGATTCTGTCCCGGTTGCCCCTCTTCCAGGCCAGCTCTCTGCTGTGGCCCGGGAGTGCAGTGGAGGATGGCCCAAGTCCTTGGGCCCTGCACCCCATGGGAGACCAGGAGAGGCACCTGGCTCCTGCCATCGGATCAGCACGGTGCGCCGGCCGTGGCGGCCATTGGAGGGTGAACCAACGGCAAAAGGAAGACCTTTCTCTCTGTCTCTCTCTCACTGTCCACTCTGCCTGTCAAAAAAAAAAAAAAAAAAAAAAAAGAAAAGAAAAGAAAAACAGAGAGAGAGATTGTACAATTAAAAAAAAAAAAAAGAACTAATACAAATGGAGAGAGGGTGTCACCATGGCACAGCGGGGTTATGGCACCGGCATCCCACATCTAGCACCGGTTTGGGAAAGTGGCAGAAGATGGTACTTGGGCACTTGCCACACATGTGGGAGACCCTGATAAAGTTCCAGATTCCTGGCTTCAGCCTGGCCCAGCCCTGGCCATTGTGGCCATTTGGGGAGCAAATCAGCAGATAGAAGATCTCTCTACCTTCTCCCCACCCTGTCAATTTGCCTTTCAAATAAATAAATAAATCTTCAAAAAACATACACTTATATACTGTACTTATAATTTTAAATTAGTTTTATAGATCTAATATCAATAACCATACACAATAATTACTATTTTTGAATAATTATTATTTATTTGAGAGGCAGAGACACAGAAAGAGCCGAAGAGAGTTCTTCATCTTCTGGTTTACTCCCTAAATGACCACAGCAGCTGAGGCTGAGACAGGAGGAAGCCAGGAGCCTGCAACTCCATCTGGGTCTCCCACCTGGATGGCAGGGGCCCAAGCACGTGGACCATATTCAGCTGCTTCCCCAGGCACATTAGCAGGGAGCTGGATTGGAAGTGCAGCAGCCAGGACCTGCACTGACTCTCAGATACGGGATGCTGGCGTCACAAGTAGCAGCTTGACCTGCTGCAGCACTACACCAGCCCCATGATGTACTGTTTTTCATTGTGAAAGATGATTGTGAAAAGTAAGACTAAGTGCTATATTCTTGGTTCAAATGGATGACTACTCTATGGCTACGTAGCAATTCTGCTCAGACAGCAATGCACCATACACTTCAGCAAAATGCAAGGAGAGACACTCTGTCAAATCTTTTTTGCCTATACTCTCCACTGTCAAAGACAAACTAAACCAAGAAAATGAATGATGCACAGTAAATGGAACCTCTAAATCTGGATTCTCTAGACCTCATTTGGTTATTCTTATCCATCTAAAAGCATACAGTTGCAAGACACAAAATAATCTCAAAGAACCAAAAGCAAGAACTTCCAATTAAGTCGTTAACTGTTAACTGCCAGTACTTTAGAATTACTGCTCTAAAACCTAAGCTCTGAACACATGCTCAAATGTTGGGCAAGGAAAAAGGCCAAGGACAAAAGGAATCTAGCTGTGAGAAAGAACATTAACAACAACTTAAGATCTTTCCCAAACATTAATAATACTTTTCAAAAAATATTTGAAGGCAGAGTTACAGAAAGAGAGAAGGAAGGGGGGAGGGGAGATCTTCCATCTGGTTCACTCCCCAATGGCAGCAATGGCTGGGCAGCACAAGCTGAAGCCAGGAGCCAGAAGCTTCTTCCAGGTCTCCCATGTGGGTAGAAGGGCCCAAGCACTTGAGCCATCTTCCACTGCTTTCCCAAGCCATAGCAGGGAGCTGGATGGGAAATGGAGCAGCCAGGACTCGAACAGGTGCCCACATGGATGCAGGCACTGCAGGCAGAGGCTTAACCTTCTATGCCACAACACTGGCCCTAATAATACATTTTTTCAGTTTGCTGGTCTTCAGCAGAGGCAGAGGCTCAGCGAGGTCACCCTGCGGTACGTGGCAGAGGTCTGTAGTATTCCTAGCGAGCCCTCAGCTTCTATACAGGTCCCGAGACAATCAGGAGAAACGTCTCAGACAACGGTCCTGCCTGCCCCTGCAGACTGCACGGTGCCAGCATGTTAATGTCTCTGGAAGTCTAGACACAGGAGAATCCAATAATTCTTTCCTGAACGTACACTCAACTAAGTGCACTGTCACAGGATTTTAAAAGTAATACTTTTTCTTATATTTCTCCAGTGCTTTGAAAAAAGTTTTAGAAAATAAATGGGGGCCATCATTGTGGCATAGCAGGTAAAGCCTCTGCCTGCAATGTCAGCCTTCCATATGGGTGCCGGTTCCATTTCTGGCTGCTCCACCTCCAATCCAGCTCCTGCTAATGGCCAGGGAAAGCAGTGGAAGATGGCCCAAGTGCTTGGGCCCCCACACCAACGTGAGATGCCCGGATGAAACGCCTGGTTCCTGGCTTCAACCTGGCCTAGCCTTGGTTGTTGTGGCCATTTGGGAATGAACCAGCAAGCAGATGGAAGATCTGCCTCTGTCTCTCCCCCACCCCTGTAACTTTCAAATAAATAAATTTTTAAAAAAGAAGATAAATATGAACAAAAGAAGAAAATAAAATTATAAATAATCCCACCAACTACAATTAACTATTAATAATATTTTGGTGCTATGTACCGCTAGCTTTCTCCCCCCATAATAAATACTATATTTAATCCATACCATATGTATCAATGTTAAGTTTTCTCATCTACTACACGGCAAACACCCTTCCAAGTTACCAGCATTATATAACGATTTTCAACGGTTGTAGAGTATGCCTTCTTTGCACATATGTACCAGTTGGTTTTTTTTTTGCTGAATTCCTTAGCACATTAAAATGAATGTGTCCTATATTTTTCCTATTACATAAATTCAAACTCATTGACATTTTAAGCCAATCAAAATGTAGACAATCTAGGGGAATTTTAAAAACTATTTTTGGCTAGATTCTGACTATTAGAATGGGATCTTCAGCAGTGTGCCTGAAATATCTGACATGGATGAAACCGACTGTAACATAGGGCTATGGAGCGGGTCCCATTTCCTCATGGGTGAACGAACAGTTTTGCTGTGGTGGCAATCTTGATGCAATGTCATTTTTGCTCACTATAAAACTTCCAAGATTCTGGTTTACAATTCAACTTAAACTGAGCCGGATTTAAGATTCTTTTAAACATATTTTTGAGAAGGGCCAAGGAAGTAAATTCTCAATGATTACATGGCTAGGATGCCATTTTAACCTTTGAATCATCTGTCCTAACTGAAACAAATGTAAATTGTGAATTTTACTTAGGGTTCTTCAGAAAGCATTGCAGCAGCGAAATAAAAGGGGAATTGAGAGTATCACCCTTGCAGGGTATCCCTGTACTACGAAAAACTCTGGTGGGAGAAAGTTTTTAAGTAGACCCTTCTGATTTTTACTTCCAAGGCTCAAGCATAATATTAGGTGAAAAAGAGTAGTTTTTAGGAAGATCTGGATCCAACACAGATAGATTTTTACTTTATATCTCAATTTGTAGGGAATTCACATTCTGTGGTATTTGTTTAATTTGGCTGTGTCTAAAAATCTTTTGTCTATCAATCTATTTCTCTATGAGACAGAAAGAGTTCCTACCCAAATGTCCATGATGGCTGAGACTGGGCTGAGTCAAAGCTGGGAGCCGGAAACTCAATACAAGTGTCCCTGGTGGGTGGCAGGGACCCACCCACTGCCACCGAGGGTGTGAGTGAGCAGGAAGCTGGAGACAGGAACCCGGGCTGGGTTACCAAATCCAGGTCTTCTGATGGGGGAGGTGGGGGTAACTAGTGTCTCAGCTGCCAGGCCAAATGCCCACCCTTAGAATTCTTCACTTTGTCATTTCTTCAATGCCCAGCTAGCAATTACATCAAAATTAAAACTTCATTAACGCGGCAAAGATGAGGTTAACCTGGAATGTGTAAACGTGAAACAGGGAACAACCCTTCCAGAAGGCCCGGGTCATTGCATTTAAGCTCACGTAACAATTAAAACCAGGCTAACCCAGATGACTCGGGAGGTCTTAGGGTACTACCAAGCTCACCAAGGAGAAAGAGGAGTTCTTGTCTGCAGGTCTGCTCTTAGCCCGCAGCCACGGCTCAGTAACATGTGCGACAGCTGTCAAGTTTTCCTGTAATAACTTACTCCTCACAGAAACCCTATGAGGCAAGTACTGTCATTACCCTCATTTTATGAGTGAGAAAACCAAATTCATCCCCTAAGACTCTTTTCTTGCATAATAAATTACATGGAAGATTAAATGAGGAGAGGCGCTGATCTAGCATGCACATGATGATCTCCAAATTCAAAGTGAAATTTTTTAAACTGCAAAAGAGTAAATATCTAGATGGGTTTCTTACTGCCCAGAAGATAGTCCAGAACACATATTCTGACTTCACTCCTTGTAATCACCTCAAAGTAAGCTTTTCAAAGTGGATGAAAACAACAAAGTATTTGTAAACATCTTCTGCCGTACAGGAAGTGACTAGTTCATTCTCAGGGATTTCTTACTGGCTGGGATACCAGCAAACACCCAAGTTTTTCTTCCTCCATCATGAAATCAAAAAATACCAAACAGGATTTTGGATATATTTCCAACAATATTATACTACTTAATGATTATTTATTTGTATTATTAAAGCTTACTTACAATTCAAAGATATTGGTTTAAAAGAAATCAAAATCAATTGTTCACCAGTGCTTTGGACACTTGTTTTTGGATGTCTTTCAGCAGTTTCCAAAATCTTCAGGGGCTTCCTTGCCAGGAAGTTTCCATTTTACACTCAGTAATTCCCTGATAAAGACACCAAAGTAAGCAGGGGTCGTCCTGCAGTCTTTATACACACGCATGGCTTTTGAAATAAAGTGATTTGTTTTTTAAAGTGACTTTTTTTTCCCAGCAACAACAGCACTTTACATGGGTACTTGGTCTAACAGTGCCACCTCGTGGCCTATCTAGACTTCAAGTTCAAGCCCAGTGTCTGGCACAGGTATAAAAAAAGAGGACCAAATTTTAATTTCTCTTTATTTCGTTTCACAGTAATTATTCTAACTATGAATCTGTAGGAAATCCTGAGTTGCGATGAACTTAAGTTTCATTTCAAAAAAGTTTATCAAGAAAATTAGCGGCATAAATATGATTCCAGATATCTAAACTTAAACTCACCTCAGCACTTAATTTACATAAAGGTACACAATTACTCTTAGGTGTTTAATTAATGCTATAACTAGTACTCAAATAGTATTTTACACTTTGTGTTTCTGTGTGGGTGCAAACTGTTGAAATCTTTACTTAATATACGCTAAATTGATCTTCTGTATATAAAGAAAATTGAAAATTAATCTTGATGTGAATGTAAGGGGAGAGGGAGTGGGGGAGGGGACTGTTGTGGGTGGGAGGGAAGTTATGGGGGGGGAGCTATTGTAATCCATAAGCTGTACTTTGGAAATTTATGTTCATTAAATAAAATAAAATAAAAAAAAATTTACATAAAGGGCTACTTAATTCGCATTCTTGTTCACCTATTCAGCATTGGTTCAAAATACCAGAACTACCATTTTTTCCCAAAATATTCCTTATTTTCTAAATTGTTTACAAAGTTTAAACTGGATCACTTCAAAGAGTATGAAGGCACGAAATTAACTGAGTTATTAGGAAAAAAAAAAAACAACTTTTTCCATGAAGAAGCACCTGGCTCCTGGCTTCGGATTGGCACAGCACCGGCTGAAGCGGCCATTTGGGGGGTGAACCAACAGAAGGAAGACCTTTCTCTCTGTCTCTGTCTCTGTCTCTCTCTCTCTCACTATCTGTCAAATAAATAAAATAATTAAAAATAAATAAAAAAATAAAATGCTATCTGGGGCCAGCCAGTGCTGTGGTGTAGCGGCTAAAGCCACCTCCTGCAGTGCTGGCAAGCATATGGGTACCGATTTCATTTCTGGCTGCTCCACTTCCCATCCAGCTCTCTGCTATGGTCTGGGAGATGGCCCAAGTGCTTGGGCCCCTGCACCCACGTGGGAGACCCGGAAGAAGCTCCTGGCTCCCGGCTTTGGATCGGCACAGTTCCGGCCGTTGCGGCCATTTGGGGAGTGAATCAGTGGATGGAAGACTTTCTCTCTCTCTCCCTCTGTAACTCTGCCTTTCAAATAAAAATAAATAAATCTTTTTTAAAAAATGTTATCAAAAATGACTTCACAGACTTGAAACAATAGAACGCTTTTTGATATTTAAATAAGTGAAACAAGTTATACTTTTGAAATTCACAAGCTTTGCATTTGGAAAAATGATCTGCAATATGGAATTTTTAGCATCTTACACTCTACAGTAGTATAAAATCAGACAGAAAAAGAAATTAAAGGGAAATTCAGGCTCAGTAACTATTAAATTTACTACCAATATTTTAGTATGTCTCCCTCAATGATACTAAACCAAATAAATCTAAAATACTTTTATCTAATACACTTTTTAAAATACACCTTCTCTTTTCTCTCCTCTGGCCCAAATTTTAATTTTTTTAACAAAATATTTATTTGAAAGGCAGAGAATAAGAGAAAGAGAGGGACAGACAGAGAGCAATTTTCCATCCAGTGGTTCACTCTTCAGATGGCCACAACAGTCAGGGCTGGGCCAGGCTGAAGCCAGGAACCAGGAATCCCATCCAGGTCTTCTGAGCGGTACAGGGGCCCAAGCACTCAGGCCATCTTCAGCTGCCTTACCAGGTGCATTAGCAAGGAGCTGGATTGGAAGTGAAGCAGCCGGGACTCGAACCAGTGCTCCTGTAAGGGACGCTGACAGCACAAGCAGCAGCTTAACCCCTTCGCCACAAGGCTGGTCCCACCAAATGCTAATTTTTAATTATACTTCACTGGATGGCTTCCCTGATGTAACCTGTCACATGAAAAGCCTGTCAAATTGCCTCTGCTTTACCGCCCTGCCTGGCCTTGGGCAGTACACACTTGGAACATAGTTCCACCCACCATGGTTTTGACTCACAGCTACTGCAGGACCTTCTACCTTTTCCACACCCTCACCCTTCATGAAATACTTCTCTGTTACATCTCTCAAGCTCTCCTTTAGCCCCTCTCTGGCTACACAAGGCAGGAAGAAATCTGTCTACATGGCCATCCCTAACTTTCTCTGGCTGGTTTCTGATTCCCAGGCTGAGGCAGACTCCCCCTCTCACCAGGGTGAAAATTCCTTGCCTGTGCAGGCCCATGAGCACAGGGTCAGTAGGTGTACAGCTTCAAGTGAAGTTCAAGCATTAGAAATGAATCCCCAATTCAGCAGTGGTGTAAAGACTGCCAAACTGTCCTCCTAAGTGGCCGTGTCATTTTGCATCCCCACCAGCAGTGGATAATTCCTGGTGACTCACATTCCTGTGGACATGTGGTGTTGTCCACATGCTAGATCCTAGCCAATCTAAAGATGTGTGGTGGTATCGCACTGCTGTTTCAATTTGCATTTTCTTGGTAACACACGATGTGAAGCACCTTTGTCATCTGTGAATCTTCTTTGGTGAGATGCTTGGTAAGCTCTTTGGCCTATTTTTTGTATGAAGTTGTTTTCTTATTGCTCAGTTTTAGGAGTTCCCGGTAATTTTTGGGTAACTGACACCTTTATCAGATTTGTTTTTTAAAAAAGTATATTTTATTTATTTGAAAGGCAGAGTTGAGAGAGAGAGAGAGAGCGAGAGAGAGCGAGAGATCATCCATCTAATTTCACTCCCCAAATAGCCACAGTGGTCAGGGCTGGGCCAGGCTGAATGAAGAAGCCAGGAACTCCATCAGGGTTGCTCACATAGTGGTAGGGGCTCAAGTACCTGGGCCATATTCTGCTGCTTTCCCAAATGCTTTTAAATATATATATATATGTATATATATATATATGTGTGTGTGTATATATATATATATTTTTTTTTTACTTGAAAAAGTTAAAGAGAGACAGGGAGAGACAGAAAGGTCTTTCATCCACTGGTTCACTCCCCAAGTGGCTGCAATGGCCAGGGCTGAGCCAGGCCAAAGGCAGGAGCCCAGAGCTTTATCAGGTATCCCATGTGGGTAGCGGGGACCTAAACATGTGGGCTTTCCCCAGGCCATTAGCAGGCAGCTGGATTGGAAGTGGAGCAGCTGGCACATGGTGCCATGGGCAGTGGCCTTGCTGCACCAGCTGGCCTCACTCCCAGACACATTAGCAGGGAGCTGGATCAGAACCTTGTGCTCCAACATGGGACCCTAGCACTGCAGTGGCAGCTTCATCTGCTGCACATGGTGCCAGCCCCTCAGATAGGCCTTTTGCAAATATTTTCTCCCAGTCTATGGCTTAACTTTTCATTATCCTGATGGCATCTTTCATAGGGTAGATTTTAATCTCAGTGGAGCCCAACTCCTCAATCCCTTCTTTCATAGATGCTCCTTTAGTGTCGTATCTAAAAGTCACTGCCAAATCCCAGGTTACCTAGATACCCCTATGGCATCTGGCAGGAGTTTTGTGTTTTTTTGACATTTAGGTCTGTGACCCACAGTGAGCTCATTTTTGTGCAGGCTGTAAGCTCTGTGTCTATATTAGCTTATTTGCATATAGATATCCAGTGTTCCAGCACCATGTTGAGAAAAACTATCTTTGCTCCATTGTGCCGACTTTGCTTCTTTGTCAGAGCCCAGTAACATTTGTGCAGGTTTCTTTCTAGGCCTTCTATTCTGTATCTATTTTGTCACCAGTGCCATGCTGTCTTGAATACTACGGCTTTACAGTAAGTCTTGAAGTCAGTCCTACAATTCCGTAGTCTTTCAATATTATGCTGGCTCTTTTTCTCTCTCCTCATGAAAACATTATAGCTAGTTTGTTGATATCCACAGAATAGTCTGCTGGGAGAAGGGGGGAGGATAGCACTGTGGCATAGCAGGTTAAGCCACCGCCTGTGACACTGGCATCCCATATTGGTAACAGTCTGTGTCCTGCCTACTCCACTTCAAATCCACCTGTCTGCTAATGAGCTGAGAAGGCAGTGGAAGATGGTCCAAGTGCTTGGGCTCCTGCCACCTGAGTAGGAGTCCTGGAAGAAGCTGCTAGCTCCTGGCTTTAGCCTGGACCACTCCTAGCCATTTGTGGTCATTTGGGGAGTGAACCAGCAGATGGGAGATCTCTTTCTTGCTCTCTGTCCCTTCCTCTCTCTGTAACTCTGCCTTTCAAATAAATAACTCCAGGAGCTGGCACTGTGGTGCCAGCCTGCAGTGCTGGCACCCCATATGGGCGCTGGTTCAAGTCGCAGCTGCTCCTCTTCCAATCCAGCTCTCTGCTATGGCCTGGGAAAGCAGTGGAAGATGGCCCAAGTCCTTGGGCCCCTGCACCTGTGGGAGACCTGGAATAAGCTCCTGGCTTCAGATCAGCTCAGCTCTGGCTGTTGCAGTCACTTGGAGAGTGAACCAGCGGAATGAAAGACCTCCCCCCCCCCCCCGCCTCTCCTCTCTGTGTAACTCTGACTTTCAAACAAATAAAATAATTGTTTAAAAAAATCTTTAAAAAAAAACTTGCTAGGATTTTGATTGAGATTTTATTGAATCTATCTAGGCATGGGAAAAACCTTTTTTGTTTGTTTGTCCCTGTATACCTAACTCTGCAAGTGACTGACAGAGCTTGAGAGTCAAGTGTGTGTGTGTGTGTGTTTGTGTGTGTGTATTTTTTTTTTTTTCATTTTAACTAAAAGGTAGAGACAGACAGAGATCTTCCATCTGCTGGTTCACTCCCCATATACCCGGAACAGCCAGGGGGCAGGCCAGGCAAAAGTCAGGGAAATTAATCTGGTCTCCACTTGGGTGGCAGGGACCCAGCTACTTGAGTCCTCACCTGTTGCTTCTCTGGGTATACATTAGCGTAAGGTGAGAGTTGGGAACAGAATCGGGACTCGAGCCCAGGTGCTCCAGTATAGGATGCAGGTGTCCCAAGTGGTGTCTTGAACACTTGCCCCTGTGTGAAGCACTTTTAATCCCTGCTCACATGTTGGAAGCCTGGTCCCCAGTGTGGCAGTGCTGAGGTGGTGGTTCCTGGTGGAAGGTGCCAAGGTCATGGGAACACACCCTCAGATCTCACAGGACTGGGTAATCAGAGAAGAGTGATCTACCCTTCCCAGCACATGAGCCCTCCTTCCCTCTCGTACTCTCATCGTGTGATGACATCCGCCACGGCATGAGAGTGAGAAGGCCCTCACCAGAGGATGAACGGAGGGAGCTGTCCAGTCTTTCAGCCTCCCAAACTGTGAGCTAAGTAACTCTCTTCTTTACACATTACCCAGTGTCAGGTGTTTGTTACAGCAACACAAAACACACCAAGACAATCTCTAGCATCTGGCAGGAATCAAATTAAAAAAAAAAAAAAGGAAGATTTGTTTTTTATTTATTTGAAAGGCAGAACAACAGATACAGAGAAAGCCAGAGACAGTGAGAGCTCTCCTATCCACTGATTCACTCCCCAAATGGCCTGAGCAGCCAGGGCTGGGCCAGGCTGAAGCCCAAAGCCAGAAACTCCACCTGGGTCTCCCCATGTGAGTGCGGGGGCCCAAGCACTCGGGCCATCCTCCGCCCCCTTCCCAGGCGCATCAGCAGGGAGCCGATGGTTTGCAGGGGAGAGGCCAGACAGAGAGATTTCAAGAAGCAATGCCATCTGGCTACTGGAAAAAACTGTTATTAGGACTAAAAATGTCACCAAAGGTCAAATGCCTAGATAAGTTACTGCAATAATGTCATATTCATAACATTAAAAAAAATTAAACAGGCTAAAGGAAAAAAAAAAAAGAAGACATCATAATGTAATGAGAAAAAACACAGATTATTTGGCCAAGTTTTAATATGGTGAGTTTAAGAAGTAAATCTAGGGGCTGACGCTGTGGCATCCCCTAAGGGCGCCAGCTCTAGTCCTGGCTGCTTCTCTTCTGATCCAGCTCTCTGCTGTGGCCCAGGAGGACAGTGGAAGATGGTTCAAGTCCTTGGGCCCCTGGACCCACGTGGGAGACCCAGAAGAAGCTCCTGGCTCCTGGCTTCGGATAGGCGCAGCTCCAGCTGTTGCAGCCATCTGGGGAATGAACCACTGGATGGAAGACCTCTCTTTCTGTCTCTACCTCTCCCTGAAACTCTTTCAAATAAATAAAATAAATATATAAAAAAAGAAGTAAATCCTGCTACCCAATCTGATAAAAACTCAAAGTGGAAAAGATAGCTGAATAGATCATTTGTATTCTTGCATTTGTTCCTAATTGACTTGGTAACATATTGATCATAATGATAGGACTAAGAGCCAAAGGGATCACATAAACAAGACTAGTGTCTGCAAATATTAACTGATAGAATAAAAAAGGGAGAGAATGATCCAACATGGGAAGCAAGATACACAGCAGACTCATAGAATGGCAGATGTCCTAAACAGCACTCTGGCCTCAGAATCAGCCCTTAAGGCATGTGGATCCAGCTGAAAAGCCCATGAGAGTATTTCAGGCATGGAAAGCCAAGACACTCTGGCAAAAAAAAAAAAAAAAACAAAAAACAAAAAAAAACAAAAAAAAACAAACAACCCTAAATGAAAGATCTCTGTGAGTGAGATCCCAGTGGGAAGAACAGGTCATCAAAGAAGGAGGTACCTTTCTCTGAAGGGAGGAGAGAACTTCCATTCTGACTACGACCTTGTCTAAATATGATCAGAGTCAGTGAACTCAAAAGGCTTCCATAGCCTTGGCAACTCATGACAAGAGCCTAGGGTGATTACTGATGCCATAAACAAGAGTGTCAATTTGTTAAGTCAACAACAGGAGTCACTGTGCACTTACTCCTCATGTAGGATCTCTGTCCTTAGTGTGCTGTACAGTGTGATTTAATGCTATAACTAGTACTCAAACAGTATTTTTCACTTTATGTTTCTATGTGGGTGCAAACTGTTGAAATCTTTACTTACTATATGCTAAACTGATCTTCTGTATATAAAGAGAATTGAAAATGAATCTTGATGTCAATGGAAGGGGAGAGGGAGCGGGAAAGGGGACGGTTGCGGGTGGGAGCAAAGTTATTGGGGGGAAGCCATTGTAATCCATAAGCTGTACTTTGGAAATTTATATTCATTAAATAAAAGTTAAAAAAAAGAAAAGAAATAATAATGTATAATTATCTTTTAATCAATTAAATTCATGAATGTATTAAAATACTGCATATTAGATACTCTATTAGGTACATAAAATATCTGTGTTTTATTTCTGTGGCATATGTGTGTTCAGGGCCACATGACAGGGAGCTAGGTGTGAGGAAATTGTCCATTTTTTAATCAATGGGCTTGTATCTCATGTATTGAACACAGACTGGCCTTGGAATTGATCTGTTTCTCTAGTAATGTAATGGCAAGTTAGAAGTTAAATTCACTACGGTTTCTAACCACTGGTTTGCAGGAAGCACCAAGCATTCTAGTGAAGAACAGTAAGCTTCAGAAAAACCGAACAACACCAAAAACAAGAACCTGCTTCTATTTAATCTGGAAATAAGCTGTTTCTTTCTAGATGATTTTTATAAAGTTTAAGTTGAGAATTCTTTGTCTGTTTACCAGGCTGGAAAAAAAGGATCTTATCACAAAGATACAAGCATAAACGTAAGTTCTTATTGAAAATCATTTTTTAGAATAGGTAGATCTTTTATAAACATACAACACAGTATTTATGGACTGCCTATACAAAATACAATTCCCTATTTTCCTTATAAGAAATCTAGAAAAGATATTTAATAGAATGTTATTAGTATGATAAACTCAAAATTATAGTGACAATGTCAAATGTTCTTTCATTTCTAGAGAATAAATAACAAAAGAAAGTCAACATGGAATCACTGAAAAAATTCTATACCATAAGAAAAGAGGTATATTAGTTCTACTGGAAAAAAGTACAGCACTGAAAATTACTTACAATAAAAAAAAATTAGAAAAAAAGCCAATATTCTGATCTCAGGAACATACAAAAAAATCAGAATGGGGCCGGTGCTGTGGTATAGTGGATAAAGCCGCAGACTGCAGTGCCAGGATCCCATTGGACACCAGTTTGAGTGCCAGCTGCTCCACTTCCAATCTGTCTCCCTGCTAATGTGCCTGGGAAAGCAGCAGAAGATGGTCCAAGTCCTTGAGCCCTTGCACCCACTTAGGAGACCTGGAAGAGACTCTTGGCTCTTGGCTTCAGACTGGCTCAGCTCCAGCTGTTGCAGCCATTTGGGGAATGAGCCAGCATATAGACCTCTCTTTCCCTCTCTCTCTCTCTGCCTCTGCTTCTAAGTAACTCTGCCTTTTGAATAAACAAATCTAAAAAATTCAGAACTCAGAGGAAGTAAAAAATTTTAAAAAGTAGATTAGACATTCCCTGGAGAAAGGCTAGTCTCTTCAACAAATGGTGTTCTGAAAATTGCATTTCCACACGCAGAAATTTGAAACAAGACCTCTATCTTATGGATCAAGGATTTAAACTTAAGACCTGAAACTATTACACTACAGGAGAAAAACAAAGGAGAAATGCTGATGCAAGACCTTGGCTTACAGAAAGACTTTTTAGGTAAGACTGCAAAAGAACAGGCAAAAATAGACAAACAGGATTGTATCAGGCTAAGAAGCTTCTGCACAGCAAAGGAAACAAAGTGAAAAGGCAACCAACAGAATGGGAGAAAATACTTGCAAACTGTATGTCTGATAAATGATTAATATCCAGAACATACATATAAAGAGATCAAGAACAAAACAAACAATCCAGCTAAGAAATGAGCAAACGATATGCACAGATATTTTTCAAAGAAACATAAATGGCCAACAGACACAAGAAAAATGCTCAGGATCACTAGATATCAGAGAAATGCAAATAAACAATCAAGTATCTCACTCCAGTTCGAATGGTATTATCCATGGCCGGCGCCGCGGCTCAATAGGCTAATCCTCTGCCTTGCGGCGCCGGCACACTGGGTTCTAGTCCCGGTCGGGGCACCGGATTCTGTTCCGGTTGCCCCTCTTCCAGGCCAGCTCTCTGCTATGGCCCGGGAGTGCAGTGGAGGATGGCCCAAGTACTTGGGCCCTGCACCCCATGGGAGACCAAGAGAAGCACCTGGCTCCTGCCTTCGGATCAGCGCGATGCACCAGCTGCAGCGCGCCGGCCACGGCGGCCATTGGAGGGTGAACCAACGGCAAAGGAAGACCTTTCTCTCTGTCTCTCTCTCTCTCACTGTCCACTCTGCCTGTCAAAAAAGAAAAAGAAAAAAAAAAAAAAAGAATGGTATTATCCAAAAATAAAAAAATAGCAAATACCACTGAGGTTGTGGAGAAAATGGTACCCTAATCTACTGCTGGTGGGAAAGCAAATTTGTACAACCATTATGGAAAACAGTATGGAGATTCCTCCAAAAACTAAAAACAGATTTACCATGATGCAGCTATCCCACTTCTAGGAATGTATCTAAAGAAAATGAAATCAGCATATGAAAGAGATACCTGCATGTCTATGTTTATAGCAGTCCAATTCACAATAGTAAAAGATACAGAATCAACCTAGATGTCCACCAGCTGGTGACTGGATAAAGAAAATGCCATACACACACATACACACACACACATACACACAGCAGAATATTAAGCACAAAAAAAAGAATGAAATCCTGACATTTGCAACAAAATAGATGGAACTTGAGATCATTCTGCTAAGTGAAATGAGGCAGACCCAGAAAGACAAATATCAAGTTTTCTCTTTGTTATGTAAGTTAATATACAGAGAGAGAACAACACTCAATGTTTTTTGTACAAGAGTTATAAATACTGCTTCACTCAATTACACCATGTTTATGACTACATACTCTTCTCTCCCTACTTTATGATCACTGTCAGGAATTCCATTTTGTGATATTAATTTCCTGTTTTCAAATAGAAAATGCTATATATGTGGATGTATAGAAAAATGTTAAACATTATTAAATCTTAAAATTTAAAAACTCCCCATCTGCTCTTTCATCTTTTTTTTTTTAAGAACTGTAAGTTAAATAAAAACGGAACAGAAATTTAAAATCCAAGTTGTAAACAGTACGGAACAGAACAAATACTGTAGAAAATCATATCTGTGACCAAAGCACCTAGCTGAAGGAGGTATGTAGAGGGAGGAGAGGACATAAGACACGACAGCTGTGACATCTGGAGGGTAGGGCCAACCCACAAAAACCGCCCCCCACAAACAGACAAGAACGAAAGGCACAAACTTCAGGAAATGCCTTCCTCAGCTGAAAATTAAATCTACAGATTTACAGATCGAAGAACTTCTCATCTTCCAGATAAAATTCATGAATTTTAAAAAAATCAACAGACACTGGGATCAGCGCTGTGACACAGTAGGTGAGGCCGCCACCTGCAGTGCTGGCATCCCATATGGGTGCTGGGTTCGAGTCCCGGCTGCTCCACTTCCGATCCAGCTCTCTGCTATGGCCTGGAAAAGCAGTAGAGGATGACTAAAGTCCTTGGGCCCCTGCACCTGCGTGGGAGACCCGTAAGAAGCTCCTGGCTCCTGGCTTCAGATTGGCACAGCTCCAGCCATTGTGGCCAACTGGGGAGTGAACCATTGGATGGAAGACCTCTCCTCTCTCTCTCTCTCTGCCTGTCCTCTTTCTGTGTAACTCTGACTTTCAAATAAATAAATAAATCTTTAAAAAAATCAGCAGACACAACTCTACACTTGGAAGTATTTTATGACTTTAACTCTTCACAGTGCAACAGAAGACTGTATCCGCCTCGGAGAAGGCAAAGGTGGGGTTAGTCTGGTGGTCACTGTGCACCTTGAGTCACTCTGTATGTGGGGTAACGTGCGGAAGAAAGGAACCTCAACTCACTAAGCTCAGGTATTCAGAATGAAATCATGCTTTTTTTATACACTTTACCACCTTCTTAAACCATACTATCTATGTAAGCCTTATTTTTTATTTTCAATGTAGTATCTTTTTTTTTCACCTCCAAACAAACATCTATTCTTTATTAACTGGTCCCATACATAGACACACACTTGGGCCTTCTGGTTTTAGAATATTCTATTATTACTCCTTCTCCCTTTAATGAGCACACATTGGTTTCAAGGACACCCTCCTAGTAAAAGGGGCGGTTTGCCTTATCGTCAAGTGCCGTAGTACAGGATTCAAACATCACTGCTCCTGGCGCTGCTTTTCAACCAGGAGAGTGCCTGTGCTTTGTAAACGCTTCCCGAGGCTTCTGACGGGGGAGCTGACAGCCAGCGCCCTCCTCTGCCCCCTTCAAGAGGCTCCGCTCTTGTGTCATTTCCAAAATGACGGGCAGGACTTTTCCCCCGTAGTTTCTGCAATGGCTGGAAAACGCTTATTCTTACAAATACAAATACCAAGTCTCAAGTGGACAAACTATTAAGAAATACAGTAGCTTTCAAAGCCTGGGTGAACAGTGCTTGTCTTGTACCGTTTCCCGTGCCTCAAGAAGGGGGTGTACTGGCTGGAAGGCTATTTCATTTACCCTTCTATGAAAAACACCGGTTCCAATGCACGACACAAGAACTGCTGTTGAGGACAATGAAGTCAGGAGAGCAGACACCAAGAGGGCCGTCACCCTATGCTCTCCTGAGGGAAAATGCTCCTTCTGTTCCACCTGAGTCTGCTAACAATGAAATCAGCTGAGGGACAGCCAGTCCCCACACTGGGTGCTGACACCAACCCCTTGGGCCCCTCTGCCCGTGTGGGAGACTCAGATGAACCTCCAGGCTCTTGGCTTCAGATCAGATCAGATCAGCTCTAGCTGTTTCAGCCATTGGAGGAGCGAACCAGCAGGTGGAAGACCTCTCTTTCCCTGTAACTCTGCCTTTAAAATTAATAAATAAATCTTTAAAGACAATGCAGTTTTAGACTTCTGATTCTCTGTCATTTCTGGGAGTGCTTAATCTATTCAGTCTTAAAACTCTCAGAAGTTGTGTAAACTGGTGTTTTATGTTTACACAATAGTTTTTTTAAAAGGTCACTTTTATACTTCTTCATTTTTGCAGAGACATAATATGTACACCAATACACACAAGCGATGCCTGGGGAGCCGGGACATTTCTGACCTACATTTTCAGGGTCATAGGATCCTGGTACTTCTGATAGGAATCGACGGCACACCAGTTCCGCCTCTTCCAGAAAGCTGGTGTCATTTTATCTAGGCATTTACTCTGGGTTTTACTGCAGAACACAAATTCCCTCAAGCATCTTTTTCTTGCAGTGATCTTTTTCCATAATTTCTTTTTTTAAGGATTTTATTTATTTTTATTTGACAGGTGAAGTTAGACAGGGAGAGGGAGACAGAGAGAGAAAGGTCTTTCTTCCATTGGTTCTCTCCAAATGGCCACAATGGCCAAAACTGAGCTGATCCAAAGCCAGGAGCCAGGAGCTTCTTCCGGGTCTCCCACGTGGGTGCAGGGGCCCAAGGACTTGGGCCATCTTCCACTGCTTTCCCAGGCCACAGCAGAGAGCTGGACTGGAAAAGGGGCAGCTGAGACTAGAACCGGTGCCGCACCCATATGGGATGCTGGCGCCACAGGCAGAGGATTAACCTACTGCGCCATGGCGCCAGCCTGCATAATTTCTTCTTGTAACCAGACTTTCTGATTTAGCCGAAGGCCGAAGGCCAGAGTGAAGTCTAGGAAACCTGTGGATGACGGCTCTCAGTTTTTCTCTTGCCTTTTCGTGAACTGAAGTATGTGACCGTTCTGACCGGCAGCTTCAGGACACTTGGAAGCGAGGGAGCCCCTCTGTCCGGAATGGCTGTAGGATGCCCACATGTGAGGTTTGCAACAGAGGACTCTGTTTCCGACAGTCTGAATGTGGACAGTGCAGGAAGAAGACAGGCACTCTTGGCAGTTTTGATACGCTGGAGATGCCAAAACATCCAGGGGCCGTAAGATTCCTGACGCAGCTCTCAGGATACTGGCAAAAGCAAAAGCTGCCATCACGTCACACTCGCCTGGGCGGCCACAGTTAGGATCTTCATGGTTATAGGTGCAACAGCCAGAGCTGAGCCAATCCAAAGCCGGGAGCCAGGAGTTTCCTCCAGGTCTCCCACATGTGTGCCGGGGCCCAAGGACTTGGGCCATCCTTTGCTGCTTTCCCAGGTGCATTAGCAGGGAGCTGGATCATAAGTGGAACAGCCAAGACTTGAATCAGCGCCCATATGGGATGCTGGTGCTGCAGTCCGGGGCTTTAACCCGCTGCACCACAGCGCCGGCCCCCTGTCAGTTCTTAATACAACTGAGAAAGCATATTTCAAAATAAGTCCTGTTCCTCATTCTCTGTGTGTTTTGTATTTATATATGCATTTTGCAGGACCTCTAAGTGAATATTTAACCTAAGGTAAGAACAAAGATTAATCTTAAAGGTACATGGTCCACCCAAGTGTTTTTATGAGCCCTGAAATGTACTGTGAAAAAAGGACACCCTTCATTTGGAAAATTAATTGCATACTATTACTAGCAATACTACAGTTATTTCCCTCAGTCGTTGATAAAATAATCCAAGTGTAACTGATAAGTAGCTAAGTTGGAAATAAAGATAATCAGGCCCAGCGCTGTGGCACAGAGGGGTAAGCCTCTGCCTGCAACGCTGGCATCTTGTATGGGCACTTGTTGGAGACCCAGCTGCTCCACTTCCGATCAGCTCTCTGCTGTGGCCTGGGAAAGCAGCAGAAGATGGCCCAGGTGCTTGGGACCCTGCTCCCACGTGGGAGACCTGGAGGAAACTCTGGGCTCCTGGCTTCACCTGGGCCTAGCTCTAGCTGTTGCGGTAGTTTTGGGGGTGAACCAACAGATGGAAGAGTTCGCTCTCTGCCTTTCAAGTAAATAAAAAATAAATCTTTATAAAAAACAAACAAAGATGATATTCTGTGGGAATGACTCCAGTGCTTTCAAATATTTCATACAAGAGGAGCAGCGCTGAGACACAGTGGTTTAGGCCACCACCTGTGACACCAGCATTCCATAGCAGAGTGCTAGTTTGAGTCCCAGCTACTGGCTGCTGATCCAGCCCCATGCTGATGTGCCTGGGGAAGCAGTGGATGATGGTCCAAGTTCTTTGGTCTCAGCCACTTAAGTGAGAGACCTGGATGGATGGAGTCTGGTCTGGCTGTTGTGACCATCTGAAGAGTGGACCAGTATGTGAATTTGTCTCTCTGTCTCTCCCTCCTTCTCCATCACTCTGCCTTTCAAATGAATAAATAAATCCTTAAATAAAAAAATATATTTATACACATATATTATATATACGAGTAAGTTATGCTAACTCCCTGCAAAGTGCTGTCCATGCATCTCCAAGTCCTCTGCCAGTAGTTACTCTTGAAACCACACCAACCAGGTGTTTTCCCTCATTCTCTCCTCGAAGTGTTCTTGTGAGTACCAATGGCCTTGGTAGCACAGGAGGTTACTTTAATTGTCCTATTTTATGAGCAGTCACTGCTGCTAACCTCTTACTGTGCCTAATTCATAAATTAAATGTCATCATAGGTATTACGGATAGGAAAAACACAGACTCCTGTATGTAGGGTTTGGGACTGTGTTTTCAGGCATCTATCTACTGGGTACTTGGTACACAGTCCCCAGAGACAAATGGGGGCTGCTGTGCCTCTACCACGACCACCTGTTCTACGTCACCATCATCTCTCACTTGGATCAGTGCACCCACCTCCTAACTGGTCTCCCAGCTTCCGCCCTTGCCCTCATAGTCCACTCTGAACAGAGTAGCCTCGGTGATTGTTGAAAAACATCAAGCCAGGGTCCCTTACCCCTCTGAACAACACCCTCCAACCACCTCCTGCTACTACACTCAGTGTACAAAGCTCCCTCCCTCCCTCTGCTGCTCCTCCAAGAAGACGGAGGATTTCTGGGCTTCTGCACCTGCCCGCTGTGTTCTTCCCTGGGAGCTGCCCCGCTGTCCCATGTTCCCTCGGTTCTGCTCAGCGGTGTTCTCCACGGCAAGGTTCCTCAGGTTAGAGGTGTGCCTGTTCCCTCCCGGTACTTCCTGTGCCCGTTCACTGCTCCATCTTTCTTCTTAGTAACTGTCACCATTTGACTGGATATGTTTTGATTGATTTTTAAAAAAAAACAAGATTTATATGTTTAGTTGAAAAGTGGAGCAACAGAGAGGGAGGGAGACACACAGAGAGATCTTCCACCAGCTGGTTCACTCCCCAAATGGCCACAATAGCCAGATCTGGGCCAGACTAAAGCCAAGTGTGGAACTCCATCTGGATTCCCCACATGGGTGACAGGGGCCCAGGGACTTGTTCCAACTCCTGTTGCCTTCTCAGGCATATTAGCAGCGAGCTGGATCAGAAGCAGAGCCAAGACTTGAACCAGCACTCAGATATGGGATGATGGCTTTGCAAGCAGAGGCTTAACCTACTGTACCAACGCCAGGTGGTGATTCGATTTTTTTTAAAAGTTATTCTGTTTACTGCCCCCACCTCCAGCACCTCCAGCGAAATCAGGACGACTCTGTTTGGCTCACTCTTACAATCCCAGTGTTCAGGGCAGCGCCTGGTTACAGAAGGAAGTCAATGTAAATCTGCTATATAAATGCTGACCTATGCAAATAAAGAAATCCTGACAGTACTAAGAGATCCGGGACACTCTAACAGCCAACAATGGGAAATAAAACTTCCATCCTAACAATGATGGAACTCTGCAAATCCTGTACCTCCCTCAGTATGTTACTCAATCTGCTCTAAATAACAGGCTACCAACTCTCGTCCTTGCTCTTCACCTCACAGCCTCTCCCCACTGCCCTTCCTAAACCCTGAAAATAGCAACTTACTCTCACTGAAACATCTCCCACCCCCTCTGATGCTGCTATCCTAAGACTGAAAAGGCAGGAGGGAGCTTGTTACAACGGTAAGAAATCACACGGTGTTGGAAAGCCACGTACGCTGTTCACATCCAAACTCATCTCTATTTCGAATCCATCATACCGAGCAGTGAGGGCTTTATTAATCTCTATAACCCCTAATGAGGGAAGTTTTATTAGACTCCCGTTAAACTGGGGAGGAGCTGGAACGTGTACAGCCGCAACCATAAACCTTGAAAGACGTCGTTCAGGCTATAAATCACACACACACACACACACACACAGCCCGGAGAACACGAACACGTGTGCACAGGCAACACTCGCAAGCAGCCGAGGCTCAGCTCTCACTCACCCTCCGCCAGCCGTCAAGTCTCGGACAAGTCCACGCTCCTTGCCTCAGTTTCCCTCTCTGCAAAACAGAAACGGCGGCTGAAGGTTGCTGTCGGGATGCAGTAAAGGTCCCCGGGGCTGTCAGTACTGGTGTACACGCTGAGCACCCCTAAACCGCAACCCCCTGAGGGTGTGCGAGCAGAGACACGGGGCGCCACAGCCGCAAAACTCCACGCCTGACGCCCCGTCCCGCCGCAGTCAAAACGCGGGCACGCCACAAAGACCTTCGGGCTCTGTGCACAGGGGCTGCACGGAACACAAACGCATTGCAGTGCTCAGCCCAGGGTCCCCTCCCCGGGATGCCGCAGCCTGCGTAGCAAATATTCCACACTCCGCACACACTTCTGGCCCCCAGCTCTCCGAATAAGGCACACTCGGCCTGTAATGTTAACACGATCCCCCCCCCCCGTCGACCACCACCCCGGGGTGTCAACGCGAACCCGCGCGGGCCGCCTTCCGGCCCGCACCACCACCACTCGGCCGCGCCTCGGTCTCCCCGGCCTCAGCGCAAGGTGCGAGACCCAGGCGCCCGCGCCCCGCAGGCCCCTCTGCCAGGCCCAGGACCCGGGCTCTCCGGGCCTTCGGGGCCAGCCGGGGAGGCAGCAGTGGCTCCTGCCCAGGCGCTGCCCGTGGGGCCCGGCCCAGGTACCTGCGACTCGGACGAGCAACAGCGGCGACAGCGGCAGCACCTTGTCCGTGACGGAGGCCGGCGGAGGAGGGGACCGGCCAGCCACAGAGGCAGGACGAGCCCCCTCCGCTGGACCAGAGCGGCCTCGCGCCGCCGCGGCGGGCGCGCCCCCTGCAGGTGGGAGGCCCGCACAGCTGCTGGGCACGCGCTGGGTCCGAGACACACAGGTGAGCCCTCTCTGTAGGTCGGATTCCGAAAGGAAAGGCGTTGCCTTCCTCCATCTGCGTCCTGGACGTTCTGCACTTTTCACAGCCCTTTCTGGATATGCATCCCAACCCCTCGGCTAAATGGAGGCCTCAAGGGCAAGGACGGTTTTATTAGTTTGCTATTAAGCATCAATTAATCATAGTTGCTCACTGCTACGGTGGAACTACAGAACCCAAGTGACCTCACCTTAACCCATAACCCTGAGTTTTAAATTTTACAAAAATATGGGGTTTTTTTTGAGTGATTTACATTCCGCTTTGTAGGATTCCTTGCCTTTTTGCAACATGTGCTCAAAGCTAACAATGGGGAAGTTCGTTTACTGAGACCTCCCCCCACCCCCCATACCTTTTCTTAGCTTATCAGCTCCCACCCTGCAGCCAGGGTGACGACCCCTGCATGGTAACAGTCTCTCCTCTGGATTCTGGCACCACTCACCCATCCATTCAAGGGCCATCCACTCAGGCTGAGAGCTTGTTATCAATGATGTCATGTCTATGATTAGGGTTACTGTCAAATCTAAGGAATGCACGACCACATTTCTTCTGTATAACAATTGGGAGATCCCAGGATATTTCACATTTTCTTGTGCAGTAACTAATCGAACATTACTCTTTGGATTGATGACATTTATTAGCCAATTTGTCATTGATGTCTTCCAAAGGATCATGTATTGAGTTTTTTATCGCCTCCAAGGATGCATGAAAATTATGTCAAATCAGCAAGGCAATTAAGCCTTGTCCTAGTGTTCACCTGAGGGCCCGTCCACTACTTGTATTCAAGCTCACCCCTCTCAAGAATTGCTTCATTTTGTTCAATCTGCAAAATTTAGCTTTTATTCATCTGATGAGATTAAGGGGATGAGCTGCAAGCCAAGCGTGTTCTATGACTCCTTGGCGTCACCACACCTGGGGACTCTGACACATTAGCTGTTAGGAGCCTGCACGGAAGCTCTTCCTAGACTCCAGCAATAACTTACTGCTGCATGACGGTGACCATGAGCTACGTGAGTAGATCCCACTAAATGCAAACCAAAGTATACCCAGTGTATTCCTGTTTGGCCAGAACCCCAAAATGCTTGATCCAGGGAAGAGTACCTTGAGGGGCTGGCACTGTGGCGCAGCGGGTTAATGCCCTGGCCTGAAGTGCTGGCATCCCTATGGGCGCCGGTTTGAGACCTGGCTGCTCCACTTCTGATCCAGCTCTCTGCTATGGCCTGGGAAAGCAGTAGAGGATGGCCCAAGTCCTTGGGCCCCTGCACCCACGTGGGAGACCCGGAAGAAGCTCCTGCTTTTGGCTCAACGTAACTCTGGCCATTGTGGCCAATTGGGGAGTGAACCAGCGGGTGGAAAACTCTCTCTCTCTCTCTCTCTCTCTCTGCCTCTCCTCTCTCTTTGTAACTCTGACTTTCAAGTAAATAAATAAATCTTAAAAAAAAAAAGAAGAGTACCTTGAAAGGTCTGAGTAGGAAGAGGCGGCAGTCTCAGTCATTGTAGCTAAAATAGTCTAAGTTTGCAAGATTTACAAAAGCGTATGACCATGGGACATTATCTCCCGAGTCCCTCCTGGGGTCTTAGGAGGCGCCATGCAAGGGAAGCCTCCCTGAGGGTCTTCAGAACATCCCTGGAATACGAACTCCAACTCCAGTGAACTCCAACGCCAGCGGGGTAGCATCTTTTCTCCTCTCTGACATGCCTATGTCCTCGCATCTTCCCTAACTTTGACTTTCCTGCCTCCTTATAAGGACCCTTGTGTTTAAATGGCGCACAAGTCAATCATCTAGAATAATCTCTCCATCTCAAGATCTATGGCTTGATCGCACAACATACAAGTCACCATATTCATAGGTTCTGGGGATTAGGACATGGACATCTTTGGGGGATTATTCTTCAACCTGACAGAAGACTTTTTTTTTTTTTTAAGATTTATTTTATTTGGAAGACAGTTACAGAGCGAAGTAGAGACAGAGAAAGAGAGGTCTTGCATCTACTGGTCCACTCCCCAAATAGACACAATGGCTGGAGCTGAGCAAATCTGAAGCCAGGAGCTTCTTCCAGGAAGGACTTGGGCCATCCTCCACTGCTTTCCCAGGCCATTAGCAGGAAGCTGGATCAGAAGTGGAGCAGCCAGGACTCGAACAGGTGCCCATATGGGATGCTGGCTTTGCAGGTTGGGTCTTTAACCTGCTGTGCCACAGCACCAGCCCTGACATAAGATTTCTTAAATTTTCAACTTCATTGTTTTCAGGTAAAGCGGCTCTTCCTCCTCATTACCATTACTTAGTGGTTCTCAACCCTGGCAGCATGTGACAGTCACCTAGGAACTTCAAACCCCCATGCATGACCAAGATCAAGTACAGACGGTTCTGCAGCAGGGCCCAGCCATCTGCACGTTTTAAAGCTGCCTAGACACTTCTAATGCGCAGCCAAGGTTGAGTTGAGCACTAGATATTAGATACGACTGAGTGAGTAAATGGATGGAAGAAAACATCTGCTTCGGGTAGGATTTTCATTTAGGGAATTTTCTTGTTAGGGGAAAGAAGAGTAGTTGTATTGGTTGTGTTGCTGTACAGTCTTAGAAAACACAGATTTCAAACACATTGTACCTGAGCACTTAGCAGAGGCTCAAAGTGCTCTAGCAGCCACCCTGGTGTTGTCCATTGCGTGTGTAGAAGAGACATTGTCGGAAGGGGGGGTGTCTTTTAAAATGCACCGTACTTGTAAAGCAAGGATTCTTCTTGCTTTTTAAGATCTTTCTGTTCGCCAGGTGCACTTTGGTTTTGCTGTAGTACTAACAACTGGCCGTGAGAGGGCGCCATGCTCCTGGGAGGTGCTGCCTCAAGGGGTTTCCCTCCTCTCAGCAGGCTGGCAGGAATCAGGTGTTTTGCGTAACAGGGGTCTTCAAGCATAACCCCTGGGTGAGTAAGCCACAGGATGTGAGACCAGTGCGTGTTGCTGTGAGCCACAGATAAACCACCAGGAAAGCCTTCCTTGCTGATGGCAGGAGGAAAATATTATTCTCCCTGGCCTTGCACAGTTTGGGGGAAAATTTGATGCCTAGGAGAATACTATTTGTCATCTGCAGAATGAGTTGTGAGAGCCCCTGTGTGGGCTGCACCCATTGTTCTACTTGCCTAAGTTGGGAACTACATTTCCCAGAATCCCTTCTTTCGGGTTCCAGTTTAGAATTTACTCAGATCCCTGCATTTGATGCAAAAAGCACAACTGGAAAATATTCAAGGAGACCTTTCAGAAGGGAGTCTCTCACCCTGTGCTAACTGCCAAGGAAACCTCTTAGTCCTTGAATTTCTGGAGTTGCTGAGAAAACAGCTGGAACCCAAGAAAGCGGAAGTGAGCTTGGCTCCATGATGCAACGGCCATGCGTTGTTTCTTTTTGCACCGAGCCCTGCATGCTGGAAGCCTGCAGATTTTCACAGAGATGTCAGATGAAGTCATGTATGTGACAGGGGTGCATACAGTTCCTCGGCCCAATTAACCTTTCCTTCCAAAACTAAGTAGCTGACTGCTTAGTAAGGGACTGCTTTTTGCAAAGGTCTAAGCAAATGCTGTGCATTGTGGGAAATGCCAGCCTGGGTCGGGGAGCAGGAGAGTGTGGGTCACAGGATACCAGATGTATTGCAGAAACTCTACCTTACACGGTAGTCACGGGAGCCCAGGAAGGTGATGTTTGGATGAAGATGTCGGATGATCAAAGCCACGAACACGTTTGTCTGAGGGTTCTGTGAAGTCCACGTGGGGTCGGGGGAGAGGTCAGTGGAAGCGTGGCCTCTGTGGACAAGTGCTTCTGGGAGTCCTTCTCCAGGCATGCGGCAGTGGCCCCGGGGTTGTGGTGGTCAGGGCCAGTAGGGGTCAAGGACAAGCTGGCGTCTGCCAGGCCCCTCTGCGTCCACCTGTTACTCTGTGCAAAGACCTCCAGAAAGCAACAGCCATTCCCTTCCTCGGCCTCCCAGCTTTCATGCAAGGTTCCCCTTGGGTTAATTCTCAACTGGAACCATACAGGAGAGGGGGCTTCTGGGAAATGTAGTTCCCAACTTGGACAAGTAGAACACAGAATAACTGGTTCAGCCCACACATGGCTCCTACAGGTGATTTTGTGGAGGGGAAGCTGGGGAGGGGGAGGAATGGTGGGGCAGGGTGGGGTGGGGGACCTGGAGGCAGGTAGCCTGCCTAGACCAAGCCTACATGGAGAGCTTAAGGCAGAAGCTAGCTCAGAATTCAGGTCAGGGGATAGTGAGAGTCCCCGGGAGCCTCTTCCACCCACTTTAGAAAGTGTAGAAAAATGTCATGCGTCACTCTTGGGTCGCCTCCCTGGGCGAAGACTCTGTGGCCATCGCTTGGCGTCAGCTGCCTTGATGGCATCATCTCTGGGCTTGGGGTTGCAGGTGAGGAGGTATGCCTGAGCTCTCCAGGCCCCCAGCTAACTGGCCAAGGAGATCTGGGCTATTAGGTAGTTGAAAGTAGAATCCTACTGGGACTGTAGGATGCATGAGAACTTGGATTCCAAAGCTGCTAAGAAATGACCTCCCTAAAAACACTGTCATCAAAAGTGTCCATGAAAACTCACCTAAGGGCCTGTGATAGGTTGATATGCTCATATGTGGTCATGAACTTTATTCTTCAAAATAAGCACCAGAAACTCTGCAAGTCAATAAGTTGATAAATACCTTCCTGAGACAGGTAAGGAAAGAGAAAAGGTAACACCAGCAAAACCCATAGCCCGGGACTGCCCGGCCTTGTCCTCCATTCCTTTAAGGCCCCGGGTTTCCTTTCTCACTCTTCAGTATTCCACGCTAGTGCAGGGCTGTTAAGTCTCAGTAAAGGAGAAGCTAAGAGTTCATGCTGGTACCAGAAGGCCCCGGGGATGTCTGTTTGGTCCAGATAATGGGCAGCTTAGAAGATTCCAGCAGTCTGTGTTGTGACAGAGTTCACTTCAACTCCAGAATGGAGCTTAGCTCCCTTCAGGGATTCCAACTGAACTGAACTGAACTTGCTGGCTTAGAGAGATCTTAACCCTCACAGCGATCTGAAAATAAACCCCGGAATCATTCCGACAAAAGCGAAGCACATCTCCTCCGGAACTCTACCAGAGCTCTCCCAAGAAGTGCTCCCTGTGGTTTCATTTCCACTTGTAGAAAATTGTGATGTCTGTGTCAGAGCAAAGCCCTGAGCCATTCTACTCCAGCTATGGAGGACATACCCATCCTATATCCTACGTATCTGACAACTGCTTTCGGCAGCTAGAACTGGACGAACCCACCTTTTGAAGTGAAGCTCTTATTATAAGTCATTTATCTTGCTATAACAAATATCACAGACTGGGTAACTGATACATGGAAATTCACTGCTCACAGTTCTGGAGGCTGGCAAGTCCAAGTTCAAGGTGTAGACAGAGTCAGTGCCTGGAGAAGGCGGCTCTCTGCTTCCAAGACGCTGCCTTCCTGCATCCATTTTCTATTTTACAATCATTTTGGCCACTAAAGCTTGGAACCTATTTGGCTTTCCACAAATTGTGATCAATTAGTGCCTCTAGCTTTTACTTTGCACGACCTAATGTAATTTCTGGCTGAAACGTCTGGCATAAAATTCACTTAATTGTCCACATGGGATGTGTGTGAGCTGTATGCTTGCCACACGCTGACAGTGGTCCAAGACCAGCGGTGGGGGACACCAGCTCTCTGAGAAGAGCCCGCACACAGCCTTCTCTCCCCAAGGGGCTCAGCAGCAGGGCCTGCCCGCCATTTGTATCTGCTCTGCTGTTCTGCTCATTTTCTATTTTTACAAAATTTTCAAGCTCAAGTGTGTGAGCTGTCTTGACAGTGAAAATACCGAGCAGGCCTAGAAGTGGAGAGAAGCAACGCTGGTGGGTGCAGATGGGTCAGGAGGGAATGTGGTGACCGGGAACCCTGTGTGCTCATTCCCACTGCCATGCCACACCTGGCTGAGGAGTTATTGGAAGGTCAGCATGCTGGCCTGCCTGACAAAGGTCCCGTGCCCACCAATGTCTTCCCCAGGGCTGGGTGACTGTGCTGGCAGGAGGGGGCCGTCACTGCCAGCGCCAAAGGAGGGGTCTCGCTTGCCATCTCCCCCTGGGGCTCGCATCAGGGAAGGGCACCCTGGCTGCGGAAGTTCAGACTTTTCACCCAATGGTCAAGTGTTTTGATCGAGAAGTGATTCAAACTCCCAAACTCGTTGTAGATAAATAGATCCATAACTAAGGATTGTGTGATTTTTCACAAGTTTTTGAACTGTGTTTTCTCCTATCCCAGGCTTTCATTCTTCACAGTATGTACTGTGGAGTGGACATTAACTTTGTGTTTTTCTTATATACTCATATAAGATCATCTCAATGCTTCTGTGAAAAAAAGCTATTAATTACAAAGTTTGTTTTTCCACCCACAAATAAGGGACAAATTGCTTTACCCATACTATGAAGATTTTGCTTTAGTATAGGCAAACAAGAGGGTACTTTAAAACATTCATGGCAAGTGGATTTAAAAGGTAAGTTTATTTTGGTGCAGAAAAATATTTTGAAATCTATGCATATGAGGGTTCTTGAAAAAGCACATGGATGGGACCAGCACTGTGGTATAGTGGGTAAAGTCTCTGCCTGCAGCGCACTGGCATCCCACATGAGTGCCGGTTCGAGTCCTGGCTGCTCCACTTCCAATCCAGCTCTCTGCTATGGCCTGAGAAAGCAGTGGAAGATGGCCCAAGTCCTTGAAAGAAGCTCCTGGCTCCTAGCTTTGGGTTAGCCTAGCTCTGGCTGTTGTGGCCATTTGGGAAGTGAACCAGTGGATGAAGATCCTCTCTCCCCCCACCTGCCTCTGTGTAGCTCTTTCAAATAAATAAATAAATAAATCTTTTTTTAAAAAAAGGCACATGGAAAATGTGTATTATGAACAAAACTGCATGGACTAAACATTTTTTATGCCCCCATTTTTTCCCTCCATGTCCATGAAATGTTGAAGTAGCATCTCCTACTGATCCCTCTGACTTCTCAGCTCTGTCTCCCAGTGACTCCCTCAACATCAAACACCGCTTGTCCACAGCAGGTGTCTCATTCTCTCATCAGCAGCCTTGTCCTCCCATCCTGACCACGCTCCCCTTTTTCTAGTTGCCCCCTCCTCTGCCCCCTTGTCTCCACTCTTTTCAAAGTCTCTCTTCCCTCCAGGGCTTTCCTGGGGGTTGCCCTACTTCCCCCAGCTCACAGGTTCACACTGTACTCCTGAGGCTGACTACATGTTGCACGGGGTTACTCGCTGATTGGTGGCACTGAATGACCTTGACCTTTTTTTTTTTTTTTTTTGACAGGCAGAGTGGACAGTGAGAGAGAGAGACAGAGAGAAAGGTCTTCCACTGCCGTTGGTTCACCCGCCAATGGCCGCCACAGCTGGCGCGCTACAGCCGGCGCACCGCGCTGATCAGATGGCAGGAGCCAGGTACTTCTCCTGGTCTCCTATGGGGTGCAGGGCTCAAGTTCTTGGGCCATCCTCCACTGCACTCCCTGGCCACAGCAGAGAGCTGGCCTGGAAGAGGGGCAACTGGGACAGAATCCGGTGCCCCGACCGGGACTAGAACCCAGTGTGCCGGCGCCGCAAGGCGGAGGATTAGCCTAGTGAGCCGCGGTGCCGGCCACTGAATGACCTTTGATCTTCAAAGATGGCAGTCACATATGGATTGAGTTAATATATGCATCCTCTTACCCCAAACACAAATCCTCTGTGTGTTCCAGCGTCTGCTGTCACTCCTTACGTTGCTATTTTGGGCCTTTGCTATTTATTGAAAGACCTTGACTACTCAGAAATTGGCAAAATATAGGTAAGCTTCCATTTTCATTTGAAAATGATCTTAATCCATTAATATGCTCACTACGGGTAATTTGGGATATTTGTGACTCCCTCTGCAAAAGTATTCTAGTACAGCCTAAAACATTAACACAAAACTTTAAGGTGCTGGAAGTTATGGCTATAGGCATCGATTTATAAATAGTATAGGGTTTTCATAGATGCTATATTTCAAAAATACCATTTATAGGATTTTATCAGTAAATTCTACATTTATTAAAATATATTTTATATTTTAATAGAAAAGAACATTAGAATATTGTGCTTTTTCTATTACATAGGTTCCTCTGTCCCTCTCCCTTATTGTGGTCTTAATTCTGTATATAATTATTTTAATTTCTGTGAGGTACACTGGATATGGAAAAATATGGTGAGAAATTACATATATTTTTAAAGTTAACAGACCTATATAGGTATCTGATATCAAGTACAGAGGCTTACCACTGTCCAGGAAAAAAAAGTAGCATGAAGACTGCTAAACCGAATCTGGCGTTGTAAGGACGGAACACACTAACAGCGGGGCAGCTTGTTACCTGGAGTGTGTCCATGATGGCAGGCTCCAAGCTTCGTGAGGAAACAAACCAGCATTTTATCACCTTGCTCTGGTTCTGTAGACAGAACAGAGGAGCCCAGCTTTCTTTCTCAATGATTCTACTTCCCAGATGGAGCCGTGTTATCCTCAGCTGATGAGTCATGTCTTTAGAACTTGACCTCTCATGAATTTATAAAATCTCATAATGGGCTTTTCATTTATGTAATATCAGAACCTGTAGAGACTATGAAGCCAGGTAAACATGTATTTTAGGGGGAAACAGAGGGAGCCTCGTATGAGTTGATTTTAGTTTGCCATTTGTCATTTAGGAGCCATTGCAGGAGCGCTAGTCCCCTGTCTCTTTAATGTTCTGATCCACACAGTGCTTTGGCAGTTTTGATGAACATGGTCTACCTTCTCATCAAGAAATTTGAACTTTTCCTGTTTCTGATGATGCCTGTTGTCAATGCCCATTCTTTTACTGTCTTGAGGCAGCCTCAGAGGATATTTTAAAAAGAGCAACTTCTCTTCACAGATCTTCTTCTTTTATGTTCCTAAAAACACAGTCACTTTCAGCTATCTTAACCTTGCTTTTTCTTAGCAGAAAGCTGGTATAGTCTTTATGCTGCAACGTAAACAGAGAGGTCAGAAACGTAAGTGAGAAGAAATAACTTCCACGACAATAAAAAGTCAAGGAGGTTAAAATGATATTAAAAGGGAACCAGAAAGGTTATGTTTGTTTAAGCAATGGTTCTCTTAAGCGGTGTTATCCTGTAGATGCTCTATTTTGCAGTAATACATGAGGAGGGTGCCCCCTGCTGGTTGGCAGAGGTAGATGAGTCCCGAGACTGGGCGCTGAGGTGTTCCCCCTCTTGAAGTCATGCTACTTTCAATCTTCAACTCCACTCAAAATCTTTATTGCATGCCCTACACAAATACAAACTTTAGAAAAGTAATACTGGAGCTACACTGTGGAGTAGTGGGTAAAGCCACCACCTGCAGTGCCGGCATCCCATATGGGCACCGGTTTGAGTCCCAGCTGCTCCACTTCCAATCCAGCTCTCTGCTATGGCCTGAGAAAGCAGCAGAAGATGGCCCAAGTCCTTGGGCCCCTGCACTCACATGGGAGACCTGGCTCCTGGCTTCAGATCGGCACAGCTCTGGCTGTTGCAGCCATTTAGGTAGTGAACCATCGGATGATAAGGCCTCTCTGTCTCTCCCTCTGTCTGTGTGTGTGTCTGCTTCTGCCTCTCTGTAACTCTTCCTTTCAAATAAATATTTTTAAAAAAGGCATTATGCTGTTTTTAAAGCATTTTAAGGGGGCCAGTATTGTGGCATAGCAGGTTAAGTTGCTGCCTGCAGCACCAGCATCCCATATGAGCACCAAGTCAAGTCCTGGTTGTTCCACTTCTGATCCAGCTTCCTGCTAATGGCCTGTGAGAGCAATAGAAGACGGGCCAAGTGCTTGGGCCTCCAAACCTACGTGGGAGATCTGGATGAAGTTCCTGGCTCCTGACTTCGGCCTGGCCCAGCCCAGCCCTGGGCACTGTGGCAATTTGGGGAGTACACCAGCAGACGGAAGAATTCTCTCTCCCTCTCTCGACCCCCATCCCTTCTGTAACTCTGCCTTTCAAATAAATAATTTTTTTTAAGTAGAAAAGCACTTTAAGAGACAATGATTGGGGCTGGCACTGTGGTGTAGTAGGTAAAGCTGCCGCCTGCAGGGCTGGCATCCTATATAGGCACCAGTTTGGGTCCCAGCTGCTCTATTTCCTATCCAGCTCTTTGTTATGACCTGGGAAAGCAGTAGAAGATGGCCAAGTCCTTGGGCCCCGGCACCCATGTGGGAGACCCGGAAGAAGCTCCTGGCTCCTGGCTTTGGATCAGCTCAGCTCCAGCCATTGTGGCCAACTGGGGAGTGAATCAGTAGATGGAAGACCTCTTTCTCTCTCTCTACCTTTCCTTCTCTCTCTGTGTAACTCTTTCAAGTAAATAAATAAATCTTTAAAACAAACAAACAAACAAACAAAAGACAATGATTGGGGCCAGCGCTGTGGCTTAGCAGGCTATGTCTCTGCCTAGAGTGTCAGCATCTCATATGGACACCGGTTCATGTCCCAACTGCTCCTCTTCCAATCCAGCTCTCTGCTAACGGCCTGGGAAAGCAGTGAACCAGCAGATGGAAGCGCTCTCGCTCTCTCTCTCTCTCTCTCCCCCTTCCTCCTTCCCTTCTTCCCTCCCTCCCTCCCTGTCTCTCTGTAACTCTTTCAAATAAATAAATACACTTTTCAAAAAAGAAAAGAACTACTACTCATCTGGGAGGACCAGTGAGCGCCGGGCGTCAAGCACGGCTGTGCTGTGCTGTCGGCTGTTCTGGGACAGCGCTCTCAATACTGAACGCATACGTATCACACTCGTCTTGGTAAACACACACAGAACAGGGCCCATTGCCCAGAGCTCCTGATCCCGTAGGTCTGGACCGGAGAGTATGAATTTCAAGCAAGTCCCCGAGTCATACCGATCCTGCTGGTCCAGGGACCCCACTTCGAGAACCGCTGTTCTGGAAGAAACGGTTCCAGCCTTGGTGGCATATTAGGACCAACTAAGGGAACTGTTAAAAATCCCACTGCCCAGGCCCCTCAGACCACTTAACTCCAAATCCCTGAGGCGGGGCCCAGCCCACTGTATGTTCTAGTATGTTCTAGAGCTTCCAGGGGCTGCAATACACAGCCACCGTTGAGAGCCCCTGCCCGGCGCTGCGAGTGAGCTGGGGCATGGCCGTGCTGAATGACGGCATGATTGCTGTCCGCATTTTACCAGTGAGTGAAGCTGTGGCAGGCATCCCATGGGGCTCGACACGGACGCCAATTACCAGGCTCCCACCCCACATCTGCAGCACCCATCTCTGGCGGGCAGGCGCAGGCGTCTGCCTTTGAAGAAGCGTGTCAGGAGTCCTGACACACACACAGGCTCTCTGACCTGCCCGAAGCCACACAGCCACTAAGAGGTGGCGTTCCCGTCTCCTGCCTCTGGCGGAACCAGCCAGAAAGGCTTTTATTATGAAAGGGGAATGCTGCATTCACTGGGTTCTTTTCTGAGCTTCTTCACTCAAGACAAGTTCTTCTATATTAACATATGTTTGTCCTGCTCCCTTCCACTACGCATTCCTGGGCAACCCTTGGGCAAACCACTAACCCTCTCTGTGCCCTTGCTCTCAACTGACACACAGGGCTGTGGAGAAGAGGGAGGGTGAATGCGGTAATTCACACAACAGTGCTTAGAATAATGCCGGCAACCTGTGCTCACCAATAATACCAATGACAACTGCTTTCTCCAGCTGGGATCTGCACAGCAGACCTGAAGGCTCAACTGTTAGCAATGTAACAGTTGTTTTGAACAGCAAACAGTGCAGAAGTCCTGTGAAACTAAAATATACGAGATACACCATAGCATGCAAACCATAAAAGAGGGCTTCTAAAACATGCATGGGGTAACAAGTCATTCAAGAATTTTGTGCTCCTCTTGGAAATTTTCTATGTAAAAATTTCCCTTAGGCCTGCTGGGTGCCACAATAAAATACTGTACTTCTGTGCTGGTCCTCCTGGGAGTCCAAGCTATATAGAGTAGCTTCTAGGGGCTGTGTTGTGGCACAGTAGGTTAGGCCTCCACCTAGAGCGCCAGCATCCCATGTGGGTGCTGGTTCATGTCCAGGCTGTTCCTCTTCCGATCCAGCTCTCTGCTAATGGCCTGGGAAAGCTGTGGGAGATGACCCAAGTCTTTGGGCCCCTGCACCCACGTGGGAGACCCAGAAGCAGCCCCTGACTCCTGATCAGCCCAGTCCTAGCCATTGAGGCCATTTGGGGAGTGAACCAGCAGATGGAAGACCTCTCTCTCTGTTTCTCCCTCTCTCTGTCTAACGCTGCCACTCAAAGAAATAAAATACATCTTTAAAAAAATAGAATAGCTTCTGAAAAACAAAATTCTGGCTGATTTTTTAGAAGAATGACTTGGATTAAAGGGGGAAGAAGGGCAGATTCATCAAAACGATAGTGTATCAATGACATAAATGTACTCACGGACCTGGTTTTGTCGAATGTGGTATTTTTTACTTTTGCCTTGTTCCGGAACTTCAATCTGCTGGATAGATGAGTGAAATGTCAGCACAGCCTACAGAGGCAAGTGCACAAATGCTCTACTTAATCAGCACATCTCCCGTGCCACGCTAATCCTCTTACTGATCCCGCGGGGCCGCAGGCACACCTGCCTGTCACTGGCGCATTCCCCCCCTTCATTTGCAAGGGTCTAAATCGAGTTCCCAATGTTTAACACGGGCGGTTGCCTGTGGACTTTGTGATTTAACGCGGCTTTGGGACGGACTTCGCACGAAATGCAATGTACTGCTAAATCCCGAAGTAATCCACAGAGCTCCAATCCGTACGCTGAGTGTGAGCCAAAAGCGGACTTAGTCAGAGGCACCATTAATCAAACAAAGAATCACACTGAAGTTTGAGACACTTGAGTAGAGACCTCTTGGACATGGGTACACTTAATGCACTGGCCAGAGTCCCCGCAGGGAGCAGATGGCACACGACCCGAGGGCACTGGAGGAGACTTTCGAAAAAGGAGCTCTTCAACCCCTGCTTAGGCGCGGTGTGGGCGGGACTGAAGCAAATCAATGACAGGACGTCGGGGCCCTCGCGGTGCTATCACCGGGGGACTGCAAGGCGGGGCACCGGGTTCCACCAGCTCCAGGCCTGCAGGAGCAAGGGAGGCCGAGCAGCTGCGGCTGCAGGGAGGAAAGGCTGCCTGACAGCCTGGAGTAGGACGAGAACCCGACCCAGCCAGGGTCTGGAGGGCAGGAGTCCCTCACGGAGGGCGCGCCCTACGCTTCCACAGTGTGCATCAGTTTTAGATGGCTTCTCTCTGTGCTACTTTCAGATGACAGGGAAACAAACTTCTATTTTTCCCCAGACATTTGCTTTGTCTTGGCTTTCTTTATAGGTAGCTAAACCTATATCTGATTAACACATTTTATTTTCAAAAAAAATTCTTTAGAATTGTGTTCTTGTTAAGAGCAGCAAAGACAAAATTTTTTCAGGTTCTGGGTAGGAGTATAGCTGTTAGAAAACTTACTTTATTTTTCTTTTGGTTTTTGGTTAATACTGCTTTTAAGGATTTAACTTTTTTTTTTTTTGGCTGTGGTAGGTTTATATTCTTTAGTGCATCTCCTTCCCTCAAATTTTAATGATCTCTTTATAAGCAGCTCAAGTCTTATCTGTAAAAGTATTAACTAAAGCTAACCAACTAAATTTAGCACTGAATTTCTTTTCTTACTCATTCTCTCTTTCTAGAATAAAACCAGTATCACTATTTCATCAGCTTCCTGGGCCATCTGCTCTATTTATGCAGCTCATTTGAATACAGTTTCCTCCTTGTGCCCCCAGATTCTTCAAGATTATTAAAATCTTGGGCTCAGAGTGAGTCTTGCAAAATCGAGACCTCTCTGCTCTGGCCCATAGAACTTGTAAGTGACACGTGTCAGCAGAGACTGTGTGATTGCCTAGAAAACCGCTGAATGGGACGGCCATGTGACTCAGGCTACCATAAGCCACTACAGGATTTTCACCCACCGTCCCGTGTGCTGGGGCCCAGTACTCCGTGTGAGCTCAAACAGCCCGGCTGTGTCATCCTCTTTACCTTCCACCAGCCCCTTCGGCCAAGGGCTTTGGAGATGAAATTCCAGGTTGAAAGGCAGATAATCCCTATGACATTCTCTTGAAAAGCCAATTTTCAAGAGCAAGGCTCTTAAACTTTCTTTCCAAGAAACAGCATACGTAAAGAGATCCTTTTTTGAAAGCGAAACTTGTTGCATGTCTAGATACAGCAGAACAAGATGGGCTGAGGTCACTGTCAGCCACGTAGATCAGTTGACAGATTTCAATTTCTGTGCAAACCTCAGCAGCGTGGGGGTGGCGGTTGCTTTTCTCGGAAACGTTAAATAGACATCTACTTTCCACATTGTATTGAGCTGGCTCTTTAGCTGCTCACTGTACAAGTATTTCCTGCATCAAGTAGCTTACATATTATTCACCCGCATTGGAGAGCACTTCTCTCATTTAATGAGGCTACTTCAGTTGATTGCTTTTTTCTTTCTTCTTCTCCCTCTTCTTTATATATAATAATCACAGCCATCCTGCCTGAGAGCTTGGATTTTACACTCTCTTAAGAAGAGCCTCCTTCACATCCTACCCACTAGCACGTGGTGAACTGTTCAGCCACCAAGAAGCAGTGAATTTATTTTCCCTAGAAAAATATTTTCAGCTCCGCAAGAAACAGAAATGAGTATAAGATACAATTATTTTCTTAGAAAGAAATCTGTAAAGTAAAGGTCAAGGTTCAACTATAAAGATGGCATCCACCCTCTTAGGCAGGGCTAAATGTGAATGGAAACAGTAGGGCAAAGTGCCAAATGTTTCCTGATGCATTTTTAAAAGATCAGTATAATATTATGCAAAAGAACTGTGCTTACAAATGCTAGCCAGGCATCGGTATGAGTGATCATTTAAAAAAAAAAAATCAAGCTGTGCGGTCTTATTTGAGACATGCTTAAATCATGGTGATGAAAAGGAACTCAGAAAAACTTAACATTTCAGTAAATTTTTTACAGCCCCCTTTACTTACTTCCTTAGACCTGTAACAAATACACACAGACTAGAAAAAAAAAAATACTGCTTAATTTTGCATTGTGAAAGTTGCAGCCTGGAGCGTTGCTTGTCCTCGACGGCTTCTCCAGCTGCCAAAGGTGTCTTCATCAGGCACAATGGAAGCCCCAAGAGGCTGCGGACTCTTTCCAAGAGACACACTCTGGAGCTTCTTTAAGATCTTCCCTTGGGCCGGCGCCGCGGCTCACTAGGCTAATCCTCCGCCTAGCGGCGCCGGCACACCGGGTTCTAGTCCCGGTCGGGGCGCCGGATTCTGTCCCGGCTGCCCCTCTTCCAGGCCAGCTCTCTGCTGTGGCCAGGGAGTGCAGTGGAGGATGGCCCAGGTGCTTGGGCCCTGCACCCCATGGGAGACCAGGAAAAGCACCTGGCTCCTGCCATCGGATCAGCGCGGTGCGCCGGCCAAAGTGCACCGGCCGCGGCGGCCATTGGAGGGTGAACCAACGGCAAAAAAGGAAGACCTTTCTGTCTCTCTCTCTCACTGTCCACTCTGCCTGTCAAAAAAAAAAAAATCTTCCCTTGTGGCACTGTGGTGCAGCGGATTAACGCCCTGGCCTGCAGTGCCTGCATCCCATAAGGGTGCCGGTTTGAGTCCTGGCTGCTCCACTTCCGATCTAGCTCTCTGCTGTGGCCTGGGATAGCAGTAGAAGATGGCCCAAATCCTTGGGCCCCTGCACCCACGTGGGAGACCTGGAAGAACTGCTGGCTCCTAGCTGAATCAGCCCAGCTCTGGCCGTTGCAGCCACTTGGAGAGCTCTCTGCCTCTCTCCCTCTCTGCCTCTGTAACTCTAGATCTTCCCTGCTGAGTTAAAGTTGCCCTCAAGCTCCTTTGTGACCTAGCTTTTTAGGACAAACTGCAAAGCCTCCATGTAGGAGAAAGCAGAAGTAAAACAACACAGATTCGAGGGCTAAAGAATTTGCAGTCATCTAAAGATGACCTCACATTGGGCAAAGGCTTGAAGTCTGAAGACCTCCCTCTGCCCTGACCGCTCTGACCCTGACAGCTCTGACACCAGGAGGAAGCCAGGAAGCCAGCTCTCTGTGGGGTGTGGTTTCCTCCCCTGGGGCCAGCAGGGGGCGGAGTCTGGCCTCCAGGGTCCATGGATGGTGGGAACGCAAAGGGAGAGAGAGAGATGCAGAGAAGAGCGCTCACCATTTCCGGATTCTCGGCAGCTAACTTGTCCATCTTTTCCGAGATCATCTTTTTCAAGCAGCTACTCAGCAAAAAAGCCTAAGAAATCCAGAAATAAGGAACTCTCTCAGTTGAAGAGGTCTTCATTGTCTTTCTCTCCCTCCTCACGCCACTAGGCAGGTGATAAGCTCCGCCTTTTAGAGCACACTTCCTAGAGTTTAGGTTTCTTCTTCAATGTCCAACAATTTGCATAAAGTACAATTAGCACCTAGCCATCCATTTTCTCTTTACAGTAAATTCAAAAGAACTTTTTTCGTTTATTTGAGAAGCTGAGACAGAAGAGAGAGTGTGTGCTAACCCATTGGTTCACTCCTAAATGCTCAGGGCTCCAAAGCCGGCAGCCAAGAACCCAGTTCAGGTCTCCTAGGTGGGTGGCAGGAACCCAGTTGCCTGAGCTATCGCCACTGCCTTGTAAGGTCTGAATTAACAGGAAGTTGGAGCCAGGAGCTGCGGCAGGGTGTCAAACCATGTACTCTCACGTGGGATGTAGACAAAGCTAAGCACTAGGCCAACCCCAGCCCTGCCTTTACAGCAGATTTTAAAAAGAGGTTAAAAATGTATAAGATCTCATTACTAATATTTCTCCTTTTAAAACCCCCTCTGTGGGGCTGGTGCTGTGTTGTAATAGACTAAGCCTCTGCCTGCAGCGCCAGCATCCCATATAGGCACCGGTTCTAGTCCCGGCTGCTCCTCTTCCGATCCAGCTCTCTGCTATGGTCTGGGAAAGCAGTAGAAGATTGCCCCAGTGCTTGGGCCCCTGCACCCATGTGGGAGACCCAGAAGAAGCTCCTGGCTCCTGGCTTCAGATCAGCCCAGCTCCGGCCATTGCGGCCATTTGGGAGTGAACCAGCAGATGGAAGACTTTTTTGTCTCTCCTTCTGTCTATAATTCTGCCTCTCAAATAAATTTTTTTTTAAAGTAATATACTAGGACCTATTGCTTTGGTTGAAATAAAAATTAGTTTTATTTCTTCATTTCTTTTTTTTAATACAAGAGAATTTTGAAAAGTTAGTGGAAAATGGAGATTAAAAATAAGTATATTTTGCTGCAAAAATTTTGAAATTCATGCATACTCTTTCCATAATATACATTTCCCATGTCTTTTCTAAAGACTTCTTATTTGCATGGATTTCAAATTTTTTTTTGGCACTAAAATAAGCTCATCTTTTAATTCCATTTTCCCATATGCATTTTGAAGTCGGTACCCTCCTATATTTAATCACTCACCTTCAAGAATGAGGGTTGGCTCCAACATTATCTGTGGCTCAATCATCACTGTGAAGGCCAAGACACACGATTGTACATCTTGCTGCACAAAGCCTGGCACTCCCACGTTGCAGGACCCCAGCTCTGTGTACTGAATTTAAGGTCCCCTGTGACAGTGCCACTTGTTCCTTTCCTTTCCCACTAACACTTTTCCTTTCCTATCCTGCTCTTTAATTTTGGCTTGCTGTCTTCTCTTTGGGCCCTACTAAGATCTGAGCCAATGGAAGCTCTGAGCTAGAGGCTACAGAACCTTAGCACAAGGTCATGTTCAAAGATGGAGGGAATGATGGGGGAGAGGAGGGAGGAGAGAGAAATCCAGGTGGGAGTGGAGCCAAGGTAGAAAGGCCTTAGTGGGAATGGCTCTGTGGGGCAGCAGGTTGGGCTGCTGCCTGCCATACTCGCAACCCATAATGGAACACCAGTCTGAGTCCAGGGACATGGGAGAGCTGCAAGGAGCTCCTGGCTCCTGACTTGGGCCTGGCCAAGACCTGGCCATTGCAGCATTGTTTCCTAGCGGGTAAAGCTACCACCTGCGATGCCGGCATCCCACATGGGCACCAGTTTGAGTCCCGGCTGCTCCACTTCTGATCCAGCTCCCTGCTAAAGCACCTGGGAAAACAGAAGATAGCCCTTGCATTCACTTGGGAGATCCAGAGGCAGCTCCTTGTTCCTGGCTCTGGCCTTGCCCAGCCCAGGCCGTTGCAGCCATCTGGGGAGTGAACCAGTAGATAGAAGGTCTCTCTCTCTCTTCCTCTTCCTCTTCAAAAATATATCTATTTATTTTAAAGGCAGAGTTACAGAGACAGAGAGCAAGAATGAGAGCGAGAGCGAGAGCGAGAGACAATCTTCCATTTGCTGGTTCACACCACAAATAGCTGCAATAGACAGAGCTCAGCCAGGCCAAAGCTACGAGACTAGAACTCCATGCAGGTCTCCCATGAGGGTAGCAGGGCCCAAGAACCTGGGCCATCCTCTGCTGCTTTCCTAGATGCATCAGCAGGGAGCAGGAACAGAAGTGGAACAGTTGGGACTCAAACTGGTGCTCTTGTGGGATGCTGGCACCACAGGTAGCAGCTTAACCTGCTGTGCCACAAGACCAGGCCCACGACTCATTTGTTTAACTTAGGATTTTGATTTAATACTTTTGACTCTAGTAGAATAAATGTCAATGCAAAGATTTATCCAGGGGCAGCGTTGTGGTACAGCGGGTTAACGCCCTGGTCTGAAGTGCTGGTATCCCCAATGGAAGCTGGTTCAAGACCTGGCTGCTCCACTTCTGATCCAGTTCTCTGTTATGGCCTGGGAAAGCAGTAGAAGATGGCCCAAGTCATTGGGCCCCTGCACCTGCATGGGAGACCCGGAAGAAGCTCCTGGCTCCTGGCTTTGGATCGGCACAGCTCCGGCCATTGCGGCCAACTGGGGAGTTGGAAGACTTCTTTCTCTCTCTCTCTCTCTCTCTCTCTGCCTGTCCTCTCTCTGTGTAACCCTGATTTTCAAGTAAATAAATAAATCTTTTTAAAAAGATTAATCCATTGTAGAACATCTAGAGTTTGATTTCAATTGAATTTGGTATTTAGAAAATCAGATTGTCCTTGCTTTGGAGTAGTGGGATTTCTACTCCAATTTTAGTTCTAAGTTAAACATGAGTAATGTGCTCCCAACAGCCACAGCCTCTCCTACAAGACCCTGATTTTGTTTGGGATGACAAAGTGCCAACCCCCAGGCAATTATTCATGCTTCCTCTAAGCCAACCACAAATTCTGTTCCTCTTTGCTAGACTCCCTTGCAGCTAAGACATGATAGAAGGTCTGCTGGGAAATACATAGGGTAAAGCTTTTGCTTTCCAGATAACAGACATAGCTTTTTACCTTCTTGGGGGCCAGGGTCTGCAAGTAAGTCCAGCCCATCACCTGTTTCTGTAAATAAAGTTTTACAGCCAGATTCATTTGTTTATGAATTATCTACGGTTGCTTTTAACAAAGTAGCAGCAAAAGAGACCATAGGAATCTCAACTGGTAAACTATTTACCATCTGGCTCTTTAAGAAATATTTGCCGACTGCTGGTTGAAGCCACTATTGAGCCTGCTACCCCTTGATGACTAAAGTCATTTCTAACCGACAGGAAGGCATGATGACTAAGAAGACAAAACAAAATTGAAAGGGATCACAGCCCAGCAGGGGAGAACACAGCACTCTCTCCTGCCCTCCCTGCCTTTGCATCACAGTGTAGAAGATGTTTAGCTCTGCTGGAGAACTCACCTGTTTGGTATAGATGACAAACCACTGCCAGTGACTTTCCTCACTATATTGGAATCTGAGCTCCAAGTCCTGGTGGAGAGTTCGCTGGGGCCCATCCCTCTCTAGCAGAGTCCCCTGCAGAGGGAAAGATATTACTGAACACACTACAGTAAGTTAAGTGCCTGTGAATGTGCTGGGCAAGATACCAACATGAGTGAGACTATCCCAAATTCCAAGACGCCCTCAGTCTACTGAGGAGCCCTGTTTGGCCACCACAGTTTGATATAGTAAATGGCAGAAGAGAGGCAAACAGCAGCCTACAGAAGTAAACAGAAGGGGCACCCAACCCAAGTCGGGGCTGGGAGGGGTTGGGGGGGAGGGGGAGTATTCCTGGAGAAAGCAGCACCTGAGCAGAAGTAGCAGCTACCCAAGTTTGTTGGGGGTTTTGTTCATTTGTGTGCCAGGGGGAGTGAGAGGTGATTCCCGGTGGGAGGAACAGCAAGTGCAAATGCACTGTGGCATGAGGGAGCCTGGCTAGCGGGAGACCTTGCAGGTGACTGCGTGTGGCTGCAGCATGGGCAGCAAGGTATGGCAGGGGATAGAGAGGCAGGGCCCAGTCCTGAGAGCGTGGTAGGGGATGTCTGGGGTGTCTGCTACCCAGCATCCATCCTTCTTCGTCCTAGTAACAGAGTCTCAAACTCCTGGAGCAAAACCAGCCCTTTTCCATGGTGGGCTATCCCTGTAGGACTGTCAGGGAACAACAAGTCAGAGAGTGGCGTCAGATCCACGCGTAGGCCAAGTGGACACACACTCCCTGGGCCCTTTGTCTCATTCCAGAAGACAGAGGCCCAAGGAGCAGGCCCTGATGGAAAGTCGGTCTCCTAGCTCCCTTGCTTCCTGACTGGCCTACGCCCCTTCTCCAGTTCTTCCTTTGACTCGGTAGGTTAATCCACAGCTGTCCAACAGACCCCCTTTTCCTCACTCGCGTAAGGTGTATCGGTGTCTGCTACTCACCTCTGGAGAGTCCTAACTCTCGCAGGACTTGTAAACGAAGCTAAGGATGCCAGACCTCATCCTGAAGGCAACAGGCATTCATTATGAGGTCTTTAAAGCTGAATAACAATGCACTTAGACTTCTGTCTCGGCAATGGTGCCCAGGCAGCATCAGTCTAGACAATGAATCGGGAAGTAGCTTCAGACACGAAACATTAGCTAGTGCAAGACTCTCAGCCCAGAGAGAAGGAGAACAGACGAGGTGAGCCCTTGGAAAGACTTGGCCAGATGCAGCACCAGCAGAGGGAAGCCAACAGCGCAGAGTGTTCTCCCCAAGCCAGGGACAAAGAAAAGCTTGGGGAAGCTGCGATTTGAAGAGTCGGGGCGGGGCGGGGTGGGGGGAGGCAGAATACCAAGGAGGAGGGATTTCTCCATGCAGAGCGCCTGAGTGCTCTTCTCCACTCTCCAGATGCAGGATGAATAACCTGTGTGTGTGCAGGGCGGGACGCCACGAGGCTGGGCACCCAGCTACTGACAGCAGGAGGCTGAACAGTTCTGGGTGTTCACGAACAAGGCAGGAAAGAGCTCATGTTTCTATCAGGCAGAGTAGAGAGACACCGGACAAGTACTGGGTAGAGAAAGGTTAACAGTAAGCCTCACGTGGTCAGTGCTGTGGTGTGGTAGGCTAAGCCTCTGCTTGTGGCACCTGTATCCCATATGGGCACCGGTTCATGTCCTGGTTGCTTCAATTCTGACCCAGCTCTCTGCTATGGCCTGGAAAAGCAGTAGAAGATGGCCCAAGTGCTTGGGCCCCTGCATCCATGTGGGAGACCTGGAAGAAGCTCCTGGTTTCAGATCAGCTCAGTTCTAGCCATTGCGGCCTTTGGGGAGTGAACCAGCAGATGGAAGACCTCTCTCTCTCTCTCTCTCTCTGCCTTTCAATTAAATAAACAAATCTTAAAAAAGAAAAAGAAAAAGGAAAAGGAAAAGGAAAAGGAAAAGGAAAAGGAAAGGAAAGAAAAGAAAAGAAAAGTAAGCCTCAAACAAGTAAAGCCAACCCCAAGGAGTCTAACTGCATGCCAGAGTAATAGCCTTAAAGGAAGGTAATAGTCTGGTCTTCAACAATGTGAAGTCACAGTGTTTGGCAAACTACGAAAAATGACGTAGGGAGCTGGTGTGGTGGTGCAGCGACACTGACATCCTGTACTGGAGCGTAGGTTCGAGTCCCGGCTGCTCCATTTCTGATCCAGCTTCCTGCTAATGCACTTGGGAAGGCACCAGCTGATGGCCCAAATGCCTGGGCCTCTGCCACCCATGAGGAAGACCAGGCTGGAGCTCCTGGCTTCTGGCTTTGGCCTGGCCCAGCCCTGGCTGCTGCAGCCATTTGGGGAGTGAGCCAGTAGATGGACTTTCTCTCTGTCTCTCCCTCCTTCCCTCTGTTGTTCTGCCTTTCAGATAAATCTTTTTTTAAAAAAAATTACCTGCTATACAGAGGAGGAGAAAAACATGCTCTGTGAAGAGGAGAAGAAGCAATCCACTGAAACCATCCAGAAACTGCAGAATGATGGAATGAGTGGACAAAATACTTTAATTCAAAGTTACTTACATATGCTCCACACACACAAGAATTTAAAGGAAGGCATAAAGGGCCAGCACTGTGGCACAGTGGGTTAAAGCCCTGGACTGAAGCACTGACATCCCATAGGGGTCCTGGTTCAAGTCTCAGCTGCTCCACTTCTGATCCAGCTCCCTGCTAATGCACCTGGGAAAACAGTGGAGGATGGCCGAGTCCTTGGGCCTCTGCATCTGTGTGGGAGGCCTGGAGGGGACTCCTGGTTCCTGGCTTCAGATCGGTGCAGCTCCAGCAGTTGCAGTCATTTGGTGAGTGAGCCAGTGGATGGAAGATTTCTCTCTCTCTCTTTCTCTCTCTCTGTCTCTCTCTCTCTCTCTGTGTGTGTGTGTGTAACTCTGTCTTTCAAATAAATAAAATGAATCTTTTAAAAAAAAATAAGGAAAGAATGGCATGATAAGAGAGAAATAAAACATACAAAAAGAGCTACAAGCAATTCCTTGAGATGAAATACAACATCTGGAGGTGAAAAATACAATATTAGAAGTAAAAATGAACTGGATAGGACAGCCAGATTAGACATTACAGGAAACAAGATCAATAATCTTGAAACTGATCCAAGATGAAGCAGAGAGAGCAAAGAGACAGAAATGAATGAAACTGTATACCACTTCACATGCAGTAACTGGCTGTAACTTCAGTCAGAAAGTGACAGGCACTGGCAAGGACATGGGAAACCCAGAATCCTCACCCCTGTTGGTGGGGATATGAACTGACGCAGCCACCACACAGGCCAGCCTGGCAGCGCCTGTGACTATCACACACATAGTTACCACTTGGCCCGCAATTCCGCTCCTGGCTGGATGGCCAGGTGAAACGAAGAATCAGAGCCATAGGAAAGCTTGGGCACAAATGCCCGTGGAACAGAAGTCACAGCAGCCCAAAGAGAAGCAACTCAAATGCCCATCTGTGGATGAGCAGACACAGTGGAACTGGGTCTGGTTATGGAAAGGAACAAAGTACTGATACCCACTCTAAGGATGAGCCTTGGAAACACACTAAGTCAAAAGCTAGTCCCAGCGGCCCACGTTGTGGTGCCGTTGGTTAAGCATCCCAGATGAATGCTGGCTTGAGTCCCAGCTTATCCACTTCAGATCCGGTGTCCTGCTAATGCACTGGGAAGGCAGCAGAAGACGGCCCAGGTGCTTAGGCCCCTGCCCCTACATGGGAGACCCAGATGGAGTTTCAGGCTCCTTCCTGCTTTGGCCTGGCCCAGCCCTGGCTGTTGCTGCTATCTGGGGAGTGAACCAGGAATAGAAGATCTCTCTCTCTCTCTCTCTCTACCTCTCTCCCTGTAACTCTGCATTTCAGATAAGTAAATCTTAAACAAAACCAGTCACAAACACAAATATTATACGATTCTATTAACAGGCAATGTCCTGAATAGGCAAATGTAGTCTATAGGGACCGAAAGTGGATGGCTAACTTCTTAGGGCTGGTGGCCATGCAGTGATAAGAAAGTGATAGTTAATGGGTATAGGTGTCTTTCTAAAAAGTGTTCTAAAGAGCAAGTGTTCTAAAATTGACCATGGCGATGGCTATATACCTCTGTGGATATATGAAGTACCATTGAGTTGTATGCTTACACAGGCAAGTTGTATGGTATCTGAATGATCGCGACAGAACTGTTACAATGACAGAAAATGACTGCGGCATTGGTAGACATATTTATCTGCACACAGAGAACCCAGGAACAGACCCACTCAAACACGGCCAAGTGACTTTTGAAAGGGCAAAAGCAACTTGACTGAGGAAAGACAGCCATTTCAATGAATGGCGCTGGGGCAGTAGGGACTCCCACATGCAACAAAGGGAGCCTCGCCCCAAGTGTCACACACCACACAAATGCACCCTATTTAGATGTAAAACCTGCAACTATAAAACTTCTAAGAAAATAACAATAGAAAAAAATATTCGTGTCTTAAGGCTCAGGAAAGAATTCTTGGTCTTGACCCCCAAAACACACAATCCACAGAGAAGAGTGATGAGTTTGAGTTCATCAAAAGTAAAAAGCTTGCTCTATTAAGAGGAGGAAAACTAGAGAGAGAGAGGGAAAACATATGCAAACCAGATGGCCAGGAAAAGACAAGCATCTAAAACATACAAGGAGGCTGGCGCCGCAGCTCACTAGGCTAATCCTCCGCCTTGCGGCGCTGGCACACAGGGTTCTAGTCCCGGTTGGGGCGCCGGATTCTGTCCCGGTTGCCCCTCTTCCAGGCCAGCTCTCTGCTGTGGCCAGGGAGTGCAGTGGAGGATGGCCCAAACCTGCACCCATGTGGGAGACCCAGAAGAAGCTCCTGGCTCCTGGCTTTGGATCAACACAGCTTTGGCCACTACGGCCATTTGGGGAGTGAGCCAGTAGATGGAAGACCTTTCTCTCTGTCACTGTAACTTTACCTTTCAAGTAAATAAATAAAATCTTTAAATATATATACATATACACACACACAAGGAACTCTCAAAATTCGATGGTAAAAACAAACAATTCAATTAGAAAATGGGTAAAACAACTAGATATTTCACCGAAGAAGATATACAGATGGCAAATACGCACAGGAGAAGATGTTTAACATCATTAGCTGTGAGGGAAATGCAAACTAAAACCACAAGATACCATTACATTCCTATCAGAATGACTAAAATAAAAAATAGTAACGACACCAACGCTGGTAAGGATGCAGAGGAATTGGATCAATCATATTCTCTTGGTGGGCATGGAAAATGATACCGTTGGATAGTTTCTTAAAAACCTAAACCCCTAATTAGCGGATGATCCAGCAATTACACTCCTGAGCACTGAACCCACAGAAATGAAGACTTGTGTTCAGACAAAAGTGAGTACATGAATATTTATGGCTGCTATATCCACAGCAGCTAAAACTGAAAACACCCAGATGTCTTTCAGTGGGTGAATGGTTCGACAAACTTGGCACATCCACGCCAGGGACTACTGCTAAGCAAGAAGAAGAAAGAAACTACTGAAACACACAACAACCTGGATGAATTTCCTAAGAATTATACTAAGTCCAAAAAAAATTAAGTCAGTCCCCCAAATAATCACCATTTACAGACTCTTCCACCCAATAGCAGAAGACACATTCTTTCATATGAATACAGAGTATTCACCATGCCAGGTCAAATTTGGGGCTGGGTAACAAATTTCTCAAAAGGACTGAAATCACACCATGATTCCAAGGGGAAAGTGCCAGGCAGGGAGATGGCGTAGGAGGCTCTCCAACCCATCCACGCGGGAATGTTGAGAGCAAGCGGCGAGGGGGGAAAAGGGAGATTTCCGAGGGACAGCAAGGTAGAAGCATGGCCAGGGCTCATTCAACGTGCATGATAAGGGGGAGTGGGAAGTCAGAGGCAACTCCAAGCCTTCCAGCCTGGCAGTTAGGGGGCGGTGGTGAAGCCCCATTCACCAGGGGACAGGCGGAAGGGTGCAAGCACAGGGCAGGCACAAGGGGAATGGACAGGTCTGCTTTGGCAAAGGCTGAGTTTGAGATGTTTGTGCAATGCCCAGGGAGGGTGTCCAAAGGGCACAGGAAATACTAGTCCTGAGACGGAAGGACCTGGTGGTTGATGGCAGATGGTATCTAGCGTCTATCCTGGAAGTGGAACCGCAGGGGACAGCAGCATTTCAGGAGTGCTCAGAGGGAGAAGGTCTACAAAAACAGAGGCAGGAGAAGAGGTGGTGTTATGAAACCATTATTTATTTGAGAGTCAGAGAGAGAGAGAGAGAGAGAGAGAGAGAGAGGGAGGGAGCGCTCCATCTGCAGGTTCATTCCCCAAAGCTCAGGTCTCCCGCATGGGTGGCAGGAATCAATCACTTGAGCCATCAGAACTCCTTTGGCAGAGTCTGCATAGTGCAAAGCTCAAGTCAGGAGCCCAAACCCGGGATTGAACGCGGGCCCTCCCACATGGGATGCAGGTGTCCCAATTGGGATCTTAACCTCTAGGGCAAAGTCTCATGGCAAGAGAGGGTGTTCTGAGAAAGAAAGTGTGGTGGACGGTATCACATGCCACAGGGAAGCCCTAGGTCAGCTAGAAAATCCCCACGGATGGAGCATGTAGGTGTGCGGGTTGCTCTAGGTTGCTTTCGTCCTCTACTACTTAACCTCAGTGTTCATTGCAAAGAACTAATCCCGCTTAGCTCACTGAGTACATGTAAGAATTAAATAATAGATACGGGGCCGGCGCCGCGGCTCACTAGGCTAATCCTCTGCCTTGCAGCGCCGGCACACCAGGTTCTAGTCCCGGTCGGGGCGCCGGATTCTGTCCCGGTTGCCCCTCTTCCAGGCCAGCTCTCTGCTGTGGCCAGGGAGTGCAGTGGAGGATGGCCCAAGTGCTTGGGCCCTGCACCCCATGGGAGACCAGGAAAAGCACCTGGCTCCTGCCATCGGATCAGCGCGGTGCACCGGCCGCAGTGTGCCGGCCGCAGTGGCCATTGGAGGGTGAACCAACGGCAAAGGAAGACCTTTCTCTCTGTCTCTCTCTCTCACTGTCCACTCTGCCTGTCAAAAAAAAAAAAAAGAAAAAGAAAAAAAGAAAAAAAATAATAGATACAGAAGTGCCCAGCCCAGCAGCTGGTACTAAATAGGCTCTCAGTCAATCTGACAACGAGGCTTTCTCTTGCAGGGAGAAGGTACTGTATGCAAGCTTCCAGGCCCCCTTAAGAAGAGCCTTGCTGGTCAGCATCCAGTTTCCAAGAGAAGAGTTTGCCAGCACTGAACACAAAGCAAGTGCTCAATAAAAGCAGCTGTTAATTCTATCTGCTATTGTGACGACAGCTGCGCAGAGCAGCAGGGAACCATGAGTGGTGTTACCGAGCCAACTGGTAAACCTGTCTCCCTACGGCCGACTTGGTCATCAAGAGCAATGGGGTTTTTAAACCCCGGGTGGAGGCTGTATGTCACAGGAAAAGCAGGCCGCCGGGATACTCACGAGGAAAGTGACCTGCCAGCACTTCACCCTGCTCAGCTGGAATGTGACGTCTCGGGTCTGGCCATCCGGCAGGGTTATGCAGCAGCTGATCTCCTTGTTGCCGACGCAAAGAACAGCCCGGCAGCCTGGTTCTGGGTAGTCACAGGTGCAGGGATCCAGCTGCACGCACCCGTAGTGCTGCGCCTCACGGGCCAGCTCCAGAAACTGCTCCAAAGGGACGAGGACGCGGGGGAGAGAGGAAGCAAAAGATGCAGAAACTTGAAGCCGATGAAACCCTCACGTCAGAGGCTATTGCCAGTCTAGGAGGATGCTGGGAACCGAGTCACAGGAGAGCACCTTGCTTTTTTTTCTGGGGCACAGGAATGAAGACCACGCCTCTGCAGTGACGACAAGCCGTGGGGAAGCTCGTGGCGTGCCCTGCCGGGGCAGGAGCCATTCCTGCCTCATCAGCATCATGTCCCTGCACCTGTAACGGTGCTTGGGACAGAGCAGGACGGGAAACGCACCATGGGAGGAGTAAGAGTGGGGTGAATAAAATGAATGAGCAGATATGATTCTATCGTAGCAGATTATAACAACACACACAGCGAGTGTACATTTAAAGTGTCTTTTAAAAACTACCTGGAGATCCACGTTGGAAGAAAAGTAACTTGTTTTTACAGACTGTTTTGATGGTGGTGTTGTCAGAGGAGAGTTTGGAAATGGCTACGAAACAGCAGCACAAGGAGGCCTGGTTTTTTGTTTGTTTGTTTGTTTGTTTTGGACAGGCAGAGTTAGACAGTGAGAGAGAGAGAGAGACAAAGAGAATGGTCTTCCTTCTGTTGGTTCACCCCCCAAATGGCCACCATGACTGGTGCTGCGCTGATCTGAAGCCAGGAGCCAGGTGCCTCTCCTGGTCTCCCATGCGGGTGCAGGGCCCAAGCACTTGGGCCATCCTCCACTGCCTTCCGGGGCCACAGCAGAGAGCTGGACTGGAAGAGGAGCAACCGGGACAGAACCGGCACCCCAACCAGGACTAGAACCCAGAGTACTGGCGCCACAGGCGGAGGATTAGTCTAGTGAGCCGTGCCGCCCGTCAAGGAGGCCTGTTTTCTACAGAGAGAGTTCCAGCACCCCCAGATGCCCAGGGGACACTCGTAGGATACTCTGACCGCAGGCCAGGTATGGTTCCGGCTGCAGTCCTAGCATTCTGTCCTATTATGTTTGTCTAGGATTTTCATTTTTAACAAAGTATTGTTACTAACAACTGCATTTAATAAACTGATATTGGGGGTTGGACTTGTGGTGTAGCAGGTAAAGCCGCAGCCTGTGACCCTGGCAACCAATATAGGTACTGGTTAGCGTTCTGGCTGCTCCACTTCCAATCCTGCTCCCTGCTAATGGCCTGGAAAAAGCAGTAAAAGATGGCCCAAGTGCTTGGGCCTCTGCCACCCATGCTGGGAGACCCAGATGAAGCTCCTGGCATTGCAGCCACTTGGGGAGTGAACCAGTAGATGTAAGATCTCTCTGTGTCTCTTCACTCTCTCTGTGTAACTCTTTCAAATAAATAAATCTTTAAAAAATAATAAATAAATATGGGACTAGCACTGTGGCGTGGTGGGCTGGGCCTTTGCCTGTGGCACTGGCATCCCATATGAGTGCTGGTTCATGTCTAGGTTGCTTCTCTTCCAATCCAGCTCTCTGCTGTGGCCTGAGAAAGCAGTGGAAAATGGACCAACTGCTTGGGCCCCTGCACCTGCATGGGAGACCTGGAAGAAGCTCCTGGCTCCTGGCTTCAGATTGGCCCAGCTCTGGCTGTTGTGGCCATTTGGGGAGTGAACCAGCGGTTGGAAGACCTCTTTCTCTCTCCCCCTCTGAAACTCTGCCTTTCAAAAAATAAAATAAATCCTTAAAAAAAAAAAAAGAATGATAGCTACATAATGACAACCTGGCTCTTTCCCAAGCCTCTCCTGAAGCAAGGGAGCTCACACCTCTCGTTCAAGGACTATGCTCTCTGACAAAGTGAAACATGGCGAGACGTAAGCAGAGAGGGACAGCTGACTCTCAGTCTCGCGCTGTAGGACACAGCTGTGCTGGGACCCATGCTGCAGCTTCGGAGATGCGTTCGGCTGCCTGGTCTCCAGCGGGGTCACTGAGAATCACCCTTGGTACCTGTGCAGGGTGGGAGCGGGGCTGGGTCAGCTTGCCCCGGAGCGCTCAGAGAGTGGGCGCATGCTCTTGCTACAGGACTTTCTTACTCAGTATAGGGTATGAGTCGACCATTGTTTATTTATTGTTTGAGAGCACTTACAAAAGTGCAATCATTCCTTAATTGCAATGAGCTAAAACAAATGCAAGTAGTTGTTTGTACACGAAGCTCTCTTTTGCAAGAAAATTGGGGTTGAATAAGTAACTTACTCAACACACTTGCTGGCATTTGCCATTCTGTGAGGCAATGTCCCTGAGGAAAACCAGAAGACCGCAATATGCCAGCATGATCTACTTGAAAAATTAGTTCTTTGAAGATGAACTAGAAAGCACTGTTTAACACATACAGTAGCAGAAGGTGTGTGTATGTATGTTTCATTTAGAACAAGGGTTAGCAACCTTTTCTGTAAAGAGCCCTGTGGGAAATCGTCTCTATCGCCACCATGGACCTCTACACTGTAGCACGACAGCCACCTCAGACAATGTAGAAACAGGTGCGCGTGCCTGTGTGCCAAGAAACCTTCGTTGGCAAAACCAACAGCCCAGGGGCTGGCGCTTATCTCGGATTTGTATCAAAAGGCTCTTCTTTAATTCACTCATTTCCAGTTCCACACTTTCTTGTCCATTTCCATCAAGGAAAGCAGTGGTTGTTCGTGTGTGGGCTCTGACAGCAGCAGAACCTCACAAGCACTTACGAAATGCTGGGTATGCATCAGCACTCCACGGTGCTTTCAGGAAAAAACGAATTCATTGCAGTAAGGCCTCAACTTTGAAATCTAATTCATGTACTTAAGGGTTTTTTGTTTGTTTGTTTCATTTTGTTTTTATTTATTTTACAGGTAGAGTTATAGACAGTGAGAGAGAAAGACAGAGAGAAAGGTCTTCCTTCTGTTGGTTCACCCCCCAAAATGGCCGCTACGGCTGGCACGCCGCACCAAACGGAAGCTAGAATCCAGGTGCTTCCTCCTGGTCTCCCATGGGGTGCAGGGACCCAAGCACTTGGGCCATCCTCCACTGCCCTCCCGGGCCACAGCAGAGAGCTGGACTGGAAGAGGAGCAACCAGGACTAAAACCCAGTGCCCACATGGAACGCCAGTGCTGCAGGTGGAGGATTAACCAAGTGAGCCACGGCGCCGGCTCCTTAACTCTGCCTTTCAAAAAATATATATATACAATAAAGTAGAAACCATTTCTTTGTTACGATATGTCTGGCTAGTCAGACCCATATGCACTGCTTGGGAGCAGGAGGCATCTGAACTGGTATCACCGTCAGGAAGGTTTAAAAAGGGATATTCAGAAATATCACCTAAGGAATAGCAGAACACAGCCTCAGAGAGCGAGGATGGTGGCTGCAGCGTTCTGAGACCTCCAGCCGAGATCTGGCCCAGGCGCTAGAACACAGAGCGTGCAGATTAATCAGACGCAGGCTGCGGCCTCATGGTGCTCACTGCCAGAGTGATTTATAGAAGCAAATGCTGGAAACAACCTGACTTGCAAGAATAGGAAACCGGCGACTAAGCAAGAACAGGATCATAAAGTGGAATACTCCGTAGTCATTAAAAAGAATGCTGAAGATCTATATTAATTAACTTGGCAAAAGACTCATTAAACACCATCTGTAGTTTTTTCTTTTTAGAATCTTTAAGCAATAGGCTTTTACTAATTGCATAACCAGAAAAATCAATGCACGTGTTCTCATTTTTTAAAAAGAACCTTAGTCTTCAGTGCCTGACAGTTTAATAAATTATAGAAACAGTGCAATTCCACAGCATTTCTTAACTCTCCTCCAAGGGGTTTCTCTTGGTGTAATATTTGATTCACCTGTGTTTGATTGTCTTCTTTCTGGAGAGCTTCTAATTTCTGCCTCTGTGCCTGTGTGGGTTTGGCCCATTCTTTGTCAATGTCCTCTTTTGCCTTAAAACAACAAAAATTGTAAAATTAGCAGTCGTGGCAGAAATAAGTTAATCTGACAAAAAGTTCATTGTGTAGGAGAGCTTAAGTGGTTCCGTATAATGATGGAGCGTGTGATAAAGGTTTCCTTTTCAGTTATGGGTAGGAAGAGATTTTGCAGCAGTTTGAGGACAACTGAAAACACTTGGCAAAGAAAATAAAATTAGTTCTTTCCCCACACCACCCAGTCAACTAAATCACAGATGAAAATTTAAATGTGGGGGTCGGTGCTATGGCACAGCGGGTTAATGCCCTGGCCTGAAGCGCCGGCATCCCATATGGGCGCCGGTTCTAGTCCTGGCTGCTCCTCTTTCGATCCAGCTCTCTGCTATGGCCTGGGAAAGCAATGGAAGATGACCCAGGTCCTTGGGCCCCTGTGCCCGCATGGGAGACCCGGAGGAAGCTCCTGGCTTCGGATCGGCGCAGCTCTGGCCATTGCGGCCAATTGGGGAGTGAACCGTCAGATGGAAGATCTCTCTCTCTCTCTTCTGATTTTTGGGTTAGAGATGCCCAACCCAATGATCAGAATTGGCAGTGATCTAGGAAAATACACAAGACACTGCAGACAGGATTAATAGGATTGACAGTAGTATGGCTTGAAAAAATACTATTTTCATTTACTCAAAAGGCAGAATGAGAATGAGAGCAAGTGAGAGACATTGATCCTCCATCCTAAGTTTCACTCCCCAAATGCCCACAATAGCCAGAAACCAGGAACTCCATCCGGGTCTCCTACATGAGTGGAAGAGGCTCCAGGATTTGAGCCATTATCCATTGCTTCCCAATATCAGGCAATATCACAAAGCTGGATCAGAAGGGGAGTAGCTGGAACTCAAACTCACTCTGATATGGGATATGGGGATCCCAAATGGTGGCTTAACCTTGCTGCACCACAACCCCCGTCTCTACCCCAGTACAGCTTTCTAGAGGAAACTAGGCAATGCAAATCTAAACCCACCTAGGAGACCCATTAACACACAAATGAGGAAAAATATATTGACAGCCAAGTATTGCCTTGTATAACGAACAAACCTCAGCTAACATATCTATGTGCTTACTGTGTGGCTCACAATGTCCCAATTGCTCCAAGACAACAGTCAGTCTCCCCAGCCACCCTGTCAGCATGTAGGTATTGTGATGAAATGCCCAAAATAGGCCACTGAGTTCGGGTATAATGAAAAAACAGGCTATGCAATCAAGAAAAATTAAGTACAATACTTAATGATATGGGATATTATATGGAATACTTAGTAACACAGGAAGGAAAAGTCTATGATGTATTAATATGTGATAAACACCAAGTTACAAATGAGGCATAATCAGAAACTTCAATTTTTTTATAAAACAGCAAAAAATAAATATCCACCAAAATCCAAACAAAAAACCTCGTATAAAGACATGAATCAAGGGAATGGATGTGCATATATAGATATATGAAATGTATGTGAACCAAACACACCGAAAAAGTCAACAGTTTGTGTTTATGGGCTGATTTAAGATGTGGGTTGACATTTACTTTCCATTTTGGGCTCTTCCAAGTTTGCAGTCGTTTTATAAGATGAAAGCAGTTTCCATTAAAAAAATTAAACCTGAATATCTGGCTGGGCCTGGCTGCTTGGCTGGGTCACCGCCCTCATCGATCTCCCCATACTCCGAATCCCTAAGCCGGTTTCTCGATGATTTCCTGATTCAGTGCAGCTTTCAGTGTGACACTGGGCTCAAAGGCAGACGTCACCCGAAGACAACTGCCTCTTGTGGAAGCTCAAAGAAGTTTTTGGAAGCAAAAAGAAAAATAGAAGTAATGAAGCCTGCTGCTCCAGGTACCTCCTGGGCTCTCTTCTCCTCCTCCTGGCACCGTCGCCTGTTTCCTTCAGCCAGCCTGGCCTCCGGGGAGACTCAGGTTTACTGTCCATCCCATCAGCAGGGCTACCTTAGCCTCTCTTCCCTGACTGTCCATGACTGTGCCTCCCATCAAGGGAAGCCCCATGCCCTTGACCTGGGTGCACCTTGCCCAGTGTCCTACGTACAGCAAACACCCAACAACTCCCCGCCAATCAGCAGACACCCATTTGCACTGCAGTCTGAAGTGTGTGTGTGTGTGTTATACCCCTTGGTGACTGGCAAGTTATGTTCATTTCCAAGAAAAGAACAAAATGCTGAAGATGGGGGCAGATGTTGTGGTGCAGCAGGTTAAGCCGACACTTGTGATCCCAGCAACCCGTATCAAAGTGCCAGTCTGGTCCTGGTTTCTCTGCTTCTGATCCAGCTCCCTACCAACGAGCCTGGGAAAGCAGCAGATGATGGCCCAAGTACTTGGGCTCCTGCCACCCACATAGGAGACTCAGATGGAGTTCCTGGCTCCTGGCTTTGGCCTGGCCCAGCTCCAGCCATTGCAGCCATTTGGGGAATGAATCAGCAAATGAAAAATTCTCTCTCCCCCCCTCCCCTTCTCCCTCTCCCTCTCTCTCCTTTTCTTTCTCTGTCACTGTGCCTTTCAAATAAATAAATAAACCTTTTTTAAAAGCTGAAGACACTTCTGACATTGCTATTTAGGTTGGCAAAGGGGGATATGGCATTGAGAGAGAAGAAAAATATTTGTCGAGAATCTATTTTAGGCAGGTTTTCTTGTTGACTTTTCCCTGTGGAGTTGGAGGTTCAGAGAGGCCATAATGTTCAGGATGACCCAGCAAGTGAGTGGCCACGGTCAGATTAAACCCAGGTCTGACCTCCACACGGAGCCAAGCCATTAGATCCTTATTGGGCAGGCTGCTGCCCACCCCAAGGCTTTCTCCTTGTCACCGACTGTCCTGGAAGCTGAACCCACACACCACATACAGAACAGAATCAGCATGGGCGTGAGTGTTTTCTCTCTCGAATTCCGCTCGATGTTGCAGCTCCACAAGGACTGGTTAGCACAGGGCAGCAAGGTCAGAGAGAGAGACACAGGGCTCAGAGGAGTAGGTACTGACTGCAGACACCTCATTCATCGCCATCCGTGGCAGAGGTCACCAGCTCTATGACTTCTATCATTCGGAAACTGTCCACCCTGATCTGGGGCTCACAAGTCATCATTCAGATGCATCTTCTACAGTGTCTCACTCCAAGGCAGTTCAGACAGTGAGTCAAGTCTAGACAGACATCGCCACTCGTTACACAGTGCCTGGAAGACTGGCTGATGGGGACTCACACAGAACCCAATTTTATAAACCGAGTGAAACCGCAGAAGCCATGGTTTTCCTGCCTGTCAGCCGCAAGCACTCCAACGCCTGCCACAGAAGGCACAGTAGTGAGAAATGGCGAGCTTGAGCCTTACAAAGAAAAGCATCGCTCACTCAGTTCTGGCCAGCAACGCTCAGTGCGGGGTACGTATGCACCTGCACAGGGCACGGGGCCACCAGGGGCCATCAGCTGCTTAGCCACAGGCCTGATATGGGCCAGGGCCTGCCTGGAGGAAGGGGCACCTTTTTCTCATGTCCACAAGGTCACTGTACTAGGCCTGCTGAAACGAAAACTTAGAAGCGACCAAGCCTTCAACATCCGTGAGAAAACCTAGACACGTATGTGTCCACATGTGGTCTCCCAGTTTGTCAGCATCAAGTTCAAAAGGAAGGAAGAGAAGAAAGGGAGCAGGACATGGCAACCCAGTGAGCTCCCTGGCCATCCTCAGGGCCATGTGCTTGTAGAACCATCAAAAGGCTCTCCTTTACGGCTGATTAGCACAACTCCCCAATGCATTAGAACTCATCATTCACATATCTTAGGCATGTGAGACGCACTCTCTGTCCATGGCCATCAAGAGCCTGGCTAGCGAGAGATCGCGTGGGAACCGGTACTGGCCGCCCACTGGGCGTGATAGGAGAGGACATGGGTCACTACCGCGGGAGCAGGGAGGGAGGGAGGTGCATTCTTTTGGGGGCAGCCAAAGAAGGTATCTGCAAGAGGCCGCAAATTGTGCACCTGCCTTGGCTGCTGAGCTTGGGTCTAATTTCTGATTTCTCAGTACCCCGGCTCAGATTCAGGGAGTGATGCAATGGTCATGATAATGATGACTGCAACATTAGCTACAGTTTTTGGAAGACACTACCAGGCAAAGAGCTAAGATGTGAATAATTGTCTGTGAAAGCTGGGAGAAGATTTAGAGTCTGTTAGTTTAACCTCATCACTTACTAGGGGGACATCGTGGTTTGGAAGGTGGTGGGCCAGAGATAACCTTGACAGAAAGCCAGTGGCAGAGTAAGGGACAGAACCCAGGAAGCTATCCTTTTCCCAGTCACAAGCAGAGGAAAGTGTCTCTCTGGTTTACAACTCCTAATGAAAACAGACAAAAATCAGTGTGGGGCAAGCACTGTGGCACAGTGGCACAACGGGTTGGACCACCACTTGCAATGCCGGCATCCCATATGAGCACCAGTTTGAGTCCAGGCCACTCCACTTCTGATCCAGCTCCTGGCTAATGTGCCTGGGAAAGCAGGAGAGGATGGCCTACATACTTGGGTCCCTGCACCCACATGGGAGACCTGGAAAAAGATCCTGGCTTCTGGCTTCAGACTGGTCCAGACCTGACTGCTTCCATCATTTAGAGAGTGAACCAACAGATGGAAGAGCTCTCTCTCTCTCTGTAATTCTGCCTTTCAAATAAATAGGCTTTTAAAAAGTAATATTGTAGGGGCTGGCACTGTGGCATAGCAGGTAAAGCCACTGCCTGCAGTGCCGGCATCCCATATGGACACTGGTTCGAGTCCCAACTGCTCCATTTCCAATCCAGCTCTCTGCTATGGCCTGGGAAAGCAGTAGAAGATGGCCCGGGTCCTTGGGCCCCTGCACCCATGTGGGAGACCCAGAAGAAGCTCCTGGCTCCTGGCTTCAGATGGGCACAGCTCTGGCTGTTGCAGACAATTGGGGAGTGAACCAGTGGATGGAAGCTCTCTCTCTCTCTCCCTCTCCCTCTCCCTCTCTATGTAACTCTTTCAAATAAATAAATAAATCTTTAAAAAAATATTGTAGTGCTAGCAGCTTTGATCTCTCACCACAAGAACAGGAAACCACATTGCAAAGATCACACACCTATTTCCCACAGGACCAATATTAGACGTGGTGATGCAATTTCAGCCAATGATGTCATAGTAAATAAACCAGAAACATGAATAATTTATCATAACATTAAGAATACAGTGGCAACGAGCCCCCAATAAATATTTAAAATGGTAAATCCTGCCCCATACCCAGGTAACATGAGTGTAAGTACATTGAACATGATCACGTATGGATCATAGTATGCTATGGGGGGTAAGTATGTGGCCTTATCGCTAAGGTGCTGGTTAGGATGCCCACGTCCCACACTGGAGTATCTGGGTTCGAGTCTCACTCCAGCTCCTGACTGCAGCTTCCTGCTAACACACACCCTGGGAGGCAGCAGGTAGCGGCTGAAATGATTGAGTCCTTGTCACCCATATGGGAAACCTGGATTGAGTTCTTGGCTCCCAGCTTCAAGTTGGCATAGTCCTGGCCATTGCAAACATCTGGGGAATGAACCAGCAGATGGGAGCTCTATCTCCATCTCTCTCGCTCTCTACCTCTTATATTTAAAACAGGAAATGGACTCAAAGCTATTCTGACCATAAAATATGAGAGCACATATTAAATACTTTCGGATGACATTTTCATTTTCCTGCTGGAATTTAAAAGAGCTTCATGGAGATGCTTTATTAGTGCCTTGGTCTCTTAAAAAAAAGCACCCAAGGAAGTGTGTGTGCCGAGATTCTTTACCTTCTATAAGCCTCTAGGAAGCTGACACATCAAAATGTACCCACTGGGGCTGGCACGGTGGCACAGAGAGTTAAAACCCTGGCCTGAAGCGCCAGTATCCCATATGGGTGCCAGTTCTAGTCCCAGCTGCTCCTCTTCCGATCCAGCTCTCTGCTATGCCCTGGGAAAGCAGTGGAAGATGGCCCAAGTCCTTGGGCCCCTGTACTGTGTGGGAGACCTGGAAGAAGCTCCTGGCTCTTGGCTTCAGATCAGCCCAGCTCCGGCCATTGTGGCCATTTGGGGAGTGAACCAGTGGACAGAAGACCTTTCTCTCTCTCTCTCTCTCTGCCTCTCCTCTCTCTGTGTAACTCTTTTAAATAAATAAATAAATCTTTTTTTAAAAAGTTTATTTTGATATGAACAATGTCAAAATCCATACCAGGAGAGTCATGAACATTTCTTAAATCAATTAATTTGATTTCTTTGAGAGACAGACCAAGAGAAACTTTCCATTCACTGGTCCACTCCTCAAATGCTCACAACAGCTGGGGCTGGGCCAGGCTAAAGCTGAAAACTCAATCCAGGTCTCCCACATGGGTGGTGGGACTCAGTTACTGAAGCCATCACCTGCTGCCTCCCAGGGTGTGCATTAGCAGGAAGCTGGAATTAGCAGTGGAGCCAGGACTCAAAGCCAGGCTCTCTGATGTGGGACGTGGGTACCTGAGTGGCATCTTCTCTGCTGTACCACACATCTGCCCCACCACGACCTTCTGAGTACACACGAAGGCCATGTCCTGTTAGATAGTGGACGTGCTAAGGGGGAAATGAAATGAGTACAACAGCATTTGGGGTCTTGTCTCAGTGAGACGGCGAGCCTCGGTGGGGTTTGAACAGGGCAAGGCCACCCTGGGGACGGACTGTGGGATATTGTCAGGGAATTCCCAGGAGGCTGGGAAAGTTCTCAACCTCCTTCCCAGAATCGTCAAGCCAGGCCTGCAAAGGACCAGGTCTCCCAAGACGTTGATGTGCCGAGAGGGAACGCCCGGGGGCTGCCGGGGAGGCTGGCTGAGAACTGAGGTAGGTCAGCCAGGGGCTGTCGGGGAGGCAGCCTCTGCTTCCACCATACTGCTTAGCAGAACCCTCACACCCAGGGCAGGGAAGGGAAACGGGGCCAGACTCTGAATTCATGTCTGTAGAGGCTGGGAGGTAGAGGTAGGCAGGACCACCAACATACCACCCAGTGGAAAAGGAATACGTGGTCTTTGTTCAAAAACCATGAGGAATTCCAAGGTGGCATTGAATCAGCATGAGACCCTTCAGAACACAGGATCCACTGCGGCTGCCAGGTCACGGGCCATGGGAGCCCGTGTGTGTTGCTTGCTGGCTCAGGGCAAAGAGGCTATCATAGAGTGGGATTTAGAGGTTGCTATGGGCACTGTAGGACTTGTCTCCCCAAAACTCAGGCAAGATGCTTACAGACTAAGAGTAGAGACTTGATCTGGCTGTGGCTAGAAGTTGGGACTGGTAGGAGTTCTTGGAAACATGTCCTGGGAGAGTAGTTCTCAGGAGAGGTTTAATCGTTTGAATTCAAGTTTGCCCCAAGTTCGTTCTCTCTCTCTCTCTCTCTCTCTCTCTCTCTCTCTGCTTCCTGGCTCATCACGTGATCAGTCCTCCATCAGACGCTAGAAAATGGGGAACGCTCAGTCCTGAACTGTAGCCACAGAACTATAAGCGGAAATAAACTAATTTCCCAAGAAGCTCCTCGCAGGTATTTTAGTTAAAGTAACAAAAGCAGACTAATACAGTGACCGCATGTGAACTTAGTCTCAGGGATATTCTTTCATGTCAAATTAGCCTAGATGGTGGAGCATCAGCTATACATTCAGAGAGCGACGGTTAAGAGAGAGGTGGGATTCTTCTCCCTCTGTAAATTGTTCTTCTTGTTTTTTCATTTTGGTATTTTTTCTTTTTTTGACAGGCAGGGTTAGTGAGAGAGAGAGACAGAGAGAAAGGTCTTCCTTCCATTGGTTCACCCCCAAAATGGTCGCTACGGCTGGCGCGCTGCGCTGATCCGAAGCCAGGAGCCAGGTGCTTCCTCCTGGTCTCCCATGGGGTGCAGGGCCCAAGCACTTGGGCGATCCTCCACTGCACTCCCGGGCCACAGCAGAGAGCTGGACTGGAAGAGAAGCAGCTGGGACAGAACCGGTGCCCCAACCTGGACTAGGACCCAGGGTGCTGGCGCCGCAGGCAGAGGATTAGCCTAGTGAGCTCTGGTGCGAGTCTCATTTCGGTATTTTTAATAAAAATAGACACAACAGAACACTTACCATTTTAGCCATATTTCTAAGTATGTGATTCAATGGCATTAAATACAATCAAAATCTTGTATAACCATCCCAACAACCTATACCTAGAAATTGATTATCCGCCAATAACAACTCTGTTCCCATGAAATAACAGCCTCCCTTCCCCCAGTCTTAGTCCCTGGTAACCTCTATCATCCTTTCTGTGTCTGTAGGATTCTTTTTTTTTTTTGGACAGGCAGAGTTAGACAGTGAGAGAGAGAGAAAGGTTTTCTTTTTCCCATTGGTTCACCCCCCAAGGGGTCGCCACAGCCAGCATGTTGCAGCTGGCGCGCTGCGCCGATCCGAAGCCAGGAGCCAGGTGCTTCCTCCTGGTTGCCCATGCAGGTACAGGGCCCAAAGACCTGGGCCATCCTCTACTGCACTCCCGGGCCATAGCAGAGATCTGGCCTGGAAGAGGAGCAACCGGGACAGAATCTGGCGCCCCAACTGGGTCTAGAACCTGGGATGCCGGCGCCGCAGGCAGAGGATTAGCCTAGTGAGCCACGGTGCTGGCAGAGGTAGGATTCTTAACTACTACATCTTAAAAAATGATTTCACGGGGCCAGCACCGTGGCTCACTTGGCTAATCCTTTGCCTGTGGCACCGGCATCCCATATGGACATGGGGTTCTAGTCCCGGTTGCTCCTCTTCCAGGCCAGCTCTCTGCTGTGGCCCGGGAGTGCAGTGGAGGATGGCCCAGGTTATTGGGCCCTGCACCTGCATGGGAGACCAGGAGGAAGCACCTGGCTCCTGGCTTCGGATCGGCACAGTGCTGGCCGTAGCAGCCATTTGGAGAGTGAACCAACGGAAAAAGGAAGACCTTTCTCTCTGTCTCTCTTTCTCACTGTCTATAAATCTACCTGTCAAATAAAAAATAATAATTTCATGCCAAAATGGCCTGCAACATCTGGCAGTGTCCTGAGAGAGTGCTTGGTCCCCCTCACCTGCAAATACAGCAAGCCAACGGCCACTCTGCAGTCCATCAGCTTGGCGTCGAGGGATGGATCCATGTACCTGCACGATTCAAGCGTGTTCGGTGAATTCCTACAACACGGCCAACGGCCCACCTGGCAGTCAGTCTTTGGAAAGCGGTGTCTCCTGCCCTGCAAACCAGGGCTCCCTTGCCTCACACAGTCACATGCCTGCACCTGCCTAACCTTCAGTTTGTCCCTTGTCCTCTTTGGTTTCATATGTTCTTTGTAGTCTAAGCTCTTACCTGATGGGCTCTGAGAGTAAAGATTCAAAAGTAAAAGAAGTAAAGAACGCTTCAGGGGCAGGGTCTTCATCCTTGTTCCCACTCAGCCTCACTCTTGGTCACCAGTTACTGGACACCCTGTCACCCCCCTGAGCCCAGGCCACCCTCACCTCTGGGCTGAGCTGCTCTGGTAACCCCTGCCCAGAATTCTCCCTCCGTCTCATGCCCCACAGTCTAACCAGAAGGGGCTCTCCTGAGTCACCTTCCAGACCCTCCAAGTCCCAGGAACTGGACCATTTATTCTGCCCTCTCCCAAGGCCCACCAAGGGACCAGCCCAGCGCTCATTCCTGTTCCACTCTTACCACCCCTACTGCCAACACCACTTTCCAGGCACATTTTCTCTCCTCTCCCCCTGCCAGGAAGCCACTGCCTCCCCCTCCTCCGTCCTCAGCTGATCTGCCTTTCTCAGCAAGGCTCCCCCAGCGTCCCCTCCTCTGGTGCCCACCCTCCAAGGCTGCGTTTGTAACTCATGCCCCGTGCTGTGGAAGCACAGACAGTTTATCCCAACTGCTGCTCTGATCAAGTTTTCTTGATGCCGAATGTGAAGACTCCAGAGCCTGCCCAGGGCCGCCTCTCTGGGTCTCGGCAGAGCAACTTGCCAAGTCCACTGGACTCATCAGCAGGATGAGCAGTAACGTGTTGCTGCACAAGTGTGGTGGCCTGCTAAGAATGACCAAATCAACCGAAACGGCCAGGAGAGGGTTCCCGAGGGTCAGGAGAAGGTGATCTGCCATCAACCCGACAGCAGAGCTGACAGGCCAACACTCAGACTGGAGGGGCGCCGGACTTAGGCCAGGTAGAGGATGAGAATGGTGTTTTGGGGTCAACTTCATTCTGGGCATGGGGAGAAGCATTCCCATTGACATTCCATTCAGCTCTTGCCCTACACGCCCCAGAGGCCCCTGCACAGCCTCATTCAGGAAAGAGGGCGGGCAGCTGTGGGACACTACAGTAGTTCTCTGCATCCGACATGTGGCCCTGGGCTCCAGCATCAGCGCGGGACCGCCTTCTCCCCGGCTCTCATGAGCAGAGGCTCGGCCTGGGTCCAAGATGCTGGCTTGGGGTGGTGTAGATGCGTTCCCTTGCCCCTGTCATCTGGAGTCTACCTATTTCACGAAAACACAGGCACAGGCACAGCGTGATTCCTACTTTGGGCCTCAAGGTGAGGGACAGCATCTTCATCTGTCCTTGGATCTCAAGTTCCCAAGAGGGCTCGTGAGTCCATCATCTAAACCCCAAGGATTTTAGGGGCCACTATAATCATCAATGTCATCAATATAAAAAGAATAAAGATGACCAAGACTGATAGAGCATATGGGATTACTTTAACCTTGACAACAACCCTAGGAGATAGGTATTATTCTTCTTATTATTATTATATTTTACAATTACAGAAATGGAGGCTCAGAACTGGCTGGGGCTACGTAGCTAAATTCTGAGAGACTGGGACTTGGATTCACGGATTCTGATCCCAGGATCAGCTGGGCATAGACCCCCACTCATTCCTAGCCTCTTGAGAGAGGCTATTTCACACTGTGATACAGATGAAGAAACAGACCCAGAGACACCCAGTGCCTTCCAGGACACCTGATCTCCAACCCTTAAATGGGCCTGAATTCTTTCCCTTGCCTCTGGCTCCTTGCCCCAAAGTTTTGACCATTTTTTAGAATAAAGGAAGTCTTCAAAAAGCTTATGGAAATGCATACTATACATTTGTTTCAAACCTTTTTTTGCACAAAAAAATAAACGGATCTTTCATTCCATAAAGCCTGCGGAAGTACCCTCTCATTTCCAAACAGCAGCCTATGAACTTCTTCCAGCCTTGTTGAGAATGTCCTTCCAAAATTCAAAGTCACCCTGGCACTCCAGCAAGGCATCATGAGGTCAAGGTAACTACAACCCCTGGATTTCAAAATGCCTTTTGGTAAAGCTTCTGTCCTGACTACAGAATAGCTGGGCTGGGAGATGTGAACCAGAGTGGCCATGCAGTGCATACATGGGATCATCTCTGGGAACACAGGTTACAGCAGTGAGGATGAGTAAATGTGCTGGCCTCTCAAAGTGATGTTCTGCTCATTGGTTCTTCACGGAACCCCATTTCTGGGGAAAATGACTATATTTTCCGCAGAGGGACATGTGCGTCCTATTGGGCTAGGAATATGGGGGGTGCTGGTGCATATCCTTTAAGCCAAATATTCAGAGTCACATTCACGCAGATAGGCCAGGTTCATCCTTGGCCATCAGGGATTTCCACAGTTCAACAGATGAATCAGATCTGCTGACCGTTGTCCGCCACTTCCTTCCCTTAACACAGCGAGGATCCATCCCAAAGCAAACCCTTGCCAACACCGCTTCCATCCCGTGTCTCAACCCCTCCCTTCCTTTTGCCTCTCAGTGCAGATGGAGACTGGAGGGTCCCCGGCTCATCCCAATAGCCCTGAGGACTCGCTCGAGGACAGAGAAAGCCACCCCCAGCCTGCTTCCCTGAAGACAAGCATCCTGGTCCCTTCTCCCTGGCCTTCCTCTCCTGCTCCCCCGCTCTCTGAGGCTGCCGGGCTGTGAGCAGCCGAGGCGGGACCTGATAAGTGCTGATCGGCCCGGGGAGACGCCCGAGTCCCTCCCGCCACACTGAGCGCTCACCACTTCCTGAGGCCAACGGTACAGCCAGTACAGCCGTCCATGTCGCAACTCAGAAGACTGACATAAGGGAGTTCAAAGTCCACCAGCTTTTTTACCACTAGAGAAAGAGCAGAGGCAGTCTCATTGGTCGAAACAGCTCAAGTAGTTGACACATAGAGGCTTTCGAGTGAGAAAATAAAGCCTGATTACTGGAAAAGAAAATCACAGTTAATGCTCTCTTACATTTTGTATGTGACTTTTAAAAGTTCATTCAACAAACAAATATACTTGCCCCTCGGTCTTCACAGGGAACTGATTCTAGGATCCCCTGCAGACAGCCAGCTTGGGAGACGCTCAAGTCCCTCATATGAAATGCTGTAGTGTCTGCATATAACCTTCACACAGCCTCCATCCCATCATCTCTATCTACTCTTATCCTACTTAATAAAACGTGAATGCCACGTAAATAGCTATGATATGGTATTGCTTAGGGAATACGGACAATGAAAAGGCCTGTGCATGGTCAGTACAGACGAAATTTTTTTGAATACTTTTGACCGACGTTGGCTTACTCTGTAGACGAGAAATCCACAGACACAGGGGGAAAACTGTTATTTGATCCTCATAAAATCCTAGCCCCTTGCGTAGGGCTACATCATGTTGTGATGCAGATGAAGAAATAGGATCAGAGAGGTGCCCAAGAGCTTCGCCAGCACAACTCCTGGCTCAAAGTCACCTCCCCACAGTTTCTTCAGGACATACAAGTCAACTTCAAAAAGTTTAAGGAAAAATGGAATTAAAATATAAGCTTGTTTTGGTACAAAAAATTGATATTCATGCATACATGCTGTCAACTCCTTTAGGATAACTGATACCATTTTACAACTTAAAAAACTTGGAATTGGGACTGTGGTGTAGCAGGTAAAGCCCCCACCTGCAGTGCCAGCATCTCATATGGAAGCCAGTTCGAGTCCCAGCTGCTCCACTTCCAACCCAGCTCTCTGTTATGGCCTGGGAAAGCCATGGAAGATGGCCCAAGTCCTTGGGCCCCTGCACCCATGTGGGAGACTTGGAAGAAGCTCCTGGCTCCTGGCTTCAGATTGGTGTAGCTCCAGCTGTGGTAGCCAATTAGGGAGTGAAGACCTCTCTCTGTGCCTCTCTTTCTCTCTGTGTGTAACTCTGATTTTCAAATAAATAAATAAATAAATAAATTTTTAAAAAATGATAACAAAAACAAAAACTTGGTATTATCTAGAATACACTAGAGAAATATCTAGAGAAAAGCCAAAGTGTGGGAGCTGGATTGTCATCAATCACTCATTACCCCTTTATTTCTTCAAAGAATCTGAGAACGTCTTCACGTCATCCACATTCCGCAAGTGTCTCCCAACAAGGAGACACTGTGCTGCCATGTGATGCCCCAATGCCGGGACACTGGCACTCCAGTCATGGGGGGCTGCTGCGTGCGGCCCGGGGACAGCGGTCAGGCCCAGGGGCCAAGGGGAAAGGCAGCATAGTCAGGACAGTGAAAGAGGAAGTGCATTTGCTGGACAGACCTGGGTCTACCTCTGACCTTGCTACCCCCACAGCTGCCACCCCAGCTCACTCTGAGCAAGGATGCCTTCTCCCACTCCCCAGAACCCTGCCCCAGGGTGGAGAACACAAGTTAGGACCTCCTCCTGGCTGGGGGTGTGGCCAGCCTCTCACCCGCCCACCCCATGACCTGGCTGCCTTCATTCCTTCTTACCAGAGAGTTTTCCCTCTTCACAGAACTGAATGAGGAAGAGGCCGAAGTAGCCCAAGAGCTCCCGGCACAGCCCGATTCTCTGCGACACGACCTTGAACCAAAGACAAGCAAGGAGGGGAGGGGTGGTGTTAGGAGTGCGCGCCCGCTTCCTCACTGTGACACGCGGCATCAGATCTACCCATGCACATCCACGTTTTGTGGCCTCGTGGGCACTCAAAGGAATCATGTTGGGATCTAAAAATGGCATATAGTCACCTTAGAAAACCTGGAGCTATACGGACTACGAGTGAAGCCCATAAAAGCCAGCCCCTCCCAGTGAACAGAGACGGGTCTCAGCTGAGGACACTTCTCCCGGATCATTCTGGTAACATCCCCCAGAGGGGAACAGCTGTTCCCTGAGAACGTGTGGCATCGCCCCTGGAAGTGCGCCCCAGTGTGCCTTCCTGTGGACTGGATGTCCACGCGTGCAGGACAGGACCCAACCCCACTGCCTGGCTGGCAAACCCTCATGGACATGCTACCATCTGCCATTGACACCCAGGCCTGCCTCTCTTTGACGCTTCCTGTGCTGCTCGGGTGCAATTGACTAGCGTGTGCTCAGTGGACACCCGGGATCCAGGCCCAGGCAGCCCTCAGCTCACATCCGTCTTCCACCTTTACAGTTAAAGCTTTTGTTTCCGCACCAGTGGATCCTTGTTTACAATTGGGCCATCAGGTCCTACGTGCACTCCCCTCCTTGAGCAGGAACCTCCACCCCACCACAGGCTGGCTCGGCTCTCCCCAGCCTGGCCCCCTCCCAGCCCAGCTCACTAAATTGTCTCTGTAATGCCCAGCACCTGCCCTCACAGCACCTGGTCTCCAAGTGGCAGATGCGCCAAGAGCAGCTGCAAAGAGGGTGCTTTCCTTGCAGGGGTCTGATGGTACCTTGTAAGACGGCCTGCTTAGGTGGCCGTATGAGTGGGCGCTATCAGGCCAGCCCTGGAATCAAGAACAGCTTTCCACACGGGCACACCCTCTTCCCCTTCTATCCTGCTCTTGCCCATGAACTTGCAGAAGACCCCAAACCCGAATGCAGGGCTCTCTCTCTCTCTTTCTCTGTGTCTTTACTAACATCATCATGAAGACATCTTTTCCTACAGTAAATCTGACCCAAGCTCCACTCAACTGAGCTTTCTCTCTCTCCTCACTCATTTAGAAGAGAAAGCTGGGGACAAAAATGACATGGGAGAAGCCTTTTACGATTTATAAAGTCCTACAGGCAGCTTCTGTTGAGAGGAGGGAGCACACTAACATTATCTCTCTTGGCGAATGCTGATGACGCTTCAAACTCAAGACTCTACCAAGGCTACTCCGATCGCACTAGATCTCAGCTTCCGGCTGGCCCTCAGGGGGCGCATTGACAAGTTACAGGCAAGAGGCAGGCGAGGCGGAGGGCCAGGGATGCAATGGGAGAGTGGCAGCAGGCATGCCTGAGGAGATGCAGACAGCCAGGCTTAATTACAAATTTGAATGACAGTTTTGTGCAAGCTAGAGAGTTTTCCAGGCCCCGGAAGGGGATTCCCATCAAAGCCTGGGCCAGGGCTCACTTCACCTTTTATGGAAATGCTAGAATCATTAGCACTTCCAGTCACATGGATCTAATGACCCAGTGTCCCGGGTCTGACTTTCTCACAAGCCACGGTGACCGGAAGAGGGAAGGCTCATTGTTCTAAGATCGCGAGTGTCCCTCACCAAATGCATGCCATCAGCTTCAAGGCATGCTGGGTAGAGAGGATGGTACTGTGGAATCCTAGGCTTGCAGCCCTCCTCCGTGCCCACCCAGCTCTGCCTCTATACATCAACTACAACCACTGCCAACCACGACCAACAGCCGTAACCACACTTGTTTATGAAACACCAATGGTTTCTGGAATTCCTTTGACACCATCTTGAAAGGTTGCAGAATTCCCCCAATCTCACACAGCCACTATGTGCCAGGGTTAGAATTTGAATCCAGAGCTCCTCCTGACCCCACAGGTAGGAGATCCCAAATTCTCTCCCTACCACCTTCAGCTGCAAGTATGTCTAGTGTGGCCAGCGAGCTGAGGGTGTAAAAACCATGCCGGGGTGAGGTATTTGGGTCTGGCATATGCTCTCTCATTCTGCACAGTCCAACATTTCTAAAGTATTGTTCATCCTGCAGCCGTGCCCCTGAGTTACCTGCCTTGTCCCAGGTGCACCTGACCTTGTGCACCGCCCCCCCCCCCAACTATTCCTGTCTTCCTCCTCCACTGATGTGTCTCAAATATTAAGCATCAAGGGTCTTTGATGCTTTTGGAAAGATCATTCTGGAAATCAGTACATAAGATTGACCAGACCGGAAGCAGAAAGCCTAGGTTAGGGACAGCTATAGAAGTGTAGCTGAGGAAGGATGAGGGCCGGAACCCAGATCAGGGCATTGGAGGGGTGGGGGAGGGGAGAAGATGATTAGGACCTGGGCGGGGGGGGGGGGGTGAAGGAGGAGGAGCCCAGGAGACCTCAGTGGATGCCCTCAGCAACTGCCACCCAGCATCTGCAGGAACAAGGAGGCCAAGGACAGGTCAGGGGAGGGTACGTACACGATGACGTGAGTAGGAAGAAAGGTCCAGAATCATCATTCCGGGGCAGGACCAAGACCCAGAGGAGGTGTTTCCTTGCCAGGAGGACATGAGTGGGCTTCCTTGCCGGGCTGTGAGGAGGAACCAGGTGCCCCACCGTGGGTTCCTGCAGGCTTGAAGGGGTGGAGCCCACCAAGGAGCGCTCCTGTTCCTGGCTCACAAGGGCTCGGATGGCAACCCCAGCACAGGAGTGGCCTGTCCTTTGGAAGGCCCTGGAAACTCCCCCACTTCCTCACGTTGTCTACTTTGTAGTCGCCCCCCCGCCCCACATCCCTCTCCCTGGAGGGTTAGAACCAAAGCCTTCCCAGGGAAGAGGGCCTGGAGCCCCAGGTGTGAGAAGCTGGTGTCCCCTCGGCAGCCCGGTGGGGCCGGAGGAAGCAAGGCCTGGGCGGCAGGGCTGGGGGTGGGCACATTTGGAGAAGGGAGCAGCTTCCTGGGTGTCCTGCTTGTTGTCCCCAGGGAGCTGACTCTGCACCCAGAGTTAGACCCGACGGGGCACTGGCTGCCTGCCTCCTTCCCGTGGGGAAGAGGAGCTTCCGAGAAACCCTGTCACCAGCCACCTCGGTACGGCCTGGCTCCATTCTCCCTCCTCTCCCTCAGCATCCCCAGATAAAGCACTTGCATATTTTCAGGCTGCGTCCTTAGCTCAGCTTACCTCCAGGACTCTTTCAGCGGTGTCTGATGTTAGGATGTCGACCCCAATCCTCCCTCCGCCAGGCAGAAGTATGTCCAGGAAGGCTGGCTTGGCAGTGATGTTAAACGTGTTCTGTAAGCCAAAGGAAACTAAAATAAATTTCCCCACCCAGCAGCCCCCGGGGCAGCAGGCGAACAATCAGTGGCCGCCCTTGTGGGTGCTTTGTGGGAACGCGATCCCCAGGGACACAGCAGCTGAATGGGGGCAGGGTGGGGGAGGGGGTACGATAGGGGGGGCAGAGTGGGGGAGGGGGTATGATGGGGGGCACGGCGCAGCAACAGCAGGAAGCTTCAACAGCTTGCAAACGCACAGTACAGCATTCGTCTTGGAGAAAAAAGCTTTCGGCCACATCATCCGCACTCTTGGTAGTCTCTGAATGAGTCCTTCCAGTTTTAAATATTTCTAAGCATCCTGAGAGGTCCCTATTACAGATTCTCTGTGATACTCTGTGCATGTGTGTGTGCTGGGGTTGGGTCAGGGTGAGGGCTGGGGGTGGGATGCTGGTTCAGCCGATCCTCCAATTCTTGGACCCCACATGGCTGTTCCAACAATTCAGTTCACTTCCGCCTCAATTAACCTGGAGTCAGCCCCAGACCCCACAAGTGAAAGGGCCCAGTTCCGCAAGACTGCCCCCATTGCAGCTGCCTGTTGCAAACGGGGTGCCTGGGCTACCCACCCTCCTTTCCAGCTGACTCCGAATTCAGGGGTTCCCAGGACTTCCTCTCAGATCCCAGAGTTTGTTAAAATGACACAAGCAACTTAGGAGAACTGTACTGACCATTGCTGATTTATTGTAATGGACACAACTCAGGATAGTCTAAGAGCAGGAGACTCCTGGAGGGGCGGGGGTGGGTGTGGAGTTTCCACGCCCTTGCTGTACGACCACCCTCCCAGCTCTTCCACTTGTTCAGCAACCTGACAGCTCCCCACACCCCACCAGCCCTGAATTGTTGTGGAGCTCCCATCTCTCGCTGTGTGCGAAAAACTGAACAGGCTACATTCCCTTTCCACACCTCACTCCCAGAATAAGGAAAATGGGCAGGGCCGGGGGCGTTTGGCAGTTAAGATGTTGCTTGGAACACCTGCAGCCGGTATCACACACAGTGCCTGGTTGGAGCTCCGCTCTAGAGTCCAGCGTCCTGCTAATACGCACCCTGGGAGGCAGCAGGTGATGGCTCGGGTAGGTGGGTCCCTGTTACCCACAGAGGGAGACCTGGACTGAATTTCAGGCTCCTGTCTTTGGCTTGGCCCAGCCCCAGCTACTGCTGGCACTTGGGGAGCAAACCAGCAGATGGAAGCTCTTTGTCTCAAGTTAAAATAAGGATGAACAGTACTGGTCACAGACTCTCAAGGTGGCTTTATTGTTTTGTTAGCATTACCAGGGATGAGGAGGAAGTTCCGTACCTTCCAAGGGATTAGGAGTCAAGAAGCCTCAGGAAGGAATCCAGGCAGGGCCCGAGTGACGCAGAACAGCCCTCATCTCACACCCTCTCCTGGGTGCATCACCTTTCCCAGACTCTAACCAGCACCACAGCCCCTCCAGCCCCCCGCATGGACGTCTGAGGGGGCCTCCCGGCTTCCATTCTCCTCCCCACACCAGAGCACTTTCCTAACAGCCGCAATAGCAACGCATTTTAAATGCAAACCTAAAGATGTTCCTCTCTTGCTTAAAACCCGCCAGGGTCCTTCCATTGCTCCTGGGAGATCCAACTCTTTGCCACTGGCTGGGGGTAAGTCAGCTGGCAACGGCCCCTGGCCTGGGATCCCAGCACCGCGGGTGGCGGCTTCACCAGCTACCACTACCACCCTGGTCCCTCCCTTGGCTTTTTATACTGATTTGTTTGGATGACTGCTTAGACGGTAAGTTCCTTCAGAGTAGGATGCTGGTGAGTTTATTTCCGACACTGCCCTGTACAAATAGACACCTGAATAATTGATATGTCATAGTTTCTCCAAATAATCTACCTGATTGGAAAAAAAAAAAAAACTAAGATAGTGGTCCCCAAAATGGAGCATTTACTAGTGGATTATTTCTATGCATAACCACCCTCTCCAGCCCACCACTGCATACTTACCCTACCCATATTTCAGCAAAGAACATTAAAGTCTCCACTGGGCTAAGGTGACCTCCTTCATCCACACTGTAGGACGCAGAGGCTAAAGGGCCACGCTGTTCCTTGCCAATGGCCAGGGTGGGACACGGGGCCTCCCAGCTGCCCTCACTTCCTTCCTCCTCCTCTCCAGCACGACTAACAGGTTTCCTCACCCACTGGAAACCTGACTCACAATCTGTGTCAACCGGCTCCATTTTCCCCAAGTCACCAACCACACCTGCCTTCTTCCTCATCCCCACCCCCCACACCCCAACCTCACCTTCTGTAAATCACACAGAAGACACTGAGATGGGAACTTCCCTCCTACTCATGGCCCAACCTGGGAAGCGGCCTCTTGCCTTGCGCAATCTCTCTGTCTTACCTTCTACCTAAGAGGTGTCACTCCTCCACCTGAGCTCAGGTTGTGCCCCGCCCTCCTTCCTCAAGTTCAAGGTCACGGACTCACTGATTTTCAAGGCTTCTCTGGCACACTCCCAACCACCCCATTGCCCACCTCTCCTCCTCTGCAGCTCTTTCCCACCAGCAGCAAACATATCCTCCTGGTCTCCCTCAGCATCAGTAAAACGGAGACTCAGGGCGGATCGTCTCCCAAGGATCCGAGCTGCCTGACCACTGGGGGGAGTTCTGTTTTCCACACTGCTAGAGGTGTGGCAAGAGGCGGCGCCACAGTGAAGGACAAGGAATGTGGTTTTTCTTTTACGTTGTACAATTTTAACTCTAGGAAAAGTAAAAAATAAAAGTTGTCCAAGAGAGTAAAGGTAATCATAGACAGAATTTGGCTGCACAGTAAAACATATTTGTGTGTTATGGGACAATGAAAACACAAAGGATCTAAAATCCTGGCTTAACAAAGCTGGGGGTACAGGTGTGGTGGAGGAGGTCATCAAAGGTGACACCTTCATCTCCACCCCCCCATAATGGTCCCTGGAGAATGTCTAAAAACGGAAGGATAAGAGACATTCATAGACACACTTCATTAACCTCCTGACCTCAAACATCTGAAGGTAAGCTACAACATGTGAAAGGCATTGCTTCCGGATTTAAAACTGCAGGGGAGGGGTGTGGCGTACTGACTAAGAAGCTTCCCTGGGAGTAGCCATGATGCCACAAGTACTTGGGTCCCTGCCACCCATGTGGGAAACCCAGTCCCAGCTGTGGCAGGCATTTGGGGGAGTGAAAAGCAGATGGAAGATCTCTCTCTCTCTCTCTGCCTTTCAAATAAACAATAATGAAACTATATATAAGCCCATTTTGCTTTGATTTTAAAAATTAAGCCATTTTATAACAATATGGTAAAGTGGAGAAATAATGGCATCAAAATATATTTATATGATGAGGAGGGGGAGGGGGCCTTGTGGACAAGGGGTTCAGCTGCCAGTTGGAATGCCCACACCCTTTGCCCACACCCTGTACTGAGTCCTGGTTCAAGTCACGGTGGCTCAGCTTCCAACCCGACTTCCAGCTGATGCACGTCCTAGGAGGCACTAGGATGGCCCAAGTGTTTGGGCCCCTGTCACCCCCCTGGGAGACGCAGCCAGAATTCTGGGCTCCTGGCTTTGGCCTGACTCAGCCCTGGCTGTTGCAGGCCTTCGGGGAGTTGAACCTGTGGAGAGAAGATCTCTGTGCCTCTCTCTCTCTGTCTCTGTCTCTCTTGCTCTGCTTTGAAAAGAGATAACATTTAAAAAAAAAGATATTGATAATGATGAAATAAAAGGAAGTATAAAACAAATCTTAAAAAAACATACGCTGGGCCGGCGCCACGGCTCACTAGGCTAATCCTCCGCCTTGTGGCACTGGCACACCGGGTTCTAGTCCCGATCGGGGCACCGGATTCTGTCCCGGTTGCCCCTCTTCCAGGCCAGCTCTCTGCTGTGGCCAGGGAGTGCAGTGGAGGATGGCCCGAGTACTTGGGCCCTGCACCCCATGGGAGACTAGGAGAAGCACCCGGCTCCTGCCATCGGATCAGCGCGGTGTGCCGGCCGCAGCGTGCTGGCCGCGGCGGCCTGGAGGGTGAACCAACGGCAAAGGAAGACCTTTCTCTCTGTCTCTCTCTCTCACTGTCCACTCTGCCTGTCTAAATAAATAAATAAATAAATAAAAATAATAAGCTGGGAGTAGTGACCAAGGAAGAATTAGATTTTATTTGAATTTTACTGGACTATTTTAATGTATTTATAGAACTAATAAAAATGCAAAAGCAATACAAAAACACAATTAGAGGGGGAAGTCAGCTTGGTGGAGTTGGATTGTGTACACACACACACACACACACACACAACTGAAATAAGCCAGCATGCTGCTGCCAGGTACCTCAGGAATGAAAAACTGAGAAGAATGCATCTATTTTTGTTTGTTTTTGACAGGCAGAGTGGACAGTGAGAGAGACGGAGAGAAAGGTCTTCCTTTGCCGTTGGTTCACCCCCCAGTGGCTGCTGCAGCTGGCGCACTGTGGCCGGTGCACCACGCTGATCCGATGGCAGGAGCCAGGTGCTTCCCCTGGTCTCCCATGGGGTGCAGGGCCCAAGGACTTGGGCCATCCTCCACTGCACTCCCTGGCCACAGCAGAGAGCTGGCCTGGAAGAGGGGCAACCGGGACAGAATCTGGCGCCCTGACCGGGACTAGAACCCGGTGTGCCGGCGCCGCAAGGTGGAGGATTAGCCTAGTGAGCTGCGGCGCCGGCCCGAATGCATCTATTTTTAAGAAACTTTGAAGCTGGGTCTGGCGTGGTGCTGCAGCTGGTTGAGCCCCTGACACCAGCATCCCATATGAGCGCAGGTTTCAGTCCCAGCTGCTCCACTTCCAATCCAGGTCCCTGCAAATGCACCTGGGAAGGCAGCAGGAGATGGCCCAGGTGCTTGGGTCTCTGCCACCCACATGGGAGACGTGGATGGAGTTCCTGGCTCCTAGATTCAGCCAGCCCTGGTTGGTGTAACCATTTGGGGAATGAACCAGCGAAGATCTCTCTCTCTGTCTCTCTCTCTCTCTCTAACTGCCTTTCAAGTAAATAAATCTTAAATAGAAAAAAGAAGCTTCGAAATCGTCCAGCACCGTGGGCTTCCTTTAAAACATATGCTAAAAAATGACTCCTTTCAGATCAAGAGGAAGAAGAGGAGATGTGGCTGACTTTCCCAAGGATGTGAGTGTGTCCTGTGGTTAGTCTGCCCCGCCCGGAGGGAGGTGTGCGCACCAAGCTCCACACATCTCCCGCACACTCACTCATGGGCCCTGATCACTTCCACACGGGGCACGGGAGACAGTCTGCAGAGCACATGAGGCCAACTCCCCGAGCCGGGCTCCGTCTCCGGAGCAGCGTTAGCCCAAGCCAACACTCAAGGCACGTTTGTGGAATGTGTCAACAATCAAGGTCGGGAGAAGGCAGATTGAGGCACACACAGGACAACCTTCCTGATTTAAACAGAACCTCCTGGGGCCAGCACTGTGGTGTAGGGGGTAAAGCAGCCACCTACAGTGCCAGCATCCCATATAAGAGCCAGTTCAAGACCCGGCTGCTCCACTTCCAATCCAGCTCTCTGCTATGGCCTGGGAAAGCAGTAGAAGATGGCCCAAGTCCTTGGGCCCCTGCACCCACATGGGAGACCAGGAAGAAGCTCCTGGTTTCTGGCTTCCGATCTGCGCAGCTCCAGCCATTGCGGCCAGTTGGGGAGTGAACCAGTGGATGAAAGACCTCTCTCTCTCTCTCTCTCTCTCTCTCTGTGTAACTCTGACTTTCAAATAAATAAATAAATCTTTCAAAAAAATAAATATTAAAAAACAAAACAAAACAAAACAGAGTGCTGGGCTTTAGCATAGGATATGGAAGAAAACACTCAGACACAGAAGGTTAGATCCAGAACCACAGCAGACAAAAGGAAGTGGCTCAAGCCCCGCCTCTCCCCAGCACGACGTGTCAGCCAACAGCTAGCCTGGAAAGAACACTCTCTCAGCTTCAGTGACAACCTGGGAAGAACCTGCAGGAGGGCTGTGCCAACACCCTCGGAGAGGGGAAGAAGGAAACATAACACAGAAAACACACACCTGAAGAATTATGCCCCGAAGCAGAAAATGATGGATATGCTAATACAGACATGGCTCCTCTGAACAAAGACCTCAAAGAACTGACAAAAGTCTTAAGAAAGAGGTAAGAGAACAAAAGACTATGAAAGGGAACTCGCAAAGTTCATGGGAATAAAAAAAAAAAAAACAGACGTTACAAAAATGGAAGCAGCAGTATTGTACAAGACTTTTGGATAAAATTACAAAAGCAAAAACACTCACAGAACTAATACCAGGTAAAAGCTTTTCAAGTTATCAGAAAAGAAAAATATTCACAAAGTTCTAAAACACTGATCCCCCATGAATGATTGCTAAAAAGCATTGACAGGGCCCAATGTTGTGGCATAACAATGGGCATCTTAATCTGAGCGCCGGCTGGAGTCCTGGCTGTTCTGCTCCCAATCCAGCTCTCTGCTAATGGGTCTGCGACGGCAGGTCTTGGGCCCCAGCCACCCACGTGGGAGACACAGACAGAATACCAGGCGCCTGGCTTTGACATGGCTCCAGCCCCAGCCATTGCAGCCATCTGGGGAGTGAACCAACAGATGGTAGACATCTCTCTGTCTCTCCCTCTTCTCTGTCTGTTACTTTATCTTTCAAATAAATAAATCTTAAACAAAAAACAGGGTCAGTGATGTGGTGTGGTGGATTACGTTGCCATCTGCAGTGCCAGCATCCCATCTGGGTGCCAGTTGGAGTCCTGGCTGCTTCACTGCCGATCCAGCTCTCTGCTATGGCCTGGGAAATCTGTGGAAGATGGCCCAAGTCCTTAGGTTCCTGCAGCCACACAGGGGAACCTGGAAGAAGCTCCAGGCTCCTGGCTTCGGATTGGCCTAGCCTCAGCCATTAGGAGAGTGAACCAGCAGATGGAAGTTCGATCAATCAATCTCTCTTTCTCTCTAACTCTGCCTTTCTTTCAAAAAAAATAAATAAATCTTTAAAAAAAGTTTTGTGCCCAAATAAACTTAGTTTTCCATTTCATTTCAACAACCCTTTTGATACACTCTTGTATTTTAAACCATCAAGTGCACCATTTCTTAAAGTGGAGTGGGCCAGTAAATATGTGTGCACCGTGAACCCCTGCCTCACCGAAATGTGCTCCAGTGTCTACACGTCAGGCCGAGGTATTCCTGCTCCCCTTGCTGCGATCCAGCTCAACACTGTCATGTTACTGCAAAGCCTCGTCTTTGTCAGAGCTCAAACTCAAACATGCAGGCATAAAAACGTCTCCCTTTAGGCAATCAGAATGAGTGATGTGCTAAATAGATGGAGAGGGCAAAGCTTCAGGCCCTAGATGGCAAGTGGCCATGGTTCTTTCGATGGACCAAGGAGAGGGAGTTCCCCAAGGTTCCATTGTAGCCACTGAATTTTCTCCATGCCTCAGCTACAAGAAAGCCCAGGGCAGGCCACACACCCACTTCATGCTCAAAGCCGCCCTTCTTTTTCTGCATTCCAAGGCTGTTTTCCCCTTGGTCGGTTTTGAGATGAATGATTCTGAGGCCACAAAAGAAGGTGTCTATTTAATAAAATCTACCAGAGGTAGATTGATGATCCATCTAGATCCTAAACTTGCAGGAGAACAAAATCGAAACCGCTCTCCAAGTCATTCGAAGCAAATACATTCCACCCGAGTCCAGGCTCTGTGGGCCAGCCAAGCAGAAGCACACACGTGCACACACGTGTCCACACGGTTAACACAGCCCCACGTTCAGCACAGAGATAACAGCCCAAGAACAGAAGAGCAAGCTTACCAGCTGTACCAGCTTCAAGAAATCAATGAAGACTTCACTTTTCAACACGTTCGGGTCCGCAGTTACTGGAAAACACGAACCGCGAGATGGGTTAGCCTGGGCTGGGCTGAGCCAGGTGTGTTAATCATTCTGTCCACCACGGTACGTTGCTGCTGCCCGGTGGTCCCCACTGAAGGTGAAGGAGATTGTGACCTCCCAAACACGGGAAGACCCACAAAGCCTGCCCCCTGCAGGCAGCCCTAACAACAACAAGAACCGCTCCTACCAAGCCGGGGTGATGGTGCTTGTGAGAATCTCACTCCATCCACGCACACCCACACTTCTCTGCCCAGAGGCTGGTGAAGTTAATATGAAAAATGAAAAAGCAAAATGATCTCTTTTTTTTTTTTTGTAGGTTTATTTCAAAAACAAAAAAACAAACAAACAAAAAAAAAGGCTGAGCCATAGGCAGAGAGAAAGAGAATTTGCAATTACTGGTTCACTCCTCAAATGCCTGTAGTGCCCAGGGCTGGACCAGGCCAAAGCCAGGAACCAGGAAGCTTGCATTAGCAGGAAGTTGGATGGGAAGTAGAGCAGCTGGGACTAGAACCAGGCATTCTGACATGAGATGTGGGCACATCTCAAGGGGCAGCTTAGCTGGCTGTGCCCCTAAAACATCAGCCCAGACGTGAGTCTAGATCCCAAGCTTAGCCAGACACTTGGCAACTTGGAAAGTTTCAAATCAACCAAGAAGCATTGAGAGCACCTCTTTGAATAATGGGAGTTCTCAAGAGGTTACCAAAAAAGGCACGCATGGCAGTCGGAAAGACTTAAAGAGGTTTACCTGCCCACATTCAGAGAAATATTTCCCCCTTACCTTTGTTCTTAAAGATTTATTTATTATTTGGAAGGCAGAGTTACAGAGAGGCAGAGGCAGAGAGAGCGAAAGAAAGAGAGGTCCTCCATCCGCTGGTTCACTCTTCAAATGGAAGCAACTGCCAGCACTGGGCCAGGTCGAAGCCAGGAGCTTCTTCCGGGTCTCCCACGTGGGTGCAGGGGCCCAAGCACTTGGGTCATCTGCCACTGCTTTCCCAGGCCGCAGCAGAGAGCTGGATCAGAAGTGGAGCAGCCAGGACTTGAATTGGTGCCCACATGGGATGCCGGCACTGCAGGCAGTGGCTTTACCCAATACGCCACAGCGCCGGACTCTCTCCATTACTTTTAAAACTCCAATACCGGATGGCGTTGTGGCACAGAAAGGTAAGCCTCCATCTGTGACACCAGCATCCCCTGTATCAGAGTGCTGGTTCAAGCTTCCGATCCAGCTCCTGGCTAACGCACCCGGGAAAGCAGTGGAGGATATACCAAGTGCTTGGGCCCTGCCACCCACCATGGGAGACTGAATGGAGCTTCAGGCTCCTGGCTTTGGCCTGGCCTAGCCCTGGGCTCTTGTAGCCTTTTGGGGAGTGAACCAGTAGACAGAAGATCTCCCTCTCGCTTTCCATCCCCTGCTCCTCTCTCCAATGCTCTGCCTTTTAAATAAAGAAATTTTAAAAGCAAAACAAGGGGCCAGAGCTGTGGCATAGTAGGTCAAGCCCAGCATCCCATATGGGCGCCAGTTCGCGTCCTGGCTGCTCCAACAGAGCTCCCTGTTACTGTGCCTGGGAAAGCAGCAGAAGATGGCAAAAGTACTTGTGCGTTTGTACCTGTGTGGCAGACCCAGAAGAAGCTTCTGGCTCCTGGCTTCAGCCTGGCCCAGCCTTGGCTGTTGCTTCCATCTGAGGAGTAACCAGCAGATGCAAGACCTCTCCTTCTGTCTCTCCCTCTCTCTGTAACTGTGTCCCTCAAATAAATAAATCTTTAAAAAAATAAATAAAACAAAACACCAGTAACCAGTGCCAGTGGCCAGAGCAGCTCAGGTATGAGCTGGCCACCCATTCCTCCTCGTCTGATCTTCCCCCGGACCCCACACGGGAGCTGAGCTGACTTGGGATCGCTGTGAAATTTCTCTCCTTTTTGCTGCTGCTTTACTGCTGTTCTCTAACGATTTCTACCAACATTCAAACTTGGCATGTACTGACCAGGCGATGCGTGCGGGGGTGGGAGGGTCCATTCCCAAACAACACCACTGTATAAAAGGCCAGCGCTCTTTTTTGAGGGGTACTTTCAAGGGGCAAAAGCCTCCAGCCTCTAGCTGCTAGAACAAGCATCCTCTAATGCAAGTTCACCAGTGTGACTATGGTGCACCAGGCCCTGGGCTAAGCACTTCCTGTCTTTCAGCTCATTTAATCTCCATGACAAACCCTGAAGGAAATATTATCTCCAAGGCTGGCGCTGCAGCTCAGCAGGCTAATCCTCCACCTAGCGGCGCCGGCACACCAGGTTCTAGTCCCGGTCGGGGCGCTGGATTCTGTCCCGGTTGCCCCTCTTCCAGGCCAGTTCTCTGCTGTGGCCCGGGAGTGCAGCAGAGGATGGCCCAAGTCTTTGGGCCCTGCACCCCATGGGAGACCAGGAGAAGCACCTAGCTCCTGCCTTTGGATCAGCGCGGTGTGCCGGCTGCAGCGCGCCAGCCGCGGTGGCCATTGGAGGGTGAACCAACGGCAAAGGAAGACCTTTCTCTCTGTCTCTCTCTCTTTCTCACTGTCCACTCTGCCTGTCAAAAAAAAAAAAAGAAAGAAAAAGAAATATTATCTCTAATTTACAAATAAAGAATTGAGGCTCAGAGGAGGTAAGCATATTGCCCAAGGTCACACAGCCAGAGAAGAGTAAGAGTGGGTTTGGGCTCTGGATCGGTGCCAGGGCCAGAGCTCTTAGCCAGGCCCTTAAGCTGCATGGTGACCTTCCTTGGCCTTGACCCTAATGACATGAAGGAAGACCAGGCCTGGAACAGCAATCCCTCAGACACTGCACAAAGGCCATTTGTACAAAGGCCAAGTGTTAAAGGAATATTTGACTAAGATGCGGGCAGACAAATCACATCAAATGGTTCTTGTGGTGCAGTGGGTTATGCCACCACCTGTGATGCTGGCACTGCACACGAGCACTGGTTCCAGTCCCATCTGCCCCACTTCTGATCCAGCTCCCCGCTAACGCACGTGTGCTGGGAGACAGCAGGTGATGAGCCAAGGACTTAGGTCCCTGCCACCCACGTGGGAAACCCAGATAGCTGTTGGGGCCATCTGGGGAGTGAACCAGCAGATGGAAGATCTCTGTCTGCCTGTCTCTCCCTGCCTTTCAAATAAAATGAAAAAAAAGAAAAAACAAAAATAATAAAGCCTCTATGCCTCATATTTCCTAAGACCTTTCCTATAAACCATTTCTCTCATCCCTGTGCTTTTTAAAAAAAAAAAAAGTTTATTTCTTTGTGTATTTATTTATCTGGGAGGCAGAGTGACAGGGAGAGGGAGATGGAGAGAGACTTTCCGTCCATTGTGGGCCAAATGCCCACAGCAGCTAGGACGGGTGCAGCTGAAGCCGGAAGCCAGGAACTCCATCAGGGTCTCCCACTTGTGTGGCAGGGACAAGTACTTGAGCCATCGTCCGCCACCTCCCAGCAAGCTGGGTCAGAAGCAGAGGTGGGACTTGATCTTGCAGCTCGACCTGCTGCACCACAGTGCCTGTCCTCCTGCATTCAGTCTTGATCCAGGTAACACTTCTTTGTTTTCAAAGCCAACATACAGCACCTGACAATGAATCTGAATAGTTTAAAACCAGATACAAAGAACACCTATCATACGATTACCTACCTATGAAATATCTAGACTAGGCAATTCTATAGAGAGAGAAATTAGAGCAGCGGGGCCAGTGTTTTGTGGTACAGCAAGTTAGTCTGCCACTTGTCAGGCGGTCCCAGTCCCAGCTGCTCTGCTTCCGATCCAGCTCCCTGCTAATGGGCCTGGGAGGCAGCGAAAGATGACCCAAGTGCTTGGGCCCCTGCACCCATGTGGGAGACCTGGATGCAGTTCCTGGCTCCTGGCTTCATCCTGGCCCAGACCACACTGTTTAGATAATTTACGGAATGAGCCAGCGAATGGAAGATATCTCTGTCTCTGCCTTTCAAATAAATGAGTAAATAAATTTAAAAAACAAAGGAATCAGAGTAGTGCTCACCGGGGCTGGGTTGGGGAGGAAACAGGGTGTGACCCCCACTAATGAGTACTGGGTTTCTTTTTGGAATGATGACAACGACCTAAAATCAGACTAAGGTGAGGATTGCACAAGTATATAAATACATTAAAAACTATATGACCATATGTTTCAAATGGGTGAATTTTATGGTGCTTACCTTATATCAATAAATCTATTTAAAATGCAAATACATACCATTTTGCAAATATTGTTCCAGCTGCTCTCTCCTCTCATTGGCCATAGATACAGTCATGGCCAGATAGTGCTTCGGGGGGAAGGGTGGCAGCCAGTTCCCAAAGACTCGCTGGAGCTGGAAGACCCAGAGAACACCCAGTGAAAGCGAGCAAGTGCCCCTCCTAGCACTTCACTTAAAAGGAATCCTCCCAGGGAGCCAAAAGGACAAGGAGAGGATAATCTTATTTTCTTAGGGAGAAATTTATTCCAGTACATGTCCTAGAGGGGCTATCAGACGTATCACAGACAGACAACTCCCAGGTCTACGTTTGGTTGAGTTGGGGTATGTCTTTATTTTTCATTTGTTTTACAAGACAACTTCCCACTCACATCACACAATATTTCTTTTCACAATAATTCATTCTGCAACAGTGTCTTGGATGTCACTGATGATAACTGGGAATTCTACCCTTCCACCCCACCGCCACCAAAGCGGAACGTCACAGCAAATACTCACCAGCTGTACTAGTTGCCTGTGGCCAGTGAGCCCTGAACTGCGGCTCACGTCAGTCTCTCTGGATTTCAGGGAGTTAGTGCAAAGGAGAGGGAATGTGAAATAGCTCACTATAATAGTTATATAAACTAGATTTAAAAAAAGCTTAGTAAAATTAATTCTACCTATGTATTTTTACCCTTTTAATGTGACTTCTAGAAAGTTAAGATTACGTATGCTGTCCACATTTTATTTCTGCTGGCCAGTGCTGGCTGCAGAATCCCCACAAGGCTGATGCATGATCCCAGTAGAAAGCCACACAGGCGCTTCCTCCCAGCCCCTCCACGTGCCCCAAGACCACCGTGACAGCCGTTTTTATGGACACCAAATGCTGAGTGCATAGAAAACAAATCTAAAATGAAGAATCAAAGTGTGTCTGCATCACTCCAGCCCAAGCCTGAAGGTGAGAAGGGAAACCACCCAGAACCCCAGCCGGATTTCAACACAGCGCCCAGGGAGCAGGGTGGGGTGGAGGGGCTCAAAGCTTACCATGGCCATAGTCAGTTGTTTTCAGAAAAATGAAAGCTGGTCCAAGAGAAATGAGGCTACCATCAGACAAGAATTTTAGCTCTGTGGCCTTTGTCACAAATACAGTATATATTTGTCATGTGTTTACCTTGCATGGATCCCAACTTCCAAATCTGGGGGAAATTGATTTCTCTACCACCATACTGGCCCAAGGCGAGGTCATCTCTTTCCCAGACTATGGTAGTAGCCTTCTAAGGCAGCTCTCAGCTCCTGACCTTGGCCCTTTCTGGTCTATTCCTAACCCAGCATGTGAGGTGACACGGGGAACATGTAAGCCATGTCATCCCACTGCCCTGCCCCAAATGCCCAGGGCTTCCCGTCTCACTCGAGTAAAGCCAACATCCTCACCACGACCATCAGGTATGCTGGCCACTAGCCACCTAGGAGCACCTTTAAATTAAAAGCTTAAAACTCACTTCCTTGGCTCTATGCATCGTATTTCAAGTGCTCAGCAGCCATGTGAAATATAGCAGGTTGCTACTGGATGGGGCAAGGCAGATACTGAGATTTCCCATCAGCACAGAAAGTTCCACGGGACGGTGTTGATGTAGCATCTAAAAAAGTAATGCATTTTGTTTGGTGGTTGTTTGATTGATTTTTAGAGCATTTGAAGGCAATATTTATTTTTATCATTTAAAAAATTTAAATCCTATGTCCTGGAGGGAATCCTGTGGCTCTAAAAGACACTTTGGAAATTCCTTACAAAGCTAAACAGAGCCTTACTCTATAATCCAGCAATCCTACTTCTAAGTATTTGCCCAACTGATCTGAAAACTATGTCCCTACAGACACCTGCATTGAATGTTTACAGCGGGTTTATTCATAATCCTCAAAACTGGAAGCGACAAAATGCCCCTTAACACGTGAATGGATAAAGAAATGGATATATCCACCCAATGAAATATTATTCAGCAATAAAAAAGAGCTGTCAAACCACAAAAAGATATGAATGAATCGTAAATGCATAGTACTGAGTGAAAGAAGAAAATTGGAAAAGCTACACAGCGTATGATTTCAATCGTAAGACATGCTGGAAAAGAATAGGGGTGGTGAAGAAACCCACAGCCCCCAAGGGTTTGAGGTAGAAGAGTCCTTCAGAGGGGAATCACGTGGAATTTGTTCAGGCAATAAAACTATTCTCTAGGATACTACACAGAATTGTAGCTTCCACATGACCATATGCATTTGTCAAAACCTACTGAACTTTACAACACAAGCTTAACATGTGCAGATATTTTTTAAAAATCATTTGGGAGGTCGGAGGAATCCCAGGAGAGAATGCAGAACGGGACCTTCTCTATTACAAGTGTACAGAACAATCCCACTGAAAGGAGTAAAGGGAAGAGGTGCTGATCGAAGTCTACAAAACTAACTAACGGCAAAGAAGCCGCCCAGATGTGAGCACCGTGCTCCAGCTGACGAAGGTGTTCCTCAAGGGAGGATGGCTTCACAGTTCCAGCAGAGCCAGGTGTACAGCATCAAACAATTAAGAAAGTAAATGGGGGCCAGCGCCATGGCGCAGGTTAATCCTCCACCTGCAGTGCCGGCATCCCATATGGGCGCCAGTTCTAGTCCCGACTGCTCCTCTTCCAGTCCCGCTCTCTGCTGTGGCCTGGGAAAGCAGTAGAAGATGGCCGAAGTGCTTGGGCCCCTGTACCCACGTGGGAGACCAGGAAGAAGCACCTGGCTCCTGGCTTCTGATTGGTGTAGCTCCGGCCGTTGCAGCCATCTGGGGAGTGAACCAATGGAAGGAAGACCTTTCTCTCTGTCTCTCCCTCTCACTGTCTGTAACTCTACCTCTCAAATAAATAAATAAAAAATCTTAAAAAAAAGAAAGAAAGAAAAGAAAAATAATGTGAATGATGAGACCAGCATTGTGGTGCAGAAGGTTTAACCGCCACCTGCAAAGCCAGCATCCTATATCACAGCAAGCATAGTAGTTTGAGTCCCAGCTGCTCTGCTTCTGATCCAGCTCCCCGCTGAAGCATCTAGGAAAGCAATGGAAGATGGTCCAAGTGCCTGGGCCTTAGCCACCCACATGGGAGACCTCGATGGAGTTTTGTTGTTGTTGTTGTTTTGACAGGCAGAGTGGACAGTGAGAAAGAGAGAGAGAGACAGAGAGAAAGGTCTTCCTTTTCTGTTGGTTCACCCTCCAATGGCCACCGCAGCTAGCGCACTGTGCTGATCCGAAGCCAGGAGCCAGGAGCTTCCTCCTGGTCTCCCATGGGGTGCAGGGCCCAAGCACTTGGGCCATCCTCCACTGCACTCCTGGGCCACAGCAGAGAGCTGGACTGGAAGAGGGGCAACCGGGACAGAATCTGGTGCCCCAACCGGGACTAGAACCTGGGGTGCTGGCGCCACAGGCGGAGGATTAGCCTATTGAGCCGTGGTGACAGCCATGATGGAGTTCTTGACTCTTGGCTTCAGCCTGGTCAAATCCTGGCTGTTGGGGCCACTGGGGAAGCAGATGAAAAATCTCCTTCTATCTGTCTCTCCCTCTCTCTGTAACTCTGCCTTTCAAATAAATAAATAAATCTTAAAAAAAAAAAAAAAGAAGAAATGGCAGATATCATGAGTCAGGTTTCTTAAGGTTGTAGCGAGAATTCAGAGAAGAGGAGGCCAAAATACCCATGTGATGATGCATTCCAGTTGGATATATTGGCAGTAACTCATGTTCCACTTTAATGTACAGACAGCTAAATATAAAACTATCTTAGCTATGTCTATATACACGGTTCAGTTTACATCCCTTGCTTGAGAAGTCTTCAAAGAGCTCACAGAAAATGAAATTAAAAATTAGTTTGTACTGATGCAAAAAAGCTTGAAATCCATGCATACAGAAGATCTTCAAAACACTCATGGAAAATGAGTAGTAGGAAAAAACTGCATGCACCTCAGAAATCTTTACACCAAAATAAACTTATCTTTCAATTGCATTTTCCCCTGTACTGGTTCCATCAGCTGTGAAGGTCTAGAAGCAGTTACACTGCTGGAGCAATGAACACACACAGTGCCCAAATCTTGGTGTCTAACACCATTCTCTGAAAAGCAGCTGGGATCTAGCGAGACATGGCCACTCTGATGACTGAAACAGGAAAGATACAAGATGGGGAGATGGGGGGAGAAGGTGGTGGTGGCAGCATTGTGATGCAGATTAAGCCACAGCTTGCAATGCCAGCATCCCATATTGGAGAGCCCATTCCATTCGAGTTCCAGCTGCTTCACTTCTGATCCAGCTTCCTGCTAATGTGCCTGGGAAGGCCCTGGAAGATGGCCCAAGTGCCTAGACCCCTGTCACCCAAATGGGAGACCAGGATGGGATTCCTGGCTCCTGCCTTGGGCCTGGCCTGTATCTGGCTCCTGTGATCATTTGGGGAATGAAGCAGTGGTTGGTAGGTAGATCGGTCAATCGACTGATCTCTCTGCCACCCTGCCTGTTGTCTTTCTTATTTGAATAAATAGATCTTAAAAAAAAAAAAAAGGGACCAGATGATCCTGGAGTCCCAGAAAGAAAAGAAGTATTCAAAACAAAAGCCTTAACAATGGGAGAATGTCAGAGACACAGGAGCAAACTTCAAGTGCTCCAGTGGGTCACAGCTGGAATCATTTGTTCAAGAAAATATAGCAGTATAGTTATATTTTATAGCTGCAGCATAATCCAAAGTATAAAATAATATGCATAAGTCTACTAGACATGGTGTTGAATAAAGAAACAGGAGTGACTGGACGCTCTGTGCAGAATCTCAGATCACCTATGTACTCGTTCCTCAAGGAGAGGGAACACCAATCGCCACTCTAAGTGTGTGCTGTCTCAGGGACTTCTCTCCAAAGAATATGCCACGGACAGGGAAAGGAGTAGCCTGACAAACACTACCTGAGGCAGGTGACCGAGGTCCACCCCAGTCACGCTCACGGCAGGTGCTCTCGATATGATGTGACGAGAATGCTGCTTTACCTCTGGGGTCCTTATCCCCCAAACCCATCACCCCGTTGAATCACGAGAAAAAAAAACAAGATAACAAAGCCCAGTAAGTGGACATTGGACAAAACATCTTCCCAGCATGCCTCGAAACTGTCAAGGTCATTCAAAGCAAGGAAAGGTCAGAGAAACTCCAGAGGAGCCTGGGAGACATGAGGACCAAATGTGATGTGATTTCCTGGTTAGGATCCTGAGCCAGAGATGGGACGTTGTGTGAACGCTAAGGTGCTATGGAAGTCTCAATAAGTTATGGACCACAGTTAATAATGTATCACTAGCGCTTCATTAACTGTAATGAATCTGCCACACTGTTAGAAAAGGTTAATGGAGGAGACTGAATGCGGAATATTTGAGAACTTTCTTGGCTATCTTCTCTGTAAACCAGGAGTGAGGAACCATTTTTCTGCAGGAGACCATTTGGATATTTATAACATCATTTGCGGGCCATACAAAATCATCCACTTAAAAATTAGCCTACTGTGGGTCAGCGCCGTGGCGTAGCAGGTGGAGCCGCCACCTGCAGTGCCTGTATCCCATGTGGGCGCCGGTTCAAGTACCAGCTGCTTCATTTCTGACTCAGCTCTCTGCTGTGGCCTGGGAAGGCACTGGGGGGATGGCCCAAGTCCTTGTGTCCCTGCACCCTCGCGGGAGACCCAGAAAAATCTCCTTGCTCCAGACTTTGGATCGGCCCAGCTCCGGCCGTCGCAGCTATTTGGGGAGTGAACCAGGGGATGGAAGACCTCTCTCTCTCTCTGCCTCTGCCTTTCAAATAAATAAATAAATAAATAAATCTTTTAAAATAAATAAATTAATTAACCTGTATTTTTATCAAATTTCCAGTCCTATCCCACCTGCCTTAGCAGGGCAAGACCGAATGATTTTGTGGGCTTTCTATAGCCCATGGGCCAGATGTTCCCTATCCCTGATGTCAACTAAAACCATTCCCCTAAATAAATTTCATTAAAAACAAACTGATGTCCCGCTCTTCTCTTAAAACACTGGAAAATCTGTACTCACTGGGCCCCCGCTTTCTGAGGCAACTTTGTGTTAGTGGAGACATAACAGCTCCTGTCACCTCCTGCCACCTCTCAACTGACCCTCATCTCATCAAAATTACTCGCCTGACCCTGTAGCCAGCGAAACCTAGCACAGAACAGCACAGCAACAATGGTTTCTTTGAGGCGCAGGAAAGTTCCCTGCCATGCGGGCTACTGTCACAGGCAATCCCATGGGTGCATCACCCAAGGCGAAAGCTCAAACACCCTGGCTTTATGCTAATTCTATTAAACACAAGCAGAAATCTGTCTTCTTTGCAGGAAATTATTTCTTGGTTAACTGAGTAAATGATCTTTAAAAAGCATCTTCGCAGATGTTCCCAAAGTGGTTCTAATCATAGCAGCCTTAAGACAGGTTCTCTTCACTTGTCCACACAGCCCCGTGGACAAGCAGGTTGTCTCGAGGGGGCAGGGCTGGTGAGGACTGCGTTCAGATGCTGCTGTTTTAATTCCAGGACAACCTCTCACACTGACTTCCCCGTCATGCAATTCTGGCCTTTCCAGTGACGAGAAGCAGAGGAGTCAGTTGGAAATGTCATCCCCCCCCCCCCCCGCCTCCTCTGCCACACTCACAGGCCTCCACACCTGTCCCTCAGTGGGGACAACCTGGAGCGAGCGGAATTATGACGCAGGTCCTTTCCGCAGTCTTGGGGTCTAATGTCCACGCATTCATCCCGGCTCTCCAGGTCCCCTGGTAAACATCAGATCCCTAGATAAAGGGCCATGGCTCAAAGCAACCAGGAGGGAACACTGGCCTGGACTTTGTCTGTTTTCCTACTTCTTCCGCAGAACAGCTCTGTGAGGGAGATGTGTGATCACCACAATAGGGAGGGAGGAAGGAGTCTATTCGGGAGAAAGAGCGGGGTGAAGTTGATTTGCAAACTCGCATGTACTCCTGAACTCTTCTTGAAGATTGATAACACCTCCTTACAAGAACAATGACCCCACTACCCAGAGCAGTACATCAGGCTCCTCTCAGGGACAGCAGGCTGAGAAGCCAGAGTGGGAAGTGGCTTCCGCACTCAGCCATGTGCTTCCCGGGTTCCTAGTTGGCCGGGACTTGAAGTGCTTGTATCGCCCTTTGAAAACGACAAAAGGAAGGCACACCCTTGCAAAAGGGGTAAGCGTAGGAAACGCAGACTAACCACTAACTAACTGCTTCTCGCCACTGGAAAGGCCAGAAATGCATGGCGGGGAAGTCAGTGCGAGAGGTTGTCCTGGAATTAAAACAGCAGGAGTCCTAACTTGAAGCCACGCCTTGCTCTAGAAGCTTTGTTCATTTTGAAGGGGCACGTGGTCCCGAGCCAGAGCCCGCGCTGCCACGGAGCCCACCCACCGCAAGCTAGCTCCCTACCAGGTGGGCTGCCGAGGGAATGGGAGCAGCACCTGCACGCCACGCCCTCACCTCACCTCAGCTGTGCGTTCCTGGAGCCGCTGGCCCAGCAACTCACCACCTCCTTTCGCAGGTAAGGAGACCCGGGCCGGGGAAGGGTCCCCCACCTCTCCCCGCCGGTCTCCGCTCCAACCGCTCACCTGCTCGTTCCAACGATGCAGCTGGCTGTAGCGCACCCTGCAGAAGAGGAACCCGTCCAGGTACACGGAGTACAGCTGCAAACACACACCCGACCCGATCCCCAGTGAGCCGAGCGTGCAGGCGAGCGCGGCCCCCGGCCCCCTCCCCGCCCGGCCGCACCCCGCCCGGCCGCACCACGTAGCGGCCCCCCAGCGCGTCGGGCCGCTGCTGGGACACCGGGATGCAGAAGTGCATCTTCATGGCTGGCGGGCCCGGAGCGGCGCGGGGAGCAGGACCTGCTGCTGCGGCGCGGCCCGCGGCTCTGAGGCTGCTCACAGACCCGCGCCCGCTCGCCTTGGACCTGGGCGTCAGCAGGTGAGGCGGCCACAGGGCCGCACCGCCCCTTCGTCCCCTCCCCCCGCAGCAGCTGGGAGCGTGGTCCCAGGACAGGTGCGGGCGGAGCGTGTCCGGGTGACCGCCCACCTCCCCGCGCGTCCAGCGCCCGCAGCCACCCGGCGCGGAGCAGGCGCCCAAGTGCTCGGCGGAGCCTGGGGCGGCAACAGGACAGAGACCCCACCCCCACCCCGAGAGCGCCAGGGTCTCCCTCTGGGTCCTTGGACTCCTGAGGTCCTTGAGGGTGGCGGTGGGGTATGTGGAGACGGATGTCGAATTCTTCGGGGGAGAAAGTCCAAGGTTTTTATCAGATTTTCAGAGTTCCTCAAACCCAGGAAAGTCCGCTTCGGCAGCGCACCTGTCCTGAGCACCGGCCTTACCTGGGCGTGGCCAGCGGTGCCCCACCCCCACCGCAGCGCCCGGCCAGAGGGCGACTTGTTCTCTGGGGGCGCAACCAGCCGGGGCACCCATTACCTGCCAACACCAGTGCACCATGAATTCGGATTTAGAAATAAATAAATGAGTGAGTGAGTGAGTGAATAAATAAATAAATAAATAAGGTATCTTAAGATTAGCACACTTGTATTAGGCTCAACTGTTTGTGTTAAACTTTGTTGACTGTAACTTAAAGTCTGCCCCAGTAGGTAACCCCACTTCCGCTTATTTAAGCTTTTTTCCCTTAACAGATCAGAAACCTCAAAAAACTGGAAGTGGCTGTGACCTGAACCCTGAAAAGCAAGCTCTGGTCTCAATTAGGTCAGCTGGGTTTGCACACACACTTTGTCCTCTGGCCTACCCACCTCAGCTTCTTTCTCCACAGGCTCTCATTTCTAGTTGCTGTGGAAAATAATCCTCCAAATACTTGCTTCAGCTAAATCCACACCGATTTTGTTCCACCTTGCCGTGGCGGCTGGGAGCTGGGGTGGGGTGGGGGGCAGTGTCACCTATCATCTATTTGTTTCTTCCGCCTCTCCTTTAATTGGCACCTGAGTTTTCCAGGTAGACATTGGATCAATGTCCTACCGATGGCAAGACAGGCCCAGGGGGTAGAGTCACTTTTCCAAGGTCACAGCAAGTGCTTCTGCATGCCTGAGTGGTTTTCTGCGTCACGGAAGTGGCCCTGCCATGGGGCGATGCCATGGGGCGATGGTTAAGCTGCCACTGGGCTGCCTGCTTCCCGTATTGTAGTGCCTGTCTGAGTCCTGACTCTGCTTCTGATTCCAGCTTCCTGCTAATGTGCATGCATCCTGGGAGTGATGGCTCAGGGGTTCCTGCCCCCCCAGGCGGGAGACCCAGAGGGAGTTCCAGACTGGCGTGGCCTTGGCTGTTGTGAGCATGTGGGCAGTGAACCAGTGGACTGATCGCTCTCCACCCACCCCCACCCTCTGCCTTTCAAATACAGAAAAATGAGTAATTAAGTGTTTGAAGTGTAAAATGCCCTCCGACCCTGGGGTAACAGGCATCTGAGACAGAGGAGGAAAGAGGAGCAGGACTTGCTGAACACCCGTGTTTCCTGCGTGCTCCTGGGACCAGGCTCTGGCTTGCAATATGCCACTGAACTCGCACTGCCACCTGTGAGTGAGGAGCCCTTGACAGCTCTGGTTTTATAGGCAAGGCAATTATTGGGCCACTGGAAATATCAAAGGATATATCTCTCGTCTTGTAGAGACACCAACTAATAAGCTATTTGGATTATATTAAAGGTGCTGTCAAGATGTGAAGTGAGGCTAAATTTTAAGTTAGGGTAATGTAAAATGCTACTGATACAAATGTCCAGAAGTTGCAAAAGTCCAATGATCTTGTTGTGTTGTTATCAGACAAGATGGTTATCTTAATGAGAAAGGCCCAGAGGCCTAAAAGGGACAAATGTTCTGTAGAATCTTACAGGTGCTTTCAAAAATACTGTGTGGAGTAAGCAAGTAACTCTTCTTGGTTGATGAGTTTATAATTTTAACTATGGCTATTTAAAGTGTTTTGTCATCCATAGTTTTATATTCTCTGAACACAAAAACATCAGACTAACTGCTCATGGAAGTTAAAAAGTTGTTGGTTCTGTGTTTAAATGTGTCCTCTAGGGCCCAGCACTGTGGCATAGTGGGTAAAGCCGTCACCTGCTGTGCCAGCATCCCATATTGGCACCGGTTCGAGACCCGGCTGCTCCACTTCCCATCCACCTCTCTGCTATGGCCTGGGAAAGCAGTGGAAGATGGCCCAAGTGCTTGGGCCCCTGCACCCACGTGGGGAGACCCAGAAGAAGCTCCTGGCTCCTGGCTTTGAATTGGCTCAGCTCCAGCCACTGCAGCCGTTGCCATCTGGGGGGTGAACCAGCAGGTGGAAGAACTCTCTCTCTGCCTCTGCCTCTCTGTAAAAGTGTCCTCTTTTATTTTGGGTTACAAAGGACTTTTACCCCTGACCCCTATTGTATTCAGTGCTTTGGGACAGTTCTTTTAGCAGATAAAGCCAATAATGGTCTATAGGTTCCAACTGAGAAAAAGTATGGTTAATTCAGGCTGCTAAGAAGAGGAAGTAATTCTAATTGACTGATGGTAATTTTTTAAAAAAGAGTTAAATATTTTAAGAAGCTATTACTGCAACTGCTTTATTGTTCTATGTTGTATGTTATACTTGTGTACAGATTGTATGTCTACATGGGAAAATTATTAAGAGCTCTGTTTTAATTGGCTTATAGATAAAATATTGCTCATAAATTTAAACTGCCCAAAATACCTTTTTGGTTCACATTACCTGAATCAATCTATGTATCAGATGTTTTAAATTTGTTGGTAGAAAGAAACTAAAAATGTTTAAGTCATTGATATGTTTGTGCTGGAGTTTGCTGGTCGAACAAATTACACTTGTGTTAGATATTTAAGAGATGTTTGCAAATACATGTACTCTTGTCCTGAAATTTATAGAAGGTTTTGGATCTTTTGGTAAATATTTTTATACGTTGTTATTTAAAATTTAAAATTGTTTGCTAAGTTTTCGCTTGATATTGAGTTACTAAGAGGAAGCGGGCTGGCACTGCAGCTCACTAGGCTAATCCTCCGCCTGCGGCGCCAACAACCCGGGTTCTAGTCCCAGTTGGGGCGCCGGTTCTGTCCCGGTTGCTCCTCTTCCAGGCCAGCTCTCTGCTGTGGCCCGGGAGTGCAGTGGAGGATGGCCCAAGTCCTTGGGCCCTGCACCCCATGGGAGACCAGGAGAAGCACCTGGCTCCTGGCTTCGGATCAGCGCAATGCACCGGCCGAAATGCGCCAGCCCTTGCGGCCACTTTGGGGGTGAACCAACGGAAAAAGGAAGACCTTTCTCTCTGTCTCTCGCTCTTTCGCTGTCTAACTCTGCCTGTCAAAATAAAAATAAAAGAGGACGCGATCTGGGAAGCCTGGCCTGCTCCCTCATTGCTCCTCTATTCTCCTCAGAGACGGGGAACCTGACCCTACTCTGAAGGGCTCTGCAGTGGGACACGCAGTGTGAGCTTTAGACCTGATAAAAGGAATGGCGAACATTTTTCTATAAGAAGAGCCTGGCCACACAGAAGACCAAATAGCATAGCCAAAATCCGAGCTCAAGTGATGATTTCACAGCTAGATTTACATTGCCAGGAGCACAGTAAGCAAGCAAACTACCCCCCTTTTCAAACCAAACTAAGGGAGAGAGAAAAGGTTTTACCAATAACTTCAAAATGTATAGACAGTTTGCAAAAGGTGGTCATCATGTTTGATCTTAAAGTGAGGACATAGCTTTCCTCTTGGGCGCTGTCCACTATCAGAGCATGCCTGTGACTGCAGATTGCTAGCTCAGGCCACCAAAGATTAGAGATGGACTGAGCACTCCCTTGGCCAACATTAAAGACTGCCTCTGTGGTCTACTTTACCAGAAACCAGGACGAAGTGGAGCACGCTAGGCAGCAGGATCAATGAAAGGATAGGTGGCAGGCCAATTAATGATAGCTTTACGCAGTGGTCTGCCATCAACGAGACCCAACAGGCCAGTCTGCCCCAAATGGCATTGGTTTTTGATGTGGAAAGCCAGGGCTTCAGATGGACACCGAAGTCCACTTTTGGAGAGTCCTGGCAGCTCTGCCAGCCAAGAGCTGGGTCACTGGAAACAGAACTTCCCTGGAGTCGAAGGACTCCCAGGTCAGAGCTGCAGGTCCTGTTGGCTCTAACCTGAAAAAGCCTTTCACTCTGCCCAGCTTCCAAAGTAACCAGAACTACGGAGGGGACGGCCAAGCAGGGTCAGTAACACTGCAGGCAGAACTGTAAGTTTCCTTTTAGAGATGCCACCTGCCTTCTGTTCAGGCCAGCTCTCCTCCCAGGTCAGCTAGGTAATGGAAGTCAACAGGTGCCCTCCCTCCCTTGTGAGGCCTCTTCCAGTACCTGGTGTGAGGAGATAGATAGGTCTGAGTCTCACACCTGGCCAGGCCTTAAAGCTCACTGATTATTATCAAGCCCCTCTTGTCAGTTTCTATTTGCCTCTCAATGGGAAAACTTTCTCATGGCTTGGACAGCATCTTCTTTCGGTTCTCTGACAGTGACTCTGTCCCTGTATTTAATCTGCTTGTTAGATCCGTTTTCTCCAGACCTGAAACAGTGAAGTTCTAGATGGCCTGCACACGACACCTTGGATGGAAGCCGTTTCTGCAAGCTGGCCCTGCGCCCCCTCGAGAGCCCACCTCCTGCTGGATCCTTCTTGATTGGCTTTCCCTACTCCGCCCATACTCAGCCTGAAGAAGCTGGAGCGGTCACTGTTGCGTACCCCTCCCAGAAGTCAGGTGTCGCTCCCCCTCTTCGTGGAGGAACGACACAGGACCCTGTGCTGTTCTTTTGTCTGCTCGGCCCTCCCCGGGTTTGCTGCTGGTTCTTCCCGGGTTGGCTACCGACCCTTCCACCTCCGTGGAAGGGCGGTGCCCCCTGCCACTTTCCCCACTTCCGCGGGGGAGCGGCACACCGCCGGCCGGCTCTCTCGGGGGCTGCACAGGTGTTCCTTCAGATGTTCCCCTTAGATGTTCCTGGTGCATGTTGTCTCTCTCCTCCTTTATAGTCCTCTTCCACCAATCCCAACTCTGCTACCAACACGCCGAGCATGCTGCTCTCCTCCAATCAGGAGCAGGATCAGCTCCTGCAGTTTGTCAAGTTGGTGAGAGGCAGTTGCGTAGAAGTTTATTCCTCCCCAGTGCCATATTGTGGGAGAGCAGATGCATAGAATAAGTCTTAATTCCAGTAACTTAGCCTAGTCTCAGTTGCTCTCCACAGTCAGGGTTCATTATTCTGGAGGAGCAGTCAGATGGGTTAATAGGCAGTCAGGTTGGTACCAGTGGGAATTGTGGGTGCAAAATCCTTGCTTCCCCCAGACTACCTTTAGCAAGGTCAGAAGTGCCTGCCTCCCTCCTTGGGAGCGTCCACTCTTATCACAAGAACAGCAAGGGAGTGGCGATTCCATCCCTCTGAGCTCACAGTTTACTGTGAAAACAAGTTACCAATGCCACCCCTTGGCAAACAAGATTGCAGATCAGCCTTTCCATGGCCTTGCCCTTGCCCTTGTCTTGTAACCGAACGTCAAGCTCATAGTCAAGGCTGCTTTTTTTTTTCCCCAAAAAAAATTGTGCTTAAAAACCCCAGTACCACCAGCCCCTTTGGGTGCTTCCTCTCTTGGAACCCCCCCCTCCAGGCCACACTGGCTGGAGGTCTCTGACTAAAATAAATCTTGTTTTTAAATACAAAGAAGAAAAAAAAGGGTGGGGGGGGAGTTGAGAGACTTAGGGCCATGAAGTTAGAGAGGCACTATGACGTAGTGGTTCGAAGGGTGACAGGAATCCACACCCAGCCTAGTGGGCCCAGTACGGGGCCTCGATGGGCAGAGGGGCCTGGCTCTGATCTGTCTCTGCTGTCAAATAAATAAATGAATCTTCAAAAAAATGTTTTTATTCTGTAGTTGATTGACTCCAAGGATGCACAAGCCCTAGATAGGTAGACTGGCTGTGTCACAATACTAGCTGACATTGAGACACTGTACGTGAAAACAGTCACTTAAGCTTCACACCCACCCGAAGTAGCTGTTGATATTATTATCATTTTACAGGGAGGGAAACTGAGGCACAGGACAGTTAAGAACGTTGCCCTGAATTGCAGAATTTGCAAGTGTTGGAGTGGGGAGAGGAAGGAAGCAGCCTGCCTCCAGGAAGTTGCTTTGTGAGGGTGTCTTGTGAGACCTGGACCATCACTTTACCAGCGTGCCTTTTCTGGATTTTTTAAACTCTTAATGGATTTTTAAATAAATAAATGTGCGTGCTGCTCAATTTCTGAATCAATGTATTATTATTATCATTATTATTATTGGCAAAGGTACCTTAATTTACTCTGTGCCTGGTCTGTGGTCAATAAAAGCTTAGCGTTCTTTCAATTTAGGAATACTCATCGAGTGCCTCTTAGGGACCAGGCCCCGCAGTGACACGGGTGCACGTGACGGCTTCAGTCCCCTAACCTTACAGAATCTGCGGCCTGGTTCACTGATGGGAAAAGAGGCAATTTCCTCATTGTGGCCCATCGTATTCTAGAACAGGGACATTACCAACTGCCTCGTGAGCCCCTGGGGTGTTATTTGCACGGGGCCACGCCTCTACTTCAGGTGTATCCTTTGATCCTTTGCTATTTAGGACCCATGGTCTTGTGGGGGTGTGGACCATGAGGCTCTGATTTGTTGAGCCTCTGGCATGGGCAGTGCAGAAGGGTCCAGTGTGGCTCCTAGTGGCGGGGGCTTGCCTGCACTGCAGCAGGCCATCCAGTGCCCCTGATGGTGACTTCTGGTCCCTCTTATAGCCCAGCTCTGAGTACCTCAGCTATGGGCCATATGAACAAAGGGACCTGAGAGCAAACTTGGAAACTTTTCCTGGTTGGTGGACAGGAGCCATAGGATGAGGAGGGAAGAGTTAAGTCTGCCCCTCCCACTAACCCCCTTCTATCTTTTTTCAACCACCAATGTCCTCCTCATTCCTTGAGGTGAACAGAAAAAGAGTTTGGGCAATGTATCTATCTTGATTTTACCTGTATTGGGCTGTGTTGAGTACCTTAAGATTCTTTGGAATTTGAAGAAATACACAGAATTTTAGGAAACCTTGGAGAGTTGCAAAATAGTACTAGAAATAGGTAGTTCTGAGATGGGCACGGTCCTGGGATGATTTTCTGTTCTGGAACAGCTAAACCCTGTGACTGTAGTTGATTGACTGGTGTCTACCAAACATGTGTGTCCACTTGGAACTTCAGAATATGACTTGATTGAAAAGTAGGGTGTGGATAGATATAATCAAAATGCAGTCCTACTGGATTAGGGCAGCCCTAAACCCGATGAGACTGTCAGGTGTCCTTATAGGACAGAGAGACAGACACACAGGAATCCACTGAGGAGAAAGCAACGTGGGGACGGAGGCAGAGATCCAAGGATTCGGCCACGAGCCAAGAAATGCCTGGGGCCAGGGTCTGGGAAGAGACAAGGGAGGAGTCCCATCCACTCAGTTTGTAGTGCTTTATTATGGCTGCCACAAGAAAAAAAACCGACACTGAACCTATGGTCAGCATCAGCCTCATGTCAGGATTGAGGTGGCTGGGCCGCCGGCCTTGCCCGTGTCTGTGAGAGGGCGAGAGCCGTGCAGAGGATGGAGATCTGGCTGACCGCAGGCGGCATGCACAGTGGGCCAGGTGGGCTCCATGCTGACGTTACAAATGGATATAATCCTGGCAACAACCTCATGAGCTCAGGCCCTTGCCACCTTTGTCTTACAAGAGATGGGAGTGAGGGGGAGGGAAGTGAAGTCACAGTATGTGAAGGGTCAGGATTCCAGTCCCCGCACACGGGCTCTGAATTCCTTGCTCCGAATCACTTGTCAAACAAAAGTGCTTCTTAGTCCCTTCTTTCAAACGGGAAGAAGTATAGAAAACCCAGGGGGAGGGGCTGGCGTTGTGGTGCAGCAGGTTAAGCCGCCGCCTATGATGCGGATGTCCCATATGGGCACTGGTTCAAGTCCAGGCTGCTCTTCTTCCAATCCAGCATCCTTGCTGATGCCCCAGGGAAAAGTAGCAGAAGATGGCCCAAGTGCCTGGGCCCCTGTCGCCTGGGAGTGAACGGAAGATCTTTCTTTCTCTCTCTCTCAGCCTTGCCACCCCCCATCCATCTCTCCTTCTCTCTCTGTAACTCTGCCTTTCAAATGAATACATTTTTAAAATTAAATTAAAAAAGAAAACAGGTGCCAGCGCTATGGCATAGTAGGTTAAGCCTCCTCCTGCAGCACCAGCATCCCACACGGACACCGGTTCTAGTCCTGGCTGCTCCACTTCCGATCCAGCTTCCTGCTAATGGCCTGGGAAAGCAGTAGTGGATGGCTCAAGTGCCTGGGCCCCTGCACCCACGTGGGAGATCCAGAAGACGCTCCTGCCTCCTGGCTTCAGATCGTTCCGTCCCTCTGAGGAGTGAACCAGAGAATGGAAGACCTCTCTCTTTTTTGCTCTCTGTAAATCTGCCTCTAAATAAATAAATAAATCCAGAGAGAGAGAGAGAACCAAGAGAGCCCACACTGGAGGGATGAGTCACAAAGCGGAATGACATCACTCTGTGGAAGTGAAGCTGTTGAGAATGACGTCATCGCAGAAGTGACCCGGGAGGGGCCCTGGGGATGCACTGCCCGGGAGCTTGGTTCCATGCAGGGGCCCCGTGCGGGCACAGCCTGGGTGTGGAAGGCTGCAGATGAAGATGAAATGGGGCTGACTGCCCCAGCCCCACCAGCCATCCAGGAAGACACAGACACGCAGCTCAGCCGGCTCCAGGACAGAGCGATCACCAGTGGCCCCCAACAGTGCACAGGAGGCCCGGTGACCCGGCCGATGCAGAGGGAGGTGGGAGGCAGGCAAGGCTTTCTGCGGGAGAGGATGATGGACAGGGATCCTCCCAGATCTCAACTGCTAGGAAAGCGAAGCTGTGAAAGCCGAGGAGGAATGAAGAAAGAAAAACACAGAACAGCAAAGGGCTTTTCATGCAAAAAGAACATAGAACGGGAGTCCTGGGATGCGCTCCCCAGAATCGGGGTGTCCTGGTGCAGGGAGTCTGGGTGACCTTAGCTGTGACAGTCCCTTCTTGGGTGTCGGCAGGGTGCCTTAGTGAGGCCTCTGCTGCAGAGAACCCTGGAGTCCGAGGTCCCATGTGTTCTTGCTGTGGGAAGCCAGGGTCCCCTGCAAGCTGTCCTCGTGCAGGAGATGCCTGGAGCCGACTAGGGCAGTGTGGAGGGGATAAACTGGGAAATATTAGGGGCACAGCAGAAGCTATGGATTAGTCACAAACAGCTCCTGTCCTCCAGAAACCAAAGGATAACTGGTTCAGGCACTGGCTACGCTGAACCGCTGTGTAGCCCCTTCCCTACCTATTGCCCCATCTGGCTGGTTACACTGGCTCCGCCTACGGTAGGTTTTCATTTCCTTTCTCGGGGATTCTCTCTTCATGGCCGATGGTCGCTCCTCACAGCTGATCATGGACGTGGCCCTTCTCTGTCCTGGGTGGCCACCAGGGGCCTGGAAAAACCGAACCAGGACAGTCCAAGAGCAAACATCCAACCGTTGCCTCCCACCCTGATGAAGCTTAAGCAGACAAAAAGACAACACATGGCTGCAACAGAGCAGGATCTTACACACACACACACACACACACACACACACTCACGGAAGCCACAGGACGCTTGGATTGCTCAAGCAAATAAATCTTTAAAAATAAAAAAAGTATTTTTGCCTTCTATGGAATTGCTACCTTTGTTCAGAAAAGCAAGATCTAGTCTTGTTACCTATACCCAAGATAGACAACCATCAGCTCTGTACAAACAGAGACAGAACTAAAACCACAAGCCGACATCTGGCCAGCACAGACCTTGTCTCTGAGCGCTGAACTACGGGGCAGCTTCGGAGAGGACCTGCTGCGGCCTTTGACACCCCAGCGAAAAGGACAATGATGCCCCTCCAGGCTGCCTCGTGTCCTGTAATTTTCGATCCTGCTCTGAAGCCCATACCTGAATCTAAACCCTGCTGAAGTTGACGCCTGTGCTGCCTCCACGGATGACTCAGCTTGAAACCCAGTTCTCGGCCAGCGCCACGGCTCACTAGGCTAATGCTCTGCCTGCGGCGCCGGCACCCTGGGTTCTAGTCCCAGTCAGGGTGCTGGATTCTGTCCCGGTTGCTCCTCTTCCAGGCCAGCTCTCTGCTGTGGCCCGGGAAAGCAGTGGAGGATGGCCCAAGTCCTTGGGCCCTGCACCCGCATGGGAGACCAGGAGAAGCACCTGGCTCCTGGCTTCAGATCAGCACGGCACGCCGGCCATATTGGCCATTTGGGGGGTGAACCAATGGCATCTTCCATACCACGGTCCAAGTGTACCCCACATCCCTGAGGGTCCAGAAAGTGACTCAGTCGAGTCCACAGCACATCCTGGCTGTGGGACTTCCCAGCTGTGCAACTTTGGGCAAGATGCTTCACCTCTCCGTGCCTCTGTTTCCTTATTGGCAAGATGGGTCTGGGAGCATCTATTCCCGAGGGCTGTTGTGAGGATTAAGTGAATTAACCCTGTCGGGTCCTCTGAGCAGCACCAGCACACACTAAGGTCGCCTACGTGTTAACCATTATTTTATTTCTCTCTCGACTCCTCTGCTCAGCTTTGGGGATCCACTCCCTGCCTCTCAGTAGGCTCCCAGCACACACGAAGCCAATCTGCATTCTGCAGGTAGATGAGAAAGACTGAATGAAGTTGCAGACTCTCTTCTGTTCCATGATGTAGATTCATGCACCTTCGCAGCCAGGCACTTTTCCAGGACCAGCCCCCAGCTCCTGGAAAGCAAGCTCAAGCCGGAGCCAGCATCCCAGCCTGGAGAATTCTAGGAGCCATCAGGGGCTCTGAACACAGCAGGTGTTATTCACCAGCCAGCAGCATTCACACCTAGGACTATTCGCGCCCTGATCACCGATAAAGCCGATAAAGCCGATAAAGCCGGGATCCCTGCAGGTGAGACCTGGGCATCAGCAGTTTGGAAAGCTCCCCAGGAGATTCCATCGTGCACGCAAGCTGAGCAGCACTGCCTGCGCCTAAACAAATGCCATGGGTGTGTGGCTGTTCCCATAGCAACAGTGCATCGCAGGTGGCACTGACGTGGATATTGGAAAACACGAGAGATGTTAATGTAACAAACTGACAAGGCTTGGGGAATGTTCCAGTCTGGAGGCCCTAAGGCACCAAAGCTGATGGCAGTCCCTTGCCCTGGCGCAGGACACGGGGTTTGGGGATCCCTGGACGGTCCTGCTCAGGCTCTGGAGTTTTACAGTTTGAGGGGAATGGTGACTTCCTCCTCACTACTAACACCCTCCCTGCTCTACAGACCCTCCCCCGTGAGTAAAAAGGGAAGGTAGGGCCAGGTGGCAGTCCGGAGCTGCACCTCACGCAGGGGCCCTGGCCTGGAGTCTTTGTGTGACTCCTGGAGGAGAACTGACACAGGGCTGGTAAGGAACCAGCCCTCCAGTGCGTGCTGCAGGAGGCGTGAGAAGCCAGGCCAGGAAGCATGGAAGCATGGGAGCCCCGAGGAGGCCACCAGGCAGGAAGGCCAGCGGTGTGTCCCTGGGGAACTTCCTTAACCTCGCTGTGCCACTTCCAATGGAACACAGGGATGGCAGTCCTGTGGTCTTATGTTTAAAATGCACGCTTTGGTAAGTTTTGTCACAAGAGTACCGCTGTGAAGCCAGCAGGGCAATACAGGCAGTGAACTTACCCACTGTCCCCAGAAGCCCCAGAAGGCACCTGCCGCCCCTTAGCAATCCCTCCCGCCTGCCTCTCTTTGCCTCCTCATACTCAGCAACCACTGATCTGTCTGCACTCTCAGGAGTTCTATGTCAATGGAATCAGTCTTTGAAAAGCAGGGGGAGGCCGGCGCCGCGGCTCACTAGGCTAATCCTCCGCCTTGCGGTGCCGGCACACAGGGTTCTAGTCCTGGTCGGGGCGCCGGATTCTGTCCCAGTTGCCCCTCTTCCAGCCCAGCTCTCTGCTGTGGCCTGAGAGTGCAGTGGAGGATGGCCCGAGTGCTTGGGCCCTGCACCCGCATGGGAGACCAGGAGGAAGTACCTGACTCCTGGCTTCAGATCCGTGCAGTGCACCAGCCTTAGTAGCCATTTGGGGGTGAACCAATGGAAGGAAGACCTTTCTCTCTGTCTATCTCTCTCACTGTCTAACTCTGCCAGTCAAAAAAAAAAAAAAAAACAGGCATGGGGAAATAAGTATAAGGAAAAAAACTATGCATGGATTTCAACTTTTTTGCATCATAATAAAGTTTTTAAAAAGATTTATTTATTTATTTGAAAGGCGGAGTTATATATAGAAAGAACGAGAGATGGGGAGACCATTATTCGCTGGATCACTTCCCAAATGGTCACAACAGCCAGAGCTGGGCCAGGCCAAAGCCAGGAGCCTGGAGCTCCTTCTAGATCTCCCACACGGGTGCAGGGCTAAGGACTTGGGCCATCTTTCACTGCTTTCCCAGGCCATAGCAGGGAGCTGGACCAGAAGTGGAGCAGCCAGGACTCAAACCAGCGCCCGTATGGGATGCTGGGGCTACAGACAGCCGCCTAACATGCTGCGCCACAGCACCGGCTCCAATTCCCAGGCTCTTAAGCACCTGCCACCCTCTCTCATCTCAGCTGCCGGCCAGAAGCTTGCGTCCCCCTGAGCACCCAGCCAGCTGTGCACCAAGTGGAGACCCTCCGGGCATGCGTTTGTTCAGTCTTAGAGACATCTATGCCAGCAACAGATAATCATAAATAGTTTACCCATTTAAAAAAACAAACTTTTGACTTTTGAAAATAACTCCATGAACATCAGCACCAGACACCTGTCACCGAGTCGTGCCTTTGCGTTGAGCGTTAAAGAGGTTAGAAATGGCGGCTAACGCCCCAGGCAGGCCTGTCCTGGGTGCCCAGGGCTTTGCCAGGACTGTTCTGAAACAGCCCGAGGGGCCCTTCCCTGCCACTCCACATCTCGTGCAAAGAAGATTCTACTTTGCTGGCAGCACCGAGAGCCCTGGGGGGCAGAGGAAGGGCACTTTCAGCCACGCCGGGCCCCTTTGGCACTACCCCGGTCCCTGGGCATGTCCCACCTGCTGGCCCTGTCTTACCATTCAGTTATCAGACTTTGACATGGGTTAAATAAACAAGAACCTGAGGCCACCAGCTTTTCCGCAACTCTAGCCAGGGCGGCGTCGGGGCAAGGGGTGGCTGGCAGCCCCGGCCAGGAGCTGGCACGAATACCGACAGGGTACCTACTGTGTGTCTGGTGCTGTTCACCACCCGGGGGTGCACAATGGGTGTGCCAGATAAGGCTGCTGCACTCCCACAGCCGCCCAGTAAGGAGCAACATGAGGGCAGCGGTGCCAGGGACACAGGTGCAGGCCCTGGGGGAAGCAGCTCTGGATCTGGGACAGGGAAGGCGCTCCCGGGGCCAGAGGCATTTAACCGAAGCCGGAAGCAGGAGCCTGGATTAGCTGACCCATGAGGCTGTGTGGGTGGTGAGTGGAGGCAGAAAAGCAGCAGGTGGGAGAAGGCCTCTCAGAGAACAGGTGCAGCGGTCCTTCTTGTGCTGTAGAAATAAGGAAAGAGCTGTGGAGAGAGAACCAAGCAAAGCAGGTGCACACACGACGAGGGGCGCCCAGGGCCGGAGGCCCTTTAGAGAAGCGGGAGCCTGGGGCTTTCATAGGCAATCTGACTCTCCTCTTGTCTATGTTGTCATCTAGTGTGGCAGCCCGGACTCGGGGTGTGGGGCCCTTGCTGGTTGCGCTGGGGGCCGACCGCCAGTCGGGGAGCAGTTGGGGGTCGGAGTGGTCAGGCTGCTCCAGCGATGGCTCCTGGAGCCTGGAAGCCGGCATGATTGGTCTCGCGGGCGTGCAATCCAGGAAAGTGGGCAAAATGAGGGAGGAGCAGGCAGAAGTGCGCCGTCTCTCGCGAGCACGCCTATCCCTGCCTATATGCCCCATAGCAAGAAGACCCGTGACCTTGAGCGGAAGAACAGGAGGCCTGTGTGTGTGTGTGTGTGTGTGTGTGTGAGCACTAGGGGCCCTGTGGGCCTCCTCGTGAGTCTTGTGTTGCTCCACACAGCCTACCTCGTAGAATCTTCCAGACAACACCATGGTATGGGGCCGCACGCCGGGCTCCAAGAAGGAAGCCGATGAGCTCAAGGACGTGCAGCCGGAACCCACAGCCATCGCCCTCTGTACACAGCATTTGACCATGTCCCCCACTTTACCCCTACCCATCCTCAAAACTGTGGCCGTTGGCAAGAAGCAGCAGCTGAGGCTCAGGAAGGGTTTGCTCAAGAAAAAAACCATCAGAGCCAAAGGCCAGCGTTCTCCAAAGCTCGCTCGCTCGCTCTCTGCCTCGCTCTGTGCCTCGCTCTCTGCCTCAGCAGTGGCTCCCAGGCTGAGCTGGGAGGAGGTGCTAAGGAGCTTTGAGAACACTAAAGGGTCTGGCCTCATCTACTCCTACCCCGGTGATCCACTCAGTGAGCCCTTGGGCAACCCACACAGCTCCAATCACAAAGTCGGGAGGTAGCTCCTGCTTCTCCAAAGTGGGAGACCCATGGTGGGGGCGGGCCTGAGCCGGGAAAGGAAGCAGCTGCTCAGCCAGGTACTGGGTGGTGTGGGGTGCGTGGGCTCAGCACAGGAAGTGGCTGCCAGGATGGGGATTTTAGGGTGAGGGCTGAATCCACTGTTGGTCCAGTCATGCACCCTTTAACCTGTATGCAACTCTGCCCTTGGTAACAATTTTAAAAGTAAAACGAGAGGGCTGGACTACATCACTTCTAAGGCCCCTCCCCCTCCATCATGCCGTGCTGTGCTGGAACTTCTGATTAAAATGCAAACCCAAGAGAGGTGTTGCCTTCGAGGCTAAGACTCTCAGAAGGACTGGTCAGCAAGCAAACACTCTGGAATTCAGTTCCCCATTCCTGAAAGGCGTTTAGCCGGACAGGCAAGGGCACAGGGACAGACACTGTGCTGAGCCCGCCTCTCTCCTCTTCTTGCCCAGCTGTCACTGCAGTCCTGGCCGCTGGTGGTTGTTATTGTCCCAAGTTTAAAGACCAGAGAGACTCACAGCTGATGAGGGTCAGAGCCTGGCTCTGAGTGTGGAAAGACCACAGCAACTTCTTGTGTTGACCTTTGATTAAAGTCCGCCCCCCTGAAGCATAGTCTGCAAATTTGATGCAAGGGGAAGAACTTAAAAGACCAATCAGGGGGCCAGTGCTGTGGCACAGTGGGTAAAGCCACCGCCTGCAGTGCTGGCATCCCATATGGTGCCGGTTCGAGTCCCAGCTGCTCCACTTCCAATCCAGCTCTCTGCTGTGGCCTGGGAAAACAACAGAAGATGGCCCAAGGGCTTGGGTCCCTGCACCCATGTGGGAAACCCGGATGAAATTCTTGGCTCCTGGCTTCAGCCTGGCACAGCCCCAGCCGTTGTGGCCATTCAGGGAGTGAACCAGCAGATGGAGGACCTCTCTCTCTGCCTCTCCTCTGTCTGTAACTCTGCCTCTCAAATAAATAAATCTTAAAAAAAAAGAAAAAAGAATACACCCTAGACGTGGCGAGCAGAAAGGGGAGATGGACTTTAACAGCACAGGGGTACTTAAGGGACTGATGGGCAGGTGCTGGCTGGGTCTTGAGAAGGGGCGGGTCTTAGAATGGGGAAGTTTCTGGGACTCTCTGCTTCTCTGTTCTCTCTGCATCTGCTAACCAGCATCCTCCAGTTCCCTACATCTCCTGGCACAGTGCAGCCGCCTGACAGCTCCCTCACCCCACCCAGCTTTCACCTGGCCCATGTGAGTTCCAGGTGAGTGATTCAGTCTGCGGGGGCCCTGGCTCGATGTTCCTGGGGAAGAGCTCTGCACAGAGAACACGGCCATGCGTGTTTGCGTGTGCACACGCGCGTGTAGAGCAGTTTTGACTTACACGGACATAACACTCTGAAGCTTACTTCCTCTTCCTAGTCCTACTTTGCAGAATTAAAAAATGCACCAGTGATACTAATCATTCGATCCCAGTTCTAGGAGGTCTTTGGTTTGGACTAGGTCCAACTGGCCGAACCAAAGTGAGATCACTGGTGCTGATGCCCCCGTGCCTGACCGGGCAGGCAGGCGGGAGAGCAGGAGGGACCGGCCCAACCCCTGGCCAAGCCTGTGGCAGCTGGCACAATAGGGGAGCTCCCTCTGCTTTCACTTATACAAGGAAAGTAACTTGGGGACGACGGCCAGGCCACTTTCTGTTCTGTTCTGCTTTTCTCAGCCTTTTCTGTCTATAAAACCAACCTCCTCTGCGTGACTCCTTGAAACACTCACTCTGTTTAAGGAATGGGCTCTTGCTTGGTTCTGGAATTACAAATAAGAGCTAGGGGGCCGGTGCTGTGGTACTGTGGGTTAAAGCCCTGTCCTGAAGCGCTGGCATCCCATATGGGCGCCGGTTCTAGTCCCAGCTGCTCCTCTTCCGATCACACTCTCTGCTACGGCCTGGGGAAGCAGTAGAAGATGGCCCAGGTCCTTGGGCCCCTGCACCTGCGCCGGAGACCCGGAGGAAGCTCCTGGCTCCTGGCTTCGGATTGGCGCAGCTCCAGCCGTTGCAACCATCTGGGGAGTGAACCAGCGGATGGAAGACCTCTCTGTCTCTACCTCTCTCTGTAACTCTGTCTTTCAAATAAATAAAATAAATCTTTAAAGAAAAGAAAAGAGCTATTGTAGGCATTTGGGGAGTGAATCAGCATGTGGAAGATCTCTATCTGACTGTCCCCGTCTTTCTCTCTCTGCCTTTCAAACAAGAAAAATTAACAATTTTTTAACTTTATTTTTGTAATTTTGTCTTTTTTAAAGTGGTTTTTCCTTTTTTTTTTTTTTGAAATGTTTATTTATTTGAAAGGTAGTGCAACAGAGAGAGAGAGAGAGCGAGATCTTGCATCCGCTGCTTCACTCCCCCAAATGGTTGTAACATCCAGGCCTGGGCCAGCCTGAAGCCAGGGACCAAGAACTCCACCCAGCTCTCCCACGCGGGTGGCAGGTGCCCAGTCACTTGGGCCATCTTCTGCCTGCTGCCTTCCCGGATGCATTAGCAGGAAGCTGAATCGGAAGTGGGGCAGCCGGGACTCAAACCAGCTCTCTGATATGGGATGCTGGCATCTCAAGCGGTGGCCCAACCTGTCATGCCACAAGGCTAACCCTGACATTTTGTCTTTTGATATAACAAAGTAACGATATAGAAGAGAAAGGGTTAAATTACACACACACACACACGCACACACACACGCACACACACAAACACATATATAACTGACTTTTGAAGTTGTGCTAGTCTTATTTTTTTTGTTGTCACTTATGTCAGACACTAAACTCAAACAAAAACAAAATGTAACATCTGCGCCGAATAGGCACTACCGATACTGTCTGACTTCAGGGGCTCACAGATCCAGAACCTCAGGAAATATCTTGGTTCCATCTATCGATGGCAGCCTCCATCCGGCTGGGAAAGATGTCCACAAGGAACTCCAGTCAGGGGGTGGTTCCGGCACTTAATCCCAAAGCAGTGCGTCTCCATGTGGGGAAAGGCTTGTCAGTAGCGCCCCCTAGGGAGCATCTTGAAAATGTGTAGGCATGATTTTGATTGTCAAGTCCTAGGTAGGGAGCTACTGCTTGCAGGCGAGCTGCAAAGCATGGGGCGATCCCTCACACACAGAACCTTCCTGTTCCCCACGAAGGTCTCATGTCCCGTGGGACATTTATTTACAATGAACCGAGTCTAGACTTAACCCCATTTTATAAAAGGGTACTTCAAAAAGTTCAAGGAAAATGGCGCTAAAAGGTCGGTTTATTCTGGTACAAGAGATGTTTGACATGTATACATAGTTTTTTTTTCCCTACTGTACATGTCCCATAAGACCTCTTGGATATAAACAAAGGCTGTCTTGCAGTTTTACTAGAGCCTGAATGGTACCGTGTGTAAAGGGAGGGAACGTTGTATTTTACTTAGCTTTCAATCTTATCCAAGCACTGGTCCCCGTTTCACTGCTTTGGAAGTCATGTCGCCAATGTTAGCATCTCGTGGCGCTGGAGGTGTCCTACTGCTCACCTGCCCACGCCCTCCATCTACCGCGGCCACACCCACGGTGATTCCCTGGTCGTGACTTCTAGTGTGGGCTCCCCTGTGCATTCACATAGCGAGGGGCTGTATTTGATTACAAACTGTTCTTATAGCTAGCTTTGCATTTTATTATTTTATTTGTTTTTATTTCTCTTGTGGGTTATAATTGGTACACCATTTTGAATGGCATGTGCGTTACCTGTGAATTCCCTTTCAGTATATTAAAGGATTAGTAATGAGGCTGGTGCTATGGTGTAGCGGGCTAGGCCTCCCCCTGTAGCACCGGCATCCCATACGGGTGCCAGTTCATGTCCCGGCTGCTCCTCTTCTGATCCAGCTCTCTGCTATGGCCTGGGAAAGCAGTGGAAGATGGCCCAAGTCCTTGGGCCCCTGCACTCTCCTGGCTCCTGGCCCTTCTTGGGCTGGCTGGCTAGTTGGGCCCCTCCTTGGGGTGTGGGAAGGGAGGGAAGCAGAGGAAGTAAGACCCCAAGATACACACAGAGCCCCCTCCCCACCACAGAGGCCTGATGGGGAGGTGGGCATGTTAGCTTACAGAGAGCAGAGGGGAATGGGTGGGCCAAAGCTCTGATTGCACAGAAAACCCCACAGGCACGTGACTTAGAAACCTAAGCAATGCAAGTGTTGGGGAGATACCCCTGGGCCCCAGCCCCAAAACAAAACAAACCCAGAGCGCCCGACCGCAGAGAAACAGGAAGTTACCATCGACACGCCAGAAACAGCGCGGGGGAAGCCACGATCCCCTCCAAACACCGTGGAGGCGGCACCGCCAGCACAGCTTCCTGCGTCGAAGCCGCCAGTGCTGCAGCTCTGCCCTGCCCACGCGCGGTGGGAGACAACCGCGTGCGCCCGACTGGCTGCACTGCCAGGCTCCCGGCCCAATCTGGAATCGGTCCCTGGGAAACAGTAGCAAAGCACTGCCTCTGGGAACCACTGCCTGCGCGGAAGCAGCTATTGGTAACACATAAGGGCACTCGAGGGAATTGCATCCGCTCGCCTGTAAGAGCCACGTAGTGCTCTTCGCAATTCCGAGCCCATCTGGACTTTCCGCTTTGTGGGCTGCAGCATATATATATGGATGGATAGATAGATAGATAGATAGATAGATAGATAGATAGATAGACAGACAGATTTTATATATATATATATATATACACACACACACACTTTTTCTTGGTTGGGTTTTGCATGTACTGGAGAGTGAGCAGTAGAGCTTGGAACATTGATCTTCTAATTTGCAGATGGAGGGGCTACAACATGGTTAGTACTTCATTGTCCTTTATTCGATAACCAGCATAGCCCATGGCCTGGCACAGCACATTGGGAGACAAAGGCTTGAGCCCCACTGACTGAGATGCTGAGCGGCCCGGTGGGCTCTCGCCCCTGGCCCCTCCACCTGTCAGCCCTGCTCTCTTCTCCCGGGCCTGCCAAGCACATCCCACCTCTGGTCCTTGTCTGTTGCTTCCCTTCCATCCCCAGACCTTCATGAAGCTCTGTGTTTGCCACCTCCTCAGGAAAGCCCTCTCTGACTACCCCAGCTAAAATAACCCCTCCCCATTTCCCTCCCAGCCCCTTTTCTCATTCCAACCTTTTTTGCCTCCAAACTCAGTTGTGTTTTTCTTCAAAACATTATCATTATTGAGGCAGTGGAATAACTAATGGTTATTTATTAAATGTTTCTTATTTATCTGAAATTGCTCTAAGTATTTTACAAATACTAAGGAAATATTTTTATTTATTTATTTGAGAGGCAGAGAGAGAGAGAGAGAGTTGGAGAGATGGAGACATTCCATCTGCTGGTTCACTCTCCAAATGCCTGCAACAGCCAAGGCTGGGTCAAAGCCAAAGCCGGGACCTGGGAACACGACCCATGTGGGAGACCCAGTTACTTGAGCCCTCACCGCTGCCTTCAAGGATCTGCGTTGGCAGGAAGCAGAGCCCCGGGGGGATTGGACTCACACTCTGATATCAGGTTCGAGTGTCAACCCCCAAGGCTAAATGCCCACTCTCCTCAGCGCTAAGTCTTGGTTGGTTGACATCAAATAGCAGAATGTTCTGCCTATGAAAAACTGCTGCCGAGAACTAAATACAAAGGGGATCTGTCTCCTGGGCCCATTTAGGCTCCACACTGGCCCTCCAGAAAGGCGTCTGCAGGCCTCCCGTTTTGTACAGCATTCCAGGTGGCTTCCATGTCCACACCCGGTGCCAGACCTTGTGGAATCAGGATTCCCGAGGTGCAGGCCCTGTAGAAAGCTCCCTGGGAGATCCTGCTGCTGCCGGCTGGCTGGCCAGTGTTTGGGAGCATTCACCAGCCCTGTGCTTCTCTCCAAATCTCAGGCTGAGCAAATAGTCTCTTCATTTTTAATTGGCCCTTAGCTTCTAGCGCGGAGAGGAGTAGGAATTTAATAAAGACCTAAAGGGGTCTCCCATTGAGACAAATAACAGAGTTGTCATCTGTCTGTTGTTTTTTGATCTCTGTCTAGTGAGGGTGTGGAAAATTCCACAGATGATGAATTGGCATGCAATGCCCCCCTGTGGACTGTTGCAACACCAAGTCTCCGTGTTGGCATCGCTTTCACATCTTTTAAACAAATAGCTTTCCTGTCTGCCTCATTTCGTTGTCAGCTTGTCCGTCTTAGCCTGCCAGATACAGAGGTACAAGAGGAGAAAACCCTCCTTAAAGGTGAGGGCCGCAGAACTGCTGGCAGGTCGGGATCAGATGCCCCCCAGGAAGTGACATTCCGCCATCTCTGCTTCTTGCGGGCGGTCGCCATGACGCAATCCAGCTGTGCCGTTGGCCATTTCAGTTGGTGGGGAGAGCACCCTGGTGGGGTCCCCGCGGCAGCGTTGCCTGCTCCCCGTGGCGGGGACTCTCTGCGACCCCTGCTTCTCGTTCGGTGTCCGCCCCTCACTGCGTGGACCGTGTCTTCAAGCGCTTCCTCGCCACTCACAGCGTGTGCTTTCCACATCAAAACAACCATCAGCACCATCCGAGGAGAGGGACACTGCGTGGGGGAGCCACCACGAGGTTAGGGCAGCTGTCCAAGGTCACGGTCAGCTGGGCGAGAAACGCTGGTGCCACAATATGTGGCCTGCCGCTTGCTGGGAGCATCATGTCTCATGCCCCAGGTTCCATCCTGTTCCTTGCTGTTCTCCGGCACTGAACCTGGACAGGTGTTTCCATCTCATGGCTCCTTGTAGTAGCACTTTCAATTAACACATTTTCCTTTTAACAAGGGCCTCCCAGCAGTGAAGCCGCAAACCCAAAAACCAAAGTCCTAATGCTGGCATTTCAAGTGCATTGGCTTGCGTGGGGGTGACAGGGTATCCACTTGGGCAGACACTCCTTCCGGGTGGCCCTCAAAGCACCACCACAGTAGCGTTCACTCCGACTTGCTCAACACCTCTCTGCTCGCCAGTCTGCGTATTGGATCTCTGTTCGTCCTCCTGATCAACCACCATGCAAATTATTGGGCCATTCTACAGCAGAGGAAATGAAGTCGGGCTCTGTGTGCCCAGTGGTGTACTGCCTTGCCCTCGTGCAGCCTTCCGGAAGCTGTCTCCCTTAGCATCTCGGCACTTCCTGTCTTGGCTGAGCCATGCTCCCTAACAGAGCATCTGTAAACCCCTCGGGGACTGGATTGCACTCCGTGTTTCCTGCAGCATCTGCTTTGCTCATGGAGGTGCTTAGATCTGTTGTGGCTCATTTGCTGCAGAAATGTTCTAAGCACTCAAATATACACTTTAACCATGCCCCAGATGCTCACCAGGACTTCTGTGTGGTATAATGATAGTCGGCAAAGTTGGCCATATCAAGTACAATTTTTAACTTGCCTTTGGGCCAACTTTTTATTTTCAAGATTTATTCATTTATTTAAAGAGTAGAATTACAGAGAGAGGGAGAGACAGAGATCTTCCCATCTGCTGGTTCGCTCTCTAAATGGCTGGGTCAGGCCAAAACCAGGAGCCAGGAACTCCTGCCTGGCCTCTGATATGGATAGCAGGGGTGCAGCTACTTGGGCCATCTTCTGTTGCTTTCCCAGGCACATTCGCAGGAAGCTGGATTGGAAGTGGAGCAGCCAGGACTTGAACAGGTGCTGGCATGGGAGATGCCGGTGTCACAGGTAGCAGTGTCATGGGTGGCACTGCACCACAGCACCATCCCCAGGCCAACTTTTTAAATGTCCAAACCCAGTGTGTGTCCAGTGCTGGGTTGTCAGGTCATCAACCTTGGCCAAGGAGCTTTCTATGACAAAACACAACTCAAATGAGTTTGCACATTGGCTTTCCCTTCCGGGCATGGCTTGGGAAGGCTTGGAGAACTGAAGGTAGAGCTCCTGCACTTTGGGGCCTGGGTGTGGAATAAGGGACCCCCCACCCTGATCCCAGGCAGGACTTTTTTATTTTTATTTTTTGACAGGCAGAGTGGACAGTGAGAAAGAGAGAGAGACAGAGAGAAAGGTCTTCCTTTGCCGTTGGTTCGCCCTCCAATGGCCGCCGCGGCTGGCGCACTGCGCTGATCCGATGGCAGGAGCCAGGTACTTATCCTGGTCTCCCATGAGGTGCAGGGCCCAAGTACTTGGGCCATCCTCCATGCACTCCCTGGCCACAGCAGAGAGCTGGCCTGGAAGAGGGGCAACCGGGACAGAATCTGGCGCCCCGACCGGAACTAGAACCAGGGGTGCCGGTGCCGCTAGGCAGAGGATTACCAGGCAGGACTTTCACCTCCTCTCCACCTACCAGCTCTCATTCTGTGGGCACATGGGCACCGGAAGGCAGGAGGGGCAGTCACTTGCATCCCAGAGCCCACCTTTGATTGGGGGGAGTCTGGGGACAGGCTCCAGGGGGCCTGGGCTAGGTTGCCTGCTCACTGCGTGCACCAGTTCACTCGCTGCTGGTCATTCCAGAAGCCTCAGGAGCCTCCTGGAGCTCTTACTTAGTGAAGGAGACAAACTTTCACCAGCTGGGCAGCAAGTGCTCCTAGGTGCTGCCCTGTGTGTGCTTGGGGGATTCAGCCTTGGAAGGAGGGAAGGCTTCCCTGAGGGGAGAATGTGTGAGCTAAGGTCAAGAGGATGAGTCACCTAGGGGGAGAGTTAGGTGGGGAGTACTTGGTTGGAAGGAGCAGCATGGACAAAGCCGCGTGTTAGTACCAGGCCCTGGGGTGCAAAAAGGCCCGGATGGCCACACTGAAAAGAACCAGTGGAGAGTGGAATGAGATGAGACAGAGCGGCCCCCAGGCATCGTGGCCACACTAAGGAGCTTCATCGTGATCCTAAGGCCAGGATAGGGGATGGTGGGGTGACACAGCCATATCTGTCCTTTGAAAGAATGACACCCCCTGCAGTGGACTGGATGGACGTGGCCCCCACCAGACGTGGGATCCTTCTTTAGGAGGCTACACAGTTGTTCAGGAGGGAGATGATGGTGGCTGGGGGTAGGGGGACGGGGAGGTGCACAGGAAAGACACCAGGAGGCAGAATGGGGAGAACTTGAGGCCTGGCTGGGGCAGGAGGGAGAGAGATTGTCATCAAGGATGTCGAGTTTTCTGGCTTACTTGAAAATGTCCCAGGAGGTGCAGGGCGAGGCTAGGAATGGCTGGGCTGGGCCGTACCCTCACCCCTGGGGGCAGGATCAGGCACTGCGATTTGCCAAGCTCGCTAGATTGACCTGGAGTGGGGGCAGATTTCCTGATAGAAGGGAAGTACTGTTCTCAGGAAAGGCGGAACAGGAAAGCTGCAGGGCAGGGATAGCCCACTGCCGGGATGACCTGCGGCTCCAGCCTCCAGGGGATACCGGCAACAAGGGCCACATCTTTATTTGCCCTTAACCCTCACTGGGCGAGACAGTGAGGGACATGCCTGCCGCTTCAGCAGGCCCCGGGTGTGGTGTGCTGTCACAGGTGCACACCTGTAGGTTTCTTGGCATGCTGAGAGGATGCCCAGGCTGCTCCCAGCCAAGGCCGGAGCGGGAGAGACTCTTGTAACTGACCCAACCTAATTGCTATCACCCTCTTGTCTTTAGAAACAGGACTTCGGGCCCAACAGAATAATGCAGCCATGTGACTAAGTCCTAAGGAGTGGTACCCAAGCAGAACTGTCCTGGGAGGGAAGGGAACTGACTCAACAAGAGGAGAATTCTTTTGCCCGCTTCCTCCTTCCTGCTGCCTGAAACAGCAGTCATGACTGGTGCTCCTACAGCCAGGGTCGCCAGTGAAGTCCACTCTGCGGGAGAGTGGTGCTTCCCCTGTGTGCTCGTGGATCGCCTAGGTCACCCAGGAAGGGGCTTGGGTGCAGTGACCCCAATATACAAGCACACCAGGAGCCAAGATCTTGACTTCTAATGCCCTTTGTTCACTAAAAGAAAACAGGGTTCCTTGGAGAAATGGCTAACTCCAGCGCAGGAACAGGAACGGCATAAGAAAAGTCTGGAACATCTTGTGCCTTAGAGCCATAAAGTACTCAAAAAATTATGAGGACGTGGCAAAAGGACACAGAACCAGTTTGAATGAGCCAACAGCCACCTCGCTGATCATCTGAGCGCTAACATTAACAGTGGAAGCGGGGCAGGTATTGTAGTGCTGCAGGTTAAGCTCACATCCCAAATCTGAGTGCAAGGTTTGAGTCTTGCCTCTCTGCTTCCAATCCAGCTCCCTGCAAATGTGCATGAGAGGCGGTGGACAATGGCCAAGCACTCGGGACCCTGCCACCCATATGGGAGACCCAAATGAAGCCCCTGGCTCCTGGCTTCAGCCTGGTCCCAACTTGGCAGTTGTGGGCATTTGGTGATTTGAACCAGTGGATGGAAGATCTCAATCTCTCTCTCTCTTCCCCCCACTCTCCCTCTGCCTCTGCCTCTCTCTTTCTGTAACTCTGCCTTTCAAATAAATTTTAAAAGCCTTTAAAAAATTCATGTAACATATTATCTCATTGAATAAAACCGGAAACTATGAATCTATATAAGTATAAACAAGTCATTGAATAAATTGGAGGTTTGATGAGGAGCCATATTTTACATAATTTCCAAAAACCTCTCTACAAAAATATTTATTAATCATAAAGAGAAAAATAGCAACTTTATAGTGGCAGATGACTACTTAATCAAACGCTCAAAATGAACATCAGTAATGGGATAAAATGAAACCATGGACCACTTGAAAAACACAGCATTAATTTTGTGGCATTCTCACCAAAAAAGGCATCATCTCAATGTGATAATAAGGGAACCTCAAACCCGCATTGAGGGAACTTTGACAGAATAGCTGGTCTATAATGTCCACAGCTATGGAGGTCATGGAAGTCAGCTTAAACAGTGACAGCAATGGCCTGGGTGGTGGCGGATGGGTATGTAGGACAATGTCCCAGTGCACAGGAAATACATACTGACATGCCCAGGTCCCGTGACAACGTACTCTCTAGTAGCTGAGAAAATAAGTTCTTTGTACTGTGCTTCTAGTTTTCTATTCCTTTTCCTGATAGTTTTGAAGTAAAAAATTAAATTCAAGTTTAACCATAAACTGTTTGGCACTAGGGCAGGACGTCTGGATTCAGGGATTTGGAGACGTGGGCACGGCCCCGGGTGTTTAGAAGGACCACGCTAACCTCTCTCGCTTCAGAGTGTAAAACTTTAGAGCCAGCTCCCCACCGCAGCACCCACCCAGCACCTGGGGAAGGAGGACTTCTAGAATGTGCTTTGCTCTGAGTTGCTTCTTGGAATAAGAGGAAAGTTAAAAAGAATAAAGACTTAAAAAGATGCACAAAGAGGTTGTGCTCTGGAGCCTGTTCACACTCTGCCTCCAACAGTCATAAAGGAATCTACAAGTATTAGCTGTAAGACCTTTTTTTATTTAAAAAAAAGACATTTATTTATTTGAAAGGCAGAGTTTCAGAGAGGCAAAGGCAAAGGCATAGGGAGAGATAGAGAGAGATCGAGAGAGATAGAGAGAGAGAGAGAGAGGTCTGCCATCTGCTGGTTCACTCCCCAGATGGCTGCAACAGCCGGAGCTGAGCTGATTCAAAGCCAGGAGCCAGGAGCTTCCTCTGGGTCTCCCACGTGGGTGCAGGGGCCCAAGGACTTGGGCCATCTTCTACTGCTTTCCAAGGCCATAGCAGAGAGCTGGATCAGATGTGGAGCAGCTGGGACTTGAACCGGTGCCCACATGGGATGCCAGAGATGCAGGTGGCAGCTTTACCCATTATGCCACAGCACCAGCCCCTAGCTGTAATACCTTTCCATGACTGAGTGCCAAGAGAGGTCTTCTGTGAGACCCCAGCAAAAAGAAGTGGCCATCAAAGAAGGATGTACTTTTCTCTAAAGGTAGGCCTTGCTTATGGCCTTGTCTAAATACTGACAGAGTTTGTGGATTCAAAAGGCTTCCATAGCCTAGGCAACTCATGTCAAGAGTCTTGGGTGGTCACTGACATCATACATAAGAGTGTTAATTGTTAAATTAACAACATGAGTCACTGTGCACTAACTCCCCATGCAGGCCCTCTGTCCTCAATGAGTTGTATTGAGAGTTAACTGTAAAACTTCTTCTCAAACAGTTTTCGTGTGTGTGTGGCAAATTGTTGAAATCTTTACTTAGTACAGTCTTCTGTGTACAAAGTTAATTGAAAATATTTTTTAAAAAGATTTATTTATTTGAAAGTCAGAGTTACATAGAGAGAGGAGAGGCAAAGAGAGAGAGAGAGAGAGAGAGGTCCTCCATCCGATGGTTCACTCCCCAATTGGAGGCAACAGCCAGAGCTGTGCCGATCCGAAGCCAGGAGCCAGGAGCTTCTTCCGGGTCTTCCATGTGGGTGCAGGGGCCCAAGGACTTGAGCCATCTTCCACTGCTTTCCCAGGCCATAGCAGAGAGCTGGATGGGAAGTGGAGCAGCTGGGACTCGAACCGGTGCCCATATGGGATGCTGGCGCTTCAGGCCAGGGTGTTAACCCTCTGCGCCACAGCGCCGGCCCTGAAAATGAATTTTAATGAAGAATGGGACTGGGAAGGGGAGAGGGAGGAAGTGGAGGGGTGGTAATGCGGGTGGGAGGCAGGTATGGAGGGGAGAATAACTATATTCCTAAAGTGTACTTATGAAATTTGTATTCCTTTAAAAATTAATTAATTAATTAAAAAAGACAGTGGTCTTGGGACCAGTGTTAGGGTGCAGTGGGTTAGGCTGCTGCCTATGATGCCAGCATCCCATATGAGTTCTGGTTTGAGTCCCAGCTGATCCACTTCTGATCCTGTTCCCTGTTAACACACCTGGGAAAGCAGTAGCAGATGTCCCAAATACATGGGCCCCTGGCCACCCATGTGGGAGACCTGGATGGAATCCCAGGCTCCTGACTTCAGCCTGGCCCAGCTCTAGCTGTTGTAGCCATTTGGGGAGTGAACCAGCAAATGGAAGATGGATCAATGTACCTCTCTCTCTCTCTGTCTCTCTCTTTCTAACTCTGCTTTTCAAATAAATAAAAATAAATCTTTCTTTAAAAGAGAGAGGGCACAAATATTATGAACTAAATAAGAAAAATTGATATATTGATATTGGACTTTATCCACATTTAAATCTTGGGCACAGAATGGGGGAAGCATTTGAAAACTGAGATCTGACAAAGGACTTGCATCTTGAACACATAAAGAACTCCTCTTCAACAATTAAAAAAAAACCCAATTTTTAAAATTTAAAATTTGAGGGCCGGTGCCGCGGCTCACTAGGCTAATCCTCCGCCTTGCGGCGCCGGCACACCGGGTTCTAGTCCCGGTCGGGGCACCAGATTCTGTCCCGGTTGCCCCTCTTCCAGGCCAGCTCTCTGCTGTGGCCCGGGAGTGCAGTGGAGGATGGCCCAAGTGCTTGGGCCCTGCACCCATGGGAGACCAGGATAAGTACCTGGCTCCTGCCATCGGATCAGCGCAGTGCGCTGGCCGCAGCGCGCTGGCCACGGCAGCCATTGGAGGGTGAACCAATGGCAAAAGGAAGACCTGTCTCTCTCACTGTCCACTCTGTCAAAAAATAAAAAAAAATAAAAAAATTTTTAAAAAATTTAAAATTTGAACAAAATCCAATAAACAAGAAAAAGTGCTCAATGTCATTACTTACAAGCCATAGGAACCTTTAACTTAACAGACGCTTAAGAGACATGTCAACCAACACCAGCAACTAGAGCACTTAAATTCTGCTTCGGGGCAGGCGCCGTGGCGTAGCGGGTAAAGCCACCACCTGCAGTGCCAGCATCCCTTATGGCACCAGTTTGAGTCCCTGCTGCTCCACTTCCCATCCAGCTCTTTGCTATGGCCTGGGAAAGCAGTGGAAGATGGTTGAAATCCTTGGGCCCCTGCACCCATGTGGGAGACCCAGAGGAAGCTCCTGGCTCTTGGCTTTGGATTGGCCCAGCTCTGGCTGTTGCGGACATCTGGAGAGTGAACCAGCGGATTGAAGACCTCTCTCTCTCTCTGCCTCTGCCTTTCAAATAAATAAATAAATCTTTAAAAAAAAAACAATAAAATTAAAAAATAAAAAAAAGAAATTTGCCTGAAAACAATCTGGGGGTATGTAGGTCAGAAAATATGGATGAAAGAAAATTGGTCAAATGTTTAGTGGGTAATGGAAACATGGGATTTATTATATTTTCTCTACTTTTGTACACCTTTTTAAATTTCCAAAATAAAAAGAGAAAAGGGCAAAGCGACAAAAGTAAAAGTTGGGAGGAGAAGGGAAAGGGAAAAGAGACGGGAGGTAGAGTTAACATCAGTGGCTCTTAAGGAATTAGTACGAACCTGGATGCACTGGAGGCCGTTATGCTAAGAGAAATGAGCCAAGCGCAGAAACACCGGCACTGGCACCGGCACCGCAGTGTCTCACTCATATTCGGAAGCCAACCAGGCTGGGCTCCTGGCAGTTCAGAGTGGAGTGCTGGTGACAGGCAGGGTGGTGAGAGGGGAGGGGTCGGAGAAGGCTGACTGATGGGTACGGAGCGGTAGTTAGATACCAGGAAGATGCTCCGGTGTTGTACCGCACAGAAGGGTGGCTGTAGATAATGGCAGGGCGCTGTATTAACTTCTATACAAAACCCCAACCAGACAAAAGAATTTTGAATGTTCTTGCCATAAAGAGATGCTACATGTTTGAGGAAAGAAATGTTTACCCTCATGCTACATTTTACATTATATACCCATATAATGTATACATTATATACATGTTTCTAAATATCTTATAACCCATAAATATGCCAGTTAAAATGTTTATGTCAGTTACAAATTTTTAAGTGATTTTAAAAATATAAAGAAGTCAAAAGATACCATTAACAACTGACCAAATAATAAAAGGTTTGTAAGAAAAAAATGGCAACATAATTAGAGCAAAAATGCAATCTTTCCAAAACACCAAAAGGGTTTCACACACACACACACACACACACACACATACACAAAACGCAGACAAGGGGGTTGGTGTTGTGGTGTAGTAGGTAAAGCTGCCACCCACAATGCCAGCATCCCATATGGGCACTGGTTTGTTTCCTGGCTGCTCAACTTCTGATCCAGCTCCCTGCTGATGGCCTGGGAAAAGCCCCTGCCATGCACACAGTGACCCAGAGGAAACTTCTGGCTCCTGGCTTTGGTCTGACCCAGCCCTGGCTGTTGTAGCCATCTGAGGGGAGTAGACAGAAGATTTCTCTCTCTCTCTCTCTCTCTCTCTCCCCCCCCCCCCTGCAACTCTAACTTTCTAACTTTCAAATAAACAAATCTAAAAACAAAAAAGCGGCGATACCACATAAAGTAAACCAGAAACACAACACTAGGTATCTGGTAATCATAATACAAATGGGCATGCTAGCGAAGGGACTGTACCTGGCTGCCTTGTCCATGAATGAACAGGTGTACTCTCTCCCATTGGAAGAAAAGTATGTCACAAACAGCTCACAAAGTATACGTTAGTCAAAGGAGGATACTTGTATAATGCTAAAAGATACAGCATGGCCGGCGCCACGGCTCAATAGGCTAATCCTCCGCCTTGCGGCACCGGCACACCGGGTTCTAGTCCTGGTCGGGGTGCCGGATTCTGTCCCAGTTGCCCCTCTTCCAGGCCAGCTCTCTGCTGTGGCCAGGGAGTGCAGTGGAGGATGGCCCAAGTCCTTGGGCCCTACAACCCATGGGAGACCAGGATAAGTACCTGGCTCCTGCCATCAGATCAGTGCGGTGCGCTGGCCGCAGCGCGCCAGCTGCGGCGGCCATTGGAGGGTGAACCAACGGCAAAGGAAGACCTTTCTCTCTGTCTCTCTCTCTCACTGTCCACTCTGCCTGTCAGAAAAATAAAAAATAAAAAAATTTTTAAAAATGCTAAAAGACACAGCTTACAATGGATACACACACATGTATTTATTCTACTTTATTCAGTATACACCTATACATTATATGTGTGTACATGTATCCTATATAAATTGTGGGTGCTGTGTGTGTGTAAGGAGACACTGCCAACCTAACAATGGCTTCTTACTTAATCATGAAACACTGGAGGGCGGAAAGAACACAGATTCCTGTGGTCTCTATATTTAATGCAATTAAGACACAGCAAAGGCATACAAATATTGAAGATAAAGTGAAACTGTATCTTTTTTTTTTTTTACCATATGATATGACATGTTAGCATACCTGGGAGATTCTAGAGAAAGAAATGATAAAATGAATTCATTTAAAAAAAAATTAACGGAGCCAGGTTTTATGGTGCAGATTAAAGCTATTGCTTGGACACCCGCATCCACGCGGGAGCATCTGGTTGAAGTCCCAACAACTCTGCTTCTGATCCCACTTCCTGCTAATTGACCGGGAGGAAGAAGATGGCTCAAGTACTTGGGTCCCTGACACCCACATGGCACATCTGGATGGAGCTCCTGGATATGAGTTTTGGCCCAGTATAGCCTGGCTGCTGTGGGCATCTGGGGAATGAACCAGTGAACAGACAATATCTCTCTATCTCTCTCTCTCTCTCTCCTTTCACTCCCCCTCTCTGTCTGGCTTTCCAATAGAACAGATAATTCTTTAATTTAAAAAGTCAATATATCAGGAAATATCATCAACATACAAAACCCAGTAGCTTTCATACACATAAGTATTAACCAGTTGAGATAAATAATGGAAGAAAAAACCCATTTACAAGACCAATAAAAAAGCTCAAATAGGAATAAAACTTAACGAGAAATGTTCAAAATCTACAAAATGAACTATAAAGTAATCTTGAAAGACAAAAACATGGACCTGAACAAATAGAAAGACATCTGTTCTTGGTTAGGATACTTCAACTTTATTAAGATTTCAGTTCTGTTAATTTACAAATTTAATGTGATCCCAATAAAATTACCAAGAAACTTTTTTTCCCCTGCAGCAAGACAAACTGAAATGATCACACAGGAAAAAACATGCAAATATAGCTAGGAAAAGGCTCGGAGACAATGGTGCTTCGGTGTAATGAAGGCCATAGTATGGGAACATGAATAGAAAGACCATGGAGGCTGGCGCTGTGGCTTTGTGGGTAAAGCCACCGCCTCTAGTGCCAGGATCCCATGTGGGTGCCAGTTCGAGTCCAGGCTGCTCTACTTCCGATCCAGCTCCCTGCTATGGCCTAGGAAAGCAGTAGAAGATGGCTCAAGTCCTTGGGCACCTGTACCCATGTGGGAGACCTGGAAGAAGCTCCTGGCTTCTGGCTCCTGGCTTCGGATTGGCACAGCTACAGCCATTGCGGCCATCTGGAGAGTGAAAGACCTCTCTCTCTCTCTGCCTCTCCTTCTCTTTCTTGTAACTCTAAATTTCAAATAAATAAATAAATCTTAAAAAAAAAAAAAAAGACAGACAGACTATGGAAAAGAGCAGAAGTCCAGAAATAGATGCAGCTCTAGATGGAGATGTGGAGTATGACAGACATGGCATCTCATATCACAATGGACTCTAAACAAACGACATTAAAACATCTGGACAAGCTTTCGGAGAAAGAAAATTAGAGCCATTCTTCACACTGTCCAGAATAAACTCCAAAGAGGTCAGAGACCAAAATGTGGTGCGGCAGGTTAAGCCCCTGCTGCTCTGCCTCTCATCCAGCTCCCTGCTAATGCACCTGGGAGAGCAGCAGCAGATGGTTTGAGTGTCTGGGCCCCTGCACCCACGCGGGAGACATGGATGGAGGTCCTCTCTCTCTCTCTCTGCCTATGCCTCTCTGTAAATCTGCCTTTCAAATAAATAAATAAATCTTTTAAGAATTTTAAAAATAAATAAATCTTTAGAAAAAAAAAACAAAAACCACTTTTGTATGACAAAAACCCATCATAAACAAAGTTAAAAAACAAAATACAATTCGGGAAAAAGTGTTCCCGACAAATATCACAAATGACTAATATCCTTAATATACACATCAGTCACTCAATTAAAGGGAGAAACATCAAAAACCCAATTTAAAAATGGGCAAAAGGCGTGAAGAGATAAAATTAGTCCATATATGTGTGAAAGCATCGTGGTGCAGTGGATTAAGCAGCCACCGGTGACCCCATCCCCCCCCACATCCCATTTCGGAGGGCCTGGTTCATGTCCAGCTACTCCACTTCCAATCCAGCTCCTGCTAGTGTGCCTGAGAGGCAGGTGATTCCTCCTGACAACCATGTGGGAGATGAGGATGGAGTTCCTGGCTCCTGGCTTCTGCCTGGCTCAGTCCTAACTGTAGTGGTCATCTGGGGAATGAACCAGCGAATGGAAGACCTCTGTCTCTTCCTCTCTTTTTATTCTACCTTTCAAATAAATCAGTAAGTAAATAAAGCTTTAAAAAAAAAAAGTTCAGCTTCACACTTAAATCACACTATGCTTCCCTTTTCGCCCCCTAGAGTGGCATGCTCTGTGGACAAGAACCACCACTCATGGCTGAGGGGACAACGGGCCTCCAGGGAATTGGCGACACCCCAGAAAACTAATTCACCTGAACAACCAACAAATCCAACAGTAAACCTTTACTGCTTTATGTGCTTTAGATATTCAGCTATTACGTCTAGGAAGGAAAGAAAGAAATCCAATTGCATTATTTCAAATGACTATCGTAAATAAGCTGGGGGAGGGGGGTGGGTAGGGCAGGGGAAAAGTAATCCAATACGCTGGATCCGGGAGAGGTGTTTGGAACTGGGGTTTGTGGAGGTGGGGGTGCAGCGGTGAGGACGCTGCCACCTGCGTTCGGAGAGTTGGAGTGAATGTGTTGACATTGCTGGGGGAGAGTGGAGATGCACATATGGGATGGGGGAGAACGTGTGAGGGTTGGGTTGTATAACTCGTATTTCCTGACTTGGAAGCGATGCTAGATCAGTAGCAAAGAGCAGGCCTAAGCTAACGCCTTCATCTTGGTAAGCATCTTTCCTTGCTAAAGGCACCAGGGCTCCTTAGAGAAGTGCCTGGTCCAAGGGAGGTACAAATAAACCTTGAATTTTTTTAATCTGAGAAAAACAGAGATCTCTATCTGCTGGTTCATTCCTCAAACGACTGCAACAGCCAGGACTGGGCCAGGCCTAAATTCACTCCATTTGGGTGGCAGAGACCCTACTACTTGAGCCCTCCCAGGGATGCATCCCCAGGAAGCTGGAATCAGAAGCAGAGCTTCCAGTGAACCCTAACTAAAAAACATTTATAAAATAGGGTCCTTTTCGCAAAAGTCAAGAAAGGGCTGAGAAAGCGGGCGGATGAAAGAAGCCAAAAGACAAAGGAGAAGGCAACCAAAGGCTCAACAGCCTGGGGAGCCAAGGACACCGTGAGAGTTGCCTGGCAAAGTCAAGACCCACGACTTCTGTGGGTATCAGTGTTGAGTTCCTGCAGTCACATAAAAGACCTTTATGCTCGGGAAACACGGGGTAAAGGGGAGTGATCTCTGCAGTCCATTCTAACGCGGTTCTGAAGCAAACACGTGGAGAGAATGAAAAAGCAGATGTGAACTGGGCACAGGGGATGTGGAAATTCTCAGTACTGTTTATGTAAGGTTCTTTAAGTTTGACATTCTCTCAATGGAAAGTAAAAACGTATGGCATCATGCAAGGACTACGTTCCTCATTTCAGAAATCGTCACCAGAGAAGAAATGATATAGGCTCCATCCGGGATCCTGTCTTCCGGGGGGATGGCTCCATGCACTGTTTCTGTCCTTGTAGTTGATTGTCTTTAAATAGAAAAAGCTCCAGGGTCCAGCGCTGTGGCATAGTGGGCTAAGCCTCCACCTGTGGTGCTGGCATCCCATATGGGCACCAGTTCTGGCCCTGGCTGCTCCACTTTCATCCCAGCTCTCTGCTAAGGCCTGGCAAAGCAGTGGAAGATGGCCCAAGTGCTTGGGCCCCTGCACCCATGTGGGAGACCTTGAAGATTGGATCGACCCAGTTTTGGCTGTTGCAGCCATTTGGGGAGTGAATCAGCGGATGGAAGATCTCTCTCTGTGTCCCCCTCCCTCCCATCTGTAACTCTGCATCTCAAATAAATAAATAAAATCTTAAAAAAGACTTAACACTTGAGGAAAGCTTAAAAATGAAAAAGGAGGTTGTAGGTTAAAGGCACGAGGTAATAGCATCCATTTCAAGACATTTTTATTAATGCATTAGCAGTCCACATTTTAAGACTTGCTCGCATTTTTTTCAGAGATCTGAAGATATTTCCCCTTTGTTTCGGAATCAATGTGAAGACATTGATTGTTCTGCAAAAATCAATGTTGCATTGTCTGGAGTTTCTGGCTGTGGTTCAGTGCAATAAATCAAGTTGTAGTTTGCTGGTGGCCCTAGCAGAGCAATTATCACTGCGGCACCCAAGATCCTATCTGCCACCTCACTGTGGCTTGCGTTTCTCTCTAAACAGCCAAGAACTGAAAACTCAAGTTTCCGTCAGCAAGAGAATGGGTTGCAATGCGGTCCAAGGTGGAATACCACACACAGAAATGAGCCAACTAATACTGTGCATATGAAGCCGGCACACATAACGGCAGACAGGAGCCAAGCATCCAAAGTTCAAGAACATCGAACATGGATGTATGGTGACAGCTGTAGGAAAACTGTTTATCTCTTGGGAAAGGGGCAAAAATGAACTGAGTGGGGGCCCCCCGGGAGCCTGGATGGACTGGAAATGTTTGTTCACTCTTTTTACGTGGGAGGTGACTGCGTGGGTACAAACACTCGTCAACAATCATAAAGCTGTCTTTAGAGCTTTAGACTTAGCTCTATATAAATGGTACCGCAAGAAGTAAAATTTAAACTCTGGGTGGAATTAAAATAACTTTTTTTTTAAGATTTATTTTATTTGAAAGGCAGAGTTACATAGAGAGAGACAGAGAGAGGTCTTCCATCCGCTGGTTCACTCCCCAAATGGCCGCAAAGGCCGGAACTGCGCTGATCCAAAGCCAGGAGCCAGGAGCTTCTTCCAGGTCTCCCACGTGGGTGCAGGGGCCCAAGGACTTGGGCCATCTTCCACTGCTTTCCAGGCCACAGCAGAGAGCTAGATCAGAAGAGGAGCAGCTGGGACTAGAACCGGCGCCCATATGGGATGCTGGCGCTTCAGGCCAGGGCATTAACCTGCTGAACCACAGCGTCGGCCCTAAGAACAACTTTAAAAAGCGAGACAAGGGGTGATTTTTCCTCATGGCCACACAGGGGTGTGGTCAGGAGTCAGTTCAAGGGCAGCTGCTTACAGCATGCGAAGCCTTCTAACCGCACTCCCACGTGCTGGCTCACTCACCGTCTCTCCAAGAGCTCACTGGTCCATGTATTTTAAGGGGCGAACTGGGACTTGTACCAATCATGACTGCTCCTTCAGGTGAAAGCTAAGTTTAAGTGACCAAAATAATCTCTTTGAGAAACTACTATTAATATCATCGGTAAAGAAAACACCAAAAAATTGTCAAGAATTAACAAGAGGGCCAGTGTTTTGGCGCAGTGGGTTAAACAGCCACTTTTGACAATGACATCCCATATCAGAGTACCAGCTGAAGTCCCACCTGCCCTGCTGCCCATCCAACTCCCTGCTCATGCCTAAGGGGCCTGTCACCCTGGTGGGAGATCCAGATGGATTATGGGCTCCTGGCTCTACCCACTGGGGCCATTTGGGGAGTGAACCATCAGAAGAGCATCTGTGTCTCCCTGTCTTTTTACCTTTCAAACAAACATCTTTAAAAAACAAACAAAAAAACTAAAGAAATAAAAGCTAAGTTAAACCTGAAGTTAATAGCACAGACCCGAGTCAGCCAGGAGCCCCATTTAGAGGTGGCTTTGCCTTGAACTAGCAGATGTGTCACTCATCTGAAAGGTAACACGTCCCATTTGGTGGAAGTGTCGTCTTTAGTAGCAACAGTCGGAATTTCATTCAGCATTTGTCTTACTAACTGTTGAGAAAAGGTTGACTTCCTCCTAACTGGCACAGAAGTGAAACAGGTCATGTGGATAAAGGCTAAGTCTATTAAAGGCTGAAGTGGGTTAAGTCCGCCGGTTCCAAGAGACGCCAGAATAGGAAAATGAACAAGTTTAGGAAAATGATCAGAGGGTCCTAAGGAATGCTTGGCAGTCCAAACAGCGCAACATGTTGAGAAAAATTCTGAAATCCAGACTTTTCAAAATGTCCACTTCCTGTGAACTTTTGAAAGCACCCTTGTCTGTAAAAGTAAATGGCATGTTTTCCTCCCTTCATACATCGTGCAATCTTTTCCAGCCGTGATTACGACGGTTATCCTGAATTAGGTTACCCTGTGATCCTGCCCAGTATTCAGAGCACTTGAAAGCAGATGCCCCGAGACATATCAAAGTGATGTGTCACTGCAAAGCGGTAGCCAAGAACCCTTAAATCTATCCTACGAGACTGTCTGAAGACAGGCTACATCGACCAAAGAGGCAGCAGCAGAAAGCTAGGAAAAGGGAGATACTCATCCTTGTAGCTCTGGCATCGTCCGAGTGTGTCTGCCCTGCCTGGTCACTCTGTGACATCTGCACAGCTGGCCGGGTCCCCTGGCTGGCAGAGGTGTGCATCCCGGTTGAGAGTACTAGCTGGTGTACTGATTGCTTCCACCCGTCTTTCTGCCTTCCCTTTGCCTATGTAAGATCTAATAAATATGTTAAACCTCAGTATCCGATCTTTTTCAGTCTCCCCAAAGACAGCACATTGTCAAGGTGTAGCTCATCTCAACCACACGGGTCTTAGCATACATGTTAACGTGGAGGGGAGGACCTGGACTGGTCACCATACATGTAGCAGCCACAAAACAAAGTCACCTATCAACTTTGTGTCAACACGTCCAGCTGATGCAGCCACCCACAGACATGCTTTACACAGGACGACACGTGGCAGCCCAATGACAGCAGCTTTCCACCCCAGAGCCACTGTAGATGAAGGACGTATTGTCAGTTCCTGTTCTTCATGGAAGTCATGTTCTATGAAGTGACCACAAACACCGCATTAGTAAATACTGAATCACCGTCTACAGGAAACCCAGGTTTAAGTTGCCATGAGCCTGCTCCGTTCTCGATTCAACATACCCTTGTTTTCCGTTTGGGACACCCTAACCACGTATTTAAACAATGAACTCACTGCTAACGGCACTGCTGCCTGAAAAAGACCGACCTAACAGCTCATTTCCTCCCTGACAGCTTAGCAACAGCAGCGAGCACCTCTTCGCTCCCTTAGACAGAAGCACACTTGTTCTAGGATAGGTCCAACAGGAAGGCAGGGCGTCAGCCCCATCCCGGGCCTGTGCCCGTCAGGTGGCTGAAATCCTTTGCTGCTCTGTACACATCCACTAACAACTGAAGGCAGCCTGGGACTGATTTTGGAGTTACACATTTTAGCTTAACTTGCCAACACAGAACCCTTACATGAGACTGACTCCTAACTTTTCCTAAAATAATGCCTTTGAGGTTTGCCTCCCACCTTTGTTGGCTCTGGCCCAACAGCCATGTAAAGTCGTGACACCTAAGACACGCAGGCATCTCGAGGACAGGCAGGGCATGATCTGTATTACATCCACCAGAAACACTGAGTTCCAAGCACTCAAGGTAGGGAAGCTACCAGCCGTACCAACCCTACCGGCAACAGATTCTGAAGCTACTGTGGAAACTTCACAAACCTCTCCCTAACACTTGCTCCATTTTGAACCACTTTCCATCAGAATTTCAAGTAGCACGGTATATACTCACCTCTCTGCTTCCCGGAAGCCTTGAGGCAAATCTTAAACCTGTCATCTCAATGAACAGTCAGCCCTTAAAGGGGTACATGCAGACCAGGCAAAATGTAATCATTAGCATGACCTCTGCAGAGACTTAAGCCACAGGGTAGAAGGGTGAGGGTTCCAGCCACAGGGAGAAACATTCCAGCTACAGAAGGGAGGGCTGTCACTGTCACAGGCCAGGGTTTTAATTTGAATTATTTGCTCCCAAAGGCAATCTAGTTACTTCCAGCAGGTAATGAGAACCAGAAGTCCAATTTAGTGTATTTTTTGGGCTGGCACTGTGGCGCAGGCGGGTTAATGCCCTGGCCTGAAGCACCAGCATCCCTTATGAATGCCGGTTCAAGACCCGGCTGCTCCACTTCTGATCCAGCTCTCTGCTATGGCCTGGAAAGCAGTAGAAGATGGCCCAAGTCCTTGGGCCCCTGCACCCGTGTGGGAGACCTGGAAGAAGCTCCTGGCTCTGGATCAGCACAGTTCCAGCCATTGTGGCCATTTGGGGAGTGAACCAGCGGATGAAGACCTTTCTCTCTGTCTCTACCTCTCTGTAACTCTTTCAAATAATAAATCTTTAAAAAAAAAAAAAGTGAACTCTTCTAGTGGTGTGCAGAAAGATATGGTCCTGGGCTGCAGAGGTGATCGCCTCCATTTGTGATGATCCAAGTGAGTTCACGAGCTACTACAGCATAAACATCAACTACCAAAACACAGAGCTCTCAAGAGGAAGGCTTGAGGGGCCAGTGCTGTGGCACTGTAGGTTAAAGCCCTGGTCTGCAGTGCTGGCATCCCATATGGGCACCAGTTTGAGTCCCGGCTGCTCCACTTCCAATGCAGCTCTGCTATGGCCTGGCAAAGCAGTAGAAGATGGCCCAAGTCCTTGGGCCCCTGCACCTGTGTGGAAGACCTGGAAGAAGCTCCTGGCTCCAGCTCTAGGTGTTGTAGGTTGTAGTCATCTGGGGAACAAACCAGCGGATGGAAGACCTCTCTCTGCCTCTGCCTCTCAAGTTAATAAAATTAAAAAAAAAAAAGGTGGCTTACAACGAACCTGCTTTGCTATCCAAAGTAACAGTATCTGTCTTCCCAATATTGTAGTTGTTGTTTCTGTCTTATATCACTTAAGAGTTTCAACTAATGAGCTAGCTAAAAACTCCCAGTCATCAACTGGCCTGATTTCAAAACTTAATGGTTGTCAGTTTTGTACATGAACGGTTAGTATCACTGGTTCAATTCATATGGAAATCTAAACCCATAAAATACACTATAGGAATTGTCTTCTGTGCCCTTTTTACACAAAACTAAAATCTTTATATCTTGCATTTTTTTTTTCATGGAAAAGACTGCCAGCTACTTCCAGCTTAGTACCGTTAAGCTATTCCATGAGAAAATAAAAAAAGAATCACACACTGTTTAAGGAATTTTTATTAAAGCAAGAATTTTATAATCCAAATTACGTTTCCTCGCTCAGTTATCAATTCTGTTCCTTAAAACAGAGCTGACATTCTGAGCTATTCCACAGTAAAGAATTACAAAATTAAAGAAAGGAATGCTTTAAATTTTTGTACTTTGCTGAAAATTCTTTTTTCCAGGGTCTATAAAACATTAATTTGTTTTTATATTTTACTATTTTTTTGTGGTTTTTTTGTTGTTTTTAAATCAATAAGTAATCTAGGACTAGCATTATGCTTGCTAGACCTGGCATTTGCTCGGTACATAAGGTTCAAAGTTTCCTTTCCTTTTTTTTATTTATTTTATATTTTGCAATGTTTTTTTTCCATAATATTTAAGTTTTTCGATGTTTAGATATTTTTCTTCGGTGAAGCACGAGTTTCTTTTCGTGGTCCCTGATCAATCTGTAAATGTAAAAAAAAATTTTTGAATAAATAAAACCTACAGCAGCACTAGCAGTTAAAAAACCAAAGCTATTTAGGGAAACAGCAACCAAGTACTGAAGCCAACATCCACTACCGAAAGGTCTGAACTACAAAAGCCAGCCCCTTACAGAGCAGCTAAGACAAGGCTGTGACAAACAATTCCAGTCGATCCAAGAGCAAGATTTCCTTTCACTTCTCTGTATCTATATTTCTACTTCTCTGAGAATTAACAATACATTTCAATTGCCTATAAAAATACATTTTTCCTAAGTATGTTTCAAAATACACTCCACTAACTTTTAAGAAAATATGAATGAAACAAATTAAAACATAAGGCAGTGGGGAAAACACTCACTCTAAACAGCGGGAACGCCGGTGGCACTGTTCACTGCTTTCTGGGCAGCCTCTTTAGCTTGGTGGGCTTGTAGTACAGCTACAGCTTCATCCACCTACGGAGGAAACACACGGGCAGAGGACAGGCCTAAGAAAACACTGCAGAGCGGTCAGCCTTTCCCTCATCAGTGCGGAACCCCCCGTTCTGAAGTCAGCTCACTGTGGAACCCCCTTGTGCTTCTTGACAAAAAAAAAAAAAAAAAAAAAAGGGACAAGGCTGACTAGCACTCAATTTTTCCTCCTAACAGCAAAGCAGGGACGAACACAGATGCTGACGGGACCTGAATGCATGTTCTGCCACTCACTAGCTCTGCGAGCACTGGGCAGCCTATTCAGCCATGCTATGATTCAGTTTCCCTATCTACATTAAATGGGGGATAATGAGCAGCCCAGGGTATGTATTTACAATTAATATTTACAAAGCTCTTAGCACCGTGCATGGCTTACACAAAGCACTATGTAAACACTCTGTAGAGTTAAGTTCCCATAAAAAGCTGTGAAATGCATAATAAAAGAAGCAACTAGACAAATGATAAATTTAAATTACTTTAGAACGGAGAGACTCTGGAGACTCAAGCATATGAAGAAGTTCTGAATTATCGATCTCCAACAACATGCCAGTGATTTTGCCAGCAAGAGTAGGGTGCATGGCTTGAATAAGAGGAAACAGCCGTTCACCTAGGAATACAAACATTCAAAAGCTACAATTAAGAATTTAATGGCACTTAGGTTTAAGCCAATTCAAATCCCACTGCCCCATTATTTTTAACTGTAAAGGATGTCAAAGTGATCCTTGTCCTTCCAGTCTCTAACTGAGAAGGTGGGACAAACACACTTACCCAACATTTGCTTTTGCTCTTGAGGGGGGGCAGATGCCAACATGGAAGCAGTCAAAGGCTCCTGACCTTGTACATGAACAGCAGGCTAGATATAATACAGAAATAGTCTTAAGCTTTAAGTACAGAGTCAATAGCAAAATCAAACACAGTCATCAGTGGACAATCACCAGAGTGACTGATAAGAAATACAGACTAAGAAACCTAATTAATATCAAATGCTCAAATCTAATATCAAATATGCTCAACAGCATTTGATAGTTATCACTTTCTTACCCAGGGTATCCCTTGTAGTCCCATCTCTATGATGGGTCTTGGTTCCAGGGTTAGAACAAAATGAGTTCAATCCCAATCTCACAGTCCAACATAAACTCTTGGGGCAGACATTGTGGCAAAACAGGTTAAGCCTCCGTGGTGCCAGAATCCCATATGGGATGGAGCAGCCAGCTCCCTGCTAATAGCCTGGGAAAGTAGTGGAAGATGGCCCAAGTGCTTGGGCCCCTGCACCCACATGGGAGACTCGGAAGCTCTTGGCTTTGGATCAACCCAGCTCTGGCTGCTGCAGCCATTGGGGACTGAACGAATGGATGGAAGACCTCTATCTCTCCCTCTCTCTGTTATTCTGCCTCTCAAATAAATTGAAAACAAAAAAACCCAAAACTTTCTTTCATTTCTTCCTTACAACTATCTCAAACAAAAATCTCAAACACGTGCAAGTAACTCAGGATGGACACTGCTGGCTGCTTGTCTAATTCCTTTAGTCTAATTCCTCTAGTCTTGTTTAATTCCTTTAGTTCCTTTCTAGATCCTATCAGCAACTAGCAAGATGCTCCCGATAACCTGACCTCTCTCTCCCAGCACGGCTGCCTTCACGACCGAGGCCTGTCACCTTAATCCACACACCTGCTGCATGGTCACCTGCGGCTGTGCATTTAGATGCTGCTGAGGATTGCGAACGCCTGCCGCGTACTTGTACTGGGGAACCGTGCGCACAGCAGGAGTGGCTGCAGCAGCAGCAGCTGCAGGACGTGGGCCCATTGTCTGTGTCGATGTGTTAGCTACAGGAGAACAACATTTTTGTTATTTTTATCCTGCTACCTCAAATTAGAGATGAACTGGTACAGGAAGGGCTAAGACTCACCAACACGCTGTGTGGACATGACCCGTGGAACCTGTGAAGAAGCTGGTCTCATAGTGCTAAATGGTGGTCTAGGAGCGGCTGGGCGGATAGCACCGGGCATATTTTGGAATGCTACATTTAGAGACAGAACAGACGTTAACTGAGACAACTCACCAAGCCAATGTTCAGGCTGTATTTTTTGAGCTGTACTAACATTAAAGGCTAAGTTTCACAGCTGCTGTTTTCAGACTAGAAGGCAAGTACTTAGTTAAACCTCAAACAATGTATCCTCAAATCCCAGGTGTTCCTACAAGGTGGCCCTGTTCTCTAAGGGGCAAGGCTTAACTGCCAGAACCTCAACACTCATAGGTGACGAGACACAATTAATCTTTTAATGCTACTGAATAACCCACTAGGAAACTAAGAACTGGATCTATTTCCCAAATTTTCATAATAGGAAAAACCAAAACCAGCAGACATTCCTGTTTAACTATGACAGGAATGGTGAGGCATTTTTGGGCACCTTTAATAAATGCTAGAATCCCCAAAGTCAACATCCATTAAAAAATAAATTCTGAAAAGCAATAGCTAATGTATCACCAAAATATAACTAATTTGCCTGTTTAGTTTTAATCCAATCCATAACCTTAATGGAAAAAAAAAAAAACCCAAAGGCTTACGATGAGGTCTGGCACCCTGAGCAGTCCAGCGAGGACTTGGTCTGAGTTGAGCAATTTGGCTAGGAGGATAGTATGCAGCACGGTTCTGAGTCTGCAGAAAGGAAGGCAAACGTGTATCAGGCTTCCAGAAAAAGGCAAACAATGCGACAAGTTACAATCTCTCCCAGTATTTACCCAACTGAGTCACAATCCTCCCCTCCTAGTGTCATCTGTGCCTTTCCTATTCTGGGGGCACCACCCCGAGAAATGACTCTCCTGAAACTCCGGTTCCTCCTAAAACCTACCTGTGGGATAGCTGCCATGAAGTAACCTGAAGGAGGTGCTGGCTGGTAAGGGTTGATCACGGGGTTGGGCACAGCTCGCACACTCGCCATTCTCTGCATGTACTGGTTAGTGAGGTGAGCCTGGCGCTCCTCCTTGCGCTGAGCTAAAGCTACATACAAGGGCTTGGTGGCCACAATTCTACCGTTCATTTCTGTAACTGCTTTAGTGGCTTCTTCTGGGGAGGAGAAACATACAAAACCAAACCCTTTGCTTCGACCACCCTCCATCATAACCTAGTAAGAGAGGAGAAAAATATAAAGTTAATGCAATGGCAGAATCAGTATTACCACTTATGGTGAACACCAGTTGCTGAATCGAATACCTAAACCCAGCTAATGCTGTGATCATCTTGTATTCACCCCTGGAGTTCAAAATTGCCCCTTAACATTCCAATATTAAGGACAAGCCACACATTATTATCGTAGCCAAGCAAGAAAGCCAAAGGAAAGAATGAGGTAGAGGAAACAGTCAACTTTGCAAGATAGCTAATTTGGCATTAGATTTAAATTTTAAATATCTAAATACATTCAAGATCTACTAAACTGACATTCACTGCAAAAATCTGAAATTTTATTCTGGCAAGTCAAACTAGACCTCCTCTAGAATAAATTCTTGCTAACTTTCTCACCTGAGTGCTATAATCCACGTAGGACTTAATGTAATGAGAGTTCTCCCTTAAAAAACATGCGTGCGTCATCCATTCAAAATAAAACAGATGCACAATGGTCCATTTAAACAACTTCTAAGGAATACAGACACTCAGGAATGAATTCCCTAACACTGCAAGTACTCTCAGAAAATGCTCCAACACAGCACTTGCATTTTTAACTGTATTCTACTTCACTTAAAACATTCCTCACCATCACAGAAGCTCCCTTGGTCTATGGGTTGCCAGGGAGAGTTCAGTAGAAAAGACGACAGACGAGGTCAGTCCAGATTAGTGGCTATGATTGTTCCTTTACTGCTTTCCCCTACCCCAGCAAAATTATGTGTACACAGAAGGCCTTTTGGCCAACGGACACAGGACACAGACATCTAGAGCACAAGCTCCCAAGTCAGGAGTTCAGAATTTGGACTAGTTTCTGATTTGACTGTAGGAAGGAAACACAATCTCTATCTTTACTATCGTTAGGGGACGAGGGGTGGGACCTGACTGCCTAGAATGAATTATATACTCAGACTGCAGTAACAATTATCATCCCCTAATAAATGCAGTAAAATAACTAGTTTAACAGACTCTAGAAATACACTTATCACCTGAGGATCAGTAACTATGGTCACCAAGTGCAGTCTTCAAAAAATAACGTACTTTCATCTTATTTGAAAGCAAATGGGGCAGGTGAGGGGAGAGAGAAAAATTGATTCACTTCCCAAATGCCCTCAACAGCTGGTTCAGGCTGAAGCCAGGAGCTCAGAACTCAATCTGGGTTCCCACATGATGGCAAGTACCTAAGTACTCGAGCCATCATCTGCATTAGCAGGAAGCTGGATCAAAGTTCAGTGGCAGACTCGAACCCCCGCAATGCAATACAGGACGCTGGCATCCCAAGCAGTAATTTAAACTGCCAGGTGCCCCCTGCAGCCTTCTCTATGCAGAAAACAAACCATCATCCTGCAAGACCCACTTCAAATGCTAGCTTCAGTTTTTAAAATAATGAAGCAAAACATTTCTAGGAAAATGAAAGATCTGATATTGATCTCACCCCTCCCTGTGCTGCATTCAGATCCCTCCACGTGCAAGAGATGTTCCCCCCTAAATGCTCCAAAGTGCGTTATCATGTCATTTTACCTTAGCACTAGTGATTGTACCAAATGGAGAAAACTCTTTTCGGAGCCGCTCATCATCAATACCATCGTCCAGATTTTTCACATAAAGGTTAACACCCTAATAAAAAGAAAGGAAAACTGTAGAAGAAGTATAAGGGAAACCACAGTTGCACCTACACATACTTATTTTATCCCATGTTTCTTCTCCTTCCCCCTCTCAAACCCTCCAGTTACCTTGCAGTAACTGAAATGCATGTAAAATAGGTTTCCTCATCCCTGTCTTATTTTGCTTGTTCAATTAAAACTGAACCTGGTATCTGGTGATCCTATCTTGCTTCATCTGCTCAAATTTGCGCTTAAGTTCCGTCTGGCGTTCCACTTTTTTCTGAGCTCGACCAACGTAAATTTGTTTTCCATTGAGCTCCTTTCCATTCATCTCATCCACAGCCTTGCAGAAATCACACACAAAAAAATCTTAATTAGTAACTTGTAATGTAGAAATTTACTTCGTTAACAGTAACAGAAACTTGTTCACGTTAAACTCATAAAAACTCATCCCCAATGTAGGATCCCAATTTACGTTCTTAAAAACCCAATGCTTTAAGTGTAAAACACTAAAAACAATGCAAGAACATATAAAACAGCCATTGGTATGCACAGAAATTTCAATACCACAGCAACTCAGCTATATACCCCCTCCTCACCGCAGATCACACTACATTGAATTAGTGCCCTTAAGTCTTACTTTCTGTGCATCTTCATGCCTCTCAAAGCTTACAAATCCAAATCCTTTGGATTTTCCACTTTCATCAGTCATTACTTTCACACTTAAGGCAGGTCCTGAAAAAAAAAGTTTTTTAATAATTCAAAGATGTTCCACACAATATTTAGTTGACAACTTTCAACATACAAAAAGCAAAGCCATGGCAGGAGAGAAAGGGAATTAAAAAAAAATACCTAAGACTTTAAAATTGATCTCTGTGCGTCCCATAGGCACTTTCTCTTCTAAGGCCCTTTATTTCCATTAAGAAAGCAATTTCTATTCTCTAAAAGTCTTCCTTCAATTAAAGAATGTGTTTTTTTGTAAAGATTTATTTAAAAGTCAGATTTACACAGAGAAGAGGGAGAGCGAGAGAGATGTTCTATCTGCTGGTTCACTCCCCAGATGGCTGCAACAGCCGGAGCTGTGCTGATCTGAAGCCAGGAGCCAGGGGGTTCTTCCAGGTCTCACATGCGGGTACAGGGGCCCAGGGAGTTTGGCCATCTTCTACTGCTTTCCCAGGCCACAGCAGAGAGCTGGATCGGAAGTGCAGCAGCCAGGACTTGAACCAGTACCCATATGGGATGCTGGCACTGCAGGCAGTGGCTTTACCTGCTATGCCACAGCACCGGCCCCTTTTAAGACAGGATGTTTTACTCTTAGCCTAACAGTTTTTCTTGGCCAATAATCTGATTTTTTTTGATAATGGAAGTATTAATTCCTTAAGCGCTCACCCACCTGACCTTTAACAGGGGAGTGGAGGGCATACATGGCTGGCCCTCTGTTCAGACACAGCTCAGTCAGTCACCTGAAAGAGGTGATGCTTCCTAAGATAGGTTCCCCCTTCCCTTTCTGAGAGAAAAGGGAAACTCAAAACGTAAGAGGCACGCATACACAAAAATCTCAGGCCATGTGGAGGAAATTAAGACTATTAATAATTTAATCAGAGAATTTAGAAGATGTATGAGAACAGAGAGACTTTCTTATGTACTCTTGGCCTATTTTTAATCTTCTAATCTCTACCTTGCAAGACAAAGTGAAGAAAATATCTGACATATTTACATACTCGGTGGTCAACTCACATAGCATTACTCATCCGGGTTAAGTAAGTATCAACCTTAGAAAGAGCCTCTCACTGAAGAAAGACTAAGAAGGAAGATGAAACACACAAAAGGCAGGGCCCAAATGAATCTGGAGTAAGATGTAAAACAAGTCACTCATTTTCTGCCTTAAATTATTTATCTTTGTGCAAAATATTTTTTGTTCAAAGGAGTAGATGTTCAATGCAGGCTGGCAAAAAATTTCCTTATTCTTTACTGTTAGTTCTCTCTCACACACACACACGCCATCTCTATTAACAAAAGGTTAAGGGTGGCTTAAGCAAACCACTGATTCACTCTACCACTCCTCAAAGTAAGGCTGGTTTACAGCTGATTAATTTCAAGTTTAATGACATCATGTATAAATCCAAGACAACAGTATTTTAAGATCCCACTGATTGAGAAGGCCGGTCTAAGGAGGTTATCACTGCAAAAAGCGGGTTTTGGCTTCACCTTTGAAAACCGTCCTTTTAAACAGCTCAAACGTGATGCTACTGAGACTGGCTCACTTTCCCCCCTGGAACTACAGACCGCATACCACCGTAAGCTGGCTGTGGCAAATGCATGACTTGGAGGAGGTAGATTGAAATATGTGCAAATCCAGCATCTTAAAAGCAAAACCTTTTATAATCTGTTCTAATTACTCACTCACACCGTACTGTGCTAATCCAACACGATTAACCTTTAATCTAAACTGGATAAAACTCTATTTTTATGTTACATTGTAGTCTGTCCAACAGCCAGTAGCTTATTTCAAGTAACTGCAAGTACTTTTAAGTTCCATGAAAGGTATCTCAGTTTTTTCTGACATATTGGTCAAAACTAAACATTGAGCAATTATTCAGAACTTTGAGAGCAAACACCTATTAGTTTATCTGAAAGGCAGAGGAAATACAGAAAGGAAGAGACAGAATATAAAAATTTAATTCAGACACATTACCAAACTTGCCAAAGAGATCCTTAAGGCGCTCGTCATCCATGTCTTCCCCAAAATTCTTGATGTAAACATTGGTGAACTCTTTTGCCCTAGCTCCGAGCTCTGCTTCTCGTTCTTTACGAGACTTAAATCGTCCAACAAACCTATTAAAATATGTAAGGACTACAACATCAGGTTCTATTTTATAATAAAGTTGATCGATTTAAACAGACTGTTGATATTCTAATTGTTATTAAGAATTTGCAGACTCTGTAACAAAACGTTTACTATGAAACAGAAACAGGGTCTTCACTGAACACAGGAACTATTTAAAAAGAACAAGCCGCTGAAGTGCAATCACAGTAATGCAACATTTCTCTCAGTAAGCACTTTCTCCTCTGGAAGCACATCCGGGTCAAAGTGCAACTCCGCCTGAGACAGCAGCATGAAACGTGCCAGGGAAGGGACCTTCCTGAAGTTGCTCTGCAGGGGGGCTCCAGCCCTCAGTGCCATTTCCCAAGATAAGAACTTACAACTGGTGACATGAGGGTGCTTACCCAGTTGACAGGAAAGTGACCCTGGTGTAAAAATTTCTGAAAACCACATATTAAGGGTCTACAAAGTTTATGGAAAATATATTTTATGAAAAAAAAAAAAAACCAACAAACTGATTTCAAGATTTTTCTGCAGTGAAATAAACATCTTTTAATTCCATATTCCACAAAACTCAAGAAGTACCTTCAGAAAACAGCTTGGTGTTAAGTGCAGCATTATCAACAGAATGATATAAAAACCTTTAACTTTTTCCCCCATACATTCAGTAATGGATGCATGTATAGTCTTATTTCTTTATCCCCATGAAAATATGGCATGCATTTTCCACGTTATTAGTCTTATATGCTTCATATTTGTCCTTGTGATTCAAAGGAACACAAATGTTTTAGGAATATTTATATATACAATCTATTTTCCAAAAGGCTTCAATCACTTCATTTTTCTGGATCTCACCAGTGTGAAGCACTTTTAATTATTTTTCGGAAACACAGCTGGCAAGCATTTCACCTGTTGAGTACAGGTTTGAGTATTCCTTACCCAAAGTGCCAAGAACCAGAAATATTGTTTCAGAGATCCAAGGTTTTTGCATTCTGAGATACTTGCAGAGAGGACCCCTAATTAAAAAATCTGAAATATACTAAAACCCGCCACTTCCGACTCGGCACTCCGCCTGGACTAATGGCAGTGAGTATTCTCACTTCAGGAGGGGAACCATTTCTAGAAGTTGGCCTTTGTAAGCAATACAAGACACTGGATTTTAGAGACGTCCACGACAAAGGCTTTCCCCGGTTATGGAACCGATACAGATCACAGCCCTCCCGAGACTTGTGGGACCCACACCTTGAAGAGTGACGTGGGTCACACAGCAACAGGCTCCTAGAGATCATTTATGGCCTTATAGTGTGACCTTACAGCTGAATTTCCCCAGACGGCTAAGAGAAACGCACTGGCACAGAGGCTAAAAACACTTGCCACGTCAAGTCAGTCAACTCGTCTTTCCTACTACCACGTAAAAACTAATACTTTAGCTTCAGTTCCCGACTGTGACATGGACCAACCTAATCATAGCTCAGGAAGTATTCATGTTAAGTGTGAACGAATTCTTGGTTTTCAAATGCACTTATTTTGAAAAAAGTTTTATGTCCCCATTAACTTATCTTGTTTCTTTTGGTTCTGAATGCTGACCAGTTGCATTAAATTCAACGTTATCTGTATGTTGTGCTGAGGAAAAAGATAATTATGAAACCTCTTACCAAGATGCGGTTTATTTCCACTCTACTTCTACCTATTAAAAGCACAGTATTTTTTAAAGAGTGGATTTAGAATAGAAACAGGATCTACAAAAATGACTCTTTATACTTACACTTTGCGATCATTTAGAAGCATCCCATTCATTTTTTCAATAGCTCTTTCAGCAGCCTCCTGCGTCTCAAAATGTACAAATCCATAGCCCTTGGAACCATTTTCATCACAAACCACCTAGGGAAAAAGTATACACCCCCTTTTCATTACTTGCTATCAATATTTTTCCAGTGTTCAGAGATCATCTGTCAGCCATTTAACTTAAGTATTTAGGAAGTAAAGACACCCGTCATTAACAGACTGCAATGACTATTTTAAGGACTAAACTAAAAGTCGGTAAACACTCTGAATGTGTTTACTTGTCTCATGTTTGCTTACCTTACAAGAAAGGATGTTACCAAAAGCAGAAAATGTATCATACAGTGCTTTATTATCAATGGATTTGTCCAAATTTTTAATGAATATGTTGCCTACTCCACTTTTGCGAAGGGATGGATCACGCTGAGACCACATGATGCGTACTGGCTTTCCCTTGATCACATCAAAATTCATGGTGTCCAAAGCACGCTCCGCTGCAGAGAGGACACGAGCAGAGGTTACTCCACACTCAGCGGCCACTGGGGGCCACACCAGCTGTGGCACTGGGGTGGTGGCTGGGCGCGCGCTCCCACAGCTGGACTCGTCCCCTGACCATGCAGAGTGTCGCGCACCGTGTATTGCCAAAAGACAAATACCAGAAACCCCAAGTTTCCCACAGACTCAGAGGCGGCACGTTGCTAATTAACGTGTTTCTGAGACAATCTCTCCCCTTAATTGCCATTTGTATCTAGTAAACCTAAAACCCAGGTTCCTCATCCGCAGCCTGTTTAATGAGCAATATAAAAGACATTAGGCTACTGCACATTATTGACAGGCTCAAAGCAGTTTCCAGACTTGAGCATTTCACATTTTTCCTATCTGCCAGGATCGGTCACTTCATTGCTTATCATTGCCAGTATCATACAAAAACTATTCAACAGTCTTAAAAAATAAAACCTCCTAAATTATGGGGGACCTTTCAGTGACTCATGGCACAACTTCCTATTCCCATGGAAAAAACAAGGCAAAGCCAAAGGAAGGTTTGAAAATGCCTTCACAAACGGATGCGAAGTTGGACATGCTTAGCTGTGTCATTACAGAATTTCTGACTATCAGCTCTGAAATACTTACAACTCACTTTTAATGCTTTCTTGACGCACAATTAATTTTACCTCAATTTTATCATTTTAGTTTTCTTCACAATTGATGATCAATTTACTCTAGTTACATCTGGAAAGTGCCAGAAAATTTCAAATACCTATCTTACAGTTAAAATCAGTTTCTAAAGGACTAAGTTATGTGTACCTATACCGTTAAAGAAACATTTTTTAAAGTTGAGATCCTAAATGGAAAATTCTATCCTCAAGTACAAAAAGTAAGTCCTAAGTAGGGAGAAACGGTCAGATTGAAATCCTGAAACACACAAATTCCACTCCAAAGTAAATGTAAAGTTATCGACAGGACAAATTTTCCAGGCACTTCTTTGTATAAATGAACGCTCCAGTTTCTAGAATATACTGATACACAGCTGTCAGCTCATTATCAGTTGACCACACCCACTCAGCTCCCCTAGTGGTTTTTTTTTTTTTTAGCTGACTTTGCTGAGCCTCTTTTCATTAACTGAATACTGGTCACTTGCAGAAGCTATTCTACAAGTCCATCAATGCAGAGGGGAAAACACACACACACACACACTCCAAAATCTATTTGGAAAAGATGGTAAACCAAAAAATAGAAGACAGAAAAATGCGACCTTCTCTTGAGCAGTCACCGCACTATTACTAGTCAACTTGGAGGGACTGATCACACAGTATACCGTAACCACGGTAACCGAAGTCCAACTTTTCAAGTCCCAAAAAATTCAAACAATTGTTCTTGGGGATTTAAAAACATTGACCGTAGAGCTACCGCCACGTCCAAGCTGCCATTTTCTGTCTCTAGCACACATTCACGGCTTCTGCAGAGTTCCGCTCTCTGATCTCCTCCAGGTACACGCGTGCCCAGAGTGAGGGCTGTCAGGAAGTGACATTCGCAACTCTGGCTGGAGAGCCAAAGGGCAGGGAGCCTGCACTGCAGCTTCCCAGCGTCGGGCTCTGTCACCTCCTGCTCGCCCCAATCACAACTACCCACTTCACCAGGGGAGCACTGGCCGCTGACCCCGTCCCGCCGGGGACCTTAATGAAATCAAGGCGCAAAGTCCACCCTCGAAGACCCTTTCCGCTAGAATAAAAAGGAATTCTTCCCATCTTCCAACACTTGACACGGCTCCAAGCAGCTCAGAAGGGGAAAGAAAATCGGGCCATATCACGAGGAGCTGGTTCTGCAAGTCCACCGGGCCAGACACGGAAGCCCATCAAGCCTCAGATTTTTTTTTTCCCTGATTTCCAAATTTTGGTTTTGAACACAAATATAAAAAGACCAGGCTGGCGGCATTTCCCGCCCGCCCATCACCTCGATTAGTCTGCGCTCAATACTCACTTCTCCCCCAAGACTCCTAGACAGTCTGAGCCACTGCTAGAAATAAAAGACAAACTCCGACCACCTCAGGGGTCGAGGCCGGGCCCCCTAACAAGTACCACCAACATCGCGGAGCAGTCTTGAGGTAGGGGGGGTCGAGTCGGCCGCGAGGGGCCCAGACCGCCGGGGAGGGGTCTGCAGCGCGGCCCCCTCCCACCACGCTGCCGCACCCCGGGGAAAGCCTCCCGGGCCATGTGCGTCTCCGCGGCCGCCAGCCACGCAGCAGTGAACGGCACACCCGCGGGGCTCAGGACCCCCGCCACTCCTCCCCACGTTCAACTTCATCCTAAGGCCCGGTGGCTCCCCCAGGCGACTGGGCCGGGAGCAGGCACAGGCCTCGGCCTGCGGGGTTACAGGGTTCAACACGTGGTGTTTTTCGAGCACCAAACTGCACTTCCTCCCCGGGCCGGGGACGCCGGGCAGGAGCGAGCGCCTCCCACCCACGCCCCGAGAACTCGGCGGCGAACGCTGCTGCGGCTGGGCGGCGGGAGCGCCGGGCAGGGACCGGACATCTCAGCCGCCCTCCCCGGCGCGTCATCACCCCCAAAGTTTCAGAGCCGCCGAGGCCGAGAAAATGGTCGCAAAGGAGGAAGTGGCCCGGCACGCGGGGGGCGTGGGGCGGCCGGCCGCGCGGGTCCCCGGGCGGGCGGGCCAGGGGTGTCGCCCCGCCGGGCCCCCGCAGGGTGGGTGACAAGCCCTCCCACCCCCGCCCCGGCCTAGCCCGCCCGCCGCCGCCGCCGCCGCCGCCGCCGCCCGGGCCTCATGGCCGCCCGCCCGCCCGCCCGCCCGCCGGGCCCGGCGCTCACCGTCCGCCGGCTGCTGGAAGTTCACATACGCGTAGCCCAAGGAACGGCGGGTGATCATGTCCCTGCAGACCCGGATGGAGAGGATGGGCCCGGCCGGGCTGAACTTCTCGTAGAGCATCGCCTCGGTCACGTCGGGGTGCAGGTCCCCCACGTAGAGCGAGGCCATGGGGTAGCTGGGGGCGCTGGGGTTCATCTCGGCACGGCTGCCCGCAGGGCCACAGGCCGCGACCTTTCCGTGAGAGGAGGAGGGCGAGTGCTGGGGCCGGGGGGCCGGCGCCGGGGGGATGGGAGCGGGGGCAAGCGCAGAGGGACAAAATTCAACCGGAATCGACAACTACTCAACGGCCGCAGAACCGGGTCGATCCGCTGCCGCTGGCTGCGGGCTGCCGGTTGGGAGCGAGGGTGGCGGTGTCGGGTCCGGGCAGCGGGGAAGGCCTCGGTCTCTCGGTTCCTTCTGGGAGCTGCTGCGGGCGGGCGGGCGGGTCGGTCTCGGCTGCTTCACCGGGTTATTTTATAAAAGAGGAAGAAAAAAAAAATAAAAGTCTCCGGCGGGGGAGACGCGGATTTTTTGTAAATTTTTTTTTGGGTTTTTAAAGGTTTTTTTAGATTTTTTTTGGATTTTTTTAATAATAAATGTGTGTTCCGAGCCCGGAGCACACACTCCGCACTCTCAGCACTAACCGCCGGGGAGAAGGGGAAGCACCGCCTCCTGCACCCTCTACTTATACCCCCCGCCGCACCCGCCCCGCCCCGCGCGTCTGACGCCAGAGCCCTACGCGAGCGTCAGCGCCGGAGGAGGCGGAGTCAAGGCGGCGAGGGGGAGGAGGGAAGAGAGAGCAGGAGGAGGAAAGAGCGGAGAGGATGGGAGAGAGGTGGCGGCCGCGGGTGTGGGGGTGGGGCTGGGCGGAGGGGCGGGGCCTCTGCGCACGCGCCGCTGCCGGGGGCGGGGCCTCGCGGCGTAGGGCCCGCGGGAGGGGGGGAAGGGAGGGCCGGCCGGCGGGCGCTGCTCGGCGGAGTCGGCTGGGGCGGCCCCTCGTGGCGCACAGCCCTCCCCCACCTCCACCCGCAGGAGCGTTAACCCGTCACCGCCGCGGTGGGCGGTGCGCGGCGCTTCCGGGTTCCTCAGCGCTAACCACCCCGCACGTGCGCGGCCTCCGGGGGCCTTTTTCCCGCCGCGCCGGCCCCCGCTCCGCGCTCCCTATGCTCCGAGGGGACGCCGGGTACGGGTAGGCCGGCGAGGGCCCCTCCAGGCCCAGTGTCCGAAACGTGCACGGGAGGAGCCGGTGGTGGCAGCTTCCCCCTTTTCTCCTACCCGGACCGCACTACGACTCCCAGCGGGCAGCGCCGCCACGCGCGTCGGCCGCGGAAGCGGTGCCTGCCGGGAGCTGCAGTCCTCAACGGCCGCGGCGCTCGCCCTGCCCAACTGGCCGCGGGTGCTGGCCACCGCTCGGGGACCCCAACCGTCCGGGGCGAGGGGCCCGCGTCGCCGCCCCGGGGCTGCGGGGGGAGGGGGAGGGGCGGCGTGCTGGGGTCCGAGCCTCGCTCTCCCTCCTCCGTGTCGCCGGGGTCGCTGTGGCTGGGGGGGATCTGACCACGCGTTGCCTTGAGGTGCTAGGTTGGGATCACTGATTCGTGCTGTTTGTGTATTTGCTTAGCTGGTCGCACACCGGAGAAAAACGAGTTTCTCCTGAGAGTGGGAGTTGGTTACAGCCGTTTCGTGTATGGCACCGCAGCCCTGCAACCAGACAAAATTAGGAATGGCCTACAACGCCCCAATTATAAATGTTTAAAGTAATTTCCTACGTTAGTTGTGAGCTTTAATTAAACACTAAATTCACTTGGTAGCCTTAAAAATGCCAGCTCATAGGAGTGACAGGTCAATATACAGAATCTGCCGTCAGGTGGTAATGAGCATTTAAGCATTTCCACAACTGTTCTATGGTGTGTTCCTGACAGTAATCTTGGGTGGGAGGTGGAGAAGTAATAACTTTATTTTACTGGTAAGGGAACAGCCTCAGGTTGAATGATTGCCCAATTCGTTCTTTAATTCAATAAGTGTTGATACATGCCAACTGTGTTGCCAGGTGTGCCCTGTGTATATCTGCATGCCAGTATTGTATAGCTGATCGCATTTAATTTCAGAATTTAAACCAAAAGAATCACTCACGATGCTGTTTCCCCAGTCTCGGTAGGAGGAAGGTAATATTTTATGAAAAGCGTGTTGCCTTGTGTGCTTTTATTAAAAGAGCAAAACTTAGGACTCTGCTTTGGGAAGATACTTGTATTACCAAATGACAAATCTAAGAGGGTACTTTGAAAAGTTCTGTGGAAAAACAGAAATAAAGAGTAAATTTAGGGGCTGATGCTGTGGCGTAGCAAGTAAAGCTGCTGCCTGCAGTGCTGGCATCCCATGTGGGCGCTGGTTCAAGTTCTGGCTGCTCCACTTTCAACCCAGCTCTCTGCTATGGCCTGGGAAAGCAGTAGAGGATGGCCCAAGTGCTTGGGCCCCTGCACCCAAGTGAGAGACCCGGAAGAAGCTCCTGGCTCCTGGCTTTGGCCTGGCCCAAGCCTGGACAATGTGGCCATTGGGGGAGTGAACCAGTGGATGGAGTACCTCTATCTCTGCCTCTCTGTAACTCTGCTTTTCAAATAAAGTAAATAAAATCTTTGAAAAATGTATTTTGGTGCAAAAAAGTTTAAACCCATGTATTTTTTTACATTAGAGGTATTTTCCATGAACTTTTTGAAGGCCTCATATTAAAACTTTTTTAAAATCAACCCACTATTACCTGTGTTCACTGAATTCCTACAAAATGGTAAGTACTGTGTGGGTAAGGAGAATAGATGACACAAAAACCAATTCCTGTTCTCAAGCGGCTTATGATGAGCTCCCTGGTACGTAATAAATACAAGCATTGAAATCAGTGCTGAGCCGGCGCTGTGGCATAGCAGGTAAAGCCACTGCCTGCAGCCCCGGCATCCCATATGGGTTCCAGTTTGAGTCCCAGCTGCTCCACTTCCGATCCACCTGTGTGCTATCGCTTGGGAAAGCAGTAGAAGATGGCCCAAGTCCTTGGTCCCCTGTACCCATGTGGGAGACCCGGAAGAAGCTCCTGGTACCTGTCTTCGGATCTGGCCAGCCGTTTGCAGCTAGTTAGGGAATGAACCAACGGATGGAAGACTCACACACACACACACACACACACACACACCTCTGTAACACTGCCTTTCCAAATATTTATTTTATTTATTTGAAAGAGTTACAGCGAGAGGTAGAGACAGAGAGAGGTCTTCCATCTGCTGGTTCACTCCCCAGATGGCTGCAACGGCCAGAACTGTGCTGATCCGAAGCCAGGAGCCAGGATCTTCTTCCAGGTCTCCCACGTGGGTTCAGGGGCCCAAGGACTTGGACCATCTTCTACTGATTCCCAGGTCATGGCAGAGAGCTGGATCGGAAGAGGAGCAGCCGAGACTAGAACCAGCACCCATATGGGATGCCGGCACCTCAGGCCAGGGCTTTAACCTGCTGTGACAAAGCGCTGGCCCCCAATAAATTAAAAAAAAAAAAAAAAAGTGCAACATGGACCAGCATTATTGCGTTGTGAGTTAAGTTGTTGCCTGGGACGTGGCATCCCATTTGACTAATGGATCAAGTCTCAGCTGCTCCACCTCCAATCCAGCTCCCTGCTAATGCGCCTAGGAAAGCTGCGGAAGTTGGCCCAAGTGCTTGGGCCCCTGCAACCCATATGGGAGATCTGGCTAGAGTTCTTGGCTCCTGGTTTTGGCCTGGCCCATACCCTGGATATTATGGTCATTTGGGGAGTGAACCAGTAGATGGAAGATCGATCTCTTTGTATCTTCCCTTTCTTTGTAAGGGCGCCTTTCAAGTAAAATAAATCTTAAAAAAAAAAATCAAATTCTGGCATTTTATTGGGCTGCAGCAATTTTCTGTTTCTTTTTGGCTGTCAGCTCCGATTTTTTTCTTGAATTCTATTGTTGCAGTTTAAAAGAAGACATAACTTCATTTTGGCTTTTTTATTAAATTACTAAACAATATGAAAAACCAAGTCAGCATAATGGAGGAGGTGTTCTCAGTATAAAAGAGTGGAAGAGGGGCTGGCGCTGTGGCTCACTTGGCTAATCCTCTGCCTGCGGCGCCAGAATCCCATATGGGCTCCGGGTTCTAGTCCTGGTTGCTCCTCTTCCAGTCCAGCTCTCTGCTGTGGCCCTGGAGGGCTGTGGAGGATGGCCCAAGTGCTTGGGCACCTGCACCCACATGGGAGACCAGGAAGAAGCACCTGGCTCCTGGCTTCGGATTGGTGTAGCTCCAGCCATAGCGGCCATTTTGGGGGTGAACCAACAGAAGGAAGGCCTTTCTCTGTCTTTCCCTCTCACTGTCTGTAACTCTACCTGTCAAAAAAAAAAAAAGAAGAAGAAGAAGATCACCTCCTGTAACTTAGAAATTAGTTTCCTGTAACTGAGAAATTAGTTTACACCAATAGTTAAAATTACCAAATTAAAAATAGTGTAACTATTTACACCAATAGTTAAAATTACCAAAACTCAGTTACTAAGAAGGCCTACCCAAGACCTTTTCATATACTTGTTGTGGAGGAAACAGAGGGTACAGTTTCTGATGGCCTCAGTAATGTGTGATGATAAACAACGAAAGTGAAGATTTGTCATGGAGCAAATTTGGCAAGCACTGTCTCGGCTGAGTACGCCAGCGATTATAGGGGGTCTTACCCTCAGTTTTCACCCGAGCCTGGATTAAATAACTCTCTAAAGCCCTCTTTGTTATAAAACCATTTCAAACCAAGAACCTTCCAATTGGTTAGTCCAGTTAATAGTTAAGCCTCCAGGACATGGGACATGGAAGCCCTGAATTGTAGACGCAAGTGTTCTAAACTAGAAAGGTATATCACGTGTTTGTAGGCACATTAGTTCTTAGATTGATTTGTTGGAAAGGGAGTCGGCCATCAGGACTTCTGTGTGATTTAGTCCGTGTCATTGTTATCTTTTAGGGAGGTGCATTCCATGCAAGGGAAACTAGAAGCCAGGTCTGCCTCGGAGCTCCTAGCATCAGGAGGAGGATCAGAGCCCATCCCATGAGAACAAAAGTGAAATCTGGAAGGAAGAACCTGTTCCTTGTGTCCATCAATTATCTCTTTTTCTCTTTATCTCCCATCAGCTCTTTTCTCTGATTAGAAACCTGCCCTGCTGATCAAAAACACAACTTCCCCTGATGACATCCTCCTCTCATTCACTTTCTTTTCTCAGCCACGCTTTGTGTCTTATCTCCCTGTACTTCCTCAGCCTGCGGGCAGTGGGACTGCCTTCACCTCCTGACTTCCCTGCCCGCGGCTGCCCTTGACCTGCTGCTACTTGACAGTCCAACAGACTTTCTCCAGATCCATTCTACCTGACAGCTGTGGAGTTTGACCGTTTTCCTCCCTCTCTCTTTCTCTTTTGAAAACCTATTCGTCTGGCGTTTGGCTCCCTTCTGCCCCGCTCTCAGAATGCTCTTCTCCAGTAACCTTTCCCTGACCACCCAGTCTGGCTGGGTAGCTTTGCTTAGAGCTTCACCCTGACCAGCCCTCTGCCACTGCATTTACCACATTATATTAAAATGTTCTGTCAGCTGTCTCCCAGGATAAATTGTAAGCTCCAGAAGAAGGCATATTTACCTGCAGCCCTACCACCTAGCCTGAAGCCAGGCACATTGTAGGGGTGTGTGTGTGTTTAACCTAACATCAGGGAGGAAGTCAGCCAGGCTTGGCCGTGAACTTGGCTTGTGGACTGACCACATAGGATGGGGGTTAACAGGGAGTCTCAACCTGAAGTTCACGTGGGCACCCAGGCTGGTCACCTCCAGAGCACGTGGCCTGCTGCAGTGTATAACTTCCAAACTCCATCAGCTGTTGGAAGCTGTGGTCCCTAACATGCTGGTCGGGCTGTCAGGTCTGGTGCTGAGCTTGGAGATAGTGGACTTTCGGGACCCAAAGTCAGGCAAGTGGGCACATACCAGGAGTGCTGGATAAAAGGAGTTTCCGGACATCTGAGACTGGAGGTTGCTGTTCCAACATCCGTCAGGGACCCTCACACAGCCTCCCTCTTTAACTTAATACCATTGCTTCTGCAGAGGTAATTATGGCTACAGATGAAAGGCAGGAGATAAAATATTTGCCAATTCCCTTTGCCTTTTTAACTCACTATGTTCATTTTTCTCTTCCATCATTTCTTTTTGGCTGAAAAAAAAAGTGCTGCCTATGTTTGTCTGGCTTGCCTGTGTTTATCTAATTTTAGATTGCAAGCTGTGGGGTAGAATCCTGTCTTTATATGTGCAGCATCTCACTGTGGGGGCCTAAGAATGTCTAATGACATCAACATCTTTCAATTAACCTGTTTTATTTAAATGACTGTATTGTAAAGTTCTCCAGGGAATTTGTGCACTTGAATTTCACTGAACACGTATAAATAATTTCCAGTCTCTATCCAGTGTATATTCAGAACGTAGCCATAATAGTTTAGAGTATCCTGTATGATGCAAGATGAAGCCAAGGTTGACTGGCATCTTAAGGTCCTTAGATAATACTGAGATACATGTGTGAGAGGGATGATGAGTGGATAGAGCAGCCTCCTCCCATCTGAAAGAGGATACCTTCCCTAAGTCCTCGACTTAGAAAAATCTAATATAATGTCATGATAAGACCCAAACCAAGTAATGCTTCAAAGATTATTGGCGTCTCCCTACACCAGCTTGCTGGGGTGAGGAGAAAGACAGTGAACGGTCATGTCCATGATCAGAAGGACTTCCTGTAATGAGTCTCAGTCAGATTTTACACTTTCTTCCATGTGCATTACGTGTTTTCCTCATACCTATCCAGAACAAAGGGTTTGTAGAAGAGTTTGAAGTTGGGTCCTGGCCCAGGAGTGTGTGTCAGATGTTATAACCTGTCACTGGCTCTGAGAAAAAGGCTGCCAAGTGAGAAGACCTGAATCTTGAAACAGAAACCCAGGTAGGGTCATAAACAGACTAATAAAGAAAGAAACAATATTGAAAGGAAACTGAAAGGAAATCTCAGAGTACTAAGGATTCTTACCAAGTGCTCTTTTGATGCCACACAGTCATCTGTGTTAAACCAGTGACCTTGTTATAATGCGTGTTTACTACAACCAAGATACTGCCTCCTACCTAATAGAATTATTGTGAGACTTAAGTAAGATAATACATTCACACACTACATAATGACATTTAAGTCGAGGCTGGACTACATATACAACCATGGTCCCATAAGATTCTAATGAAGCTGAAAAATTCCTATTGCTTAGTGATGTCATAGCCCCTGTAATGTCATAGTGCAATGCACTATTCATCTGTCTTGTGGGTGACGCTGGTGCGAATTACTGTACTGCCAATCATATAGCAAAAATATAGTAATTCAGTTATGTACAGTACATAATACCTGGTAATGCTAATAAATATCTGTTATTGATCTGTATTTACTATACCATGCTCAATCATTTTCTGAAGAATTTTTGTTCATTTGACAAACAGAGACAGAGAGCACCTGTCCACTGGTTTGCTTCCCAAATGTTTGCAATGTCCCCTAGGGGCCAAAGATAGGAGCTGGGAACTCAGTACAGGTCCCCCACATGGGTGGCAGGGGTCCAATTTCTTGAGTCATCTCACTGTGGCCTCCAAGGGTCTGTGTTGGTAGGAAGCTGGAGTCAGCAGCGGGAGGGGAGAACTGAGCCCAGGCACTCTGATGTGTAACATGGGCATCTTAACAGGTGGGCTAAATGCTCGCTGCCTATGCTTGTTTTAGAGTGTACTCTTAAAAAAAAGGTGACTGTGAAACAGGATGCTATGTTATGCTGGAAGCAGCTGCATTCAGCTCTTGTTCATAGACCTCCTAACTGCTCCAAGAAGCTATCTTGAGTGATTGACCTCTACTGTGGGTTTGTTGCAGGCCCATCGCAGGATGTGAGCACAGTGACACAATGGCCGACAACACAATTTTTTCAGAACACGTCCTTGTTGTTAAAAGACACACAGGGGCTGGTGCTGCGGTGTAGTGGGTTAAGCTGCTGCCTGTGATGCTGGCATCCCATATGGGCTCAGGTACAAGTCCCCCGGCTGCTCCACTTCTGAACTAGCTCCCTGCTAATGCACCTGGGAAAGCAGAAGATGGCCCATGTGCTTAGGCCCATGCCTCCCATGAGGGAGACCTGGATGAAGCTCCTGGCTCCTGGCTTTGGCCTGGCCCAGCCTTGGCCATTAAAACCACCTGGGGAATGAACCAGAGGATGGAAGATTCTCTCTCTCTCTAACTCTGACTTCCAAATAAGTAAAAAAAAATTTTAAGATTCTTTATTTGAAAGAGTTACAGAGAGAGAGAGGGAGAATATTAGTAGCTAATATTGAAAATGGGTAAAGTTGTATTGAAACCTTATATAACCTTACCAGGCAGTAAACTACAGTAGCACTAATGAGGAAACTGAGTCATAATAAGTGGAGCTACTTTGATTCAAACACAGGCAGTACAAGCTGCTAACTGGGGCACCTGCATCCCATATCCGAGTGCCTGATTCAAGTCCTGGCTGCTGCGCTTTGGATCCAGCTTCCTGCCAATGTGCCTCCTGGGAGCAGCAGGTTATATCAAGTGTTTGGGCCCCTGCCACCTGTGTGGGAGATCCAGATAGAGTTCCAGGCTCCTGGCCCACCTCTGGCTGTGGCGGGCATTTGGGGAGTTAACCAGCAGGTGGAAGATCTCTCTCTATGTGTCTTTCTCTGTCTCTCTGCTTTTCAAATAAATTGAAAACAAATAAATCAAATTCTAAAATAATACTTAAAAAAGAATGAAGTCTCTGGTCAGGGAGTTCAGGGAGGATCAGCACTTGAGATATGAGAGGAAGGAGTATTGTAAAGTAGCAGAAATGTGCTGGAGGTGGGAATACACAGCTTGTGCTAAGGGGAGGATGGATCTCATGCATGAAACATGGCAGACGGCAGAAGGCAAAGGCAAGTGGGACAGGGGGACAAGGACAGAACAAATAGACGAGGCCTTGAGCATGGGAGAAATGGACTGGGGCTCGAATGAAAAGGGGGCACAGGATGTAATCTTTTGGTCTCATGGTTTTTTCCATAAAGAATTCCTGGCCGTGGCGGACTGGACTGGAAAGAGGAGAGACAAAGGAAGTCCAATTAAGATATTCTTAGAATGGCTCACTTTGGTCTTCCTGGAAGCAAAGTCAAAGAAAAACAAGTTCATGCTGTCTAGTGAAAAGATGCACACCAGTTTTATTCAGTAAGACTAACTTTCTTCATGTAGTACATCAAGAAAGAACTTATTGTATAGTTCTTTACATAAAGGACATTGGATGATAAAATTCATTCATTCATTCAATATAAATTAAATATGTTTCTAGGCCCACATTGTGTGATATTTATAACACTACAAAAAATATTAAGGGACCAGCCTGGTGATGCAGTGGGTTAAGATGCCACCTATGACAATGGCATCCCATATTGGAGTGCTGTTTTGAGTCCTGGCTGCTCTGCTTCTGATCCAGCTCCTTGCTAATGCACCTAGGAGACAGCAGAGGATGGCCCCTGTACTTGAGTCCCTGCCGCCCACATGGGAGACCTGGACGCAATTCCTGGCTCCTGACTTTGGCTTAGCTCAGCCCTGGTCATTGAGGGCATTTGGGAAGCAAAGCAGCAGATGGGAAAATCTATCTCTGTCTCTTCCTCTTTCTGTTATTTTGCCTTTCAAATGAATAATATAAAAATAAATCTTTTAAAATATAAAATGTTGAGAACAGCCAAGTCTCTGCTCTCATTGAGCTTACTTTCTAAAGAAGTGGGCAGTTGTCTTAAATAGTGATTTTGTTTTTCAACACAGCAACAATGTCCTGTGGGTTTTTTCCTTTGTTCCAACTCAGCAATGACTAATCATAATCCAGTAAAGGCGCTTCTGTCGAGAACTGAATTTGACGCAGAGGTCACGAAATCAATAGAAGCTCATGGTTGTGTAGCCTTTGGGCAGCACACCTCAGCTCTCCGTGTTGTCACCTGGGCTTTTCTCAAGAGCTAGACTGAAGTCCAGGTCCTACCAAAGCCTCTGGTTGGTGACTAAAGGACAGCCCTCCTGGGCTGGTGATTAGGAAAAGGTGTATGTATTTACATTCATGTGCTTTACTCATTCCACAGACATTCACTGGATGATACATTTAGTGCCTTCAAACATCGCAGGTAGAGACATGGACAAGAGCATCTCTACCTTGAAGAAGGTACAACAGCGTCAACACCTGACAACTCACCTGTCTTATTTTTAAGTCTTAGTACATAGATTGCAGACTTCCCTAGAAAACTTGACTCTTTGAACTTCCTTAGAGATTTATAAATAATTTCCAAGCTGCTGCTCTCTAGGATATATATATATATATATATATATATTTATACAAAAAGCGTGTATCTCATTATGTAAGATAAATCAGAGTTCAGTGGTTTCATGAAGTCTTTAAGTCTAACCTCAGGAGGCCTATCTGATGCAAGTAATGAGGGAACAGCTAATTCCAACTGAAAGGTTATACTTTCTGAAGTCCTATAATAGTAAAATATGGTATGAAAGGTGCCAGGATTGCCAGCCATTATGACACAACGCAATAAATGGTGTGGCAGTAGGATGAGCACAGGCTGCTGTGGGGACACAAACAGGTGTGTTGTGCACAAGCTGGAGTTGGGGACATAGAGGCGTGACCAGGCTGAGTTTTTCTAATTTGATAGTAACCACCCCATAACGGGCCTTCTTGCTCAAAGTGGCAGCTCAGGAGAGCAAAGTGAGGCCCAGAGGAGGTCAGCATCCAGCTGGACCCCAGCCCCAGGCCCACCGGGAATGCATGAGGCAACAGTGGCACTCGCTCTGGGTCAGGCTCTGCTGGAGCACGGAGGCAGCTCAGGGAGTCCCACGTGATCTACCCACCAGATGTAATGGCAAAATCAGTTCTGGTTCACTATTACTATTAGGGAGTCCTGATTCGTTTTTTTGTTTGTTTGTTTTGTTTTGTTTTGTTTTGTTTTCTTTTAGGAAACCAAGCAGGTATGCACAAATTCCTTCCAGAAATCATTCCACTGGCTCATTCATAGGCTGAACAAGAAAATACATTTATGTCAAATGATGGCTAACCTCCTGCATCCTCATATGTATATATGGAGTGCTTATGGTGACAAAATCATGTGTGTTCAGTGTGTGTCTTAGAAATCTATGGTTATAAAGTCTAAATTTTAAATTTTAAATCTGTTGTTGATTGGCTAAAATTACTTCAGGTAGGGCTGGCGTTGTGGTGCAGCAGGCGAAGTCACCACTTTGAATGCCCTCATCTCATTTCAGAATGCCTAGTTCAAGTCCTGACTACTCCTCGCCCGATGCAGCTTCCTGATACTGTGCCTGGGAGGCAGCAGGCGATCGCTGATGTACCTGGGTCGCTGGCACCCACACGGGGAGTCTTCAGTGGAGTTCCTGGCTCTTGGCTTCTGCCTGGCCCAGCGCTGGCCTCTGTGGGCATTTAGGGAGTGAATTAGAGGATGAAAGTCCCCTCTCTGTCTCTCTGCCTTTCAAATAAAAATTAAAATAAATAACTGCAAATTTTAAAAATTGCTATAACAGGTTACCCAGTGACACCATTTCATTTTCACTAATAATTTCTGAACGCCATTCATTTCCTTTTATGTAAAAATCTATTTTAAAAATATAATATGCAGGTAGCCTATCTGCCTTTTAACTATTGATAAGATAATTTGCATATTTAAAATAATCCTAGTTTGTCATGAGAAAAAAGTGAGAAGCTGAAAGTCACTGCAGGGGCCAGCGCTGTTGCGTAGCGGGTAAAGTCACTGCCTGCAGTGCCGGCATCCTGTAGGGGTGCCGGTTTGAGACCCGGCTGCTCCACTTCTGATCCAGATCTCTGCTATGGCCTGGGAAAACAGTAAAAGATGGCCCAAGTCCTTGGGCCCCTGCACCTACGTGGGAGACCAGAAGAAGCTCCTGGCTCCTGGCTCCTGGCTTCGGATCAGTGCAGCTCTGGCTGTTGAGGCCATCTGGGGAGTGAACCAGTGGATGGAAGACCTCTTTCTCTCTCTGCCTTTCTCTCTCTCTCTTTGTAACTCTGACTTTCAAATAAATAAATCTTAAAAAAAAAATCAGTGCCATCCAAGAACTCAGAGGTGACAGTTGTTTGCCTGCCTGTCATGTCCACATGTGAACCAAGACAAGAGGACTAGACCATACCTTTGTAAATATTAGACAAGCACACAGGACGAAGAGCTATCATGAATGGCAAAATAATTGATCTGACCATCCTTAGTGAGGTGCATTAGAAGAGAAAAGCAAAGAAAAATTTGAATGTTATTCAACGGTTTTACTGTTAAGATTAATATTTGCATTACTATCTCATACTTTCCTGCATTGGCAGATAAAAGCAATTTTGCTAACTTTGTCAAGAATACAACATTTTTATTTGGAGTGGTAACTGAATGTTTCATTGATTATAAAGAAAGGAAAATACAGTTATCTGGAAAAATAAAAAGTGGAAGCAAGCTTGTGGTTATGTGAGAACTAAGTTGGAAATATTAATAGAAACCAATACAATTTAACAAAATATATATTTTCTTGGTTTGTTCATTGAAATGTCCAAAGAACAATATTATTGTTTTTTTTTTTTTATTCTTTTTGACAGGCAGAGTGGACAGTGAGAGAGAGAGAGAGAAAGGTCTTCCTTTGCCGTTGGTTCACCCTCCAATGGCCGCCACGCCGGCGTGCTGCAGCCGGCGCACCGCATTGATCCGATGGCAGGAGCCAGGTGCTTCTCCTGGTCTCCCATGGGGTGCAGGGCCCAAGTACTTGGGCCATCCTCCACTGCACTCCCTGGCCACAGCAGAGAGCTGGCCTGGAAGAGGGGCAACCGGGACAGAATCCAGCACCCCGACCGGGACTAGAACCCAGTGTGCCGGCGCCGCAAGGCAGAGGATTAGCCTAGTGAGCCGCGGCACCGGCAAGAACAATATTATTGCTCCATTGTAAATGTGATCGTATGTGTGTCTGCTATCTAAATTTTTGGATCAAATGCCATTTTCAATGAAAAGAACCAGCATGCCATAGAGATAATACCAATTGCATGTCTCAGCCTTAGAAGGTACCAGTCAGTCTTGGAACATCTTGCTGGGTCAGAAAGCAAGGATGCTTTTTTTTTTTTTTTAAGGGAAGACTTTTAAAAATTTTTTTAAAAGATTTTTATTTGAAAGTTACAGAGAGAGGTAGAGACAGAGAGTGAGGTTTTCCATCTGCTGGTTCACTCTCCAGATGGCTGCACCGATCCGAAGCCAGGAGTCAGAAGCTTCTTCCGGGTTTCCCACATGGGTGCAGGGGCCCAAGGACTTGGGCCATCCTCTACTGCTTTCCCAGGCCATAGCAGAGAGCTGAACTGGAAGTGGAGCAGCCGGGACTAGAACTGGTGCCCATATGGGATGCTGACACTTCAGGCCAGGGCTTTAATCTGAAGCACCACAGTACCGGCCCCAGCAAGGATGCTTTTATTTATTTATTTTTTTAAGCTTGTGGTAATGTGCTTTATCTTTTTTTAAATGTTTATTTATTTGAAATGCAGAGTTACAGAGAGGCAGAGGCAGAGAGAAAGAGAGAGAGAGAGAGGGGGGTCTTCCATCCGCTGGTTCAGTCCCTAAGTGGCTGCAACAGTTGGAGCTGGGCCGAGGAGTCAGGAGCTAGGAGCTTCTTCTGGTTCTCCCACCAGGGTGCAGGGGTCCAAGGACTGGGGCCATCTTCCACTGCTTTCCCAGGCCATGGCAGAGAGCCGTATTGGAAGTAGAGAGCCGGGACTCGAACTTGAGCCCTTAAGGGATGCCCATGCAGTGCCGGTCCTACAAAGATGCTTTTAAAAAATATTGGTACTACATAAAAGAATGCAGAAACCAGCTTCAAGGGACTTCCATTGATTAAATTCTATCAATTTGAATATCAATAGAAAAATGATGACTATGGTTGGTTAAAATACATTTTGTGAAAAGCTTTGAGTGCATACTGATAGCAAAAAATGAGAAAAGTTGACAAATTGCACTTAAGATGTTGAATATAATTGAATCTCATTACTCAACCTGTTATCATGTTAGTACTATTGACTCATTTATTATATCAGGCAGAGTGCCAAATTCAGTAAACAACAAGCATGTTAGTTTTACTTAAATCTACATTTAGAAAAATAATTCTTTAATGCTCAGGCTATAACTGCCTGTGTCTACACTGGTGCAAACTGATTTTTTTTGTAGTGACAAAATTATTTGTGTGTGTAGGCACCTTTCCAACATGTCCCTGCCTACCTTAGAAATCTAATACTGGGAGTTTTGATTGCATCTCAAAATGTCGTTCTAGTGAGTCATCTTAGGAAAATTAGTGTTGGAATATATTTGAATTATTGTACTCCCAAGTTTCTATGTATTGATCTCAAGTTTTAAGAGCTCCTGCATAACTATGGCAATATTTTGCATAAGTCTACAGCAGGCTGTCCAATAGAACCTTCTGTGATGACAGAAATGTCTTAAATCTGTGCTGTCCAATCTGGTAGCCATTAGTCACGTGAGGCACATGACTACTGAGTACTGGCAATATGCCTGGTATGGCCAAGGACCACACTTCTTAAATCCAATTCAATTTGATTTGAAGTAAGGTAGACACAACTAAGGTGGTGTCTACTGTATCGGACGTCATAGGTCTAGATTTCAATCAGATAGAACAACTTCATGTTTGTCCAGTGATGCAAATTCTTCCTCACCAAACCTGGAACATAGTCTGTTTCCTTTCAGATAAGGATCTATATTGAAAAAAAAAGTTCAGGGTTTTAATTAATTTTTAAATAGCTAATATTCATTTCGCTTAAAATATTAAAGAGACAAAAAGAAATACAATAAGAATCCTGTCCCATCCTATCCCCCAGCTACCCAGATCTCTTCACCATAGGTGTGGCCAACACCATGAGTTTCGTAGGCATCCCAAAGACGCTTTATGTATACACAGTGTCAACACATCATTGTTGGACACAGCCTTTCTCTTCCTGTTAGCATACTGCAGAGATCTCTCCATACCAGTCATCTTCTATGACTATAGAGCTTTAAGAAGCTGTTTAAAAACAGACCTGATCTTCAAAGAGGGAGGTGCCTTTCTCTGAAGGGAGGAGAGAACCTCCACTTTGACTATGACCTTGTCTAAACAAGATAAGAGTCGGAGAACTCAAGGGGCTTCCATAGCCTTGGAAACTCATGACTGGTGCATAGGGAGATTACTGATGCCATAAACAGGAGTGTCAATTTGTAAAGTCAACAACAGGAGTCACTGTGCACTTACTCCTCATGTAGGATCTCTGTCCTTAATGTGCTGTACACTGAGGCTTAATGCTATAACAAGTACTCAAACAGTATATTTCACTTTGTGTTTCTATGGGGGTGCAAACTGTTGAAATCTTTACTTAATGTACACTAAACTGATCTTCTGTTAAAAAAAAAAAAAAAAAAGAAAAGAAACTATCAATTCCCAACTTGACTCTCACTGGGATTAAACATGACAATAGGTCTGATCTGATTTCATCATCATTTAAAAAAAAATCATCTATTATTTTTCACTTTATGTTTCTGTGTGGGAACAAACTGTTGAAATCCTTACTTAAGGTATACTAAGCTGATCTTCTGTATACTAAGATAATCGAAAATGAATCTTGATGTGAATGGAAGGGGAGAGGGAGTGGGAAAGGGGAGGGTGGTGGGTGGGAGGGACGGTATGGGGGGGAAAGCCATTGTAACCCATGAGACATACTTTGGAAATTTATATTCATTAAATAAAAGAAAAAGATAAAAAAAAATTAAAAAAAAAAAAAAAAAAAAAAAAAAAAAAAAAACCAGACCTGAAAGGCTTCGTCTCCACAACCCAGAAAGCAGCCTGCACTTGGAATGTTAAGAATCCTAGTTTCCCAAGATGGATAATGAGAACAGCAGGTGAAATTTGTGGCAGTCCCTACTCAATGCACCCCACCCACATGGAGGAAGCCCAAATTTCAAAATGCCTGGTCCCTTTTCTTATCTATTTATATGTTCATCTATCTATTTATTTGCGAGGCAGAAAATCAGGCACAAGAGAGAGTTCAGTTCTACTGGTTCACTCACCAAATGCCTGCAACAGTTAGGACTGGGCCAAGGCTGAAGCCAGGTGCTGGAAACTCAGTCCAGATCCCCCTTATGAGTGGCAGGGAGCTGTGAGCATCTCAATCAGTGTCTCAACTGCTTAGGCCAATTGCCCACTCCCTCCATTTTCTTTTAAACTTATATGTTGAACCAATTCTAAGCTTAGTATTATAACACTGAATATGTTTTTTTAAATAGCACCATTTACATTCCAATAATATGTAAACCTCTTTAGTGGTTTTCCATTGCACATAGAAGAAAACTCAGACTCCTCCCCAAGACCCACCAACTTTGCATGATCTGTAACTAGACTTCTAAATTCCCAGGCTCCAACTGCAGAGGCCTCTGAACACAGCCAGATCGCTCTGTGTCATTCACCCTTCTAGCAGTCTGGCCTGCTCCCTCCTGGACTCCCTGTGTGGTTCTCTACTTCATCCTCCAACCTCAGCTTAAATGTCACTTCCTCCTGATGTCCTCCTTGAATGCACCATCTAGAGTGCTCCCCAACCCTATTCCTGCTCTACTACTTACTTCCTAGCATTTACTATAATCTGTAATTATTTTGTTTAATAACTAGTTATTTCTCTTCTGCTGGGATGTAAGATCCCCAGGAACCTGAACTATCTTCACTTGTGTATCTCCAGGGCTTAAACCAGGGCTCAGCATGATGTACCATTAATATGTGCTGGAACCAACACAAACAATGGTGAATGAGAAAATATTGAGTAGACTTCAGACCTAGGGCCCAGAAATTGAGAGAATACAGACAAAGGCCATGACTTTCAACTAATCTCTCCTAATTGAATAAATATATTGACTTGCTTTCAAAGAAATATTGATTTTCGGTGAGATTTTTGGATGCCATTTTTGATGCCTGGAGTCCTGTTTACTTCCTTTGTAGGTTAGAAGTGTTCATTGCGTTTGAATCCTTAAAGCTCCTTGTTTTTCTGCCACAATAAGCCATTCATAAAGTGATGCTACTTACGCCATATTGGTATGTGGGCCTCATCTTAAAATATTTCTGAGTCATCAAGTCAACATGTATTGGTCTCTGTGTAAACATTTAGTAGCCAAGTGCTTGCCTCGTCATCACTGAGAAATACACGTTGGCCCTTCAAAGTTTTTATAAAGCTTTTATTGATGACCATTTGCTTCATCTTCCCGACTCCTTCAACGTGAAGCATTTTAGAGCCATTTTCCTGGTGAAGTCGCTTCAACTCAGGGAAGTTTAATTGTTGCTGAAAACACAACTGGCAAGAACTCAACTCTTCCAAGTACAGCTTCCAAGTCCAAATCCTTGGCTTTTATAGCCACAGCACAGCTACCCAACCCTATATTTGAACAGAATTTTGTAGTGCACAAAATACAGTCATATAAAATATATCACTTGATACTCTTTTTTTATTTATTTATTTGCTTGTTGTTTATTTGAAAGTCAGATTTAGAGAGAGAATATCTTTCATCTTGTGATTCACACCAGAGCTGGGCCAGACTGAAGCTAGGAGCCGGGAGCTTCCTCCAGCTCGCCCACATGGGTGCAGGAGCCCAAGCACTTGGGCCATCCTCTGCTGCTTTCCCAGGTGCATTAGCAGGCAGCCAGATAGGAAGTGGAGCAACCGGGACTTCAACTGGCATCCACATGGGATGCTGGCACTGCAAACAGAGGCTCAACTCGCTGTGCCACAATGCCAGCCTCAAGCCCTATGTCTTTAAGGTTCCAGCACCTCCCAACATCAACAGCCTGGACACCAAGCTTCCAGGACACGAAGTTTGGCAGATAACCTCAAACCACAGCAGGTCTCATCAAGAAATAATGAAGATTTGGGGCCGGCACTGTGGTATAGCAGGTAAAGCTGCTGCCTGCAGTGCTGGCATCCCATATAGGCGCCAGTTCAAGTCCTGGCTGCTCCACTTCTGATCCAGCTCTCTTCTGTGGCCTGGGAAAGCAGTAGAAGATGGCCCAAGTCCTTGGGCCCCTGCATCCGAGTATGAGATCTGGAAGATGCTCCTGGATCCTGGCTTCGAATCAGCTCAGCTCCGGCCATTGCGGCCAATTAGGGAGTGAACCAGCAGATGGAAGACCTCTCTCTCTCTCTCTCTGCCTCTCCTTCTCTCTCTGTGTAACTCTGAGTTTTAAATAAATAAATAAATAAATATTTAAAAAAAAAAGAAAAAATAAAGATGAAGATGCTAAGATTAGGAGTACTTCCTGTCAGTGAAAGACCATGGAGGTCAAGGACAGCTTGGGTTTTATTTGACAGATGTTAGAGAGTTGGTAAACGCTCAAGCAAATAAAATATTAGTGAAAAAAAAAAAAAACAGAATGTGGTGACTCTTGTGACAGCTCTGTTTAGAATGAACCCCAAAGAGGGAGACTGACCAAAGACTAGGGCTGAAATCCTTGTGAAGATCTTGGGGCCCTGGATGATAATGGTGACTGAGAAAGGTTGGAAGAAAGTAGACCTAACATAGAAAGGCTTATCAGGATTGGGTGAGAGAGTGAGGCAAGAGTGAAAAATGACCAGAGTTTCCAGTCTATGGAGTTGGGCTGACTGTGGTGCAATCAACACAGTGCTTCTGAATGGAAGCCTTTGGGCTAAGGCCACAAGTAGAGAGACGGAGATAAGGGAATGACAGCTAAGATTCTGAAATGCAAGGTTGAAGGTGATGCAAGAATCTTCATCTGCGGGCTGGAGAAACCAGCCTGGAAGGAAGGTAAGAAGTCAGAGTTCACGAGGTGTCATTTTTATTAACCTCCGACGCTCTCAGCGCGCGCATCTGCTGCCTACTCACGCGGCCTCAACCGCCCTCTCCCAGCGATTCATACTGGGAAGAATTTACATTCTGGATCTGGAGAGCTCCCTGTGAACTTGCTGTAGAGCAGCACAAAAAAGAAAAAGAAAAGGTAGAGATTTTTAAAATGCATTAGAGCTTGTCACCCTAAAATGATACTTTGGATTTAAAAATTAATATTCATTACCTGCAGATTAAGATCCTGCTTTATATTAAACAGTTTATTATTATATTTATAGTTCTAGAAAATTGATGTCTGATCCAATTGGTTAAGCATTTTAAACTGCACTTATTAATTTAATAATTTGATTATTTTTCAAACACTTCAATTTTATGATTCATAAACCTTCCCAAATTCTTAATTAATTCTCACTAAACTAATAAATTAAGATAATTCATATGGTGACTTGTAAACTTCCAAAACAGTGTGTAAACTTTTAAAGAGTTTTTAACTTAAAAATCAAAAGTCTAAAACAGTTAATTTTACATTTAAAAATTAGCATTACAAGACAGATGTTTAGATACTTTATTAAGCACTAAAAGTAGTTTTTATAAAGATTTTTTTATTTTATTTGAAAGGTAGAGGTAGAGTTACAGGGAGAGGAAGAGACAGAAGAAGAGAGAGAGAGAGAGATATCTTCCATCAGCTGGTTCACGCCCTAAAAGGCCACAACAGCCAGGAGTGGACTAGGTCAAAGCTAGGACCCAGGAGCCAGGAGCTTTCCCCAGGTCTCCCACATAGGTTACAGGGGCCCAAGCACTTGGGCGATCTTCCGCTGCCTTCCCACGTGCATTAGCAGGGAGTGGGATAGAAGTGGAGCAGCCAGGACTCGAGCTGGTGCTCATACTGGATTTTGGCATTGCAGGTGGCAGCTTAACCCGCTACACCACAACACCGGCTCCTGAAAGTATTTCTAATTAGAGGCTGGCATTATGGCACAGTGCACCTGCTGTTTGCAATGCTGGCATTCCATATCAGAGTGCCAGTCTGAGTACCAGCAGCTCTGCTAAAGGATTTGGGCCCCTCGCCACCCAAGTGGGAAGCCAGGATGGAGTTCCTAGCTCCTGGCTTGGACCTGGACCAGCCCTGGCTGATGCAGGCACTTGGAGAGTGAACTAGTGAATGACAGATATTTCTCTCTGCATTACCCAGGGAGCTGGATAGGAAGTGGAGTGGCTGGGACAAACTGGCACCCTTATGGGATGCCGGCACTGCGGACAGCAGCTTAACCTGCTACACCACAGCGCCGGCCTCATCTACATTTAATTCTAAATCTTCCCAGGATGCAGAGAGAGATGTCCACTAAGAAAGCAGTAGTGTTATCCTGGGTAGCTCTGTGAACACTGTCCCCGGAAATGTTCGGGTTTGCCTTCTTGGCCGGGAGACTGCTGTGTGCTCGGGCAGCCCTGTGGCCTCTGGATCTCCAGTTCTTGCCCTCTTTCTGCTGGTCCTAAGGAAAGGGACACACCCAGGAAGCCACTGGCCCTTTTGTAGCCTGCATCCCTGTGCCCCTCCAGCACTCTGCAGCTGGGAGACCACATCCACTGTATTTTTTTCAGATCGAGCTGTGCCGATCTGAAGCCAGGAGCCAGGTGCTTCTCCTGGTCTCTCATGAGGGTGCAGGGCCCAAGCACTTGAGCCATCCTCCACTGCCTTCCCGGGCCACAGCAGAGAGCTGGACTGGAAGAGGAGCTACCGGGACTAGAACCCGGTGCCCATATGGGATGCCAGCGCCGCAGGTGGAGGATCAACCAAGTGAGCCAGGGCGCCGGCCCGACATCCACTGTTGAGATCACAGCCGGTCTGCAGAACTCCTCTTAGGAGAAAGAACTGCCTTTAGCTGAAGATTTGGACTCAGAAAACACATTTATGGGCCATTTTTATTGTCAAAAGGCCACACTTGGAACAACAGGAAAAAAAGTTGAGCTTGAAATAATACGGTCCCGGAGGCCGGTCCGAGAGGGAAGGCCTGGGAAGAGAGAAGAGCGGAGGCCAAGGGCTGGGGGCGGACCTTAGGGCCAGGAGTGGGGCGTGTGCTTGAGTTTTGTTCTGTGGTGGTCGCCTCTCTGTCACAGGGTGTCTGGTGAACATGAGCCCGAGGAGGCTCAGAGCAAGGAGAGACGGCAGGCGGAACAGGTGAGCCAATCACAGCTCACCCGCGATGGAGGCCTTGGCTGCTGTGGCATTGACCAGAATGGAATGAAAGCGACCGACGGAGGAGAGATGACGGCCCGGCAGTCAGTAAGGGTCAGGGTTGGAGCCACAGGGAGGGGATGGCGGCACATCCCCAGGAGGAACGCAGTCAGGAAGTGGGCGTGGAGTGGGCGTGGGGGAAGGCGTGAAGGCGGTAGGTGGTGAGGGGTAGCCACGCCTGAGAGAATAGGCCAGCACCTCTAGCGGCCTGCGCAGGAGCAGACTGGAGAGCTCCCACTATCAGAACTGGGGAGGTAGCGGAGCGGGAGAGGAGCCTCGGAGAAAGCGAGGGTTTGGAGCGGGCACTCGGCAGCCTGGTGAAGTTGTCACTTGGGACACCTGTGCCTGGTTCAAGTCCCAGCTCCTCCGCTGCCGGCCCGGCTTCCTCCTAACGTGCACCCTGAGAGGCCCTGTGTGCCGGCTGTAGCACTTGGTTTCCTGCCACCCTCACTGGAGATCCGGATTGGGATCCTGGCTCCTGCCTTGGGCCAGACCTGGCTGGGGCTATTGTGGGGCTTTGCGGGAGTGACCCAGTAGACAGAAGATCTCTGTTCTTCTGCCTTTCAAATCAAATACAAATAACTTTTAAAAAAATTAAGAAGAGAGGAGAACCAGGATATTGTGAAATTGTGAAGGCAGAATGAGTAGAAGTTAACTTATCCCAAGCAGACGCGCAACATGCGATTCCATTTGGTTCCTGCTCCGTACCTTCCGCGCATTAGAACTTGAGACTGCAGGCGAATAACAAGGCCTTTACCAGGGTAAAGCGACTTCCTAACCTCTGGGTGACCCCAGCATGAAGCAGGTCTCCCTGGGCGTGGTTGCAGGAGGGCTCTGGGCCTTGCCCAAGCCAGTGGTGTTCAGAGATTTCCCAGGTCACCTTCACCCTGAGGGTTTGTGAAAACCCAGAGCAGCGGCCACACCGGCCGAGTTTCAGCAGCCTGGAGCCCCTGCATCTGCCATGCCAGCTTCTAACCCATCACATCGCGGCAGCCTTTGAAGACTGTGCCCGAGAGGAGGTGGTGGTGGAGGGGGGGTCGCTGCTTGTTCTCCCCCAGCCACCCGCCCTCGCCCTCGCCCCTGCTTCCATCACGGACTCACTTTACTGTTTCTAGTTTCTGTGGGGCTGCTACTTAGAGGCCTCCATTGAGAGCTGCAAATAAGTTTCAGTTCACAAAGGAAGGATTGCACAGGGGGTCCAAGCTTGAGCCACAGGGCTGGCCTTGCTACCAGGCCCCTTCAGTGGTAGCTGCAGCATTGGGGGGGGGGGACAGAGAGACAGAGAGAGAATATTCCATCTGCTGGTTCACTCTCCTAATGGTTGCAATGACTGGAGCTGCGCCGATCTGAAGCCAGGAGCCAGGAGCCAGGGGCTTTTTCCAGGTCTCCCCTGGTGCAGGGGCCCAAGCACTTGGGCCATCTTCTACTGCTTTCCCAGGCCATAGCAGAGAGCTGGATGGGTGGTGGAACAACTGGCTCCCATATAGGATACTGGTGCTGCAGGCAGAGATGTGGTCTCCTACGACACAGCACCGGCTCCAAGCTGCAGGATTAATGAGCGGGAAGCGCCTCAACCTCAGTGCACCAGGGATAAGGAAGGAATCTTGGAGGCTAGCCTTGGCAGTGACCACCCAGGGGCTAGCCATGGTGGAGGACAGCTAAGCAAGGTCTTGCCTGCTCCCCTCCTCGGGTATGGAACCAGAGGCATTGAACTTGTTTATCCGGTGGTCTGATGATCTGACCGATTGCCATTCATTTCCATGGGACATCTGTCAGCACTGCTGTCTCACAGCGTGGTGCCACAGTGCTTAGTAAAGGCGCAGTCCTTATGGACGAGAGTCTCTTCTTATGCAGACTTTATGGGTTTTCCAAGAAGTTAGTTCATGTGAGTCTGCCACTGAGAGGCAGATCTGTTCTTTAAAAAAAAAATTTGTTCAGATTTATTTTTTATTTACTTAAAAGATAGAGAGGAGGAGACACAGAGAAGGAGAGAGAGATCGGGATTTTCCAGCTGCTGGTTCACTCCCCCAGGTGGCTGCTGCGGCTGGGGCTGGGCCAGGCTGAAGCCAGGAGCCCAAAACTTCAGGTTCCAAGCATTTGGGCCGTGTTCTGCTGCTTTCTCAGGTGTATCAGCAGGGAGCTGGATTGGAAGTGCCAATATAGGTTGCCAATGTAGCAGGCGGAGGCTTAACCTGCTTTGCCATAACAACCCCCTACCTTTTAAGATAGATAGATTTATTTATTTATTTATTTATTTGAAAGACAGAGTGACAGAGAGAGAGATCTCTTCCATCACCTGGTTCACTTCCCAAATGTCTGCGATGTCCAGCGCTGGTTTAGGCCAATACCGGAGACCAGAGCTCCATCTAGGTCTTCCTGGAGGCCCAGGTCCTTGGGCCAGTCTTTTCCCCTGCCTTCCCAGGCACATTAGTAGGGAGTTGGGTAGGAAACAGAGCAGCTGGGACGCGAACCACTGCCCTGCTATGGGGTGCCGCTGTTGCCAAGGGTAGTTTAACCTGCTGTGCCCCAAAGCCGGACCCTGGACCTGTTCCTAGCCTGCTGGTGAAATCAGGTTCTGAGTCAGCCACATTGAAGATGGGAGCCTGCATGGGCACTTCAGCTAAGGAGCGTCTCAGGTGACAGATGGCTCCTCTTCCCAGGACCTGTGATCACGGGGAGGGTGACAGACAGCCTCTGGAGCCCTGGGCAGGGAGAAGAGAAGCAGTGTGGCAAGTCGTGGGAGTGACAAGTGTGACCTGAGTGCAGGTGGGGTGGCTGGGTGGCTGTGAAAGCAATCCGGGCCAAATCAAGGAGACCCAGGAGTGACAGGGGTGAGAGGGGCTCCTTCACGGCTTTCAGGCAAGAGGGACAACAGGATCTCTGGCTCCTGGTGCTCTCTAGGGTGGAGCTGGAGTTTCACAAGGAGCTGAGCCGAGGGCGGTTTAGGAGGACATCAGCAGAAAGATGGGGAATTGTGAACCAGCCCAGTGGAAGCATTTGGGAAGCACATGGCAGCATGACTTGGTATTAGGGCACACAATGTTAATTTATATACTTACTTGTATACTTACTTAATTTATATACTTACTTGTACACTTACTTGTATACTTGTATACTTACTTGTATGTATATTTTTATATACTCTATATACTTGTATGTATATTTGTTTTATTTTAAAGATTTGTTTATTTATTTGAAAGTCAGAGTTACACACAGAAGTGGGGGAGAGAGAGGGGAGAAACAGAGAGAGAAATCTTCCATCAGCTGGTTCACTCCCCAAATGGCTGCAACAGCCCAGGGCTGGGCCAGGCTGAAACCAGGAGCCCAGAGCTTCTTCCAGGCTTCCCACATAGATGCAGGGGCCTGAACAGTTGGGCCATCCTCTACTGCTTTCCCAGGCGCATTAGCAGGGAGCTGCATGGGAAGCAGAGTGGCCAGGACTCGAACCGGTGCCGGCGTGGGATGCAGGCACGGCAGATGGAGTTTTAACCCACTACACCACAGTGCTAGCCCCAGGAACAGAATGTAACAAGGAAGGATAAGGGAGACGGCGGCGTCCAAAGGGGACGTCCGAGCAGATGGTGGGAATGCGAACTCCTACATGGACCCCTGGGGCACGCATCCCATGGCTCGTGTTGTAGAATCTGGGAGGGAAGGGGGTGAATCAAAGTGGAAATAATGTAGTAAGTTTACGGTTTAAAAATGTTAATTTTGGAGGCCTCTATGGGGTTTCCCAGTGAAGATGCTTGGGCACTCAGACAAGACAGCGCTGACCATACACATGGACAGGTTACCCACAAAAATCCGAGACTGGGAGCAGTTACCCAGGTGACACAGAGGACAGTGGTTCCAGGGAAGATCCCTGGGCAGCAGGTTTTTTTTTTTTTTTAAGTTTTATTTTATTCATTTGAAAGACAGAGTTACAGAGAGATAGAGACAGAGAGAGAGATTTTCTATCTGCTGGTTCACTCCCCAGTTGGCTGCAATGCCCGGAGCTGCCCCGATCCAAAGCCAGGAGCCAGGAGCTTCTTCTGGGTCTCCCATGCAGGTGCAGGGGTTCAAGGACTTGGGCCATCTTCTATTGCTTTCCCAGGCCATAGCAGACAGCTGGACTGGAAGAGGAGCAGCTGGGACTAGAACTGGTGCTCATATGGGATGATGGCGCTTCAGGCCAAGGTGTTAACCCACTTTGCCACAGAACCGGCCCTAGCAGGTTGTTCTTAAGGTGCAGGCAGAGGCTGAACCCAATGCAGACAAAAGCCTGGGGAACAGAGAAGGAGAAGCAGAAGGAAAGCTTCGCAGGGGCCGGGAAGGGGTTCTAGGGGAAAGCGGCATGGCAACTCCCAAGAGGGGTCCAGGAAAAAAGGACCTAAAATATCCAATCACAGCAGGCATTTGGCCTAGAGGTGGAGACACCCTGGATCCCACATGGGAGGACAATTCCCAGCTCTGGCTCCCAACTCCAGCTTCCTGCTTATGCAGACCCTGGTAATGGCTCAAGTAATTGGATTCCTGCTACATATGTGGGAGACCCGAGCTGAGTTTCTGGCTACTGGCTTTGGCCCCGACCTCTGCAGGTACTGGGGAAGTGAACCAGTGGATGGGAGCACTCTGTCTCTTTCTCTATGACTCTAGAATTTTTTAAAAAAATGTTTTTAATGCCTATTGGATTCTGCACAAAGGATGTCTTTGGTAACCCTGGTAACAGAGGTGGCAGGGATTTGGTGGGAAGCTGCAGGTTGAGGAGTGGAAGGGAGGGAGATGGAAACAGAGCATGGTTGTTCTTTTGTGAAGCCAACCATGCAGTGGCCACTTGGTGAGGGCCATTTGCACGCATCATATTTAGTCCCTGTAGCAATGCCACAGGTAGACATTGTTCTGGTTTTCTACCAGTGGGAAGAGTTCAGAGACGTTCAGCCACAGGTCCTGGGTCACACAGCTTACAAGGAGCAGCCTGGGGCTGGGCTCTGGGCCTGGTTAGCGCGTGTTCTTTGTGTGACCCCCCTGTTGCTCCACGCTGGCTCAGGGGGAGGGAGATGGACAGTCCGCGTGGGCGGTCCTGGAGGCTTTCAATCTTTTCATCTCTGAGCCCACACAGGGGTGAGCTTGGCCTGAAGTCCAGATTTTCTGGTTCGTCTAGAAATCGGTCCAGCCGCTGCAAATGGCACAGGCCCACCGAGAACTTGATAAAGAGTTTGTTTGCTTGGCTAAACTTTAGCCAGGCTTTCAAATCTTCTGCTAGGCTCATCTGGGCACTGTCATTGTAAAACCCAATGTTAGCAAAGAGCCCTGCTAAGTCAGTTCAGCAGGAACACCCCCTGCCCAGTATCTGCTTACTCTCAATCGCTGAGCAGGCCCCTCATCACCCCCGCCTCCCCACGTCATGAGGTTTCAGCCACCTTAGCCAGCCTGCAGCAGAATCCTGTTAGGTCAGTTTAGCCGGACTCCTCCTTATCCCTGACGACTTCTAGCAAGTTCTCTTCCACCGATCCCTACCCAGCTCCTGGTACCTTCCCACTAGCTGTATTTGGGGTTGCACCCGGTCTTGAAGCTGTGGTCCTTACACCTGTCCCAGTGGTCCTGTGTGAAGTCTTCCTTACCATGCCCGGAGAAGTGCTGATGAACGATTCTTTGCTATAATAGGCCTCAATAGATCTGGCAGCAGTGCAATAAGGATCTGAACTAAAAATCGGTAACATTGGGAGTGGGTGTTGACCCCAGCAATAAGATGTTTGCATCCCACATGGGATTTGATGCCCAACTCTGGCTCCTGACTCCAGGTTCCTGCGAGTGCAGACGCCGGGAGGCAGCAGTGAGGGCTCAGCTGAGTAGGGGGGCCTCGTGCTCACATGAGAGGTCTGAATGGGGTTCCCAGATCCCTGCTTCTGCTCTGGCACCGTCCCAGCTATTTTTTTTTTCTTCATTATTTGACAGGTAGAGTTATAGACAGTGAGAGAGAGAGACAGAGAGAAAGGTCTTCCTTCTGTTGGTTCGCCCCAAAATGGCTGCCTCAGCTGGCGTGCTGCGCCGATCCGAAGCCAGGAGCCAGGTGCTTCTTCCTGGTCTCCCATGCGGGTGCAGGGACCCAAGCACTTGGGCCATCCTCCACTGCCTTCCTGGGCCACAGCAGAGAGCTGGACTGAAAGAGGGGCAACTGGGACAGAACCTTGTGCCCATATGGGATGCCAGCGCCGCAGGCAGAGGATTAGCCAAGTGAGCTACAGCACTGGCCCCAACCGTCCCAGCTATTGCATTCGGAGAGTGAACCAGCAGGTGGGAGCTTTCTGTCTGTTTCTACCTCTCAAATAAATAAATAAAAATTTTAAAATTGGTAAATAACCTGGTTTTTTGTCTCATTTCATTTCACAGTATCTGTGATAGCTGAAAATGTGGGAACAGCAGAAGAAAATATTTGATGTACTGGAGATTTTTAAGCAGTAATCCTAAGTCCCATGAGTGAAATGGTCATCAAAACGTAAAAGTGCAGGGCCGGTGCTGTGGCGCAGTGGGCTAAGCCTCTGCCTGTGGCACTGGCACCTCATAAGGGTGCCGGTTCATGCCCCAGCTGCTCCTCCTCTAATCCAGCTCTCTGCTGTGGCTGGGGAAGCAGTAGAAGATGGCCCAAGTGCTTGGGCCCCTGCACCCTCAGGGGAGACCTGGAGGAGGCACCTGGCTCCTGGCTTTGGATTGGCCCAGCCCCAGCTGTTGCTGCCAACTGGGGAATGAACCAGCGGAAGGAAGTCCCCTCTTTCTGTTCTCTCCCTCTTTCTGTCTGTAACTCTACCTCTTACGATAAAAAAAAAAAAAAATCGAAACATAGTAGTGGCCTCTGGAAGGGGCCAAGGGAGCTGTGCAGGGGACACTGGCCTAGGTTCCTATGTCAGATATGCTTGCAATCATTCCTCTCTGTGATGGCATAAGCTGACGTGCTAAATGTGAACTCCCCAGAGACTGCTACCCAACTAGGGCTCTCCCCGCAGCAGTGTTCCCGAAGCACAGTGCCTGGGGGGTCTGTCAGAGTCAGACACAGCTCTCATGCTCCACACCCCATGGCGTGCAGTCTTTGGATCAGCCGTGCCCCCGGGGTCCGCTCTCCCATTAGGTCAGCACTTTCGTCTTGGGCCCCTGAGTGTTGCAGGAGAAACACAGGAGACTCCGCTTACGTGGCTGCTCCATGGGCACCGTCCTGAAGGTGGACCAAGACAAAGTAGTGAAAAGGTTGGTGACAGGGGAATGAGGAATTTAGGGTGAAGACAGAGTAAGGAGGCCCAGTGCCCTAGGCAAAGACTTTAAAGAGCGCCTGGAAATACTGGGAAAACTGGTTGTTAGGGTAGGCTGGGGCCAGTTTGGGGAAATTGTGACCTGCTCCAAGTCTGTCACCTGACCCCTGAAGCCAGAATTGGCCCAAGGAGAGAATTTTACTTTCCTTTGTTGTGATGGGTCTAGACCTAGAATTCCATCAGCTGCCCTTCCCCTAACCTTGGGTATTAAAAATAGTGGGCATCTTAGTGCTGTTCTAAGTTCTGGAGATACAGGGGTGAATGAGTAAGACCATGAGGTTCCTTTTTACTTTTTCCTGCCAGTAATTAGAAAATGGAAAATCTAGGGGTTTACAGAAAGGGAAATCAGATCCGGAGAGATGATCCAGAGGGGCGGGACAGGCTACATCCCATGAGGACACCCATGAGGCCTCTTTGTAGGTAGTGAGCTGTGGGGTGAGCATCCCAAGACCGAAGGAACAGCAGGTGCAAACCTTCCGTAGGGTGCAGAGGAACTCCCCATATATAAATATAAATATAAATATAAATATAAATATAAATGTAAATATAAAGGACGAGGTGTCTGGGGTTCAATGGGCAAGGGTGAGAGATGTCGAGGGGAAGCTGAGCAATAGGCCCAGCTGGTCAAGGGGTCGGGATTTTTATCACAGGGACAATTGGGAGCCATCGGAGGTTCTGAGGCACAGGACTTCCCAGGTGGCGGCTGCCTCTCGGGACTGGGTGCCTCTTGAGCCAGCCGCCCCTGTGGGTTGGGCTCCAAGTAGGATCATGTTGAGAGCCAGACCCAAACCAGGAGCTAACCACCCATCCGGAAGGTTCCATGCAGAGTCTCAGGTCCTCCCTCTCGCTGGGGGTTTTGGGTGAAGGAGGGCGGAGGGCGAGAAAGTGGACAGGGTATGTATGGGTACAGTGTTCCAGAGCCTGTGTCCCTCTCCTGGTGGGGATTCCCTTCACTGAATCGTCCATGAGCTCCAGCTCAGAAGCCCCCACTTTCTCCCCGTAGCCAGTCGCGTCCACAGCGCCATCCCACCTGCTTTCCACTTGGCACTGCAGGCTGTAGAAGTCATGTTTGGCTCCTGGAGGAAGAGTGTGACATTGGAAAAATTCTAAGAACCCTAGGGTCAGAGGCCAGTGAGCAGGGCATTAGCTTGCGGTGGAGCAGTCATCGGAGCTGGGATGGAGAACACTAAGGCTCCCAGCCTGAAAGCCAAGGAGGGCAGGCCAGGGGCTCTGTGCACATAGGCAGGCGTTGTCAGCGTTCAGCATGTGGACTCTTAGAGGGGCCTTGTCAGGTTAGCCAAGACTTTATTTTTTTAAAGATTTATTTCATTCACTTGAAAGTCAGACTGACACACAAACACACACACAGTGAGAGAGAGAGAGAGAGAGAGAGTGGTCTTCCATTCGCTGGTTCACTCCCCAGTTGTCCACAATGGCCGGAGCTGCACTGATCCAAAGCCAGGTGTAAGGAGCCTCCTCTGGGTCTCCCACATGGGCGCAGGGGCCCAAGCACTTGGGCCATCCTCCACTGCTTTCCCAGGCCTTAGCAGAGAGCTGGATTGGAAGTGGAGCAGCCAGGTCTCAAACCAGCAACCATATGGTATGCTGGCGCCCCAGGCCAGGGCATCAATCCGCTGCACCAAGACTTTTAATGTGCCTGTTTCTATAGTTTATTATTATGAATATCTATAAATAATAATGGCCAGTTACCGAGGGCCATCTGTATGGCACGCATTTTTTTGTCCCCATGTGTTTCTTTGCATCCCCAGGATAACTGTACAAAGTGGACACTGTGGTTCCTCCCTAGCTAGCAGGGTCAAGGAGTTTTTGCAAGGTCACACCACCAGTGTGATGGAACTTGGATCTGCAGCTGGGTCCATCTGACCTCAAACCTACTGGCACTAGGATAGAATGGTGGACAAGCAGCATCCCACAGCAGCGGCCTGGGGGCCCACATCCTGACTCTACCACCTACCGGCTTTGTGCATGTGACAAGCTCAAAATGTTCCGTGCATCTTCTATAGAATGGGGATAATAGTGGCGCTCATCGCATAGGATTACTGTGCGAGTACCATGTTAACTCCTGCTATTATCCCTTTTGTGTGTAAGAGGTGAATTCTTTTCTATGTGTTTGCTTTGGACTGGTTCACTGTGCCACATCTGTGACCTGTCCACACATATTTGCACTGGAACATCTTGCTTATGCTGTAAACTATAGAAGACAGGTCCAGGATTATGTCATCCTTTTGTGTGGCATGTTTTATAGCCCCACTTTGATGATGACAATGACGGACATGTGGCTAAAAAAGAAATGTTTGACTCTGGCCTTTAGCCAGTTCCTTTTTTTTCAGGCCGAACACCAGTCTGCCAGCCCTGCTGACCGTGCAGAGGTCCCTCTCAGGGGAGCAGAGGCTCCCTAACAGTGGGGGTTGACCCAGTGGATTAATTCATGGACACCCGGTACGAGTTTACAAGTGCAGAGGGACTGTTTGCGAAACACTGGGCTCCTAACTGAATTGCTATTTTATTTTGGCATGGTTCAAATAGACTTTTGCATAATAATTGGAAAGTAATCTTTGGCTAAGTAAATTTATTTCTCATCCCTGTGCTACCAGACCCCCACGATTTGGTGGGCTACCCAAGATTTTTATCTCTAATGGCTACTGAAGGACCAGTGGTTGATTCTGTCTTCATCTCTTAGGATTTAGTCAGAACTCAGAACTCAGGATTTGCTCTAGTTCTGAGCAGTTTTGAGAAGACCTGAAGAGTCAGAAAGACCGGGCACGAAGAAATCCTGGGAAAAGGGATATTCAGATACTAACATCACCAGCCTTGATTCATTTTCTGTCTTCCTCTGCCCTATTCTGTGTCTGGAAGGTCACATCCATGGGCTGCCTGGCTGGCTGGAAGGTCACGTCCATGGGCTGCCTGGCTGGCTGGCTTCTGGTCAGGTTAAGCAATAGGAGGCACTAGTCGAGTGATTAGAGACAGGAATTAGAGAAAGATCAGAGCATTGGGGCTTCCCACTTTGTCCCAACAGCTTTGCCTTCTGGGTTGTGCTGTGTCCCTGCTGTGGGGCAGTCTCCTTTCCATGGCTCAGTTGTCTTCCAATGTCTCACTGTTCCCTGCTTTGGTTGTCTTAACCCTGCCTGCACTCAGGGAGCAGCCCTTTCATTAAAGTCTCTTTATACCCTGGCTGAGTGGGTACTGGCTCTAGCCACAGCTATGCAGAGAGTATAGCTGGTCTCAGGCGGGTGAGAGGAACACTCTTTGACTTGCCATGTTCTGCCTTTTGTGATATTTCTCTTTCCTTCTCCCCATCTATGTGATGTTTCTTTATCTATTTCCATTTTATTCAAAAGGCATAGAGATTGAGAGAAAAAGAGGAAAACAGAGAGATCTTCCATCTGCTGGTTCACTCCCAAAATGCCTACATCAGCCAGGGCTGGGCCAGGCCAAAGCCAGGAGCTCAATCTGGTCTTCCACATGGGTGACAGAGACCCAAATACTTGTGCCATCACCTGTTACCTTCTAGGGTGCACATTTGCAGGGAGATGCAGTTGGGGACAGAGCTGGGACTTGACCCCTGGCACTCTGACATGGAACACTAGCGTTCCAGGCAGTGTCTTACTTGATGTGCCGATGCCCACCACTAGAATGTCTCTTGAATGTAACACCCGTCAAATAGACCAGAGGTGATGAGGCTCATATCACTTGGTCACTGGGGGTGGGTGGATAAGCAAGTGGCTTTTGCAAGCCCAATGCCACCAGGAAAGAGGCACTGATCGCCTGCTTCATGATTGATTGACTGTTGATTGAAAGGATATCCTCACTGAAATCATTATTATTGCTTTCTTATCATAGGGCCCAACGTGAGCCACCACAGAGTGCAAAGCTGCCTGTAAGAACACTGTGTATTTGTGCCACATGGCCCAAGTTTTCTCACCGCCTCTCCCACATTATCACATTTGCTCACCACAACCATTCGTGGAGATAAGACAGGGCTGATGTTTTTATTTCCATTTTCCAGGCTTAGTTCATCAAATGTGAGTTTTGTGTCCTTATTACCTACTTGGCCCTCTGCTGGGCACAGTGACACCAAAAGGAAGCCAACATAGCTGCCATCTTCTCTCCAGTCTAGTGGGTGACACAGATGTGGCAACCCACAGAGGGACCATGAGATGAGCACTGGGCGAATAGTGCGAGCAAAGCTTTTTGCGTGCCCAGGGGGAGGAGTGATGAGAGCAGTGGGGAGAAGCGAATGCCCCCGAGTGCCTGCCGAGTGCCAGGTCCCGGTCTAGGACCCTGCCACTTAGAGTGTGGCCCAGGCACTGTCAGTAGCTGCACCTTTGAGGAGCTTGTTCGAAATGCAGAATCTCAGATCCATGGATTCAGAACCCACACTTTAACAAGATGCCAAGGTCAAGTCTATGCATGGTGAAGTGTGAAAAGTCTAGGCTGGGTGATTTACAGATTTTATTTACTGCCTACTCCCATGAGGTAGTTGTTAGTATCTTTTTTTGGGTTTTTTAAGATTTATTTATTTATTTGAGAGGCAGAGTGATGGAGAGAGAGAAAGACAGAGACAGAGAGAGAGAGATCTTCCATTTGAGGTCCAGTCCTCAAATGACTGTGGTGGCTGGGCTGGGAGCTTAGAACTCCATAAGCGTCTCCTATGTGGGTGGCAGGAGCCCAAGCACTTGGGCCATCTTCTGCTGCCTTCCCAGGTTCATCAGCAGGGAGCTGGATCAGAAGTCGAGCAGCTGGGACTTGAACTGGTACTTGTGCGGGATGCCGGCATTGTGGGTAGCGGCTTAGCCCACTGAGCCACAGTGCTGCCCTTAGTTGTTATATCTCGACACTCTGTGCCACACAGCCACATCAGGAACTGGAATTTGAATTCAAGTCTGCAGACTTGCAGGCTCCATTTGCTTCTCCAAGCCGCTCCTTACTCTTCATGGGAATGGGAGAAGCTTCACAAAGGAAGTGATGTATGAGCTAGATTTGGAAGGACCTCACTAGGTAGGGGCAAGAGGACATTCTGGTCAAAAGTAGCCCTGGAGCAAGTGCATGGATTGGCTATGGGATAGGGACCACCTGTGGAGTGGGGGAAACAGGAGGGCAAAGAAGGTGGGAACGAAATTACAAAGGGACTTGGATGCCAGGCTAAGGGACTTGAACTTACCTGTGAGCAGCTTCTGCATCCTGCTGTGCAACTGTGATTGACGGCTCGTTTCTTGTGCTGGACGCCCAGTGTCGCTGCTTGCAGGCTGAGTCGCAGGCTGGATGCTCTGGAAGCAGACACTGAGGCAGATGCTGGAGGGCAAGCTATGCATTGGGAAGAAGCACCTATACGAGGAAGAGGGGGCAACCGGGTAGGGCAGAGGAAAAAGTCATACAGCGAGCCCAATACAGTCTTGCTCAACCTGACAGCAAGTTCTGGAGTGGGTATGCCTGTCTGTCGGGGTTGACCTACTCAGGCTGAAATGGCCAGACCTTTATACCCCTAGCCGACTCAGTCACCAGACTCAGGCTGCCCTAGGGCAGGGCAAGATGTGGGGCGAGCTGGCTCTGCAGCCGGAGTGCCCTGGAGGAGGAAGCTCTCTGCTGCCTGCACCCCCAGAGCTGGGTGCCCAGGCCTCCCAGGAGCAGGCACTGAGTAGCCCCCTGCCACACCTGCCACGGGATGTCTGTCTCTTCATTGGCACAACGGAAGACTTCGTAGTAGATCCCTCACAGGGCCATTGGGGGCTTAGACCCACACACCTGCCAGATCACCCACTGGATACCAATCATTAATATCTGCCTTGACAAGGAAGTTACTGTAAATGTTCTCCCTTGGGAGCACTCAGGTGTTGAAAGTCTCTCACTGTGACCCAAGGAACAGAGGAGAACACACCCAATTCCCAGCTTGCCACCAGGAATTCTTCCCCTCCCTCCCCATGTTCCAAGTCTTGGTGTTTGTTAGTTGAACAGTGGCAGGTGATGGGAAAGACCTGAGGAATTTAAAGGAGGGGAGTGAAGAGTCAGATCGGTGGTTTGAACAAGTGCTGTAAGTTGGATCCTGAACGATGAACTGGAGGGTGTATTACTTGGGTAGAGACTGAGCTTCTGCAGCTTCGAGACTCAAACTAAGACACAAGCAAGAGACGCTGTCTGTCGTGTCACGTTCTCAGGTGAGTCACCAGAAGGGACACTACTCTCTGAGGCCACTCAGGGCCAGGCCCCTTGTATCTGTTCCTCTACAGTCCTCCCAGGCAGTGCCTGCCAAAGTGCAGTCCTCAGGCCAGCAGCGTCAGCACCTTCTGGGAACGTGTTCAGAATGCCCATTCCCCAGGCCCCAGCGCAGCCCCAGCACATCAGGAGTTCCAGGAGTAGGCCGAGAAATCTGCACTTTAACAAGTCTTTCCGGTGGTTCTGATGCACACACTGACCGAGGGTGGTGTTCTCATCTCTCAGGTCAAAACAGTGTGACCAGCTCATGGATAGGTAGAAAGGAGGAAGAACAGGACGGGCCAATTCCTTTTTGAAGAAAGTACCTGGCAGCTGGGTGTATGCTTTCTGCTATGCAATAGGTTGTAACCTCTGTGTGGTCATGTGGCCTATGTAGGTGCAAGGAATCTTGGGAAATGTAGTCTGTAGCTGGGTATCCAGCAACCTTGGGTTTCTATACCAAAAGAAAAATCAAAGAAATAAATACTTGCAGAAAATTAATAGCCTCTGCCATCATTGTAATAAAATGACAAAGACTATGAGGGACAGAATTAAAGTAGTGGGTGTGTAATGGGGAGGAAAGGATTTGTTTGAGAAATAAATTCTCTTCTCCTGACTGTTTTCATTGTGCGGTAAGAAAGAGGGGAGAAGTGGGCATCTCTTAGGTTGCTAGGCAAGTGAACAGTGATGGTGTTAATTGTGGTATCTTCTAGAGAGAGAGAAGGACTTGAGTTAGTTATGAGATGCAAAGGGTTTGATCTGATGGAAGAACATCAGGGTAGAAATGTCCACTCCTGCAGGCTCTAGGAAAGACCTGCCCAAGGACCCTGAAAAAGGGTGAGGATGGAGATAGAGGTGTAGGAAATGTCCAGATAGAGCTTGGATGTGAGCAGGATTGCCCAGAGTGTAAAACGGGAAGAGGATGAAGTGCTGGGAGCCCTGCACTTAGGAGTGAGCACTGGAGGGAAACTAATGAGACAGATGAGAAAGAGAGAGCTGAGTGTTGAGAGAGCCAGAGAGCAGGAGCTTAGAGGAGACAAAAGATGCCAGAACCAGCGTCAGTCCTGCAGAGGTGACACATGGGACAGGCATTCAGATGGGTTGTTTGGCGGAAAGTGAGAGCAGCTGAAGTCCAGACAGCTTAAGGGGACAGGCTCAAGGCTCCACAGGTAGCAGGTGGCCGAGCTGGGACTAGCCCTGTCTTCCGGTCCTCGTTTTCCCAATAGAAACTGCCAAGGTGGCCACTGTTGCTCTCCTCAACAGGCTGATGGTCTGCAGGAATCCTTAGCGTTCTCCCCGACACTGAATCAGGGTCTGATTTCTGGTGCAGGCTGTCTGTCCAGCTGTGGGACTTTCCCCCAGAAGTACTGCGGCTCAGTCTTCCTCCTATTTACCTGAGCACACACACCCTGAGCCTACTGGTGACGCACCAGCTTGGTTTATGGGCTTCTTTGGCCTCCCAAGAATCCCAGTCATGCTACCTTTTGTCTTTGTGGCATGCCTTGCCCAGCAGCTCAGCTTCCGAGCAACGTAATTGTTGTTAACCTTCTACTTAGCCTGTTCCCGAAAGAGTTGCCTCATGACTAAAGAGCATGAGACCTGTGCAAGTCCATGACGCTGCTGCTCCTACCTCTGTGCAGGTCAAAGCGTAGACAGCTTGACCTTGCTGAAGACGAACCAAGGGTCAAGCACAAATCCCACCCATGTGATCTCATTCTCAAGGTTGTTTGTTTGATCTTGGACTTGAATACTAAGCAAATTTGCTCACCTCCAGAGTGCTTGAATTTTTATTCCCCAATTTTTGACAACTGGACATCAAGATTCATTCAAGACTTAGTAACTGAAGTCTTTGGCAGCTTTCAGCTCTCTGCTCCTGGGGAATGTTTTTGCCTGTTGGAAGAACTTTGTAGCCACAGGCAGACTTCTCACAATCCACCGACTGCTTTATTGTCAACCCAGACTGGTGTGCTGACTGCAAAGTGGCCCTAGTATTTTTGAGATCCCTATGGGAACACAGTCATAATGATAAAGCAATTCTGTCCTGAGTACTTTCGATAGTCTTTATGGTTTCATTTCCTATTGATATGAAAGAGACTCTTGGCAATCAAAAAATATCCTCAAATTTCAGGCTCCTTGTTTCATATAGGAGCACAACTTTGTAAAATAAAGTGAATAAGCCCCGATCTCTTGTGTAACTGTGTGTTCCCTAACAGATGAGTCACCCAGGACTCCAATCATCTCTGGCGTGTTGGATGACCCTAGGAATTTTGTGATTACCTACGACATAGAACAAACAAAGCTGATAGCTACCAGCAGACTCCAAATACCAATACTTCAAGTAAATACGACTGCTGGTTCTAAAACATACACTGAATCAGCTCACACCTCATCGTCAGCCGCCACCACCCAAATCCAAAGGCACCGTGATATTATCACCGACCTGGACTGTTAACCCTGCATTCACTTCAACACCCTCCATCCATTTTCCATGATGAAGCTCACGTCATCTTATAAGCAAATAAGATCACGTCTCTTATCTGCTCAAAATTTATCTTCTTTCTGTCTCAATAAAATCCAAGTTCACGATCACGAGGCCCTATGTGACCTGCCTCCCCTGCCCCAGGACTTGATGATGTGATAGTATATCACCCCCACTCTCTCTTCCCCTTGTAGTGATCCACCCGCCTGACTTTTCTGTAGACCACACGTAGCCCACCACGGGCACATCTGCAGCCTGTGCCCTGCAGAACTCAAGGAAGGGCCTCAGCAGGCTGCAGGAGGAGTGATGTCCTTGGCGACACCCAGTGTGGCAACCCTGCATACACACACCAAGTTCTTTCCTACCACAAAGCCTGAGCACGTGCTGTGTCCTTCTGTCTGGGACATCAGTCGTCAGGCTCTTTGCGCAGCTGGCTCCTCCTCCCCTCAATAAACAGTGCACAAAGCACCACTTTATTATACCAAGTACAGCAAAGTGAACATCAGGGCCTCTTGCTCAAAGTATTAAGAATTCCAAGATGGCTCCAGTAGAGCAGTGAACCAGTCACAGCGTTCTTCTGAATACGGGCCCCTGCAGAGCTGCCCCGTCACAGCCAGTGAGGCTGGCACTGGCCTTAGTGTCAGCCTGAAGGTCCCAGGCCTTCCCTTCCTAATCATCCAAACCAAAGCAGCCATCTGATTACTCTGCAAAGGCTGGGCTAGGGCCTCCTTACCTTTCCAGATAGAATCTCAGCGTTTTAAATGACAAAGAACAGGGACCCCTGGATGGTTCCCCATGCATTGCGTTTTTGGCAGAGCAGCCAACGTAAAAGGTGTTGTGAGTGTTTTTGATGAGGTCTTGCACAGGGTCTCATTTTTCTGTAAATTTGCCTTGAAAGCAGTGATGAGAAGCCTCATGAGCCAAGGAGAACGCGTGTACAGAGATCAAAAGGACTCATCACAACATTACACATTGGAAAGGGTACTATGATTGGAATGTTTACAATAAAAATGCTTATTTTATAGAACTAAGGTTTTCTATGTGTAATTATCCCAATTATATTTTCAAGTTCAGTTGAAATCTCAGATAACAATTGGCTAGCCTTTCGAAGTTAAATTTTTATTTTTAGTGAACTAAAACAAAATTATTTAAATGTAATTTCATCCTTGGACAAAGTTGTTGTCTTTGCACACAGGGAAGTGTTTTATTTAAAAATACAGTTAGCTTGGGGCTGCCGCTGTGGCTCAGCAGGTTAAAGTCCCGAACTGCAGTGCCAGCATCCCATATGCGTGCCAGTTCTAGTCCCGGCTGCTCCACTTCCAATCCTGCTCTCTGCTATGGTCTGGGAAAGCAGTAGAAGGTGGCCCAAGTGCTTGGGCCCCTGCACCCATGTGGGAAACCCAAAAGAGGCTCCTGGCTTTGGATCGGCACAGCTCTGGCCGTTGCAATCATTTGGGGAGTAAACCAGCAGGGTTCTCTCCTGCTGTACCCCTCTCTGTAATTCTTTCAAATAAATAAAATAAATCTTATGGGCCGGCGCCGCGGCTCACTAGGCTAATCCTCCGCCTTGCGGCGCTGGCACACCGGGTTCTAGTCCCGGTCAGGGTGCCGGATTCTGTCCCGGTTGCCCCTCTTCCAGCCCAGCTCTCTGCTGTGGCCAGGGAGTGCAGTGGAGGATGGCCCAAGTGCTTGGACCCTGCACCGGCATGGGAGACCAGGATAAGCACCTGGCTCCTGCCATCGGATCAGCTCGGTGTGCCGGCCACAGCGGCCATTGGAGGGTGAACCAACGGCCAAAGAAAGACCTTTCTCTCTGTCTCTCTCTCTCACTGTCCACTCTGCCCGTCAAAAAAATAAATAAAAAAAATTTAAAAAAATCTTAAAAAAATACAGTTAGCTCACAATATATTCACTGTTTTCGTTCATAGAACATTTATAAATATTGGATTTGAAAGCTCTGCTAATGGTATTTAACTCAGAAAATAAGGATGCATATAACAGCTTCTTGAAATATAAGATCTTCTTACTTAGAGGTGGGCTTCTTACTTAGAGGTGGGCTTCTGTCCTACTCCTAGGAATCTAATATTTTTAGTCCAAACAACAGGAGAGGCAAGAAAGGTCAAGGATCTGTGGCAGGGAGATAAGGCAAGAACCTGTCATTTTCAGAGGAAGGGCCCGGCCTTCCTCGGGGTGGGGAAGCCGTCTGGGGGCTCAGATAGGGTTTTTCGTAGTGGATTACTCTTGGGTTAGCAGCAAGAGCAAAGTGGTTATAATGACACAAACATCCTGAAAGCACTCGGGATCAACCAAGAGAGAAAACATATTTTCTACCCCGATTTTTGCTGATCTTTAAGTGACCATAATAAAGAAACAAGGAAAGAAAAGAAAGAAAAGAAAGAAGGAAAGAAGGAAAGAAGGAAAGAAGGAAGGAAGGAAGGAAGGAAGGAAGGAAGGAAGGAAGGAAGGAAGGAAGGAAGGGAAAGAGGCCAAAAACAATGCATTTACATTGTGTAAAGAATGAAAGCAAAAGCTAAACACCCCCAAGGAGCCTCAGTAGAGAGGTCTAGTCTGGACTCATTCATGAATTAAGCAAACCCCAGCTCCCTGCTTTCTCACCCTGCACCTTCAGAAAAGCAGCTAAGAAACTCATATTATGGAACAAAAGCCCAATAAGGATTAGTGAATTATCTTGTACGGGCATGCTTGCTTTAGAGCAGGGAAAACGAATCGCTGCCAAAGGACTGAATTTTTTAAAAAATTATTGTAAATTGATGATGTGTTGTGTAAAGTTATGGGGTACAAAGTGACTTTATGATTTATGAGTCCAATTCAGAGGAACAGAAAGAGCGGAAAGCTCTGGTGGGGATTTCAGCGGAGCCCCGAGTCGGCTGAGAGCAGCCATTCTCCTGAGAGAACTGAGAGTGGCCTTTATTTGCGGACCCTGTGCACCCCTTGAATTTTCCTTTCTCTCAACTTCTTATTTTGCAATAATCTTAGCTTTCCAGAGAAGCTGAAAGAGCTCCCGTACGCTTGGCACCCAGTTTCTCCTAATGTTGACATTGCATATCACTTGTGGCACATTTGTCAAAACCTAGAAGCTGACACCAGAACACTAGTGTTCACTAAACTCTAGCCTTCACTTGGCTCTCATTGGTTTTTACTAACGTACATTTTCTGTTTGATCCAAATCCAGGATACCGGGCTGGGTGCAGCCTTTCTTCTCAATCTGATCTAATCCCCCCAAACTCTCCTGTCAAGGTCCCCAATGCTCCTCAGCTTCCTCTGACCCCGCCATTCCTGGGTAGCATTGGTCCTGCTGCACCTGTCAGGTGTCACTTGCTCCGGTGCTCCTCCCACCTCGCTGCCCTCTTCTCCTTGGTCCTTGGCAGCCCCTCCTAAGCTCTGGACACACACAGGGTTCAGTCCTTCTTCATCCTCTCTCTTCGTCTACACTCACTCCTCGGGTGTTCTCTTCCTGTCACATGGCTGTGAAAGTCACTTCTGTGGTGACTTTGAATTTGTATCTCTAACCCTGATCGCTTTGCTAAAGTCCAGACAGATAGAAGGAAAGCTTCCTTCTTGACCTTGCCATTGAGAGCTTACAAAAGTCTCCAATGGATCACTTGCCGGTCTGCCCTTCCCCCTGTTCATCCCCCAGTCTCTACCTCTCAGAAAACAACAGCTCTATTCCACCAGCAGTTCAGGACCAAAGTCTTGGACTTGCCTATGATTCCTCTTTGTTTAATATTCCACGTCCAGGGACTGGCGTGGCGGTGTCATAGGCTAAGCCTCCACCCAGTGCCAGCATCCCATATGAGCATTGGTTCTAGTCCCAGCTGCTCCTCTTCTGATCAGCTCTCTGCTGTGGCCTGGGAAAGCAGTAGAAGATGGCCCAAGTCCTTGGGCCCCTGCACCCGCCTGGGAGACCAGGAAGAAGCACCTAGCCCCTGGCATCGTGGCCATTTGGGGAGTGAACCAACGGACGGAAGACCTCTCTCTCTGTCTCTCCCTCTCTCTGTCTGTAACTTTACCTCTCAAATAAATAAATAAATAAAATCTTTTTTAAAAGTTCCATGTCCACTCTATCAGCAAATTCTGTCAGCCCTCCCTTTGCAATGTCCTGATCCTGAGCACTTTCACTGCAGCCACTGCTGTCACAGCTCGGTCTGAGGTCCCCATCTTCCAAGCTGGGTTATTGTAATGGCCTCCGAAATCGTCCTGCTCTGCCCTTGTCCTGTCCCTGCGTGCTCACCACTGCTCCAGTTTGCTCTCAACACAGAGATATGTTAAGAAATGTACATCTGATCCTGTCGTTTCTTTACTCAAAACCCTCCCATGGCTTCCACGCTCAGAAAAAGTAGAACCCTGGCAGGTGTGGTGGTAGCAGCTTAAGTCACCTTCTGCAATGGTGCCATCCCATAATGAAATCGTTTTGCTTATCAAAATTTCTGAAATTGGCCGGCGCCGTGGCTCAATAGGCTAATCCTCCACCTAGCGGCGCCGGCACACCGGGTTCTAGTCCTGGTCAGGGAGCCAGATTCTTTCCCGGTTGCCCCTCTTCCAGGCCAGCTCTCTGCTGTGGCCAGGGAGTGCAGTGGAGGATGGCCCAAGTGCTTGGGCCCTGCACCCCATGGGAGACCAGGAGAAGCACCTGGCTCCTGCCATCGGATCAGCGCGGTGCGCCGGCCGCAATGCGCCAGCTGTGGCGGCCATTGGAGGGTGAACCAACGGCAAAAGGAAGACCTTTCTCTCTCTCTCACTATCCACTCTGCCTGTCAAAAAAATTTTTTTTTCTGAAATTAATAAGCTGTGTGGGTTCTTGCCAAATATCCAGAGAAGCATTCTGAATACGGGCGCAAATAGACCAGGCAGCATGGTATAAGTTGTTAAGCTTTTTATTTAGTGAGAGAAATGCATACAGGAGTGAGGGCTTTCAGGGAGAAAGAAAAGCCTAGAAATTAAGTTGGGATCTGTACTGAGCAGAGAGCAGGATAAGAGCCACGTGCAGCAAGCGTTTGGTTATGAGCAGCCACAAGCAACTTAGCATGAGCATCAAGGCGGAGTTGAAGGGGAAGAGGGTGGTGCCTGGAAGGCCACGCCCCCGGAAGGCGCAGGGCAACAAGGGGATCCAAGGCAGCAACGGAAAATAAGGGCCGGGCCCACCTTGTTCCAGGCCTTTTGTCCACTTCCAAAGGGGCGTGGTCACATAGCCTGATTGGCAGATGGGCATACAGGTGGGGTCAAGTAGGAGGCGAGATCACACAGGGGCGTGGCGGAGGCGTGGCCTTCCAGCTCACAAGTCTAATCAAATCTATCCTATCTGACTGCCTACAACCATATGAGCACCAGTTTGAGTTTCAGCTGCTCTGCTTCCAATCCAGTTCCCTGCTAATGAGCCTGGGAAAGCAGCAGAAGATGGCCCCAGTACTTGGGCTCCTGCACCCCCATGGGAGACCTAGATCAAGTTCCTGGCTCCTGGCTTCGACCTGGCCCTGCCCCAACTGTCATGGCCTTTTGGGGAGTGAACCACCAGATGGAAAATCTCTCTTTCTCTCTGTAATTCTGCCTTTAATATATATATATAATATTATATTAATTAATATTTTATTTATTATGTATATAATTATGTGTATTTATATACTATTTAATTTATTATATATTATATAATATATATTAAGATTTATTTATTTGAAAGGCAGAGTTACACAGAGCGAGAAGGAGAGGCAGAGAGAGTGAGGTCTTCCATCCGCTGGTTCACTTCCCAATTGGCTGCAATGGCCGGAGCTGTGCCAATCCAAAGCCAGGAGCTTCTTCTGGTCTCCCATGCGGGTGCAGGGGCTCAAGCACTTGGGCCATCTTCTACTGCTTTCCCAGGCCACAGCAGAGAGCTGGATTAGAAGTGGAGCAGCTGGAACTTGAACCGGTGCCCATATGGGATGCAGGCACTGCAGGTGGCGGCTTTACCTGCTTTGCCACAGCGCTGGCCCCATATATATATTTTTATATATAAATATATATTTAAATCAGAACACAAGGTCACTGCCGAGGCATGGTCTTCCCCTTCACCGAATTTTCTCTCTTAAATACCTCCCAAGCTCCCTCTCACCCTATCCCAGCCACACCTGCCTCCCAGTTCACCCTCAACTTCCAAGCATGTTTGCTCCAGGGCTTGTGCGTGCAACTGTCCCTGCTCGGAATGTTTGCCCTTGAGGTAGCTTCCTGGCTTGCAGGGAGGGGAGCTAGAGAGAGAGCAAGATGGGGGACCGGCTCCTCCGGGTTTGCCAGAGACTCTCCTTGTTTACGGCTGGAACAGCCTCATATTCTGGGTGCTGTTGGTCCCTGGCAAGCCAGGATAGCTCGTCACCCTTGCAAGGGCTGAGGGGTGTGTGCAGAAGGAGGTCAGAGAAGGCCTTGGAAACAAGGCGACATTTGGGCGAAGGCTTGTTGGAGGTGAGCCATTGGCTCTGCTGCTCCTCACGGCTGTGTGATTCCTTGGGCGTCTGTCTACAGGATTCCCTGCACACAGGTAGTGGCAATCCCAATGATTATCTCAAAGTGCATCAGGCATTGCTTTTACTAATTGGGCCCTTAAGGGCTGATACTATGGTGCATTGGGGTAAACCCCCGCCTGTGGCACTGGCATCCTGTATGGGCACTGCGTTGAGTCCTGGCTGCTCCTAGTCTGAGCCACCTGGGAAAAGCAGCATAAGATGGCCCAACTGTTTGGGTCCCTGCTACCCACAGGGGAGACGTGGGTGGAGTTCCAGGCTCCTGACTTTGGCTTGGCACTGCTCCAGCCATTGCGGCCATTTGGGGAGTGAACCAGCGAATGGAAGTTCTGTCTCCTCCTCTCTCTTCTCTGTAACTGCTTTTCAGATAGATAAATCTTTCAAAAAAAAAAAAAAAAAAAAAAAAGGCTGTTGGGTTTTATGAGCTTTATGAAGAAAATTGGCCAGGGAGCCTTTGGAACCAGGTAAATCTGTAGTCCTGGCTCAGCTGTGGGACTTTGGACAAGTTATGTAATTTCTCAAAGCCTGATTTTTTTTTAAATTCATCACACAACAATTATAAAAACCTCCAGGGCTATGGTGAAGATGAAAGAGATGCAGAGGGAAGTTATTTAGAATCATTCTGGCACGCGGTAAACACTCACTGACCACCTGCTCTTACTCTGCTGCTCTTGCCAGGTGCCGGGGCCCAAGCACTTGGGCCACCTTCCACTGCCTTCCCGGGCCACAGCAGAGAGCTGGATCAGAAGTGGAGCAGCCGGGTCTCGAACCGCCGGGACCTCCTCTCCCTCACCTACCCCATTGCACTGAGCACCGGAGACCGTGCTCCGAACAGGATCGCCTCTTAGTGGTGCTCTCTTCAGGCACGAGCTTGACCAGAGCTGTCCGGCGCTGAGCGTGTACGTGACCATGGGCTCTGCACTGTACCCTCGGCCGGCGTGGCCTCAGCCTTCCCAGCAGCCCTCTGGGGGAGATGATAGCTGTGTTCCCAACTGACAGGTAAGGAGACCGAGGGCTCGCAGAGTCGCCTGGCTTCCCAGGGTCAGGTACCCAGGAAGTAGGAGAGCTGGGATTAAACCCCAGGCTGCTACTAAACCGCCCACCTACATCCTGGTGGCACTCAGAGCAGAGCGCAGGGAAAGGGCCTGGACTAACCGCGGCCCGTAGTATTTTCTCTCCTTTCTCAGTGGTTTACAGGGATGTGGAGGAAGAAGGAAGGCTATAAAAACATGAGCAATGGTCGGCGCCGTGACTCACTAGACTAATCCTCCGCCTTGCGGCGCCGGCACACCAGGTTCTAGTCCCGGTCGGGGCGCCGGATTCTGTCCCGGTTGCCCCTCTTCCAGGCCAGCTCTCTGCTGTGGCCAGGGAGTGCAGTGGAGGATGGCCCAAGTGCTTGGGCCCTGCACCCCATGGGAGACCAGGAAAAGCACCTGGCTCCTGCCATTGGATCAGCGCGGTGCGCCGGCCACAGCGGCCATTGGAGGGTGAACCAACGGCAAAGGAAGACCTTTCTCTGTGTCTCTCTCTCTCACTGTCTACTCTGCCTGTCCAAAAAAAAAAAAAAAAAAAAAAGGGCAATGATACCACGCAGAATATGCAAAGCCCAGTGCCTGGTGCCCAGGAGCCCAGGGGTGAGGCAGTTGGGAGAGACTTCCTGGGGGGAGGCAGATAGAAAGAGCTTGCAGAGTGGAAGGCAGGGCCTAGGTGCAGGAAAAGAAAAAAATATACATCATCCAGGCCCGAATGCAAGAGCAGGGAGTCTAGAATTCGGAAGCTATACTGAAAACCTGGGGCCAGCGGCTTTCTGTGGGGAGCCCTAGAGGAGGCGAGCAGGAGAGCCTAAGGTGCAGCGAGGCAGTGTTGGCCGGCAGGGAAGGTCCTGGCAGGTCGGAAAGGCTTGGTGTTGGAGGAGGGGTTCTGAAGGCACGTAGCCATTACAGTTCTCACTCATCCGTTTGACTTTTTATGAGAGGCTGAACATCCTTTTATAGGTTTGAGCAATTTATGTTTATTTTTTTGAAGGTTTATTTATTCATTTTAAAGGCAGAGTTACAGAGAAGCAGAGGCAGAGAGAGAGAAAGAGAGAGAGAGAGAGAGGTATCTTCCATCCGCTGGTTCACTCCCCAGATGGCCGCAAAGGCTGGAGCTGGGCAGATCCAAAGCCAGGAGCCAGGAGCTTCTTCCAGGTCTCCCACATGGATGCAGGGGCCCAAGGACTTGGGCCATCTTCTACTGCTATCCCAGGACATAGCAGGGAGCTGGATCGGAAGTGGAGTAGCTGGGACTCAAACCAGCGCCCACATTGGATGCCGGCACTACAGGAGGGATCTTCACCTGCTACGCCACAGCACCAGCCCCCCCAAGTCCAACTTTTTTGCTCTCAACTATTAGAATTAGAAGACAGACATCTTATGTTGTTTAGACATCACCAGCTTCCTGATTGCACAGTGCAGGAGACACGGTCGATGGTGTGATAGCTGTCACCCATCCCCCTGAGCTGTCACAAACCAGAAGAGGCAGTGAGTGGGACTGCTTGGTGGCAGGTAACACTGTGTGGCTGGGTGGCTGACTCATGTCCCTGCCTGGAAGTAGAGGACTCAAACTAGTCTTAACAAAATCAGGGCTGGTCAGATGAAGTCACACCAGAACACACGGGACTGTGGTGATGAAGTCCGTAGAGAGAAGAGGAGCTTGGGCGCCGTGGCTCACTTGGTTAATGCCTGTGCCACCGGCATCCCATATGAGCACCAGGTTCTGGTCCCGGTTGCTCCTCTTCCAGTCCAGCTCTGCTGTGGCCTGGGAAGGCAGTGGAGGATGGCCCAAGTGCTTGGGCCCTGAACCCGCATGGGAGACCAGGAGGAAGCACCCAGCTCCTGGCTTTGGATCGGCATAGCTCTGGCCGTAGCGGCCATTTGGGGAGTGAACCAATGGAAGGAAGACCTTTCTCACTGTCTATAACTCTACCTGTCAAATAAATAAATAGAAAAAAAAAAAAGAAGAAGAAGAAGAGGAGCTTGACTTTCCCCTCTCATGGGACAGGGCGGATCTCAAGGTTTGGATGGAGTGCAACCTGCAAGGGGAGCCTACCCATAAATGCTGACCAGGGCTGACTCCCGGAGACACAACTTTTTATATTTACCATCATCTGAAATGATGGCACCTCCTCTGATCAGCAGTGTCTTACGTTGCTGTTGGCCAGTGACAGGCCTGAGGCCAGCGTCACTGTCTGAACGTGTACCAGCTTGCTTTCTATGTCTGAGACGGCAGGATAGATGCCTGTGGCCCATCAGCTTTTCATCCAACAGACCATTTAAGGAGCGTTTCAGGAAGTAATGTAGTCCTGGTTGATTTCTGAAGTCTTCTGTTGACACTTTGAAAGATCAAGAAAGGACCGGAATTAACACTTGTGGGGTGGACCCAATCCCTGGCTTGAAAGAAATTGTTGAGAGAACTCTTCAGGGCCAGAACCATGGCACAGTGCATTCAACTGCTGCCTGTAGTGCCAGCATCCCCTATGGGTACTGGTTTGAGCCCTGGCTGTTCCAGTTCAGATCCAACTCCCTGCTATTGAAGCTGGGAAAAGCAGCAGAAGATGGCCTACGTACTTGGGTGCCTGCACCATGTGGGAGACCTGGATGAAGTTCCTGGCTCCTGGTTCCAGCCTGGCCCAGCCCTGGCCATTGCAGCCATTTGGAGAGTGAACCAGCAAATGGATAGTCTGTCTGTCTGTCTGTCTGTCTCTCTGTCTTTGTAACTTGTCTTTCAAACCAAATAAATAAATCTTTAAAGAAAAAGAGAAAGAACTTTTTAAAGAAATGCTGCATTACTGACCCTTCCGACGGCACAGCGACTGTGCTTGGAAAAACAGGGCATCTGTATGCAACTCTGACGTGAAACACATTTTAGGAGACTCGACTCTGATACCCGGGACAATTTTCTTCTCTTGTACTTTCCTTTTGTATTATGCATAAAATCTATGCCTAGTGAGCAACTTTGAAAGCAGCTGACAATTAGCTAAAATTACTGATTTGAGCAGCAGCACTGGCATCTTCGGTCTCAGCTCTTGGCCCAGCAGCGATGGGTGAGCTCAGCAGAATGGTGCAAAGCCAGCACGGCTAGGGGGTTCCCATCTGGAGAACGTCACAGGTCTCAGGGCCTTCCGCATAGAGAGGCTTTCTCCTGGTGATGCTCAGAGCCTCGGTAGCATCCTAATAGGTCCTCTCCCTTTGAGGTTCTTTTCCTTTTGTGCCTGCTCAAGCCAGCGCACACCTTCCACAGGGGTTTCTTGGGTCAGCTGGTTCATGTGACTCTAATTTGCTGACTCATCACCTCGGGCTCAGGTCACTGCCAAGGCCAAGGCCCTGGGGAGGCTGCCTGAGCCACGTGTTCCTAGGTCGGAACTGCTCCGTGAACTGAGTCAGGCGCAGGAGTGGGCCAGCTCTGCTGCAGCGTGAGTCACGGACCTCAAAGAGCTCTGGACGTTTAGAAAGTTCTTTGTATAAAATAAAAATGCTAAGTGATATGAAGTCCTAGCTTAACTGATTTGTTCCTCCTACCTCAGTAGTACTGGAGCAGGGGAGCGTCTCGTAGCCAGTGGATTCTCAGATTTGGTGGCCTACGGCAGCATCAGGAGTATGGGTCAGGGAGCCAGAAAGACATCGGAGTACGTTAGGTGGTGGTGTTGCAGACAGGTCATTTAGAACTCAATCTATAGGAAACTGTGTCAACGGATCTGCTTAGTCCCCGACGTTTCTAAGTGTTTTTCCTGTATGCCCGGGTGCCCTAGTTATACCTACCCCTAAAACCAGAGTAGAGTATTGCCGGTGGTCTTTAGTGAATTTCACCTCATCGGCTGTTATTCTCATCTGCCAAGAGCCCCCTGAATTGTGATTCTCTCATTTACTATATTATCTCTCCTTCCCTTATAGCTTTCTGCCTTCTGCAAACTTGATAAGCTCTTCCTCTTATGTCTTTATCCAAGTCACTAATAAAAATGTTGAGCAGCTCTGGGCTAATTCTGTAGACTCTTGGCAGCCAGGAGTCCCTTAGGTAGGCATGAACCCACTGATCAGCTCTTTCTGGACATATGTTTTACCCAGCTATGACCCCATCCCCCCGTCTGAAACACAGTCTGGTTGGTAGGTGCCCCAGCTTTAACTTCAGGGCAGACCCCAGTTCAAACCCTAGCTTTACCATGTACTAATGTGTGTCCCGGGGTGGGCTCCCTGATGAATCTCTACTTAGTTTCTTCATGTGTAAAATGGGAAAATCATGTTGACAGTGATGGACTGAGGATTGAATGAGTTAAGTACTTATAAAACAGGCTTCTCAATAAATGTCAGTGGCTAAGGCCATCAATTTTCTCAGGTCCTCCGTCTTGCCCAGTGCATACGAGATACGGAGTCGACACCCAACAAAAATCGACATCATTTCATCATTCCACTGTTGCAGCCACGTTATCAAAAAATGAAAATGAAGTTAACTAAATGTGTGTGGCTTGAAATTTACTATTTATGACTCGGCTACTTTCAGCAATGGGATGGCGCAGCTTGAAATAAAACACGCTTAGAGGTTTAACTGTGATGATGTCAACACTCCATTGGTAAGTACTTATGAACCGTGTTTGCGAATCTTTTCCAAAGTTTGGCTAGGAAGCTATATAAAACTGACAGTCACATATTCGTCTTGAATCTCCCTTTTTGCCACTCAGTGGAAACCAATATTTCTCTGTCTCAAAGCTTTGAGTGCTTCTGCCATTCTCTACAAGTTCTTATAGATTGGTGTTGGTGTTTGTATCATCCCAGCTGCAAGTCATTTCATTATTTTGGGTGTGTTTCCCAGGATTTGCAGAATTGAACTCCTCTGAACAGGTGCTGATCTCTTGGCATCTTCTCACTTACCGTGGGCTTCCATTTCCTTTCAGTTATTAGCGTCCCCCCCCCCCCCCCGAGAGTGGTGGTTTTAATTCTTCAGGGTGCAGCAGAATCGTCTGCAGCAGGGCAAAGCCTATTAAACACATCGATTCCCAGTCTGCTCCCCAATATCGGGGCTCAGAGGATCTGACAGGGGCCTGGGGGTGTGCATGTAAGCAAACTGCATGATTTGAAGGCAGCATCCTGTAAGAAACACCTTAGAGGAAAACGATTGAAAATAATCACTTAGGACATATTATTTACCTTATAACGTGTTCGCATTACATATCTCTCCCAAACAATGGAACATAGGTTTTAGCTGATCTTTCTGATCCAAACATAGCTTATAAAAAAGCCCCTTTGTGTTTCTTTTTTTTTTTTCCACAAACATCTGATTATTCTGGATTTTTTTTAAGATTTTTTTTTTTACTTGCGAGTCAGAGTTACACATAGAGAGGAGAGAAAGAGAGAGAGAGAGAGAGAGAGAGAGAGAGAGCTCTTCCATCTGATGGGTCACTCCCCAGTTGGCTGCAACGGCCGGAACTGTGCCAATCCGAAGCCAGGACCCAGGAGCCTCCTCTGGGTCTCCCACACAGGTGCAGAGGCCTAAGGACTTGGGCCATCTCCTACTGCTATCCCAGGCCATAGCAGAGAACTGGATCAGAAGTGGAGCAGCCAGGACTAGAACCGGCGTCCATATGGGATGCCGGCACTTCAGGCCAGGGCGTTAACCTCCTGCGACACAGTGCTGGCCCTATACTGGATTTTTGTCCTTCTGAACTACCCACAAAAGTCAAGCCTTTTAGAAAGAATTATTCCTCGTTATGGGCTTTTGCTGTCATTGTTAGCCTAGGTGCTTTATTTATTTGAAAGGCGAGCAGTATAGAGAGAGACAGAGACAGACAGAAAGAGACAGAGGGATGGCGAGATCAGATCTGCCATCCGCTGGTTTGCCCCCCAGATGCCTGCAACAGCCAAGACTGAACCAAGCCAAATTCAGGGCCCGGGGATTCAATCTGGGTCTCCCTTGTAGGTGGCAGGGACCCAACTATTATAGCCATCGCCTTCTGCCTCCCACAGTGCACATTAGCAGGGAGCTGGAAATGGGAGGAGAGCCAAGACTCAAACCCAAGCATTTTGGTATGGAATATGAGCACCACAAGGGACATCTTAACTGATTTGCCAAACCCTGCTTAGCATGGGTGCTTCAAAAACCCAAGCTCATCGGAGGACCGTCTGTCCAGCCTGACTTGGCTGCTACTGACGCCCATGTGCCCACCTGGTGACCTCCTGCAAGGATTCATTGGCAGTGGGATGGAGTCTGTGCAAAGTGCTACCTGGGCTACTTATTAAAAAGCCTATAGAAAATTAGCCCAGACATGGGTGTCATCCTGGAGCTCCATCATTTGGGAGTGGTTGAGGTGAGAAGAGAGTAGATCCAGGCCAAAGCTGAGTCTGCCCAGCCTTCTGGAATCGCTGGTGTCTGGCCTTCTCCTTGGCCATCCCACCCCATCGCTTCCTCTCTGACCCTCTGCATTTTGTGTCTCTGCTGTTGCACATTCCATGCCATATGTCACTTGCTTGTTCATATATCTACCGTTTATTACCACATTTTAAACTCAAACATCATGTCACCTTTATTTAAAATAAAAACCATACAAAACAAACCACAACAAAAACTCCTACACTTTGCACATTATTCGGCACACAATAAGTTCTCAATAAATATTTGCTGAACCAAACCAAGCATGACAAATATTTGATGTGTATGTTGACCTTCCTCTCCTGTACTGGGGCAGACATTGCTAATGGATCTCAGTGCTCTTTCCTACTGAGTCTGGAACCAGCTTTAATACTCTTTAAAACATGGCTTTCCATCAAATCGGCTAGAACTGGCTGGCAAAAATAAACCTATCTAGATGCCAGTTCTAAATGAAATGGAAATCCATTTCTTCTATGGTCCATTTGTGAAGTCCATTCATGGAATAAAAAAGAGAAAAACTTGTATTAACTAAGTACTTTAAAAGTCCATCCAAGGCCGGCGCCGCGGCTCAATAGGCTAATCCTCCTCCTGAGGCGCCAGCACACCGGGTTCTAGTCCTGGTTGGGGCGCCGGATTCTGTCCCGGTTGCCCCTCTTCCAGCCCAGCTCTCTGCTGTGGCCTGGGAGTGCAGTGGAGGATGGCCCAAGTGCTTGGGCCCTGCACCCCATGGGAGACCAGGAGAAGCACCTGGTTCCTGCCATCGGATCAGCGTGGTGCGTCGGCCGCGGTGGCCATTGGAGAGTGAACCAACGGCAAAGAAGACCTTTCTCTCTGTCTCTGTCTCTCTCTCTCTCGCTGTCAAAAAAAAAAAAAAAAAAAAAAAACAACAACAACAACAACAAGTCCATCCAAGGCACAGATGTTGCGGTACAGCAGTGTAAGCCATCATTTAGAATGTCTGGGATTGCTAGTTCAAGTCCTGGTTCCTCTACTTGCAGTCCAGTGTCTTGCTAATGCGCCTGGGCAGACAATGGATAATGACCCAAGTGCTTGGGCTCCTGCCACTCATCTGTGAGACCTAGATGGAGTTCCTGACTCTTGGCTTCGGCCTGGCTCAGCTCTGACTGTTGTGGCCATCTTAGGAATGAACCAGCAGATGGAAAATCAACCTCTCTCTCTCTCTCTCTCTCTCTCTCTCTCTCTCTCTCTCTCTCTCTTTCTCTGCCTTCGTCTTTCAAATAAGTAAATAAATCTTAAAAACAAAAAAATCAGTCCAAATGAGTACTCAGGGGGAAATACAGGGAATTCTAGTAGGACGACATGGCTGGAGTAGCCATCTCTAGCAACAAGCAGATGGCTTGCTTTTCCAACCTGAGACTCTGGAATGATACCAATGCCATCAGAGTGAGGATAATCCTGTAGGGCAAGAAAAGCTTCCTCAATCCTCCTAGAGCTTCTGGCTAGCCCTGAAACACACTAGGAGGAATAAGACATGATGATTTAATCAGAGTTTATGTGACACCTGAGACTTCAGAAATGAAAGCCCGGAGACTTGGAGAGAATGATCCGCTCTTGAGCCTAGGTTCTGTGAAGAATGGACAGCCACCGCGACATGTGACTGGATACAGGGTATAATCTAATGACAACAGAGTGAGAAGGGCAACCAGCACGGCCTGTCTGTTCAGATTTTTCTTGATTTCTCTTTGTGGCACTTCTTACCAGGTGTGGGGGAGAGCCCCTTCAAGAATGAGGGTCATACGCACTATAGCCAGACAAAGCAGGTAGGAGAATTGCCCCCGGCCAGCTCCTACACAGACGGGCAATGCTGGTGAGAGATCAGAGGACTAGCCCTAGATTTCATGGCTGGTTTTGGAGAAGAGGGATTCTAGCTTCCAGGGCTTCCCTACAGGGAGTAGGGAGAGTGGGAGAAAAAGAGAGATGAATTAAAATTCCTGGGAGGATGTGCATAGGCTATACACAGATACTCCACCATTATTTCTTTTTCCTCCTCCTCCTCCTCCTCCTCCTCTTCTTCTTCTTCTTCTTCTTCTAAGATTTATTTATTTATTTATTTATTTGAAAGTCAGAGTTACACAGAGAGGCAGAGGCAGAGACAGAGAGAGGTCTTCCATCTGCTGGTTCACTCCCCAGATGGCCGCAACAGCCAGAGCTGCACCAATCCGAAGCCAGGAGGCAGGAGCTTCTTCCGGGTCTCCCACATGGGTACAGGGGCCCAAGGACTTGGGCCATCTTCTACTGCTTTCCCAGGCCACAGCAGAGAACTGGAATGGAGGAGGAGCAGCAGGGACTAGAACCAGTGCCTATATGGGATACTGGCACTGCAGGTGGCGGCTTTACCTGCTACACCACAGCACCAGCCTCTCTGCCATTTCTTAAAAGATACCTGAGCAGTCTCGGATTTTAGCATCGTGGTGGTGGTCCTGGAACCAGACAGGTACAGAGACTGAGGGGTACTGCATTCAGCACGCCGAGGCACCATCATCTCGGGTATCACGTTCTGAGCCCTAAAGCTCAGCACCTCATCTCACGGGTTCAGCAAGAACTGACTCCTTTCAAGGGGTGATTCAAAGACCTGCAGGGACAGGGCCCATGTTTCAGTGTGCAAAGTGGGGATCCTGGCTTCTCACCCGTCAGGAGGCAGCGATGGTGTTCACGCTGGAAGGGACACAGCCAATAGTCGGGCGGTCTGGGAAGCGTCTTCCTTCTTCCCACTGCCTGCACCTGCCTTCCCCAGGCTTCCACTGACCCGATTGCTCCCCATTACTCAGCAGCCTTGACATTTCCATCTTGCACGGGCAAAGTTCTCTTTTGTGTGTTTACAGAACCTACCCCCAGATCGGCAGAGCCTCTCACTCCGATTTTCTCATACACAGCCGCTAGGGTTGTTCTCTCTTACATCCACGCCTTAGAACTCAGTAATTCTGAGCAAAGGAGCCCTGTGACTGCTAGACCCGGGGCTGGAGAACCTGAGGGCATGGAGGGCACTCATCAGCTCTGGGTCTTCTGCAGTCAGTCTCAGAGGGGAATGGATTTAAGAGGCTACAAGACAGAATTAATTTATTTTCTTGGTCCCTACTCGTAAGTGAGGTTCTTCAAAGCAGAAAAAACCATCTCATCATAAGAGTCATTTTTAACTTGAATGCCTAAAACATTGGAATATGAACCTAGAGATGGGTGCAGGCTTCACACCCTTCTGGGCTCTCAGAACAGCCAGACTGGTTTGATGCTGCCCAGGAGCAGTGGCCAACACATCACTGGTTGCTCACAGGGCTGTGGGGTGGTGTCCAGCTTTTTGGACAGGTTTTTCTAGTCCTGTCTCTTCTTTGCTCCTGGAACAGCCAGATGCCATTCTTGGCTCTTACAATGAGCCCAACTTTCAAAATGTGTGTCAGCTTTCAAGTTATTATATCTAAAGGGTTATGGGCTAGAAAACCAGACAGCCAGGTTTTCTTTGAATTGGGCAGAAAATAAGAGGTAGCAGGCTCTGAATAAGGCCTTAGAGACTTCCTGGTGAATAAAGTACATTTAAGAAGGTGATGAGCCTCGTGGCAACCTATTGGATGACGTCGAATCCTTTTATGCTTACTCCTGAATTCTTGGATAGCTGAGTTTGCAGGAAACATAATTGCTGGAAGAAGTGTGGCAATGTTACAATAATTTAATAGTGGTTAGAAAATTAAATTTTTTAAAAATTTCTTAGAAATTTTGAAAAGTTTTCCATATTTCAGTATCTGTAGTCTATTTAAGGGAACCTTGCAATGATTCTTTTCCTGAAGTACAGAATGCTTAAAAAACATAGGCTTGCATTTCCATCTGTTGACTTGCTGCAAGCAGGTCATGATAGCATTCCAGTCTCTAAGTGTTCAGTTCCTCAAAACCCAGGAAAATCAGGAAGGATTTCCATTTCCGAAAATAAGGCAGGCTACCTATTCTGACACACCTCCCACTGAAACCAGCCAAAAAGTGTTGCTCACTAATGTCTTTTGACTTTTTAAAGCATCAGTGATCTGGCAAGGTCATAAAACAAGGACTCTAAAGTTGAGTTGAGCCCTGAGGCTATTTTTGCATTAAGGGCATTGTCAATTTAGGCAAACTTGAACTTTGGTTCTGAGGGCTTCTCAGGACAACGGGAAGAGAATCATAGGCCAGAGTCTGCCTGTCCCCTTCCTAGTACAGGTCAACCCTAAGGGCAAAGATGAAACAGAAGTAAAACCATCTTCACCATCAGGTGCAGGAGATTACACAAAATGTTACCCATATGGGAGCACAGCAGGGCAGATAGGAATGATAGGAAACATCCCTGAGAACCTACAACTGCAAGTTGGTATTTCTACAACTTCCAAGTTTATATCACTGTGGTCATTGACAAATGAGTAAATAAAGAAAAGCAATCAAAAGAAAACATAAAAAACCTCTGAAGTTATGGGTTAAGTTTAAAGTGATTTAGTTTAAAGTGCCCCTAGATGTCTGGCACAGAAATATGGAAATTCTCTCTGTGGGAAATTAGCATCATGTTAGGCCTCAAAGAATTTCCCCCAAATAAGCTTTCAAGGACAATGAGTAGCACATAGTCAAAAATAAACAATCCGAGGCAAGGATTGTGACAGCAGGCTAAGCTGCTCTTTAGGACCTGTGCCCCACATAGGAGTGCTTGGGATCAACCTGCCTCCACTTCCTGTCCAGCTTCCTGCTGATGCACACTCCAGAAGGTAGCAGATGATGGTTCAAGTACTTGGGTTCCTGCTACCTATGAGGGAGACCTGGATGAAGTTCCTGGCTTCTGCCTTCAACCTTGCTCAGCCCTAACTATTACAGGTATTTGGGGGAGTAAGCAAGCAGATGGAAAATCGCTTCTCTCTCTCTCTCTCTCTCTCTCTCTCTCTCTCTCTCTCTCTCTCTTTCCTTCTATCCCCCTCTCTCTTTCAAATAAATGAAAATAAACCTTTAAAAAAAAACACCCACCATATAAGGAGATAAACCGTCAAGAATGATAACCAGAGGGCCAGCACTGTGGCGCAGCAGGTTAAAGCCCTGGCCTGAAGTGCCAGCATCCCATGTGAGCTCTGGTTCTAGTCCTGGCTTCTCCTCTTCTGATCCAGCTTTTTGCTATGGCCCGGGAAAGCAGTGGAAGATGGCCCCAGTCCTTGGGTCCCTGCACCCAAGTGGGAGACCCAGAAGAAGCTCCTTGCTCCTGGCTTTGGATTGGCACAGCTCCAGTTGTTGCGGCCATCTGAGGAGTGAAGCAGCAGATGGAAGAGTGAAGCAGCAGATGGAAGAGTGAACCAGCAGATGGAAGACCTCTCTCTCTCTGTCTCTACCTCTCTCTGTAACTCCATTTTTCAAATAAATAAAATAAACTTAAAAAAAGAATAATAACCAGAAGAAAGACACCTGCAAAGACTTTATATTTGGAAAATATTAGAGACTTAAAATAAAACTATGTTTACCAAATTCAAAGATTAAAAATAGAAAAACTATGGAACAAGGAACTATAGAAGTGATCTTGCTAATTTTGAAAAGAAACAAACAGAACTTCCCCAAAGAAAAAACACAGTAACTCAAATGAAAAGCTCAGTAGATATGCTTATCAGCAGTTTAGACACAACAGAAGAGAGACTTACAGAACTGAACTATAGATCAGAAGAAATTATCCAGAGTATGGCACGGATAGACAGCAATATAGAAAATATGAAGAGATGTTCAGAGACATGGAGAACAGAATTAAAATGTATACTAGTTCTTTAATTAGACTCTCAGAAGGAAAAGGGAGATTCAGAAGAAAGACAATATTTGACAATATTTCAGACTGATCAAAGACATCAATCTGCAAACTCAAGAATGATAAGCAGGAAAAAATTAAGAAATCTATACCTATGCTCATTATTGTGAAACTTTGACAAGCCAAAGAAAATTGAAAATCAACCCAAGAAAATGGTGAACTACTAGACAATAGCTGACTTCTCGTTCCAATTTTAGTATATTTTAGTATATGGGCTGCTGAAGCAAGCACAAATAGCTGACTTCTCAATAGCAACAAAAGCAGCTAGAAGCCAGTGGAATAAAACCATTGATTAATTTAAATAACTGTCAAACTAAATTTCTACACCCATGCCAAAAAAGGAATATTTCAAAAATGAGAGCAGAAGAATGTCATTTTTTTCTTTTTCTTTTTAAAGATTTATTTATTTATTTGAAAGTCAGAGTTACACAGAGAAAGGAGAGGCAGAGAGAGATAGAGAGGTCTTCCATCCGATGGTTCACTCCCCAGATGGCCACAACAGCTGGAGCTGTGCCAATCTGAAGCCAGGAGCCAGGAGCTTCCTCCAGGTCTCCCACATGGGTGCAGGGGCCCAAGGACCTGGACCATCTTCTACTGCTTTTCCAGGCCATAGCAGAGAGCTAGATTGGAAGTGGAGCAGCCGGGTCTCAAATGGGTGCCCATATGGGATGCCGGTGCTTCAGGCCAGGGTGTTAACCTGTTGAGCCACAGCGCTGGCCCCCATTTTTTTTTTTCTAATTCCTACTGACAGTTTACAGCCAGCACACTCTGACATCAAACCTTTCATTTAGGTAGAATAAAAGTGGCCCTTACACAGAAGAAGGAAGAAAGAACAGAGAAAGTCACAAGCATATTGATCCAACTAAGTAAAGATATATTTTTAAAATTTTTAATTTATTTTCATCTTATCTGAAAGATGGAGGGCGGGCAGAGGGGAGAGATAGAGATCTCCTATCTGCTGATTTACTCCACAAATGCTTGCAACAGCAGGGGCGGGGGCAGGCTAAGGCCTGGAGCCAAGACCTCAATCTGAGTCCCCCAAGTGGGTGGGTGGGTAGAAAGGAGGATGAAATTTTTTAAATGAGTTTAGAGTCCAGTTTTGGGTTTTAAAAAAAATTTATTTTGGCCGACACTGTGGCATAGTGGGTAAAGCCCTTGCAGCCAATAATAATAGATTTAATAATTTTTTAAAGATTATTTATTTGAAAGTCAGAGTTCCACAGAGAGAGAAGGAGAGGCAGATAGAGAGATCTTCCATCCACTGGTTCACTTCCCATTTGGCCTTAATGGCTGGAGCTATGCTGACCCAAAACCAGGAGCCAGGAGCTTCTTCTGGGTTTCCCACACTTGGGCAGGGGCCCAAGGATTTTCCCAGGCCATAGCAGAGTTGCATAGGAAGTGGAGCAGCCAGGACTCGAACTGGCACCATGTGGGATGCCAGCAATGCAGGTGGTGGTTTTACCTACTATGCCACAGCACCAACTCCTAAAAAAATTTTTTTCATTTGATTAATTTTACTTATTTGAAAGGTAGAGATGAAGGGAAAGAAAGAGAGAGGAGAGAGAGAGAGAGAGAGAGAGAGAGATTGAGAATCTTCTATCTGCTGTTTCATTGCAGTCTGGGTCTCCCACATGGGTAGCAGGGGTCCAACTACTTGAACCATCACCTGCTGCCTCCCAGGGTGCACATTAGCAGAAAGCTGGAGTCAAAGCAGAACCTGAACTTGAAACTAGGCACTCTGATAACCAGTGTGGGCTTCTCAAACAACATCTTAGCTGGAATGCAAATACCTGCCCCCTAAGTGAATATTCACTATAGAAAACAATAATATGTTGAAGGCCAAGGACAAACAATAAAAACAAGATAGAACTAAAATATTTCCCAATAGTAACATGTCAGGTAGGGTAAGACAATTAAAACATTCTAAAGTCTTTGAATTGTGTGGGAGAAGGGAAAAGACATTGGTTAATGTCAGACTTTAAGTTAAGAATGCATATTCATTTCTAGGATAATCATTAAAAAATAGAGTATGTGTAACATTTATACCAGTAGAAGGAAGAAAAATGGAATAGCCAAAAAGATTTTTTTTTGACAGGCAGAGTGGACAGTGAGAGAGAGAGAGACAGAGAGAAAGGTCTTCCTTTGCCATTGGTTCACCCCTCAGTGGCCACTGAGGCTGGCGCATCAGGCTGATCCGAAGCCAGGAGCCAGGTGCTTCTCCTGGTCTCCCATGGGGTGCAGGGCCCAAGCACTTGGGCCATCCTCCACTGCACTCCCGGGCCATAGCAGAGAGCTGGACTGGAAGAGGGGCAACCGGGACAGAATCCGATGCCCCGACCGGGACTAGAACCCCGTGTGCTGGCACCGCAGGCGGAGGATTAGCCTATTGAGCTGTGGTGCCAGCCTGCCAAAAAGATTTTTTGAGTGATCCATGAATCAAAAGAGAAAAGAAAAGGCAACATATAATAGATGGGACAAATACAAATGAGATGGTGGTTTTAAACGCCAATATATAATTACATTAAATGTGAATGGATTATTTGAACAAAATAATATATACACAATGCTTTCATATACATAGAGTTCAAACATGGGCAAAACTTTGGAAATTGTTTAGGGATTGTGTAATCCCTGCTGAGTGTAGGATTTGGGCAAGGGGTGAGCCTGGAACACAGGAGAATGTTAAAGGGTTTTCTCCCTCGAGCTTGTTTTCCAGAGGATGTTCCAGGAAAGCTTATTTTGCAAACGCTGTACCCAGATGGGGCCAGGCCATCACAAACAAGAAACTGAAAGCTGCAAGAAATATTTTTGGGTGAGTTTTAAAAGCTATGTATTTAATTTGAGAGACAGAGAGAGAAACGTACAACAGAGACAGAGAGAGCTCCTGTCCATACTGACTTACTCACCAAATGTCCAAATGGCCAGGGCCGGTCCAGGCTGAAGCTGGAAGCTGGGACCTTAATTCAGGTCTCCCGTGTAGGTAGCAGGGACCTGGGTATCTGAGCCATTACCTACTGCCTTTTGGGGTGTGCATTGGTGAGAATATGGAATTGGGAGCAGAGCTAGGACACGAACCCAGGTACTCAATATGAATTGCGGGCATTTCAGTGGCATGTTGACTGCTACACCAATGCCCACTCCTGAGTCATATTTTGAATCTACACTGTAGAAGATGCATGGTACTTGAGCAGGAAGGACGCTCCCACTCTCTCTTCTCTACGTCCCGAACACTCCCCTGGACTTTGCTACAAAAGCCCTAGCAAACTGCTCCTCAGGACGGTACCTTCCCACGGTCGCCTGAATCTGTCACAGGTTAATAATCTTTCCAAGCAACCGCCATTTGAGGCTGATTCCTTGATGACACCCCAAGTGATGGACTCCTCGTCTGCTGACTAAAGTGCTGGGCTGATTCATGGTCCCCTACAAGACGTCCTTGTCCTAATTTCTGGAGTCCGTTAATACGTTACCTTACACAGCCAAAGGGACTGCACTATGTGTACAAAAATGCCGACATTGGCTCCTTGCTTCAGATCTGCTCAGCTGTGGCCTTTGCAGCCATCTGGGGAGTGAACCAGTGGAAGGAAGACCTTTTTCTCTCTCTCTGTAACTTTGCCTCTCAAATAAATAAAACATTTAAAAAGTAAAGTAAAATAAATGCTGCGATCGGGAGAGGATTCCGCACCATCTGGTTGAGCCCAGTGTAATCCATTACCTTTATAAGGAAGAGGCAGGAAGGGCAGACACGGAGTTGAAGAGAACAGAGAGAAGGTGCTGGCCCGCTGGCTGCGGAGGTTGAGGAGGGGCCCCAGGCCAGGGAAAGCAGGCGGCGTGGAGCAGCAGGCAGGGACAAGGCAATGATCCTCCCTGGCAGTCCCTATGGAAGGACCACAGCCCTAAAGACCCGTTTCGAGCTCTGACCCCCATAACTGTAGGGTAATCAATGTGTGTTCTTTCAAGCCGCGAAACTGGTGGTCATTTCATATGGCAGTAGTACGAAATGAACACACACAAATGTACATGATATTTATAGCAAATAATAAACGAAAGCAAGGAAATGATTGACAGACGTCAGGAGGAAGGTTCCTTTAGGGCATGGTGAAGCCTCGGCAAGTCTGTATCTCTACATGGGTTTTAATGATTCTTTTTTTTTTTTTTTTTTTTTTTGACAGGCAGAGTGGACAGTGAGAGAGAGAGACAGAGAGAAAGGTCTTCCTTTGCCGTTGGTTCACCCTCCAATGGCCGCCGCGGTCGGCGCGCTGCGGCCGGCGCACCGCGCTGATCCGATGGCAGGAGCCAGGAGCCAGGTGCTTTTCCTGGTCTCCCATGGGGTGCAGGGCCCAAGCACCTGGGCCATCCTCCACTGCACTCCCTGGCCACAGCAGAGAGCTGGCCTGGAAGAGGGGCAACCGGGACAGAATCCGGCGCCCCAACCGGGACTAGAACCCGGTGTGCCGGCGCCGCTAGGCGGAGGATTAGCCTAGTGAGCCGCGGCGCCGGCCGGTTTTAATGATTCTTAAACTAGGCGTGTGTGCTTTATCTACTCTTTCTGTAATAGCTGATAGTTCATGATGATAAAGTAAAGAAGCAACAAACAAAAACCAAAAATCAACAAATCCCTGGAAGCCGCAGAGAAACGTCACAGATGGGTTCATGTGTAATGAGTCTCTCCCGGTTGAGACACAGGTAAGCCAATCCACAGAGCTTCCTGCTCCCTCTTGTGTCCCCCTTACTTCTTCCTTACGTTTGGCCTTTCCCCTACTCACGTCAGAAATGAAAAGATTCTGGGAGGGAAAAAGTCCTGGGTGATCTCTACAGCCGATTAACTATGCGAACTTGAGTAGGTTACTTAAATCTTGATTTCTTGGCCTATAAGATGGAGGTAATGGTAGTATCTACCTCTGCAAGTTGTTATAGGAAATAAATGAGATAAAGCACTTATAACAATGCCTATGTAGAAATGTCATTTCTTGAAAAAGCTTCCCTGTCCATCTTCCTCCCTCCAAGCAGAATAAAAGGTTTCTAGAACCACTAGCCTTGCACCAGGCCCATTGCTGTCTCCTAGGGATGCCAAGCCAAATACACCATGACCCCATCTTCAAAGTGTCCATAGTTTAGTGAAGGTATAAACAGACAAAAGTAGGTGGTGGCAATGCAAAGGGTTTGTAGTGTAAATAAGGCATTAAGAGTGTGTATTCCAGGAGAGGGAGTCATTATAGCTGGCCTGGGGTGGAGTAAGGTGGAGGACTAATCAGAGGAGCCTGCCCCAGGGTGTACTTGAACAAGGTCACAGAAGATGATTAGGACTTCACCAGCTGGGGAAAATGAAGGAGGGGGCGGGGAGAGAGGTTTTTGTAAAGGGATCTGTGTAGTCCAGCTGTGATCAGGAACCGAGAGGCCGCATTCACCACATGGAGGAGTTTGAACCTTCCCCCCAGACGGTGGACAGCTACCGTGAGCAGGGATGAGGACGGGCAGTAGCTGTGGCAGCCAGGCGAGAGGGCTTCAATGAAAGCACTGGCCTTGGACTGATAAAAGGGATGTAGATGGACAAGACGTTGCAGAGGCAGAATCGGGTAGATCTGCCACCTACTGACTCAGGCTGGGGTCATTACCAGATCTCTGGCTTGGGTTAAATAATGGTGGTGGATAATAACAGCACCAACCGACTTTGGGAAACCCACAAAGCACTGGAGGATGAAGGGAGCAGGACGTTTATTTGGGATCTACTGAGCACGAGGTGCCTGTGGGCAGCCTAGATGGAGATTTCTAGCAGGGAGCAGGCAGTTGGGTTCTGAAACTCGGGGGAGAAATGAGATGTGGGCATGGAGGTTAGGAAGCCTTAGACCCGTACGTGGAGGTTGGTGCCAGAGGACTGTGCGGAGTGGCCCATGCCATTGGTGTTTGCTGAATCACTTAAGAAAATGAACAGTATTCTCACCCAACTGCTTTTTCCCTTATAGCATGAGGGCACTTCAAAAAATTTGTGGAAAAACAGAATTAAAAGATGAGTGTATTCTGGTGCAAGACATTTATGAAATTCCTGTATAATTTCTTTCAGAATATGCATGTCCATGAACTCTTTGAAGCCTCCCCATATGCATGGATTTAGAAATAAACTCATCTTTTAATTACACTTCCATGAACTTGTATTACCCTCATGTTGTGGGGCCTGTGTTAAGAATGCTCCCATTTGGGGCAGCAGTAAAGACCCGACTTGGAACATCTGCATACCAATAGGAGTGCCTAGGTTTGAGTCTCAGCTCCAATGTCAAGTCCAGCTTCCTGTTAGTGTGCACCCTGGGAGGCCACAGGGGCTGTCTCAAGTAGTTGAGTCCCTGCCATCCACGTGAAAGACTCCTATTGAAACTGGGGCTTCTGGCTTCGACCTGACCCAGCCCTGGTTATTATGGGCATTTGGGAAGTGAACCAGCACAGGGAAGTCCTCTGTCTGTCTCTCTGCCTGCCTCTCTCTCTCTTGTGTGTCTCCCTGCTTGTCACATAAAAATAAATGAATAAACAATTTTTAAAGTTTAAGTATATTCCTACTGAATATCTTCTTTACCAGAGCTTATAGCAGTCTTTCCATTGAGAAGCAACTAATAACTCGGGCCAACGTCACAGCTTATATTTAGAATGTTGGATTTTACCAAACTCAAGAGACAAGCAGAACATTCTAACAGTGTACTCCGGACAGGCAAATCTTGTACCTGGATACTAATTAGGTAAAAAGTTTGCACAAAATGTTCAATAGCAGCAGCTCTCAGCATGTCAGGATTTGTGCTTTTCTCAGATGGAAATTCAATGACTTCCTAAAAAGTGTCAGCATACTTAAAAAAAAAAATCTGATGATTTTTAATAACATCCCGGGAAGTGCCAGACCTTTTGAACAGAGAATTATAGACTTCTTAGCCTTCGAAGGGACCTTGGAGGTCATTTAATCCAATCCTGAGGTGTTCAAATAGGGTCCCAGATATACAGAGACCAGGCCACTGCCCTTCCTCTCAATGGAATCCAATCAGAATGAAAAGGAACTGAAATCCAGCTGTCCAAGTGTAAGGTTGGAATTTATGTATGAACTTAATGCGTGTGTGTGACACCTGGAGCTAGACAAGAGCAAGAAGCCAAGTGTGGTGCAGATTTTTGCTTTGTCTTCTTTAAGACAAATGCAGAGAACTGAGTGCCTGGGTTCAGGTCCTGGCTCCGTTCCTGATTCCAGCTTCCAGCTGCTGTGAACCCTGGGAAGTAGCAGCCATTGCTCAAGTAGTTGGGCCCCTGCCACCCATGTACCTCCCATGTGGGAGACCTGGATGGAGTTTCTGGCTCCTGGCTTCAACCTGGCTGTTGTGGGCATTTGAGGAGTGAACCAGCTGATGGAATATCTCTGGCTCTGGCTCTCTGCCTTCCAAATAAGAAATAGATAAATAAATAGATATCTTTTTAAAATGCCAGCTTGACGAATGACTTTCAAGTTCAGCCGTGGTGGCTGCACAGTGATGCCCTGTGAGCCTGGGGAGACAATGACCTCCCAGGTGGCTCAGGTCTCCCCAGAGTAAGTGGTGGCAGTGGTGGCAGTGATGGCGGTGGAGGTGGGGAGAGGGTTATAGAGATTTGGCAAATCGAGGGAGAAACCCAACTTAATCAGTAGATCTGGGGTATAGTTGTGAGCTTATCTGTAAAATTACACCAAGGGCTGTGGCCAAATTGCCTCTTAGCAGCATTGAGACTGACGTAGTTGGTATCAGTTTTATCTGTTAGTCTACATAGACATGCTTTGATAGGACTTTGAGTCTGTTAAAATTCCGAATTCTGCCTTACTGTTGCATGGAGTCAAAAATAAATGTGGAAAACCAGGCTATATAGTACAGTTAAAAATACAGTTAATTACAGGAAGTCACACGTGGCTGCACGGCCAAGAACCACGTTCAACAAGTGCATCCTAGCTTTGCTTTCTACAACTCTATTGAAGATGGAACCTAATGGTATTTGGGTAGCTACTATGCACCAGGGGTTTCTTAGGCTTTTATCAAATGTATTTTTTTTTACTTTTTAGTATTTTTTTATTTTGGTAAGAAATACATAATATAAAATTTACCACCTTAACCTTCTAAAGAAAAACAGTTTTATTTATTTATTTGAAAGGCAAAGAGAGAGAGAGATCTTCCATTTGCTGGTGCACTCCTCGGGTGGCCACAGCAGCTGGGGGTGGGCACCAGGTCAAAGCCTGGAGCCAGGAACTCCATCAGGTTCTCCCATGTTGGTGCAGGGGCCCAGTTACATGGACCATCTTCCATTGCTTTCCCAGGAGTATTAGTAAGGAGCTGAATCAGAGTGGAGCAGCTAGGTTGTTTTTTTTTTTTTTTTTTTTTTTTTTAGATTTGTTTATTTATTAGAGAGGCAGAGGCAGAGGCAGAGAAAGTGGTCTTCCATCTGCTGGTTCACTCCTAAAGTGGCCACAATGGCTGGAGCTGGGCCGATCCAAAGCGAAGAGCCTGGAGCTTCTTCTGGGTCTCCCATGTGGGTGTAGGAGCCCAAGCTCTTGGCCCATTTTCCACTGCTTTCCCAGGAACATATTAGCAGGGAGCTGGATAGGAACTGAAGCAGCCGGGACTCGAACTGGCACCCATATGGGCTGCCGCACTGCAGGTGGTAGTTTTACCCGCTATGCCATAGCGCTGGCCCCGGAGAAGCTGGGTCTTGAATTAACACTCTCATACACTGGCATCGCAGGAAATGACTTAATCCACTGTGCTACAATGTTGGCTCCACATTTTAACCTTTGAAATTGTACTTAGTGCCATGAATTTTAAGAAACTCTGTTTATTGCAGCTAAGATATGGAATCAACCCAGATGTCCATATGGTGACTAGATAAAGAAAATGTGGGGCCGGCACTTTGGTGCAGTAGGCTGAACTTGCACCTGCGGTGCCGGTTCTAGTCCCAGCTGCTCCTTTTCTGATCCAGCTCTCTGCTATGGCCTGGGAAAGCAGTAGAAGATGGCCCCTCAATAGGCTAATCCTCCACCTTGCGGCGCCGGCACACCGGGTTCTAGTCCCGGTTGGGGCGCCGGATTCTGTCCCGGTTGCCCCTCTTCCAGGCCAGCTCTCTGCTATGGCCAGGGAGTGCAGTGGAGGATGGCCCAGGTGCTTGGGCCCTGCACCCCATGGGAGACCAGGAAAAGCACCTGGCTCCTGGCTCCTGCCAGGATCAGCGCGGTGCGCCGGCTGCAGCGGCGGCCATTGGAGGGTGAACCAACGGCAAAGGAAGACCTTTCTCTCTCTGTCTCTCTCTCTCACTGTCCACTCTGCCTGTCAAAAAAAAAAAAAAAAAAAAAAAAAAAAAAAAAAAAAGAAGATGGCCCAAGTCCTTGGGCCCCTGCACCCACGTGGGAGACCAGGAAGAAGCTCCTGGCTTTGGAAGGGCTCAGCTCCAGCCATTGTGGCCATTTGAAAAGTGAAACAGAGGGTAGACAACCTTTCTCTGTCTCTCCCTCTCTCTATCTGTAACTCTACCTCTCAAATAAATGAATAAAGTCATAGAAAGAGGAAGGGAGGAAGGGAGGAAGGGAAGGAGGAAGGAAGGAAGGAAGGAAGGAAGGAAGGAGAAAGAAAGAAAGAAAGAAAGAAAGAAAGAAAGAAAGAAAGAAAGAAAGAAAGAAAGAAAGAAAGAAAGAAAGAAAGAAAGGAAGAAAGGAAGAAAGAAGGAAGGAAGAAAGAAGGAAGGAAGAAAGAGAGAGAGGAAAGAAGAAGAAAGAGAGAGAGGAAGGAAGGAGGGAAGGAAGGAAGGAAGGAAGGAAGGAGGGAAGGAGGGAAGGAGGGAAGGAGGGAAGGAGGGAAGGAGGGAAGGAGGGAAGGAAGGAAAGGTGGTCAGGGCCGGCACTGCGGCATGACAGATAAAACCAGCGCCTGCAGCACCATCATTCCTTATGGGTGCAAGTTTGAGTCATGGCTACTCCACTTATTATCCAGATCCCTGCTAATGAGCCTGGGAAAGCAGAGAAAGATGACCCAAGTGCTCGGGCCCCTGCAACCTTGTGGGAGACCTGGAAGAAGCTTGTGGTTCCAGGCTTCTGCCTGGCCCAGCCCTGGCTGCTGTGGCCATTTGGGGAGTGAACCAGTGGATGGAAGATCTCTCTTTCTCTCTCTCTGTAACCATGTATTTCAAATAGATAAAAATAAATCTTTAAAAAAAGAAAGAAAACATGGTATAAATACACTATGGAATACTACTCAGCCATAAAAAGAATTAAATCCTGTCCTTTGCAACAAAATGAAAGCAACCGAAAACCACGATGGTTAATGAAATAAGCCAGTCTCAAAAAGACAAATGTCGGCTGGTGCGTGGCTCACTAGGCTAATCCTCTGCCTGCAGGGCCATCCAGTCCCCGTCAGGGCGCTGGATTCTGTCCTGGTTGCTCCTCTTCCAGTCCAGCTCTCTGCTGTGGCCCAGGAAGGCAGTGGAGGATGGTCCAGGTCCTTGGGCCCTGCACCCACATGGGAGACCAGGAGGAAGCACCTGGCTCCTGGCTTTGGATCGGCGCAGCGTGCTGGCCACAGCAGCCATTTGGGGGATGAACCAATGGTAAAGGAAGACCTTTCTCTCTGTCTCTCTCTCTCACTGTCTAACTCTGTCATTAAAAAAAAAAAAAAGGCAAATGTCATATGTTTTCTCTGGTATGTGACAGCTAATGTAGAATACCCAAAAATGTATAGGAATGAAATGGTCATTTTGGGATATGACTGTCATTGTTAGCCCTTGTCTATACTCTTGTAGAACTGTGGTCATCTTACTTTTTACTTGTTATGGTTAGCAGCAAATCAAGCCTATGAATAAAAAGTGGATTAAAATTATGGCTTTGCAAAAACTGATAAACAGAAACGGGTGGGGGGGGGAGTAGAGGAGTGAGGGAAGTGTGATTGTCTTCTTGGAACTTTGTCTATGGAATGCATAAAATCTGTCCTCTTTATAGTAATAACACATTTTTATAATTTTTTAAGAAGAGCCAATTCAGTGGCATTCAGTACATTACACCAGTGTGCACTCCTCGCCACTATTCACCTCCAGAGCTTTCCCTTCTTCCAAAGCGGAGCTGCGGAGCCTCGAGCCTCATGGGATCAGCATCTCATTTTCTGTTTCAGAACTTGCCCATTTGATAGGAGAGAACTCCTACACTGTTTGTCCTCTGAGTCTGGCTTATCTCACTTAGCACAATGTCTTCAAGGTACTCACAGCTTGTAGCATGCATTTCACATCGAACTTTTTTAAGATTTATTTATTCAAAAGGCAGAGCTACTGAGAGAGAAGGGAGAACAGAGGGAAAGAGGGAGACTTCCCATCCCCTGTTCCTCCCCAAATGCCTGCAACAGCTGGAGCAGGGTCAGGCCTAAGCCAGGAGCCTGGAACTCCCTCCGAGTCTCCTTGGGCCATCTCTCCCTGCCTTCACAGCCGCATTGATCAGAAATGGAGTAGCTGGGATTTGAACCAGCACCCAGATGGAAGTTCTATATCCTGGCTTTGGTCTGGCCCACCCTTGGCTGTTGCAGCCACTTGGGAAGTAAACCAAAGGATGGAAGATCTCTCTCTCTCTCTCTCTCTCTCTCTCTCTCTCTCTCTGCTTTTCAAATACATAAAAACAAATAGAATTTTAAACTTTTTAATCCTATAGAGCATCCTTAGATGCTTGTACCTTTTCTAAGTCATGAATCATTAAGACCTAATTGACTTAAAAGCAAATGCAATGACCTTGAAAAGGCTTATTTAAAAAAATAATTGGTTCTATTATGATGGTAAGGGTGATCTTGCTTGCCTGTTTGGGGAATTCTAAAGAGTTCCCTCTACTGTCCCCTGTTGCTCCAGCCCCCATTCCAGGGAGACTATCCTACTGATGCCTTGAAGTCTGGCCGCGTGGTTGTGTGAGGAGTGAGGGTCCCAAACCCCTGAGCCTCAGAGGAGGAGGGTTTGGTAATGCAATGGCAGGTGTTTCTAAGTTCTTTCAGCCCCCAGGGAGGGATGAAAGGCACTTGGGTAAGGAGAAGAACTGGCTGGTGACTCCCAGGGGACTAAGCCAATTTGCTCCAAACAGTTTTTAGAGGCCTGGAGCCTGAACTGGCCCTCACACCTCATCCTCCTTCCCTCCACAGCCAACATCAAATTCGCAGTCATTCAACCACGCAAGGAAGTCCTACAGTGGTCCCATGACTTTGATGCTGTTGCCTATTTATTTTTACATCTTTTATTTTGCTGTAATTTAGATTTATAGAAAAGTTGTAAAGCAATAGAGAGTTCCCCTACTTCACACAGCTTTCCCCAATGTTAACACCTTGCTCACCACAGTAAAGTAACTAAAGTTCAGAAACTGCCCTAAGTACTATATGATCAACTAAACTACTGAGTTAGTCCAGATCTCGCCAGCTTTCCCACCTGCTGTCCTTTCTCTGGTGCTGACCCAGTCGGGGTCCCGTCCTGCATTTAGTGGGTGGCTCCAGTCTTGGACAGCTCCTTAGTCTCCCCTGGTCTGTTGTGATCTTGACACTTGGGAAGAGCACTGTCAGTTATTTTGTGGGATGTACACACTTAGTGCTTGTCTAGTATGTGCTCACGATTAAGCTGAAGTGGCACATTTTCAGCAAGGAAATCCTTCTTGGTGCAAAACATCAGGGGGTACCTATCTAGTATGTTTTAAACAGATGATGCTGGCCGGCGCCGTGGCTCACTAGGCTAATCCTCTGCCTTGCGGCGCCGGCACACCGGGTTCTAGTCCCGGTTAGGGCGCCGGATTCTGTCCCGGTTGCCCCTCTTCCAGGCCAGCTCTCTGCTGTGGCCCGGGAGTGCAGTGGAGGATGGCCCAAGTGCTTGGGCCCTGCACCCCATGGGGGACCAGGAGAAGCACCTGGCTCCTGCCATCAGATCAGTGCGGTGCGCCGGCCGCAGCATGCTGGCTGCGGTGGCCATTGGAGGGTGAACCAACGGCAAAGGAAGACCTTTCTCTCTGTCTCTCTCTCACTGTCCACTCTGCCTGTCAAAAAATAAAAAAATAAAAAAATAAAAAAACAGATGATGTTAACCTTGGTTGCTTGGTTCGAGTGGTGTCTGGGACTTCCTCACTGTGGAGTAATGACTTTTCTCTGTAATTAAGAAGTATGGAGAGGAGACTACTTAGAGACTATGCAGATATCCTGTTTCTTCTCAGAATTTCACCTGTCAGTTTTAGCGCCCATCAGTGGGTCTTGCCTACAGCAATTGCTAATGAAGTGTCCTCGTGGTGATTTTCTATTCTATTAATTCTTTCTACATATATGCATTGGGATTTTTTTTTTTTTTTTTTTTTTTTTTTTTTTTTTTTTAAGGAAGAGGTATTCTGGGGCCAGCGTTGTGGCTCTGAGAGTTAAGCTGCTGCCTGTGATGTTGGTATCCCATAGGACCGTGCTGTTTCGAGTCCTGGTCAAGCTCCCTGCTAGTGCACCTGGGAAAGCAGCAGTGATGGCTCAAATGCCTGTGCCCCGGCCACCCACGTGGGAGACCTGGATGGAGCTCCTGCCTGCTGGCTTTGGCCTGGCCCAGCCCCGGCCATGTGGTCGTTGAGAGAGTGAACCAGCAGATGGAAGAGCAAACTTCCTCCCACGTTTGTGTACTTCGTTGTTTATATCCATACAGACGACAGATATTTATTCTATCTTTTGGTGCTTTACCATTAATCAAATATTCAGCCCTTTATAAAGAGTTCCCTCTACCGTCCCCCATTGCCCCAGCTTTGCTGCTGTCCCAGATGGTTGGTCTGCTTGCTGGGATGCGAATTAGCTCATGGAGAGGCTCCACTCAAAGGGTGGGGAGGCACCAGGAAGGTTCGTTCTCGATACTTCTCTGACCCACCTGGGATGAGGGTCAGAACCCCCAAGGCCTCACATTGTGCCAGGGCGGGCAGGAAAGATGGAGGGGTGGTGCTCCGGAGTACCTGGGTGCCGTGGGAGGCTTATACCCAGCATTTCTCCAGGGCTGCAGAAAAGGCAGTCATGAAGCCAAAGTCCCCTTTGCCATGAAATCAGGCATTGGCTGGCGGTGAGCTCGAGGCTACCCAGTGGCTGCTTGCTCTTTGCTGGCATGGGCGTAAGAAGACCTGGTGATAATCGGGGTGCAAGATCTCATTTATGAAAGGAGTCGTTTTGAATGGCAGAAACCAACTCCTTCTCATCCTAGCTACACTTAATTTATTTTTAAAGATCAACCTGTTTATTTGAAAGGCAGAGAGAGAGAGAGAGAGAGAGAAAAAATCTTTCATCTGGTCGTTCACTCCCTAAATGGCCGCAACTGCTGGGGCTGGTCCAGGCTGAGGCCAGGAGCCCAGAGCTGCACCCAGGGTCTCCCACATGGGTGGCAGGGGTCCAAGTACCCGGCTATCTTCAGCTGCTTTCCTAGGCACATTAACAGGGAGCTGGCGGGGCTGGCGCTGTGGCTCAGCAGGTTAACGGCCTGGCCTGAAGCACTGGCATCCCATATGGGCGCTGGTTCTAGTCCCGGCTGCTCCTCTTCTGATCCAGCTCTCTGCTGTGGCCTGGGAAAGCAGTAGAAGATGGCCCAAGTCCTTGGGCCCCTGCACCCACGTGGGAGACCCGGAAGAAGCTCCTGCCTCCTGGCTTCAGATTGGCGCAGTTACGGCTAATTGGGGAGTGAACCATCAGATGGAAGACCTCTCTCTCTCTCTGCCTCTCCTTTCTCTATGTAACTCTGACTTTCAAATAAATAAATCTTTAAAAAAAAAAAAAAACACAGGGAGTTGGTACTCAAACTGGTGCTCCTATGGGATGGCAGCGTTGCGAGTGGCAGCTTAGCTCACTGGGCCCCTCCTGGCTGCACTTTATACAGCTTTTTTTTTTAATAATTTTATTTATTTATTTATTTGACAGGTAGAGTTACAGACAGTGAGAGAGTGAGACAGAGAGAAAGGCCTTCCTTCCGTTGGTTCACCTCACAAATGGCCGCTATGGCTGGCACTGAGCTGTACTCCAAGTTGCCGTTATGAACACTTCACACTCACTGCCTCACCAGCACTTCCAACAACCCCCAACGGGTCCCCAGTCTCTTATCCAGACTCCATTCAGGTTCAAGGACACTGCAGAATTCACATTGATTGGGTTTTTAAAAATATCTATTTATATATTTGAAAGGCAGAGCAATAGAGAGACAGAGGGAGAGAGAGAGAGAGAGAGAGAAAGTCTTCCATCTGCTGATTCACTCCCCAGATGGCCACAATGGTTGGAGTCGAGCTGATCTGAAGCCAGGAGCCGTGAACTTCTTCCGGGTCTCCTAGGTGGGTGCAGGGGCCCAAGGACTTGGGCCACCTTCTACTGCTTTCCCAGGCCATAGCAGAGAGCTGGATCAGAAGTGGAGCAGCCAGGACTTGAACCAGTGCCCATATGGGATGCCGGCACTGCAGGCAGCAGCTCTACCCGCTACACCACAGTGCCGGTCCCTATGATTGCTTTTTAAAGATTTATTTATTTATCTGAAAGGCAGAGAGAGAGAACTCTTCCTCCATGCTCCTCAAATGCTTGCAACAGCCAGGGCTGGGCCAGGCCAAACCAATAGCCAGGAATTCCATCGAGGTTTCCCACTTGGGTGGCAGGGCCCCAAAGACTTGGGCCATGATCCACTGCCTCCCAGGTGTATTTGCAGGAAGTATGGAGTAGCTGGGCCTCGAACAAGGCACTCTGATACGGTATGTCCCAAGTGGTGGCCTAACCCACTGTGCCACAGTGCCAACCTCAAGAATGATTCTTGAAAGACGAATCTGGGCTTGTACTGTATTTTCCACAAAATCCTCCAGCAAAGTCTGCAGCAAAGTTTGATCCACCATCAAACCCCTCCATACTTCAACAGGAGAAACCCTCCGCCCCTCGCTTTCTGCCCACCTTTCTGCGCTCTCTTCTTCGGTGCTATTCCTGCCTTGGTTAAGGGTAAGAGGCCTCTGGTGTATGTGTGTGTGTGTGTGCATGTGTGAGTGAGTGAGTATGTGGGTGTGTGTATGTGAGAGTGTGTGTGTGTGACTGGGTGTATGTATATGTGTGAGTGTGAGTGTGTGTATGAGTGGGTGTATGTATATGTGTGAGAGAATATAAGTGTGTGTGTGTGACTGTGTGTGGGAGTGAGTATGTGTGTACGTGTGTGCATATGTGAGTGGGTATATGTATATGTGTGAGTGGGTGTATGTATATGTGTAAGTGTGTGTATGTGTGAGTGGGTGTATGTATATGTGTGAGTGGGTGTATGTATATGTGTAAGTGTGTGTATGTGTGAGTGGGTGTATGTATGTGTGTGAGTGGGTGTATGTATATGTGTAAGTGTGTGTATGTGTGAGTGGGTATATGTATATGTGTGATTGGGTGTATGTATATGTGTGAGAGTATATTGGTGTGGGTGTGAGTGGGTGTGTGTGAGTGTGTGTGAGTGTATGTGGCTGTGGGTGTGAGTATGTGTGTGCATATGTGAGTAGGTGTATAAATATGTGTGAGTGTGCATTTGTGAGTGGGTGTATGTATATGTGTGAGTGTATGTGTGAGTGGGTGTATGTATATGTGTGAGAGAGTATATGTGTGCGTGTGTGAGTGGGTGTGTGACTGCTGCTTGGCCAAGTCCCCTGCCTCCTCCAGTCCACCATGAGTGTGCCCACCTGATTAGCTACTCAGCAAGCCCTCAGCTTCCAAGGGGCAGAGGGGAAAGCAGTGGGAGACTGACCTTTGCCCTTGACCCTGCCTTTCAGCTGGGCTGACCTAGATTCAGGGGTTGCTACCGGCGCCCTCCCCCACCCCGCTCTGGGCAGTGGATTCTGAGAAGGTGATGAGTTGCCGTGCGTGGTTGACTTGTCTTTATGTTTTCTTGATTAAAGCATGTTGTCCTTAAGACTGGAAACGCAGCCAAGCCTCGGTGGGCAGGGCGGTTGCTGGTATTGGTCTGGTTTATTTGGTGGAATCGGAGGATGGGGAAGGGACAATGGAGTCGAGAGTGGATCTGTCCCCTTTGACAATTCTGTTCTGAGTCCTCAGCAATCTCTCATCTTGGGAAATCCTGTCGCAGCCTCTCTGTTCTCATAAAAACATCCTTTTGTTCTTCCAGTTTTGAGAAAATCAACCACAGAGAGTAATGGGAACGCCACTGATTTTCATTAAGAACTGAGGCGTACTTGGGTCAAATCTCTTAATTACGGAGATCAAAACAGAATAATACATTTTAACTCAAAGTCCTTTTTTTCTTCAAAAGAACAGACCTCAGCAAAAACAAGTATTTCCTAACACAGTGAAGAAATCCGTGACAGTCTGCTCTACTGGCTAATCTACTTAGTGTTGTCCTTGTTTCAACGACACATGTGGTGGCAGTGTTTACGACTGGAGCCAGCGAAGCACCGGCGGGCTCTTTATGGGTGCCGTGGCCTCTGACGACAAAGCAGCCCTCGCTTCTCCTTCCTTGTGTGTGTCCTGAGCTAACTGTGGATCCCTCCCTTCCCCAGCCCCAGATCCACTAGTTCTCAGCTTCCCCGTTGGCTTACTGTTCCCCCATCCCGTCCCTGCTGTACCCTGACTGCCCACCTGCACAGGTTTAAAAAAAAAAAAAAAAGAAATCCGAAGAAAGTTCCAGAGCTAAACACTCACTGGACTCCTCTGTGGGAATAGTCCACGGGCACCTGGGACTCAGCAAGTCTCAGATGTCCTTGTCCCCCACGGACGGCCTGCCACGCCTTGTCGGCCTCTGCCTCAATGCCATTGTTTCTCTTCATCCACAGGCTCAATAGATGGTCCCACTCTTTTTTGATTTAAAGATTTATTTATTTGAAAGGCAGAGTTAGAGAGAGAGAGAGAGAGAGAGAGAGAGAGATTCCATCTGCTCCTTCTCTTTTCAAATGGCCACAACAACCGGGGCTGGACCAGGGCAACAGGAGATTCATCCAGGCCTCCCATGTGGGTTCAGGGGCCCAAGCACCTGGGCCATCCTCCACTGCTTTCCCAGGCACAATAGCAGGGAGCTGGGTTGGAAGTGGAGCAGCCGGGGCTCGAGCCGGTACTCACATGGGATGGTGGTGTCGCAGGTGGTGACTTAAGCCACACCAGCAACTCTGAGGGTCCCACCGTTGACCCTTCTCCTCCAGGACCCCTTCACAATCCCCTCCCTCCAAGTGCCTGTTAGAAAAGCTGCTTCCTTGTAAGCCCTCCCCTTCTATCTGTCCATCATCATTGTCCGAGGATAGACCTACCTGCCTCCTCCCTCAGCGGGGCTGCCCGACCCCAGCACTCCGTTCTCACTCCGTCCTCCCTAACCTCATCCCACACCAGCCATCGTTGGCACACGAAGCCAATGTTCTCCAACACAAACCCGATTCCACCCCCGTAGAACCTGTCAAGTGTTTCCCTTCCCTCACAGCCTGAGACCTCTCTCCTGAGCGCGGCATTCAAGGCCATCCATGTTCCTCCACCGTGCTCTGGTAACGCCTTGCATGTGGAAGCGGGAGCTGACGCTTCTCACCCATTCTGGGACACAACCCGTAGCGTCCCACCTCTCTCGGTCCACGAAGCTCCGTGTACCTGGAACACCCTCCCCTCCTGCCCTTGGGAGACACCTGCGGGGCCGTTCTTGTCAACAAGCGCTTCTTGAGGGTCTCCTATGAGCCATAGGGCCGTGCTGGGCAGTGGGAACAGAAAAAAGGAAGGCTCGGTCCTCTTGCCACCCACTCAGTTGAGACATCGCTTCTCAAAGCTCCCCGCATCGTAGGCTTTTTCTTCCCATCTTTTCTTTTGTGCCTATTTCCCTCATTGCTCCTACATGATGTCACTTTTTTATTTGTCTTCCTAGAACGAAGGTCCCTAACTCTGTGGGGGAAGACACGTGTAGTTTAAGATTACTCCTGCGGCCGGTGCTGCAGCTCACTAGGCTAATCCTCCACCTAGTGGTGCCGGCACACTGGGTTCTAGTCCCGGTCGGGGCGCCGGATTCTTTCCCAGTTGCCCCTCTTCCAGGCCAGCTCTCTGCTGTGGCCCCAGAGGGCAGTGGAGGATGGCCCAAGTGCCTGGGCCCTGCACCCCATGGAGGACCAGGAGGAAGCACCTGGCTCCTGCCATCGGATCAGCGCGGTGCGCCGGCCGCAGCGCGCCAGCCGTGGCGGCCATTGGAGGGTGAACCAACGGCAAAGGAAGACCTTTCTCTCTGTCTCTCTCTCTCTCACTATCCACTCTGCCTGTCAAAAAAAAAAGAAAGAAAGAAAGAAAGAAAGAAAGAAAGAAAGAAAGAAAGAAAGAAAGAAAGAAAGAAAGAAAAAAAGATTACTCCTGCATGAGCGCAGACATCTGTGCTGTAGATGGAATCCTAACATCGCCCCCAAGGGTCTTACCCCTGGGGGTGCGTGCGCTCCCCTTGAATGCGGGCAGAACCTTGGTGGGATTTTGCTGCAGCGAAGAGATTCTGTGATGTAGCAAAGGTGAAGAGGTTTTGCAAATTAATTCAGGTTGCCTTTGAGTTGATGGACGGGAGACTCTCCAGGGCTGGCTCACCTGGCCAAATGAGCCCTCTAGAAGCGGATCCAGGCCTCCCCTGGGAAGAGAGAATTGGAGCAGCGGCGTCTTTCCAGCTGGCCATGAGGCAGGAGCAGTGGGTGCCTTGTGAAAGCTGAGGGTCTCAGGATTCTGCCAACAGACAAGATGGTGAGCTGGAACAAGCCCCCGGGCCTCCTGTGAGGTTCCAGGTCCTGGCTGACATCTTGACTTCAGCGTCCAAGACCCTGAGCAGAGAGCTCCACCATGGCTTCCATAAAGCCAGACTTCTGACCTACAGAAACTGTGACGTAATAACTGGGTGCTGTCGTAAGCCTCCCAGTACGTGCTGATTTGTTAGAAAGCGGGAAAAGACCAATACAGCCTGAAAGACTTGTGCTGATTCCTGCTCTGCAGTCACTGCCCTTGGGATCCTGGGCTTCACTCTGAGTGAAGAGGGGCAACCAGAACAGAATCCGGCGCCCCGACTGGGACTAGAACCTGGTGTGCTGGCGCCGCTAGGTGGAGGATTAGCCTAGTAAGCCACTGCGCTGGCCCTGGCTGCTTCACTTTCAATCCAGCTCTCTGCTATGACCTGGGAAAACAGCAGAAGATGGCCCAAGTCCTTGGGCCCCTGCACCCATGTGGGAGACCTAGAAGAAGCTCCTGGCTCCTGGCTTTGGCCTGGCCCAGGCCTGGACACTGTGGCCATTGGGGGAGTGAACCAACCTACCCTCTCTCTCTCTCTCTCTCTCTCTCTCTGTATCTCTCTCAATTAAATAAATAAAATCTTTATTAAAAATGAGGACAATAGTATCTTCTTCATGGTGCATCTGTGAGGGTTAAATGTGTTGGAAATACGGGGGTGCCTAGGAGCAGCTGCTTGAAGACAGGGCTGGCTCCCCTCTGCGCATCCGTGAGACCCTGCGCTCTGCCTGCACGGGGACGGAGCTCGATGCTCGTGAGCAGAAAAAATGAACAGCGTGTCCAGGAAGAACGGGTGTAACCGTGCCTTTCCCTTGCACACTTCCCCCCACACCGTATTGCTAATGCAGCTCGATGTCACTCAGGCGACACCGGGCGCCATCTAGCTGACCCGCAACTCCAGGGCTGAGTTCTCTGCCTCCTCTTTGCAAATTTTGATACTGATGACCTCTGAGCTAAGGTCCCGGAACAACCCCTTCAAGATGCCATGCATATGAGTGTCCTCGTGCCCTAAAGGAGATATTTGATAAGGAGACATCCTCTCCTGAGCCAGTCACCAGCCCCGATACAATACAACCAAGTAGGAAAGTTTGTATTGACAGCTGATGGTTTTAGTGCAATACTTTGCCAGTTGTGAATGCAAGGTAGTTTTTGATTAAATGCTAAAGATAAGTCTATGTTTTTTAAACTCTGTATATTAATGCATAGTTCAGTCAACTGTCTCCAAATTTCTACTAAGGGCAGGGAGACTGTCAAGCAAAGATTAGAGGGGCCGGCACTGTGGTGTAACGGGTAAAGCCACTGCCTTCAGTGCTGGCATCCCACATGGGCGCCCGTTTGAGTCCCAGCTGCTCCACTTCCGATCCAGCTCTCTGCTATGGGAAAGCAGTAGAAGATGGCCCAAGTCCTTGAGCCCCTGCACCCATGTGGGAAACCCGGAAGAAGCTCCTGGCTCCTGGCTTCGGATTGGCGCAGCTCTAGCCATTGCAGCCAACTGGGGAATGAACCAGTGGATGGAAGACCTCTCTCTCTCTCTCTACCTCTCCTTCTCTCTCTGTGTAACTCTGACTTTCAAGTAAATACATAAATCTTTTCTTAAAAAATTAGAAAATAGCAAAGTGCTTAGACTTGGGTGATGCCTCTTGTTTTGTGTAGACCTTGTAGCGGGTGATGGCCCAAGTGCTTGGGCCTCCGGCATCCATGTGGGAGACCCAGATGGAGTTCCTGGCTCCTGGCTTGGGTCTGGCCCAGCCCTGGATGTTGCTGGCAATTGGAGAGTGAACCCGCAGGTGGCAGATTTCTCTCTCTCTCTCTCTCTCTCTCTCTCCCTCTCTCTGTCTGTTGCTGTGTGTGATCCTGTGCCTCAGCACCCAGACAAGTATAGGTTAGAGGGTCAGCAAGCTCTCATTAACCCATCTTTGCCCACGGCAGACATGGCCCCGTCCACCTTGGCTGTCCCAGCATGCAGACAGATCAAGGGGTCTTGTCACGATGAGTAGGGCCCTAAGGGGAATAAAGGTCCTGTGTCCCTTGAGTCGGCACAGCCTTGCCCTCCAGGGGGTGTGCAGGGAGCAGTGGAGGGCGGTATCTGAAACCACCACGTAGGCAAAGAAGAGGCCTAGTGTTCAGAGGGGCTCAGCATGCGGGAGTCTCAGCGGGCAGCACGTCCGCTCCTCCACGCAGGCAACTCTGGAAGCTGCAGCTCCGTCACTGTCTTGCATTCCCACCGCTAGAGTCAGACACCAGAGGCAGGCTAGCCCCCAGGGCCTGGGCTAGCCCTGCTGCTTCCTGGCAGGGTGCAGTGTAGCCCTGGCCCCGGCTCTGCGTCACGGTGGGGCCATGTTACGGAGCGTCCGGGGAGATGGAGCGTCTTACTCTCCTTGTGATATCATTCTATACAGAGGAGAACAGTGTTAGCAAGGTCAAGGGGCTGGCCTGGGGTGACACAGACAGAAAACAGAGAAAACGATCCTTAAGCCAGACCTGCACTGAGGTAGGCGGATCTCCTTCTAGTCCTGGGTTCTGCTTGTCTCACTCTCCGGGCTAGGAAAGAAAAGCCAGAGCAGGACCACAGGACCACAAGGCCGCGTGCATCTCCAGGCAGGAACCTCAAGGTCCTCCCCACTGTCACACTTGCCTGGGCCGCACCGGCAGTCAAGGGCAACAGCACGTGGCCTTGGCCTCAGCCTGCTTCCACAGGCTCTGGGGGAAGCTTGAAGACAGCCCATCCACTGTGCACAAGGAGAGAGGGCATCTTGGGTGGGGAAACCCCTCACACGTGGTAGTGGAGGTGACGTGCTTGGGGGAGCACTGGCCAAGAGGAAGGAAAGCAAGGTCAAGGGCATGAGTGTGGACTAAGGCCTTCTATTATTAGTAGTTATGTGGCCTTGGGTAAGTTACTTACTTTTTCTAAGTCTCTGGCTCCTCAGCCGTAAAAATGGGCAAAATGGTTGTACCTCCCTCACATGGCTAAGAAGATTATGTAAGACAAGGAATGCAAGGCACCTAGCATAGTGCTGGACCCATTGAAAGAACTCCTTAATGATCAGCAACGCCCACTGCAGAACACCCATTGATTCACTCAGCAACCATTTACTGAATGCCACCTGAATGCCCAGCACTGTGCTGAACTGAGAACCTGGGGCTGTAGGAGGCAATCACACGAGAGAGCTTTTTCCAGAAGTATTATGGGATGAGCTGGTTGCACAGACAGGAAAGTGGGTTTTACTACTCAGGTTATTTCTACCCTTTGTTTCTCCCCCTCCTCCTCCTCCTTCTCTCTCTTTTTAAGATTTTATTTATTTATTTGAGAGGTAAAGCTACAGAGAGAGACACAGACAGAGAGAAAGATCTTCCATCTTTTGGTTCACTCCCCAAATGGTCACAATGGCTGGAGCTGGGCCAATCTGAAGCCAGGAACCAGGTGTCTCTTCTGAGTTTCCCACGTGGGTGCAGGGGCCCACACACTTGGGCCATCCTCCACTGCTTTCCCAGGTGCATTAGCAGGGAGCTCTATAGGAAGTGGAGCAGCCAGGACTTAAACCAGCATCCATGTGGGATGCGGGCACTGCAGGCGGAGGCTCAGCCCACTACACCACAGCCCCGGTCCCCTCTTTGAAAGTCCATGGGATTTGGAGTGAGGGTGACTGTGCCCGAGCTGTGAACCCCTGGGCAAGCCGCTTCACTCCTCCCGGTCTCAATGTCTCACCTGCAAAAGGAAGGTCCCGTGGGGGGGGGCAGGAATCAATCACACCTTCCCCACAGGACTGTCAAGGAAGTGGCTCGGGCAAAGCACCTGCTGCTGGGGGGGTGTTGTGGTGGGCACGGCAGGTTACACCACTGGCTGCAGGGCTGGCATCCCATGTTGGAGTGCTGCTTCAAGTCCCAGCTGCTCTGCTTCCAATCTAGATCCCTGTTAATGGGCCTGGGATTGCAACAGAGGGTGCTTGGGCCCCTGTCACCCACGTAGGAGCCATGGATGGAGTTCCCAGCTCCTGGCGTTGGCCTGACGGAGACATGGCTGTTGCAGCCATTTGGAGAGTGAACCAGTGGATGGAAGCTCTGCCTCTCCCTTCCTCTCTGTCATTCTGCCTTTCAAATAAATAAGTAAATCTTTTTTTGAAAAGCATCTGATTTGGGGCCAGTTGCCCCATATATATCAGCTGCTGCTCTGCGTTTTCAAATGTTTGGATGGGATCGGGGCGGATTAACCCACTGCCCTTCTCAGCACTTCCTATACCCACTAAAAAGGGCTTGAGCCTGGCCTGCCCAGTTCTCACCTCCCCTGGAAGTCTTATCAAACCTCTGGGGCTTTTGTGCTGGGGATTTCAGAAAGGTGTAGGGAGAAAGACATAAGAGGTTGAGGCGGAGGAGGCCATGAGAGCTGCGGGCGCGTCTGGGAGCAGAGCTGTGGAGCATGCAGATTTATTTACTTATTTGAAAGAGAGAGAGAGAGAGAGAGAGAGAGAGAGAGAGAGGTCTTCTATCTGCTTTGTTCACTCCCCAAATGGCTGCAATGGCTGGAGCTGAACTGATCTGAAACCAGGAGTCAGGAGCTTCTTCCAGGTCTCCCATGCGGGTGCAGGGGCCAAGGACTTGGGCCATCTTCTACTGCTTTCCCAGGCCACAGCAGAGAGCTGAATCGGAAGAAGAGCAGCTGGGACTAGAACCAGCGCCCATGTGGGATGCCGGCACTGCAGGCAGCGGCTTTACCCGCTATGCCACAGTGCTGGCCCCTAATTGTTATTTTTTGAAAGGCAAATTTAGATATGTGCACACATACACATGCACACACGTGTGTGCACACACAGACACATGCCACCTTGGAGTCAAATGCATTTTGGCCCAGAACCCTAAATCACCTGGAACATCCTCTATCATACCTGCCACAAGCAGGCCATGTTTGAAAAGTGATGCTCTAGCACAAGGGGCCATCTTTGCCAGAAGGCACAAGGCGTGGGTCTTGGACACCTGCTGAGCCCCTCCCACAGCCACTGGAAGAGCTAGACTGCCCTTTGAGGGACCCTGTCCCTGCCTCTGAAATGAAAAGGAGCGATTCCTGAGGCATCGTGGGAGTGTGTGTGTGTGTGTGCGCGTGTGTGGGTGTGCCTGCACCTGTGCACACAGCGACTTGGACTTTGTGGGGGTTGAGTCTCCCCTCCCAGCTCCCTTGAATGCATTTCCTACCAAAGAATTCTAGCAAGCTTTCCCTGAGTCGTGATGACTGTTGTAAACAGGCGTGTGACACTGTGACCCTATTCCACACCCTATATATAGCAACCCCGCACCTAATAACCAAGGGATAATTATACCATGCTGCTCTTTTGAAGAATCTTCCAGCAAAAGACGTTCAGGGAATTTTGCCAGACGTTCTCACCCTTGCTTCCTCCCATTGGACAGACGGAGAAGCTGAGGCACAGAGGAACGTAGGCCGAGGGTGACTCAGAACTCCGACAGGGTTGCACTAGGTTACATCCGGCTCCTTAACCCCTGCCTCCCAGACTTCCTGGAAAAGTGCAGCTTCTTCCTGGCTTGTCTGTTGAATAAACATCGCCATAAGCTTTCAACTACTTCCCCAGGTTGGGGGAGGTTGTGTCTCTGAGTAGCAAGTGGGTGTTTGCAAGTAAAAGGGCCTCTTGGTCAACACTGGATTCTCCCGTGAGTCCATTCTCCTCCACTGGGAATTTATTGCAATACATTGCAGAAATTCCTTGGCCAGATAACTGCTTAAGAAGCCCTGCCATGCCACATGTCTTTCTCCTCCCATCTTCCACCCTTGTTGGGGAAGCAAAATTATCTGTTTCATTTGTCACCAGGTTGTCCCATGTCCTTCACAAAGGCCATCTGCGGCTAGCTTTGCCCCTTGACTTTCCGCATTGCAACCAGTTCTACCCAGGGGTTCCCTCCCCTCAGGGCAGCTCTCTGCTCTGCCCTTGTCTGAGGGAAGAATTGGACAACCACACTTCTCCCTCCATGGGGAATGAGCCTGGGGGTGGGTGTTTCGTCTAGTGCTTAAGGCATAGGTTAAGATGCGCATGTCCCATGTCAGATACCCAACTCTGGCTCCTGGCTTCAGATTCCTGTCGATGCAGACCCTGGGAGGCAGCAGTAATGGCTCAAGTAGATGGATTCTTGCCACCTCCGTGGGAGACATGGATTGAGTTCCTGCCTCCCAGCTTTGGTCCCAACCTGGCCCTGGTCCTGGCCCAGCCACTGCAGATCTTTGAGGAGTAAACCAGTAGACAGAAGTGTGCACGTACACACACATACACACACACACAACACACACTGTTTCTCTTTCTCCCTCTGCCTCTCAAATAAATACATTAAAATTAAAAAATTTTTATAAGAATGAGACTTGGAGCCAGCATTGTAGTGTAGCAGGCAAAATTCCCCCCTATGATGTCATCATCTCATAGAAACACAGGTTCATGTTCCAGCTGCTCCACTTCCCATCCAGCGCCCTGATCGTGGCTTGGGAAGAGTAGTGGAGAATGGTCCAAGCGCTTGGGCCTCTGTCACCCTGTGGGAGATCCAAATGAAGCTCCTGGCTCCTGGCTTTGGCCTGGATCAGCTCTGAGTGTTACAGTCATTTGGGGAGTGAACCAACAGATGGAAGATCTCTCTCTCTCTCTCTCTCTCTCTCTCTCGTTCTCTCCCCCTTTCTCTCTGTAACTCTTTCAATTAAATAAGTAAATCTTGGGGAAAAAAAAAAAAGAATGAAACTTATGTTTTCAGGATCTCACAGAATCCAGGGTTTCATAGAGATGAGGGCCGAGAAGAAATGCTCCCAGGAGTAAAGAATTAGAAGGCCTCGGGTTCCATCAAAACTTAATCATTGCATTGGCATCCAACACACTGCTCTGTCCACAACTGGTGATCCTTCCTCTCCACCACTACAGTAACAAATGGTAGGGACATATTTTTGAAGGGTGGGTATGGGTGGTGGCAGGTGTGGCTTCCATTTCTTGCTTTGGTAGATAGTAAGCTATGAATGCTTGCTTTAAGAATGCATGTAAATGTGCCCAGAGGTTACTGCAAAATGAGAAAGTGTGATGCAGAAAATAATAAGAGCTTTGTGTGTTCTCCCGGAAGTCCCTGGAGTTTAGATCCTAAGCTGGAATCGTTTGCTCCAATATCCTAAATAGTGCATAGAATAAAAGGCAGAGAAACTTGGAGTAACCTGGAAAATAAATGTTCACAAGGAATGAAACAACCATGAATCATCTGTAGGTAAATGAGCATTCAGGAAAACTTTCTGCGGAGCTGAAATAGTTGTGTCGAAGCCCATGCGCTCACCCATGATAACGACGACGGAGGCCCCGCCAGGGTCTTCCTTCCTGGCTACCACGTGCATTTCAGAGACTTGGTTATCTGATTTTTCAGACCCCAGCCACTAGAAAATGGGATATTTGGAAATGGGAGACAGAAACAAGTGCGGATCAGATAACAGAGTGGCACTGAGGAGTGAGGGCTGGAAAAGAGACAAGAAAAATTAGGTTTGGGGGCTGGCACTGTGGCATAGCCAGTTAAGCCACTGCCAGCAGCACTGGCCTCCCAGATGGGCACCGGTTCCAGGCCCTGATGCTCCACTTCCAGTCCAGCTCTCTGCTAATGCACCTGGGAAAGCAGCGGAAGACGGCCCAAAGCTTTGGGCCCCTGGACCCATGTCAGAGACCCCAAAGATGCTTTGGCATTGTGGTCATCTGGGGAGTGAAACAGCAGATGGAAGATCTCCCTCTCTCTCTGTAATTCTGCCTTTCAAATAAACATCCTTTTATTTAAAAACTTAGGTTTAAAGATAACAACGATTGATGTATGATTTTAAGTCACTTAAAGAGAAAACAAAACTTTTAAAAAGATTATTAATGGTAGCCATAAGCGTGATTCATCAAGAAAAAGTTGGATGGTGTTCACCGCCCTCTCTGAGCAAAGCAGGGGCAGAGAACCCCTCTTGGGCCGGCTGCGAGCAGGGGCGCCACCCCTCAGGAGCAAGGTGCCGCTGAGACAGGCACCGCCCCTGCCGGGCCCTGGAGTGGGCACGCGCCGGCTTCCTCCCTGACTCGCTGTTTATAGGCGGTTGCTGGCTTCAGGAGCGGCTCCCCTTCCCGTAAAAAAGGAGGAGCAGCTCCCGAGGGCGTGGCCGTGGGCCTGGAGCCCTTTGATGGCAGCTTCTGAACAAGGCTCGGCTTCATCACGGGACAATTACCCTTCTGGCGATTGGTGGGGAGACGCCGTATACACAGCTGTTTGGAGCCCCGAGCAATCTGGCAGGACTTGCCGCCACGCCTGCGGGCACAGGGAAGCCCGCGGGGTCACGGGACACGACACGGGTGAGAGCGATAATCGCTTTGCACGTCCAATCCCCACCTGAGGCTGGGGGCCCCGGGGCAGGGGCAGCTTGCCATTGACCCGTCCCCCTCCCCCCGACCCCGGGAGGGAACTGGGGTGAGTTGGCCCTTCTGGCTTTGGACACAGCCAAGGCAGCCAGCCAAGGACACCAGGGTCATATGGAGGAGGCGGTGATGGAGCTGAATGGTGACCACTCCCCCCACGCCCGCGACTCAGGCCCTGCCCTCCCTTCTGCCTCCTGCTCCGTGGTCAGACCATGATGCGTTAGGGGCAGGTGCGGAGGTGACCCTGAACGATACCCCGGGAGGCCCTTCTGCCCCACTTCCTGGCCATTTCCGCATGTGGCAATTGAGGGTGCCAAGACTCCCTCCCCGTGGCTTTGTGGGGTGAGGGCACGCGTACACGGGATGGGGGGGCCTCACTCCCCTGCCCGCCTCAGGGGGCCTGGGGCTTGCCTGGGCTAACCAAGGTGGGCAGGCAGCCGTGGGGCCCCAGGGTGCCCGAGGGGTGATGGGAGTGGGTGGAGAAGACGGGTGCCCCCCAGAGACGCACCCCGTGTCCGAGCAGGAAGCTCTGACGCTGCTGTAGGAGATTTCAGCCACAAGAGAACATGAGCGCAGGGCTGGCAAATCTTAGTTTTCAGGAGAAATAAGAAATCTGGATTTTACGGGAAGTGTTTTAATTTTTAAACTCTGGCTGAAGGGAAAAAGAAATCCCTGTATGTAGGCCTAAGACATCTATAAGCCAGATGTGGCCTTCGTCACAGCGACCACATCTCTCTGCATCCTTCAGCTCCCGCCCGCCTCTCCCTTGGCGCCCCCTGCCGCGCCCCTCGCCTCGCGCATGCGCGGACTGAGTCCCATGCACTCTTAGTGGAACATCTTGGTCCTGACGGTAGCCCAGACTGAGAAATACATTCATGGGGGCGGTGCTGTGGCATAGTGGGTAAAGTCACCACCTGCGACACTGGCACCCACATGAGCACCCATGTGAGTCCCGGCTGCTCCACTACTGACCCAGCTCCCTGCTGGTGCGCCTGGGAAAGCAGTGGGGGATGCCCGAGTGTTTGGGCCCCTGCATCTACGTGGAAGACCCAAGTGAAGCTCCTGGCTCCTGGCTCCTGGTTTCAGCCTGGCCCAGTCCTGGGTGTTGCAGCCATTCGGGGAGTGAACCAGCAGATGAAAGATCTCTCTCTCTCGCTCGCTCGCTCTCTCTCCCTCCCTCCCTCTCACCCTAACTCTGACCGCCAAATAAATAAATAAATCTTTTTATAAAAAGCAATACATTTATTATCAAGCCCCAGAACACAAATAGAACAAAACTGCTCACTGTGAGGTGGAGGCTAGGGCCTTCCAGAAAGAAAGGTGAGTGGAAAAGGCGTTCAAGTGAGACTGAAGGTTGCCAATGCTGCCTGGACGTTAATTCAGCAAATATGTGTCGAGCATTTGACATCTACTTGGTGTCAGACGTCCAGGGATGGGTGACTCCCACAATTACGCTCTATCTAGTACGAGCTCACCATTGCGTTCCCACCACTTCTAAGGTATTTGAACTGTCCTTCTGACCTCAGGGACAATGGACAATTACTTGCAAACATCACTAAAACAAGGGTCTTTGACTTGTGACTTTTTTAAAAGTTTTTTTAAAAGATTTATTTATTTATTTGAAGGTCAGAGTTACACAGAGAGAGCAGAGGCAGAGAGAAAGAGAGAGAGAGGTCTTCCATCCAATGGTTCACTCCCCAATTGGCCACAATGGCCAGAGCTGCACTGATCCTAAGCCAGGAGCCAGGAGCTTCCTCCGGGTCTCCTGCATGGGTGCAGGGGCCCAAGGGCTTGGGCCATCTTCTACTGCTTTCCTAGGCCATAGCAGAGAGCTGGATCGGAAGTGGAGCAGCCGGGTCTCGAACCGGCAGCCATATGGGATGCTGGTGCTTCAGGCCAGGGCTTTAACCCGCTACACCACAGTGCTGACCCCTTTTTTATTTGTTATTTGAGAGGCAGAGGCAGAGAGAGAGGTCTTCCATCCACTGGTTCACCCCCCAAATGTCCACAATGAAACCAGGAGCCTGGAGCTTCTTCTGGGTCTCCTATGTGGGTGCAGGGGCCCAAGGACTTGAACCATCCTCTGCTGCTTTCCCAGGCCATAGCAGAGAGCTGGATTGGAAGTGGAGCGGCCGGGATTCTGTTATGAAATGTGGGCACCCCGGGCAGCAGCTTAACCCACTGTGTATCCATGCTGTGTGTACTACCTGCATAGCGGTCACTGGGTAGCTGCCGCAGTTATCAGACTGACCCTAATGCAGAGCTTGTGTTCAAGTCACACATACACACACTTTTTTTTTTTTTTTTTTTTTTAGTTATTGATAGCCCAACGGTGCAAGAGGAGAGAGAGGAGAGATACTAGCAATTGGATATGCCAAAGGGAAGCTGTAAGGGGCTTCCTGTAGATGAAGAGGTAGACGTACAGTTAGGTATTGTGCTAAAGGCCACCCCCACGTGATCTTTATTACAGCCTCTTGTGCCACTGGTTCTGTGTCACTGTGACTGTGGCTGGGACCCTCCTGCTGCGCCTGATGGGTAGCTTGCGTTTGCTCTTAGGTCTGTATGAGTACACACAGGAAACACTAGAGTCTGGGGGGCGGGGCTCAGTGCTATCCGTGCTTTGAGGCCGACACTGGCGGCTCAGACCAGATCTCCCATGGGTGCGGTAGACTACCGCACCCATCCTCAGCCCTGAGACCTTCTCCGTGTGCCTACCATCCACTCCCAGCTTGGCTGGGAACACAGATCCCTCTGTAGGGCAAACTGCAGAGTGGACAGTGAGAGAGAGACAGAGAGACAGAGAAAAAGGTCTTCCTTTGCCGTTGGTTCACCCTCCAATGGCCGCTGCAGCCGGCGCGCTACGGCCAGCGCACTGCACTGATCCGAAGGCAGGAGCCAGGTGCTTCTCCTGGTCTCCCATGGGGTGCAGGGCCCAAGTACTTGGGCCATCCTCCACTGCACTCCCGGGCCACAGCAGAGAGCTGGCCTGGAAGAGGGGCAACCGGGACAGACTCCGGCGCCCCGACCGGGACTAGAACCTGGTATGCCGGCGCAGCAAGGCGGAGGATTAGCCTAGTGAGCCACGGCGCTGGCTTGCAGATCTGTGTTTCATACATCACCCAGCTGGGCTGACTCTGAGGACCCATTTGGCCTCTCTAACTTACCAGGCCGCCTTGTATCACAACTGCTAATTGAACTTTGTAAGAACGTCTGTTCTTAGTTATTAATTTTTAAAAATTCCATTGGTCTCATTGCTTTGTAAACTTATCTCATTTACTTATATTTTTCAACTTGTGCCTCCGAATGTAATTTCTCCCCGGAGGCTCTTGCGAGTATGCCAACCTGGGAAGGCTAACCTTTCAGCTTTAAGCAATGTTTAGCTTTTCTCGCTATAATTAAAGTTTTAAAATGCGTTGTTTAATCTGCCTAGCAGAGAGGCGGGCGCCCCAGTGGAATTCCTGCAACGTTTTGTAATAATCTAGTTAGCCTGATATTAGACTTTCCCCCGTGTTTGTCATTTAGATTTCCCCCTTAACTTTATTATGTCTGATTATATCCATTGTGCAATGGCACCTAATTTCTCAGCCTTGCTGCGTGTGTTGCAGCAACAAAAACTGAACTACTGAACCATCGCTGTTCACCCCCCAACTCAAATTGTACCACCCTGGCTCTCCAAGCCTGCTGCTCCAAGCGAGTGCGGGGCATCGGGAGCCCACCTCGGGTCCCCCAGGCAGGTGCAAAGCAAGAGGACATCATGGCTTCCTCACTGGAAGAAGGCCTGTCCCCGCCCACACCCCCATGGTGAGCGTATCCCCAACCCAGGAGGGGTTACAGCACTTGGCTCCTGGTCTCCCTCCTGCCCAAGTCTGAGTGTCCCCTCTGGTCAGACAAACCCTCAAGGCATAGACAACACAGTCCATTTACAACAGGGCAGAGAGCAGCTGCCGGGCAGTCTGTGGTCTCTTTTCCACTTCTAGCTCCCACTTCTGGGGAAAGAGGAAATGTACCCGGGAAGTGTGTGATGGAACAAGGACATAAGCCTCAGCCATTCTCCCTCATTGCCCAAAAGAGATCAACTTTGGAACGTATTCCTTGCCCTTGAAACTCAACTGGGTCTCACACCTTATTGCCTTCATACCCCACCCTGCATTCTTTTCCAGGTTCCCAAGCCCCCCCCCCCCCCCGCCCAGTTCCTGGAATTCCCCTCCTCCTGCTGCCCCCTACCCCCACCCCCAGCCCTAGCCCTCCTTATAAAGAACCAGCCACTGGGGGGCCGGGCCTTCTGCCACATGCTCCATCTTGTACACGTAGGCATCAGTACACACCCACCTTTGTGGATTTATTCTCTCTGAATAAATTTGACCTGGCTGTAAATTCGTACACTGCTTCTTCTCTAATCTGCAACTCTTTTCCTAACAGTGTAGACCCAGCCTTTAAAAAAAAAATTTATTTATTTGAATGACAGAGAGAGTGTAATGCCAATTCACTCTCCAAATGCCCACTACAGCCAGGGCTGGGCTAGGCCAAAGCTTGGCTCCAGGAACTCCATCTGGGTCTCCTGAGTAGAAGGCAGGAACTTAAAAACTTGAGCCATCCTCTGCTGCTTCTGGGGCATATTAGCAGGAAGGTGGATCGGAAGCGGAGCAGCCAGAGCTCAAACTGGCACTCTGCTATGGGATGTGAGTGTCCCAAGCATAAGCTTAATTGGCTGTACAACACCTCTCCTGGACTGGGTCATTCTAAGGCGAAGAGCTGCAAGGGGCACCATTCTCCAGCTCCTGGGAGGAAATTAGTCACGTGGCCACCTGGCCGCAGGGGAGACTGGGAAATGCAGTTCTTGCCTGAGCAGCCGTGTACTCAACCAAACTGTAATCCTGGAAAGAAAGGAGAATGCTAAGGTATGCAGTCAGGGAGAGACACTTGTCATAGTGGTGAGGCCACCACCTGGGACACCCGTGTACCATACTGGAGTGCCTGGAGTGCCAGTTCCTCTTCCTCCCACCCACCCAGCTTTCTGCTAATGTGCAGACTGGGGGGTGGGGGGACAGCAGAAGATGGCTCTAGTACTTGGGTCCCTGCCACCCACATGGGAGACCTGGGTGGAGCTCCAGACTCCTGGCTTCAACCTGGCCCAGCCCCGACTATTGCAGGTGTTTGGAGAGTGAACCAGTGGTTGGCAAGTCTCTGCTGGTCCTTCTGTCTCTTTCCCTCTCTGCCTTTCAAATAAAAATGAAAATAAAGGCCGGCGCCGTGGCTCACTTTGCTAATCCTCTGTCTGCAGCGCCGGCACCCCGGGGTTCTACTCCCAGTTGGGGCGCCGGATTCTCTCCCGGTTGTTCCTTTTCCAGTCCAGCTCTCTGCTCTGGCCCAGGAAGGCAGTGGAGGATGGCCCAAGTGCTTGGACCCTGCACCAGCATGGGAGACCAGGAGGAAGCACCTGGCTCCTGGCTTCGGATCGGCGCAGCGCACCGGCCATAGCAGCCATTTCGGGGGTGAACCAAGGGAAAAAGGAAGACCTTTCTCTCTGTCTCTCTCTCTCACTGTCTAGCTCTGCCTGTCAAAAAAAAATGAAAAGAAATACTAAATTGTTTTTTAAAAACTTCTATAAAGGAATTAAGTTGTACAACTACATCTCAAAGATCTGTTTAACTGTAGGGGGCCAACCAGCAGTCGGCCACGGGTATCAGGAACCACCCCCACCCCCACATGGAGGTGCAGGAATCAGGAGCCCAGGGCGAGAGCTGGGAACCACATATGCTCTCTGCACGCCTGCTGCTGTCTCCAGCGCTCTGCCTGGCGTTAAAGACGTTGTGTGGCCTCTGAGGCTGCTGGAGGGTTATTGGCAGGAGTCCATGCGGACCAGCAAATGTGATTCCCACCAGGACTTTGTGAGGACTTCAATTCTTCCGCCAATCTTGGGCTTTGCTGGCACATTAGATGGATCTTAGCTGGCCTCCCTCTGCCTACAGCGACCCTGTTTTCAGGATGAGAGAGAAGGATGCGCACGCTGCCGCGGGCTTTGACAATGCCGCAGGATTCCTGGAAACATCAGGGACTTGCAGCAAGCGCGGCCATGCTGGCTCTGCTCAGGGACTTGTGGCGTCTATGCCTTGTTGTGGGCCTTTGAAGGGGGCCTTTGGGCTGTGTCTTCGTTCCCAGTGGAGTTGTGATTCACATAGTCCCATGCTCCTTGGCAAGCTGTCCTTGTGAAAAACACAACAGCGTGAAAAAAAAAAAAAGTAATAGTTACTGAAAATGAGCTGATCTCCAGTGAAGAGGAAGGGGACACTCTCGCAGCCGTATCTCCAGCAATGGCAGTCCTTAGCCAGCGCTGTCTGGAATAGGACAGAAACATTCGGCAAGAGAACAGACAGGAGACCCAGACAATTAACCGGAAATAAATTCTTCTCGCTGATGGGCTCTGATAAGATTTTCAAGGTGGTAAAAATATAACTCAGACCTTCAGTGGTCCCCGTGCTCCCTTGGCAAAGAAGCCACACTCCAGAGGCTGTCATTCAGGACTCTCAGAATTAAGGTTGTGTATTTTTTTTCCTATTTACATTTATTTATTTGAAGGGTATTGAGAGAAAGAGAGAGAGAGACAGAGGTCTTCCATCCGCTGGTTCACTACCCAATTGGCTGCAGCATCCAGAGCTGTGCCATTCTGAAGCCAGGAGCCAAGAGCTTCTTCTGGGTCTCCCACGTGGGTGCAGGGGCCCAAGGACCTGGGCTGTCTTCTACTGCTTTTCCAGGCCACAGCAGAGAGCTGGATCGGAAATGGAGCAGCTGGGCATCCATATGGGATGCTGGTGCTTTAGGCAGTGGCTTTACTGGCTATGGCACAGCGTCAGCCCCTGCAATCCCTTTCAAATAAATCAAATAAATAAATCTTAAAATGTTTAAAAATCTTAATCAAGATTTTAATTGAATTTCTGTGTAGCATTTGGTAAACTTACTTTAAATTTCCTATGTAGAGAGTATTTCTACAAGGACAGACAAGAAACTAGTAATAGTAGTTGCTCCTTTTGATTTATTTATTTTTGTTTTATTTGAAAGTCAGAGAGACAGGGACAGGCAGACAGAGAGCTAGAGAGAGAGCTTCCACCCACTGATTCACTCCCCAAATGCCTGCAACAGCCAGGGTTGAGCCAGACCGAAGCCAGAAGCGAGGAACTCAATCCAATCTTCTCCATGGGTGGCAAAGACCCAAGCCCTTGAGCCATCGTCTACTGCCTCCCAGGGTGTGCATTATCAAATGCTGGATCAGGAGTGGAACCAGGACTCAAACCAGGCATTCTGATATAGGATATAGGACGTGGGTATCTTAATTGCTGTGCCTAACACCCACCACATCAGTTGCTTCTTAAGGGAGAATTGAGGTCTAGAAAAATAGAGGAAGGAGACTTAGTCACTGTTTATACTGCTGTGTCTTTGTGTTTGGAACCATATGCATACATTCCCTAGACAACAAACTGAATACGATTTAAATATAGCACTCATTTGAAAGAATTCTATTTGGAAAAAAAGATGTTTTTTGCAAAAAAAAAAAAAACTTTCTAATGATATCAGATAGAAAATACAATGCTGCCATCATTAAGGACTTTGTTTTTTGACCCAGAAACAGGTGGACAGTACACTGGGACAGAACACTCAGAGAGCAGGCACAGGTGCACGGTGGCATTTTACACCAGGGGATACAATAACAGAGCACTGAACAAACGTTGCCCTCTCTGGTCCCTCTCTGTGAAATGGGGACAGCGACTTTGTGGGATTCTTGGAGGAATTCTGCAGCATTAATCAGCCTTAAAATGGGAGGGGATTCTGATATACGCGACGCCAGGGACGAACACGAGGATGCTGTGATGGGTGGAATCAGTCACTCGGGAAAGGACAAATACTGCCCGATGCTGCTCACCTGAGGTGCCTCCGTCAGGTTCACAGAGCCAGGAGGCAGCAGCACAGCCCCCAGAGTTGGGGGTGGCGGGTGGGGGGCAAGCGGAAGCGAGGAGTGAGTGTTTCCTGGGCACGGAGCTTCAGTTTAGAGAAGAAAGTTCTGAGGGCGCGTGAGGTGGTGATGGTGACACAACAACGTGAATGCAGTTGACATTGAGCAGTACACTCAAAAATGTGAGGATGGGCCGGCGCCGCGGCTCACTAGGCTAATCCTCCGCCTAGCGGCGCCGGCACACCGGGTTCTAGTCCCGGTCAGGGCGCCGGATTCTGTCCCGGTCGCCCCTCTTCCAGGCCAGCTCTCTGCTGTGGCCAGGGAGTGCAGTGGAGGATGGCCCAGGTGCTTGGGCCCTGCACCCCATGGGAGACCAGGAAAAGCACCTGGCTCCTGGCTCCTGCCATCGGATCAGCGCGGTGCGCCGGCCGCAGCGCGCCGGCCGCGGCGGCCATTGGAGGGTGAACCAACGGCAAAGGAAGACCTTTCTCTCTGTCTCTCTCTCTCACTGTCCACTCTGCCTGTCAAAAAAAAAAAAAAAAAAAAAAATGTGAGGATGCAACATTTCGGTCACAATAAATACAACCCTGCAGGACATATTACTTAGAATTTGGGGCTGTTGGGGGGTTGCCACAAGTCCAGCCTGTTGAGTGTGACCTGATGTTTAAGTGGGTTTCTTGTTTTGTTTTTGTGTTTCTTTGGGGTTTTTCATCCTTCAGCGTGGTTGTAGGCGGAGCGTGGGCGTGGCCAAGGCCCCGGTGCAGCCAGGCCAAGGTTCCATGATGAGATGCAGCGCAATCCTGGAAGGTCTTTGCCAGTTTTGCTTAAAGATTTCTCCTGGGAAGTTTCTGACATGGCTTTGTTGAAGAGGACGGGTGGTGAGGAGGCTGTGCTGCGGTGGCCCCCAGGAAGAAGCCAGGGGGCCGCGGCTGGGTAGGCGCGGGTGCTGGTGGTGAAATGGTGGTGAGTGGGCGAGCGGCCGCAGTCCGAAGGCCCGTCTCGGTATGGCCATGCAGGTGAGCAGGCATGGGGACGTGGGAGCGCAGAGGGAGAGCAGGTGTGTGCAGCTTCTCTTCCCATCACCACCTGTCCCCCGCCTGCGCACGCTGACCTCCTACGTCAGGGTCTCTGGGGAGGAAGGAAGAGCAGGATAGATCCCCGTGTGGGACCAAGTCCACTTCATACCCTTGGTTTCCTTCTCGGTGCTAAGTGTCAGCTTCCCTAGAGCCTTCCTCCCCGTGCCCAGGCCTTCATGCCCCTGGGCACCCCACAGACAAGGGCGCACTCAGAGCAGGGTGCAGGCTTCGAAGGCTGTGTGGCCACGCGTGTCCCAGAGCCCACGGAACTCTGCGGCTCGGGCAATTTCTGTGAGGCCTCCCTGCTCTGTGACTCTGAGAGCTGCCACCACGCTTGGTTTACAGTGGGGGGCGGGGATACTAAAATGGGTTAAAAAAATTGCCCCAGGAGCTGGCACTGTGCCATAGCAAGTAAACCCACTGCTTGCAGGACCAGCATCTTATATGGGCCTATATGGTTGCTCCACTTCTGATCCAGCTCCCCGCTAATGCACCTGGGAAAGCAGCGGAGGATGGCCCAGGTGCTTGGGCCCCTGCACCCATCGTGGGAGACCCAGAAGAAGCTCCTGGCCCCTGACTTCAGTCTGGCCCAGCCCTGGCCATTGCAGCCATATGGGTTGTGACCCAGTGGATGGAAGACTCTCTCCTTCCCCCTCCCCCTCCCTTCCCTCTCCCCCTCCCGCTCCTCCTCTCACTCCCCCTCCCTCTCCCTCTCTGTAATTCTGCCTTTCAAATGAATAAAGTGAATCTTTGGGAAAAAAAATTCCCTGGCATCTTTTCTCCCACTAAATGACACTCCCAGCTATCAGCAGGGAGTTGAACTGAACCCAAAGTAGGAAACTGATATTTTAATTTGAATTGAAACTGAACTCAAACAACAATATTGTTCTTTCTTTGAGGCTTGAACTGAATCTGATCTGGACAAAACCCAGACAGTTTCATACCCAATTCCTTCTCTCCAAAAACAACCCACAGGACCGGCCTGGAACTCTCTGAATTCCCAACCTGCTGCATTTTTTTGGTAATGTTTTTCCAGCTGAGTAGAGCAAAATGTTAAATTGTTTATATATATATATATATATATATATATATATATATATATAAACCTTTTACAACCATGATAGAAGCGTGACCTCTTAAGCACAGGTTGTATCTTTGCTACTGAAAGAATAATGATGCGAACTGCTAAGCTCCAAGGGTTGGTTTCCCTATGAAATTTTAAGACACTGATATGAAATGGACTTGAAGTTTTGTGCTGGATTTCATTTCTTATGCTCCTTTTCTAGAGTGATGAACTAACACCTGCACGGAAAGAAATGTGAAAGAAAATGTGGTGGCCGTTATAGTCCCACGTTTTTCTTGCTAGGTATTGAAGGAATCTCAGGTTGTGAGGAAGGCATTAATAAATGGAGACGCTGGCCGGTGCTGCGGCTCACTAGGCTAATCCTCCGCCTGTGGCGCCGGCACCCCGGGTTCCAGTTCCGATTGGGGCACTGGATTCTGTCCCGGTTGCTCCTCTTCCAGGCCAGCTCTCTGCTGTGGCCCAGGGAGGGCAGAGGAGGATGGCCCAAGTGCTTGGGCCCTGCACCCACATGGGAGACCAGGAGGAAGCAACTGGCTCTTGGCTTCGGATCAGCACAGAGCGCCGGATGTAGTGGCCATTTTGGGGGTGAACCAACGGAAGGAAGACTTTTCTCTCTGTCTCTCTCTCTCACTGTCTAACTCTCCCTGTCAAAAAAATAAATTAAATTAAATTAAATAAATGGAGACGCTTGTGAGTCAGGAGCGACGTTTGTTCAAGACTTTGCACCAGATCTAGAATGTGGCTGACATTACTCGTGGAGCAAATGAATGGAGGGGGACCCTCAGCTTTCTATTTGAGGGCAGATATATTTATTTATTTAAAGGTTTATTTATTTATTTGAAAGAAAAAGTGTCAGGGAGAGGGAGAGAAAGAGAGATCTTCTACCTGCTGGTTCATTCCTCAAATGGCTGCAACAGCTAGGCGTAGGCCAGGTTGACACCAGAATCCAAGAACTCCATCCGGGTCTCCCACATGGGTGGTAGGGACCCACACATTTGGACCACCTTCCACTGACTTCCCAGACATACCAGCAGGAAGCTAGATTGGAAGCAGAGCCACTGGGATTTGCACGGGCTCCAGTATGGATGCCAGTGTCCTAAGACACCGCTTGACCCATTGTGCCACAACGCCAGCCCTTAAATCTATCTCTGTATCTTCATTGCATCATAGGCCTTTGGTCTTGACGTCAGTATCTCCTCACTGGCCCTTTCGGTTTCCTAGGCTTGGCTGAGGGTCTCTTTTTCTTAGCACTGCAACTATGTCCCCCAGGCCCTGTGGCTATCTATGTCACTCGTTTATCATTGTCTTCTTCCCTTGTTCATCCATCACAAGTGTGCGTGTGTGTGTGCGTGTGCGTGTGTGTGTGTGAGAGAGAGAGAGAGAGAGAGAGAGCTTCCCCCCAAGACTAGTGGGGGTTCACTCCCAGGACTCCCCGTGAATACCACATCCACAGATGCTCACGTCCCTTGGGTCAGGTGGCATAGTGTTTTCATATATGTGTATCTTCTCACGTATTATACATCTTTTCCAGATTGTTCATCCTACCTCATACAATGTAAGAATTAAAGCAACATAGCAAACGTTCATTCAGGCGACAGCCGACCTGTAGCCATCTAGGGAGATCCAGGTTCATAAAGGCTACACATGGATGTCCCTTTCGCAGTGGCCATGTCTCTATTTACAGTTCAGACACTACCCTCCAGACAGGGCGGGCTCAGCGGGACTGTCAATCAAAGTGCCTGACCCCCCAACCAAAGCTGGCCCTTGACTGAAACTAAGTAAATAGAGGCCATGCCCCAAGGAAATGAGATTTTAAGCCATGTGACACCAGGAACCTGAATGGCAACACAGGTTCACTCCAGAGGGGCAGGGCTGCCTGTCAGTCCCTACTCTGGATCTCTGGAAACACCCCAGATCCAGGCCTATTCCTGTAATTCGTTGGGCTATTCTATAGCCTTTTTTAATTATTATTATTTACTTACTTATTTTTATTTATTTATTTGAAAGGCAGAAAGAAACAGAGATGGAGAGAGCTCTCCCATCTGCTGAGTCACTGCCCAAATGCCCGCAACAGCCAAGGCTGTTCCAGATCAAAGCCAGAAGCCTGGAACTCCATCTGGGTCTCCCACATGGTGCCAGGGGCCCAAGAACTCAGGCCATCACCTGCTGCCTTCCAGGGTGCGTATTAGCAGGAGGCTGGTTTGGAAGCAGAGCCAGAATGCAAACCCACGCATTCCCATATGGGATGGAGGAGTCTTAACCACTGACCCACAGTGCCTGCATCCTCCATGGCCTTTTGTTTTTGTCTCCAGTTTTCCACAGCTCATTGCCATTGTTTGGAAGCGCAGAGCCCAGAGTGACAAGTGTGTGCGTGTGTTTGAGAAATTCATCTGTTTGGCTGCTGCGCATTAACCAGGAGCTGTCACACAGAGCAAGGCCAGCCTCGGCCGCCAGGCTGTTCCTCCCTTAAATCCACGTGCACCTGCCCTGTTCCAGATGCCCGAGCACCCACCGTTGCTTCTCTTGATCAGTCTTTAGATACAGCCCTTTCCTGTATATAATAAAATCTGCTATCTCTTTGGGTGCATTTCGCTGCTATTTGCAGAACAATTGGGACTCTATCCCTATTTGTTTACTTAAGCAGAAACCAGCTAAACCAGAATGAAATCAGCCTACCCAAGTCCCTCCCATCTCTTTCCACCTGGACTCTCTGACAACAGGTGACCTCGGGGCGAAGTTGGCACAAAAGGACAAGAGACAGGACTTCCAACTGGGCGGCGTTTTTAGCACAGAGTGAGTCTGTGCTGCGGCATCGGAGTTGTCAGGTGCCTGGTCTGGGACGTGCACTCTGCTTTTCTCTCCTCTCCTCTCCCTCCTTCCTCCTTCCCTCTCCCACTTCCAGTTCTGCCTCTCTGGGCACACAGTGTGCCAGCATCTGGTGACTCCTGCTAGTCACCTACCTTTGGCAGACTAAGGGACTCCCCAGAGGCCCCAGGGGAGGATCAACACTGTTCTTCTCCGTAGCTGCTAGCTGGCCTGGCAGCCTTGGTGGCCTTGAGCAACAACAGTGGTTTTCATTGTTTTCAAGTCAGGCAAGATCCGCCCTGGCAGCCTGATGCATCCCAGAGCGAGCACTCACAGCAGCCCGGCGTTCGTGACCTGCTGGGGGGCAGGTGCTGGGGCTGCTTCCTCTGTCTGCCCCGATGGATGCAGTGGATCAGTGGTCGACTGACCTATAGCAAAGTGTACATGGCTACTTGATCTTAACTCCTGATCAGCATGAGGGCACGCGAGTCATCTACGCAGAGTAGGGAGAAGCAAGACTCCCAGGGACTTTCAGGAGGCGAAAGGATTGGTAGTGAGTGCCCATGAGAGTGAGTACCGGGGGCTGGTGTCATGGTCAGTGGGGTATGTCACTGCTTGAGGCACCGGCATCCCGTATCGAAGTGCTGGTTCGAGTCCCAGCTGCTACACTTCTTAACCAGCTCCCTGCTAATGCTCCTGGGAAAGCAGTGGAAGATGGCCCAAGCACTTGGGCCCCTGTGACCCATGTGGGAGACTGAAATGGAGTTCCAGGCTCCTGGCTTTGGTCTGGCCCACCTCTGACCATTGCAGCGAATGGGAAGCAAATCAGTGGATGGAAGATCTCTTTCCTTTTCAGTCTCTCCGTCTCTCTGTCTCTATCTTTCAGGCAAATAAAATAAGTCTTTAAACATATATATGTGTATCTTTATGAAAAGAGAGAGAGTGAAGCTGGACTCTGGGCCCAGCTCTACTAGACTTTGGTATTAATTTGGGCAAATTACTAATGCTTCCCAAGACTCATCTGTACAGTGGAGATACTAGGCACTCAGTCTCCATCATCCTTGTGATGATCAGATGACGTAACACCTAAGAAGTCCCCAGCCTGGAGAGGGGTGCATGGTAAAAATGCAATACATACGAGCACTGTGTTACGGGCAGTGACATCATCAGGGACTAGCCACTAGGGGCGGGGTAGCCTGTGTGACTTTGGCCAGCACTGGGACCTTTCTGGGAGCAATGGCTTCAGGAGCACCTCCCCAGGGAGTCAGAATTGGAGACCAGAGTAGGGCCAGCATAGATCAAGGCCAAGAAGAGTTCACCTGACCCATCAACTCCACACCGGTGCAAGCCCTAAGGGTTAGACCTCACTCTAGGGAGGAGAAAGAAGAGAACGTGAATCCTGGGGTTCTGTGGCCATGTGTGTGTGTGTGTGTGTGTGTGTGTGTAGAAAATACCCACATCTGCTATACCTGGCAGAAATGGAAACAGAGCAGAAGCATTTGGCATAAAGCCACCCACATCTCATCTCCCCCGCCCCTGCATCCCTCACTCCTCTCTTCTCTCCTCGAGGGAAACCGAAGGGCCGCATGGACAGCCGGGCACTGCTGGGAAGGTTTGTTGGCACTCAGTGCTGGAGGATTGAAACTCTGGACTCCAGGTGACCGCTGCTGCTCAAACAGGAGACCAGCGCACTGGCACCTGGCCGAGGGCAGACTTTCCAGTAGAGCGCAGGTGCCCTGGTTTGGATGTGCCTATCCTCATCAAAACTCACGTTGATATTGGATTGCCAATGACACCGTGTTGGGAAGCGGGGGTTAATGTCCTTGAGAAACTGGATTAGTCTTCATGGGAGCGGATCGGTCCTTGAGAAAGTGAGTTATTGCAAAGTGCGTCAGCTCCTTCCTTCATCCCCACCCTCCCTTCCACACACACCTGCTCACCACTACTGCATATGACGCCTGAGCATCAATCCTTGCCAAATGCAGCCACCCAGCCTCAATGTTTCTGGAACTGTGGACTTCCTAACCTCTTTTCTGTATCAGTTATTCAGTCTCAGTCATTCTGCTACGGCAGCAGAAGATGGGCTGACACAGCAGGGAAGCTGGGTGGGCATAGAGGCAGGACGGCCATCAAGCTGGATGACTGAAAGCGAGGTGGCGTAGGGATAGGATGGAGGTATGGATTCTACGCACATCCCCAAGTGAAAACTCTGGGGGCCTCATGGAGATGGGATTTGGGACCCAGATGATAAGAACGAGGATGCTGGAGCCAGGGATGGGTCAAAGGTGAGGGGGCTTAATGATGGTATCTTCACTCAAGGTAACTTGGAGTCCCAAGGGCAAGTCCAAGTGTAGACTGTTGAGCATGCGATTATCCACCCACAGTCATCTCAGAACCCTTTTACAGTCTTACAAACTATTGACAGCACAAAGAACTTTCGATAAAATAGGTTTTATCTATCAGTGTTAACTGCATTACAGGTTAGAACTGAGGGGCTGCTATTGTGATGCAGTGGGTTAAGCCCCTGCCTGTGATGCTGGCAAACTGTATGAGAGTGCTGGTTAGAGTCCTGGCTGCTCTGCTTCCCACCCATGTGCCTGGGAAAGCAGTGCAAGACGGCCCAAGTACTTGGGCCCCTGCTATCCACGTGGGAGACCTGGATGGAGTTTCAGGCTCCTGGCTTTGGCCTGACCCAGGCCTGAATGTTGCAGTCATTTGGGGAGTGAATCAGCAGATGAAAGATCTTTCTCTCTCTCTTTCTCTCTGTCACTCTGCCTTTCAAATACATACAATAAAATTTCTAAAAAAAAAAATTTGAACTGAAACAAAATATTTATTAGCTTTTTAAAAGTCACAAGAAACCCATTATATATTAACATATTAGCATGACTATATTTTTAAGTCTATGGATTCTCACATCTTCCTTTGCATTCAGTTTGCTGTGCTATCCTTTGTTAGTTGAAATGGAGAAAAACTCAGGAGCCCCCTTGGACAACCGCTGGTCTAGGAAGAGGCCACGCCTTCGATAAATGCTTTGAAACAATCTGCCTGGAGAGGAGAAGGGGTGATGTGAGAGCAAACAACCCTTCTTGGGAGGAGGGAGAAAAGGTAGACAGCCAAGATCTGAGCACTGGGTACATGTGCACAGATCACCTTCCTTATCTACAAATCCCGTGTTTGCAAATTCTTCTGCTTGCTCAATTTTTTTTGCAACCCTCCAGTCTTTACTTCCGGCACTCTGTACTCATTTCCAGACACACACTGGGAGATGGAAGCTTGTGCCTGTTTTCAGCACGGGTCTGCTGGAGCTCACAAGTTGATACTTCTAAATGAGGACCTTGGAAGTAGTGTCAGGAGCTAAGTCTCCCTCTGACCCTGGCCTCCCCTCCACGCCCCAGCCAAGCCTCCTCTTCTCCATAGAAACCAGAACCCCTGCTCCCCAAAGCCAGCCACAAGCCCTAAGAGCATCACTCTGACTTTTCCGGGTCTCCCTGGCCGGGAATAAATCAACACCTTCCTTGCAGAGGGGTCCTGGTTCATGCCAGGAGGAGGAAATCCTACAACTGGGGGGCAAGAATCCCCGTCTAACACCACTCATTCACACCCTCTTCGTCCAATCCCATTGCCACACACCGGCCCCGCTTGCTGGTACCCAAGCATCCATGCGCACACGCACAGCCCACCCAGGGGCTTGAGGTCTCCAATCTGAGGGCTCTGATGCCACAAACGTGCACACACACACACACACACACACACCTGTGAGCAAGTAAATGACTTCTGCTTTTCTCTCCTTAACTTGCCCTCCTCCTCTAAGAAGACGGGGTGGGGAGTTGAGAAAATACCGAAATAAAGTGGCAGATGGCAAACACGAGCTGATTTAGCGAGGAGCGAGCCGAGGTTCGCACGCGTTGGAAGCGGGGGCAGGCTGGCTTTTCGGAGGGAGGCCGAAGGGTGAACGTTGCCGGCAAGGGCGCTCCGACGGACCTTTCCCACCAGGGAGTGCTAGAAAGGCGGACGCCTTTTGGTTCACTCCGGGTAGAACGCGGCTGCGAGGTGGGGAAGGCAGCGCGCGCTCTGTTTTTCAGTTAGTTTGCCGCCGGCGAGCAGCGGCAGGTGCGCAGGGACTTCGCGGTCATGGCTCACTTCCACCACCTGGTGCCCGCACACTTAAATTGCAAGGCTTGCTGGTTGAGAAACAGGGAAGGGTCCTTCCGCTAATCGGAGGAAACCCTTTGAGATGGAGTTAGTCCAAACAGGTGCTAATTATCTTTTCCCTGTAAACAACAACTGCTCCTTCTACACCCACCCCTACCTTAGTGCCCTCTTCCTTGGGTTAGGGTGCATTCTCTGCTGTGTCTTCTCACCGATGTCTGACACACCCTGAGCTGTCCAGGATGTGACACTGGATGGTGTGTCAGGCGACTGCTCACCAAAGACTTTTTTTTTTTAATTTATTTATTTTTTTTATTTTTTTTTTGACAGGCAGAGTGGACAGTGAGAGAGAGACAGACAGAAAGGTCTTCCTTTGCCGTTGGTTCACTCTCCAATGGCCGCCACGGCCAGCGGCTGCGGCCGGCGCACCGCGCTGATCCGATGGCAGGAGCCAGGTACTTCTCCTGGTCTCCCATGGGGTGCAGGGCCCAAGGACTTGGGCCATCCTCCACTGCACTCCCTGGCCACAGCAGAGAGCTGGCCTGGAAGAGGGGCAACCAGGAAAGAATCCGGCGTCCCGACCGGGACTAGAACCCCGTGTGCCTGCACCACAAGGTGGAGGATTAGCCTAGTGAGCCGCGGCGCCAGCCATCACCAAAGGCTTTTGATCCAGGCTGTGGGAGAGACCTTGCAGCTCTGTTAGCTTTTTTTTTTTTTAATTTTATTTATTTATCTGAGAGGTAGAGTTATAGACAGTGAGAGAGAAAGACAGAGAGAAGGATCTTCCCTCTGCTGGTTCACTCTCCAAATGGCCACAATGTCTGGAGCTGTGCCGATCCAAAGCCAGGATGCCAGGAGCTTCTTCCCTGTCTCCCACGTAGGTGCAGGGGCCCAAGGAATTGGACCACCCTCCACTGCTTTCCCAGGCCACAGCAGAGAGCTGGACTGGAAAAGGAACAGCCAGGACTAGAACTGGCATCCACATGGAATGGCAGCACCACAGGCAGAGGATCAACCTACTGTGCCACGGCGTCTGCTAGCTTTCTTACAAGACAGAGTTTGGTGCTGCTCCCTTGCTACGATCTGGAAAGCCAAGGGCCACTTTGAGGTAGTCACGGCTCTTCCTCTGTTGCACCAAGAGCTCTGAATCCCCGTGTTAGTAGCTAATTCTATTTCCTTTCCAAGCACTCTGTTTGAAGAGGTAGACAGCCATGGCCAACAGGGGTTGGGGGTGGGCCAGGGGAGGTTTGCAGTCATTGTGCAAGCCATCATTGTGTCACTCTGGCACAGTGGGCTAAGCCATCACCTACAGTGCCGGCATCCCATATGAGCTGGTTCGAGTCCCAGCTGCTCCACTTCCCATCCACTCTCCTGCTAATGCACCGAGAAAATCAGCAGAGGATGACCCAAGTGCTTGGGCCCCTGCCACCCACATGGGAGACCCAGATGGAGTTCCTGGCTCCTGGCTTCAGCCTGAAGTTGCAGATGGAAGATCTCTCTCTCTCTCTCTCTCTCTCTCTCTCTGTGAGTGTGTGTGTGTGTCCCTCCCTCTCTAACTGTGCCTTTCAGATAAATATATAGGTCTTTAAAAAAATTAGTATATTGCCGGTGCAGATTTTCTAGGATGTTTATTTCCTATTTTCACTCGTGTTTATATTATTTTTATTTTTTGACAGGCAGAGTTAGTGAGAGAGAGAAAGAGAGACAGAGAGAAAGGTCTTCGTTCTGTTGGTTCACTCCCCAAATGGCCGCTATGGCCAGCACGCTGTGCCAATCCGAAGTTAGGAGCCAGGTCCTTCTCCTGGTCTCCCATGGGGTGCAGGGCCCAAGCACTTGGGCCATCCTCCACTAAACTCCCTGGCCACAGCAGAGAGCTGGCCTGGAAGAGGGGCAACCGGAACAGAACCGGCACCCCAACCGGGACTAGAACCCGGTGTGCCGGCGCCGCAAGGCGGAGGATTAGCCTAATGAGCCGCGGTGCCGGCGCTAATTCTTGAGTACCTACCATGCGTGTCAAATGACCAAGCGCCTTTGTGTACCAACAAGGGAGAAAAGGAGATGTTTCCATCCATGCCCGCTCATGAACAAGGAAAATCCACAGAAGCTGCAGCTCCCCAGGCTGGCAGGAGCGCCCCCCAGGGAGGCAGCAGAAGCAACAAGTGAGTGTGGAAAGACTGGGACTGCCTCCATCAGTGCCGGGCCCCTGCCCCAGAGACGGATGCCAGCGCCCTTCCGCCCGCTCCCGCCGGGCAACCAGAGGCCAGCACTGCCTCCAAGCTCGCGCGTCCCTCTCCAGGGAAACAGGAGGCGGGGAAAATGAGCCTGTCCCCCCCCCCCCGCATCAATTAGTTCAACAAGAATTTAGGTTTGCAAGGGAGAAAGTGATGTTTTCCTCACTCACTGCTGGGCTCACGGCCGAGGCCCCTACAGCAGAAGACGAATGAACGCAAGAAAAGCACACAAACATGTTTCAGCTACGTTGTCCATGACACAGGGTCCTCCAAGAAATCAAGATCCAAAGGAACGCACGTGTTCCTAGACTTAGATCCAATGCAGGTGGACAGTTGTACAGAGGGATGACTGCACAAAAGTGGGTCTGGAATCCGGCGCTGTAGCCTAGTGGATAAAGCTACCGCCTACAGCACTGGCATTCCATATGGGCACCGGTTCAAGTCCCAGCTGCTCCACTTCCAAACCAGCTCCCTGCTGATGGCCTGGGATAGCAGTAGAAGATGGCCCAAGCCCTTGGGCCCCTGCACCTACATGGGAGACCCGGAAGAAGCTCCTGGCTTCAGATGGATGCAGCTCTGGCCACTGCAGCCAACTGGGGAGTGAACCAGCAGATGGGAGACCTCTTCCCCTCTCAAATAAAATAAATAAATCTTTTTTTAAAAAAGATTTTATTTATTTATTTGAGAGAGAGAGTTACAGACAGTGAGAGAGAGAGAGACAGAGAGAAAGGCCTTCCTTCCATTGGTTCACTCCCCAGGTGTTAGCAATGGCCAGAGCCGTGCCGATCCAAAGCCAGGAGCCAGGTGCTTCTTCCTGGTCTCCCACATGGGTGCAGGGGCCCAAGCACTTGGGCCATCCTCCACTGCCCTCCCAGGCCACAACAGAGAGCTGAACTGGAAGAGGAGCAACTGGGACTAGAACCTGTGCCCATATGGAATGCCAGTACCGCAGGCGGGGGATTAACCTACTGCACCATGGCACCGACCCCAAATAAATAAATCTTTTTAAAAAAAGTGGGTCTGATGGAATAGCCATGCCTGGGGGAACTTAGCAAGGCCTGGGCTTGGAATGCAGTGCCAAGGCACTGTGGTCTGCTGAGTCTTTGCCACTCAAGGAGATGGGAAGGCCTACAGGAGCCAACTCCCTCTTGAGCCGCTTCAGCCCCACTGTCTCCCACCCCATTTTCTCCCCAAAGCAAATCACAGAAGCCAAGACTCCTCTCCCCCAAGGCAGGCACGGACACCAGAATCCCTCTCCTGGAGCAGGTCCTGACACCTGTCCTTTCTGGTCATGTCCTTTCTCCTTTGACAAGCTTCTCCTGACAGGTGTCCCAGCCTGTAGCCGGCGGGCAGGAAGGGCACCCGGCGGCCAAGCAGCTTCTGGGCACACTTCTGCCCAGGCCATGACTCCTGGAGCCTGCCTTTTGTCCAGTCCCCGGGCTCCAGTCTCCGTCCAACAGCCAGGGCTGGGCCAGAGCCCAGAGGCAGGGAGCTGGTCCCTGGTCTCCCATGTGGGCAGCAGGGACCCAGACACCACCATCTGCCACCCACCAGGTGCATCAGCAGGAAGCTGGATTGGAAGCAGAGCAGCCAGGACTCCAGCCTGTACTCTGATATCTGCTCCAACAGAAGGAAGGTTTAATATAAAAACTGAACTATGGTATAAAAAAATCATGCATCGCGAGACAGAGAGGACCCTGAGGAATACCCTCGTGGGGAACAAGGCTACTCAAGGAAGGGAGAGCCCTTGCTGAGGCTGGAAGGCAAGAAGAGGTGTTTGCTGGGCTGCTAAGGGCTGGACAAGCAGAAATTAGCCCTGCGGGGCAGCCACGCACAGAAAAACCACAGGCAAGACCGGCCTACCGGAAAGGCGCCCTGCCGAGACGCCAGCCGCGGGGATCCACTCACTACTGCAGCGTGCAGGGCCGAAAGCCACTGGCTCGCCTCCAAGCCCCAGACCCAGTGCTGGCCACAAAACTGCAGGAGCAAACAGCAGCGGACCCCGGGCGCCTGGAGCAGAAGTCCCTTCCTCCCGCGCGACTCTCTGCTGCCCTCTAGTGACAGAGCTCTCGACACCAGCCCAGCTGCAGAGCAGTAGCTGTGAAAGGAGCCCGAGGCGCGGTCACGGGGCAGGCAGTGCGGTGCAGTGCAGTGCGGACTCTGCATTGGCAGCGACGGGAGAATCGTCACCAGTTGTGTGCCTTGCGTCACGGTACGAGCCGCGTTGCCAGCGGAGCCACGCGCTGCTGCTCCACTTCAGGCGCCCTGTGCTCGTGGCTTAACAATGGACTTTGTTCTTGCTTCTTTATCACCAGCCCCTGAACTCGCCCCTCCCTCCACAGGGGAGCCACAGTCTCGGCGCTAATTCTGGCCACATGCCGTGCCAGCTGGGTGAGGCAGACACGGGACAGAGCTGCAGAAACAGAGATGAAGTTTACGCTCAGTGGCAATCGCCTGTGTGGCCGATTTTCAGAGGCCACTGACTCGGTGGGGGTCTTTACCTCGCCCAAAGGTGACCCCACAAGGGCCGTGCTCACTCCCTGGGAAGCCGCTGCCCTCCTGGCTTCTCGCTAGCCCTCTTACCCAGGGAAACACAGCCACAGCATGGCTCACGAGCACGGGGCAATGATGAGTTGTGTGAAAGCCAAGGAGAAGGACAATCGTGCCATCAGACCTGGGCCATCAAAGTCAAACCCATCTCGATCGGCAAAGGGCATGCTGTGTGCACTACAGATTTCCTTAAGGGCTGTCGCTCCAGAGAAATAAAACTGGTCTGATTAACTTGCAGGACTCTGGTCTTTTAATGACCACAGTGGAAAACGATTCCACGTGACAAAGGTCTACAATTTCAACTCCCTCTCATGGAAAACTCATAGAATTCCAGCCAAGCACAAACCTATGGTTGGGCTGTCTCTCACCACGACATAGAACCTTGCCCTTTAGAGTGGTGAAGTTCTGAGTTTTTGAACAACCGACTTAGAAACGAATTTTTGAAATTTGATGCACGTGGACATTTGATGCAGTGTACTGGGCACTGCTGATTTCCAAGGTGTGACCATGAAATTGCTTCCATGATATTAATTAAAATACGGCCTGTGGGGGCCAGTACTGTGGCATGATGGCTGGAGCTGCCGCCTGTAGTGCCTGCATCCTATATGGGCGCCAGTTCAAGTCCCGGCTGCTCCACTTCCAATCCAGCTCTCTGTTATGGTCTGGGTCAGCTCTGCGGGCATCTGGGGAGTGAACCAGCGCATGAAAGATCTCTCCCTCTCTCTCTGCCTCTGCCTCTCTGCCTTCAAATAAATAAATAAATCTTTCAAAAATATACCCTGTAACATCACACAACATATGCAACATGTTCATTTTTGTATCGACGCAACATTGTCGTGCATCTTGAAGGAAGTTATTTGCATTATGACTACTTGATATGTTGTCATGTGTTTGTATTCCCTGGACACACAGGGATGAAACACACAGGGGGGCTTAAGACAGACCGGTTGGATTAAATGGGAATTAAAATGCAATTAATTTAATCATTAACATCATTTGATACTTGTACTTGCTATTAAATCATTATATACGTCGCACTATGTTATTTTAGGGCCACGATTATTCATGTGCTGTATTCCAGTAGTGGGCATAACTGATAATTACTGAGTCTGTGTCACATTTGCCCACGTGGGGACTCTGTGCTACACACCAACATTTCATGCTGGCCGCGGCAGGACACTCGGCGGCTCCAACAAACAAAACTCACTTTTTTTTTTTTTTTTTGACAGGCAGAGTGGACAGTGAGAGAGAGAGAGAGGACAGAGAGAAAGGTCTTCCTTTGCCGTTGGTTCACCCTCCAATGGCCGCTGTGGCCGGCGCGCTGCGGCCAATGCACCGCGCTGATCTGATGGCAGGAGCCAGGTGCTTCTCCTGGTCTCCCATGGGGTGCAGGGCCAAGGACTTGGGCCATCCTCCACTGCACTCCCGGGCCACAGCAGAGAGCTGGCCTGGAAGAGGGGCAACCGGGACAGAATCCGGCGCCCCAACCGGGACTAGAACCCAGTGTGCCGGCGCCGCAAGGCGGAGGATTAGCCTAGTGAGTCGCGGCGCCGGCTAACTCAAACTTTTTAAAGTTCGTGTGATCAGTAGGTTTCTTCCATGGGTGGGTTTTCTTCCTTTGCATTTCATTTGAGAACCAAAAAACATTTTAGGATTGCAAAGAATGTAGAAGCCCTAAGCGCACTTTGGGACCAGCCAGCTGTGAATTGCTTTACACAGAAAGCTGTGCACGCCTGGAATGTTCAGGAAACTCACCGTTTCCTTGGGGGGAGGGGAGTTGGCTCTAGTTGTCGCTCTTTACTGAATGAATGGATTTTCCAGACGATAGGCAAAACACCACTGTCTACACCCAGCACAGAAAGGGAGGATAAAATGAGTGAGCAGTTAGAGTGTGCGCATGACGACGAATCTAGTCTCTGCTTAGTCGCTTGCGAGCTGTGTGCGAGACAATCTGAAGTTTGCCGACATGAAGACTAAAACAGTGACCGCAGTACTTTAGGTGGGCAGGAAAGGAGGCAGACCTTACCCAAATTAGGCTCCAGAACGATTAAAACTTGAATGCAGGGCACAACAAGTATATGAAGATGTAGGAAGAAGCCTGTGTTCTCATGTTACAGAATCTCAGGGTTGGGAAGCCTCACTAAGAAAAGTGAATCCAAAGTGATCCAGAATAAGATTATTGGTCGGACCACACGGAGACCCGAAATCCTCTGTACAGTCTGCTCTGGACAGAATGTTGGCGTCCCCTCGGAATCCGGGTTAGAGGACGTCGGCGGGACAGGCCAGTGGTCCTGTAAGAGGAGACACCAGAGGGCGCCCTCTTTCTCGACCCCGTGAGGACACAGTGAGAAAGTGGCCATTGGCAGGCCAGGCCAAGGCCTCATGGGAGCCCATGGAGTGTGCACCCTGAGCTCAGACTTCCAGCCTCCAGAACTGTGCTAAATAAATTCCTGTTGTGTAAGCCAGCTGGTCTATTTTTTTTTCTTAAACTTGCATTTATTTTTATTTTAAAAATTGATTTGAAAGGCAGAGAGACAGAGACAGAGAGAACTCTCAACCACTGGTTCACTCTCCAAACACCCACAAGAGCTGGGATTGGGCCAAGCCAAAAAGAGGAACCTGGAACTCAATCCAGGTCTCCCATGGAGGTGGCAAGGACCCAAGTACTTGGACCATCCATCACCTGCTGCCTCCCAAGGTCCGTACCAGCAGGGAGCTGGAATCAAACGTGGAGCCAGGACTTGAACCCTGGCACTCCAACAAAAGATGCAGGCGTCCCAGGCGGCATCCTAACCACTGTGACATATGCCCACCCCTAGTCTATGGCATTTTATTAAGGCAGCCAGAACAGATTGGTACACAGCGCGAGGAAAGTTTGAAAGCCAGAAGTGTGGAAAATATTATGGGCAATGTACTTAATGGGTGACAGGTTCATAGCTTCAAAATACAAAAAAAGTTTTAGAATAAATCAGCTGGAAAAATATACAGCAAAAAATAAGTACATGAGGTATGGATATGGTAATTAGCTTGACTTAACCATTTCACAATGTGTATCTATCACAACGTCAGGTTGCATACCATAAATATATATATAATAATTTTGTTTGCAAACTATACCTTAATAAAAAATATTAAAGTGGCTTTTATGGTCTATGCATGAAATAGAGTCCTACACATCCATTAAAAATGATGACACGTGTCTATATTGACATGTGAAGAGTTAGGCAATGTATTGAGTGGGAAAAGAGAATGGGAAACATCTTTGCAAAATATGACTCTATTCTTCAGTGTGTGCACAAACAGAAAAGATGTGTGAAGAGATACAGGTCAAAGTACTTACAATGATCATTGCTGGGTGCTAGACCTAGGATGATTTTTGATTTTTCTTTATTCCTTTCCATATTTTCTGCATTTTAAAGAAATCTATTTCTTTTAGGCCGGCCCTATGCCATAGCAGGTAAAGCCACTGCCTGCAATGCTGGCCTCCCATATGGGCATCACTTCGAGTCCTGGCTGCTCCTCTTCCAATCCAGCTCTCTGCCATGACCTGGGAAAGCAGTGGAAGATGGCCCAAGTCCTTGGGACCCAGCACCTTCATGGGAGACCCAGAGGGAGCTTCTGGCTCCTGGCTTCAGATGGGTGAAGCTCCAGCTGTTGCAGCCAATTGGGAAGTAAACCAGCAGATAGAAGACCTCTCTCTCTCTCTCTCTGTGTCTACCTCTCTCTGTAACTCTGCCTTTCAAATAAATAAATAAATCTTTTTAAAAATCTATTTCTTTTAGAGTCAGAAAAAACTGATTATACCTTAAAAAATGAATGAATAAAGAGTGAATAAATAGAGTGTGTGTATGCATGTTGAGGGGGGGGAGGAGCCATAAGTTTATCTTGGGGTGGTGTTGGTGTAGCATTTAAGCCACTGCCCGGGACCAGCACATCCCTGGGTTCAAGCCCCAGCGTCTCCACATTGGATCGAGCTTCCTGCTAAAGCACACCCCAGAAAGCAGCAGATGATGGCTCAGGCACTTAGGTCCCTGCCACCCACATGAGAGACCTGGATGGATTTGGGGGCTCCTGGCTTCAGCTTGGCCCAGCCTGGGCCATTGCAGGCATCTGGGGAGTGGAAGAGCAGATGGAAGATCTCTCTCTGTCTGTCTGTCTCTGTTTCTTTCTCTCTGTCTCTCTGCCTTTCAAATAAAATGTTTTAAAAACTGTAAAGAAAGAAGTTTATGCACATGAATTAGGTAGCGGGTGGGGTGAGAGACATGACAGCACCGTGTGCAGCCACGTCCAGACGCAGTATCTGTGTTGGGTCTCCACCAGCAGCCCCTCTAAGCTGTCTCCCTGCCCTTCCCGCCCTGTGCCCAGCGACCACTCCTAGCTCCTGGGCTTCCAGCCAGGTTTCTGGTGGGGGTCACAGAGCACAAGCGTGCGCTAGGCTGGATCTCCCCTCCCCCTGCCACCCCAGCCACTTCCCTGTATGGGTGCCCAGGTCGCGCTGCTGGCTGCAAACTGTCCTTGCCACCAAGTCCTTAGCCTGCGTGTGGAGGCTCCGTCCCTTCCTCAGAAAGATGGGGCAGGCCTGTAACCACATCTCAGATCATAAACAGACACGCTAAGGAACGTCATTTTCTACCGCGCAACTTAACTCTGTTGTTGCATTGCTACTGCACCAGGGGCCATTTGGTGGGGACCAAGGAATGGGGAGCCATCCTGGGGTCAGGGCCCTGGAGGCGGGAGGTCGTCTGGCCATGTAGTCTTCTTCCCGTGGGGACACAGAACTACAGCAACCTCATACCCTGCTGGGGGAAGCCTACATTGCTCCAGCTTCTTTGGAAAACTGTTTTTGCCAGGCTCTGCTGACAGTGAACTGACACCCCCTGGGACCTGGCCATGACACCCCAAGTTATATCCCCTATGATGAATACATGAGATGCACACATGAGCACAAAACAAGAACACGTGTGTGCCATTGTTCTTTTCTTTTTTTAAAAAAATATTTATTTTATTTATTTGAAAGACAGAGTTACAGAGAGAGGTAGAGACAGAGACAGAGGTCTTCCATCCACTGGTTCACTCCCCACATGGCCAAAATGGCCAGAGCTGGGCCGATCCGAAGCCAGGAGCTTCATCCAGGTCTCCTGCATGGGTGCAGGGGCCCAAGGACTTGGGCCATCTTCTACTGCTTTTCCAGGCCATAGCAGAGAGCTGGATCAGAAGAGGAGCAGCCGGGACTCGAACTGGCGCCCATATGGGATGCTGGAACTTCAGGCCAGGACTTTAACCCGCTACACCACAGCGCTGGCCCCTGTGCCATCATTCTTAACTGACCCAGACAAGAAGCAACTCAGGGTCCATGAGGTCAACTGGTGCAGGAAATCTCAGGACGGAATTTTATACTTCACGGAGAAGGAGCCACATGTCGCTCCTCACGTCAGCATAAATGATTGTCATTCATGTCAGCATGAATCAATGCAGTGTGGAACAGAGACAGGGACAGGAAGTCCAAGATCGGGAAGCCCAACTTGGAAAAACGTCCACAAAACAGGAGGAGCCGGTCTATGCCTCTGGAAGCCAAGACGGTAGCCGGCATTGGGGAGCAGGCTCAGGGAGCAGGGAGGACTTGGGGGCTGTGAGGCCTTGAACTTGAGCCGAGTGACATCTCCCTTGGCACTGTACCATTTATGTATGATTTCTGCATGTCTCTTGAGCTATGTTATATGATTCAAAAATATGCATTTCATTTGTGTCCTAAATCCCTTCTGCTCCCTAAGTCCAAGGTTTCTGAACCTCGAAAGGCAAGGGGGGGCTCCTTTTTCCTCATCTGGCTCTCTTTTTTCCTCCGAAGCCCTAAGCCCCAAACAGCCTCCCTGAAAGGACAAAGAGAAAAGAAAATGGTGGCGTAGGTGAGGGGTGCAGGAAGAGAACTTCAGGTTAACTCTCAGAGGAGATTCTCCTGCTTGGTCAGTTTTTGTTTGCCTGTAGTAACCAGGAAATGGATGAGAAATCTAACCGTACCACAGAAGCAACCACTTTGTGACGGTGATGGCTGGTGACTGCGTGGAGGCTGCAATGCCGGCATCCCACATCACTGTGCAGGTCCGAGTCCACACTGCACCGCTTCTGGTCCAGCTCCCTGCTACTGCGCCTGAGAAAGAGGTGGAAGATGCACCAGGCGCTTGGGCCCCTGCATCCACATGGAGGCAGACAGAGCTCTGGGTACCTGCCTTCTGCCTGCACCAGCCCTGGCTATTGCGGCCATTTGGGGAGTGAACCAGTGAATTAAGAGATTTCTCTCTCTCTCTCTCTCCCCCTCCCTCTCTTCCTTTCTTCCTCTCTCTCTCCCTCTCTTCTTCCCTCCCTGTCACTCTGCCTTTCAAATAAATAATCCTTTAAAAAACAAAAAGGCAGCCTACAGTACTTTATATTAAAGACGATGCTATGCCCCCTAGAAATGAAAAGCCTGTACATTCATTCTCTGTCCAAGTGATTGAACCCACAGCCTCTCACTGTGAGGATGTACAGAAGGGGCACAGTCTAGAATTTTTTAAAAGGCGCTTATTTGAAGAGGATGGGCTAGGACTGCAGATACAATTCTTGCCACTAGATGTCTCTGAGACTTAAAGTAGCACACTCCTGGGGTTCTGGTCTATTTATACACACAGATCACCTACCTACTTGTTACTGAGTTTCATAATCCTCTTACATAACGCCGGCTGGCGGCTCCAGCTCCTCTCGGATGGGGCGATGGGCACCCCAAGGCCCCCATGCGCCCAAGCCGGCGCTGCAAGCACAGAGAGCCCCGGTCTGCCCCAGTGTGGCCAAGCAGAAAGAGCCCCCGACCCTGGCATCGGCCTCGTGAAAGATGCGAGACAAAGAGCCGGCTGACTGCAGCAGGCGACCCGCTGTGTGCAGAGACCACGCCACCCGTGGTGTGCAGCCAGCAGAGGCGCCCGTGGGCTGCCAGTCCTCGGCCCCGCGTGGCTCCCAGGGTGGCAGGCACTGCCCCAGACGCCTACGCCGGTCACACCTGGCCCTGCACACTCGGCGTCGCATCTGTCTGTAGTCTGTGTCTGCGGGGTTTGTGTACCCAGAGCAGACCAGACCAGACCAGAGGTGCCTGGAGGATAACCCAGACAGCACCATGCCCAGTTCTTGGTACACATGAAATGTTTTTTGGAAACCAGTGTGAGGTAATGCTAAATGTCTGAAAGGTGATCGACAGTTTCTGAATTTTTAAAACATAGCTCGCGTCCTCCACTAGTGAGCGCCCCCAAGCGGTCGTCTGGAGGTTGATTTCTGTGGTCACTTAAATCCTCCCCATTTCCCGGAAGGGTTAAGTGTGAGAACCCCGGAGTGGGATCGCCTGGATTACATCCCAGCTGTGTGACTCGGGGCAAGTGATGTCATCTTTCTCCGTCTCCGTTTTGGCTCCTGTACAACAGGAACAATGACCGTGCTGTTTCATGGGCTTGTTGCAAAGGTTAAATAAACTAATACCCACAGCGTGCTTTAGCACAGCTCCTGGGCCGCGTGGGAGGGAGATGAAGCGTGGTTAGGAGGCAACACCTCCGGTCCTGGGTAATGCAGACAAGTTACCCAGCCTGTCCCGGCCTCCGCTTCTTCCCCTTGGAAGTGAGGCCAGCAGTGCTCGTATCCTGCGGCCATTAGGGGAGCAAGCAAGACGGGAGGCGGCAAACACACAGCAGCTGGCTGTGAAGGGCAGTGGCCTTTCACCACTGAAGGCACCGAGCGCTCAGCCTGCGGACAGGCTGGGCGCGAGCTCAGGGACCCCTCGCTGCACCTGCACCTGCGTTCAGGAGTCAGCCTCCTCCCCCCACCCCCCGGAGTCTTGGGCTTCACGTCCGGGGATCCAGCCAGCCACAGGTGGAAAATGCAGTCAGGCCGGGAGTGCTGTGGCAGCGCTGAACACACACACACTCACACACACACTCGCTTCTTTGTTGCTCATCCTTAACAGCTCCGGGAACAGCTCTTTGCACCGCATGTGCGCATGTGCGTCATAAGCCGGTGTCCTAAGTCATCTGGAGTCGATGCAACGTATAGAAGCGGGTGTGCAAATGCGACACCACTGTTTGCTAGGAGGGACCTGAGCACCTGCGGACCCTCGGGGGCCCCTGGACGCCTCCTCTTTAGATACCGAGGGGTGACAGGGTGGGCTGCCTTCTTCCTCCTCTGAGTGCTGACTTCTGTGGAGTTTTGTAAGGCATTTTAGTGTTTATTTCACACAAGTGGTAAAGTCCCTCGGGCTTATTCTGACCCCCAGGTTGGTGGGGAGCTGCTCTGCTCTCAGCGCGTCAAGGGTCAGACAGGTGCAAGGAAGCCAAGGAGACACCTGGGCAGGGGGAGGCAGGGCCGGAAGTGCTGGCTGGGAGGGAGTGACGGGTGGGCGCCATCTAAGCAGGGTGGGGGGTGTTCCTACTCCCCTCTCGTGGGTGGGCTTTGAATGGCTCTTTCGAAAATGCAACAAAAGCTATGAATAACCAGAAAATTGAGTGCACTTCAAAAAGCTCATGGAAAATGGATTTAAAATATGAGTTTCCTGGAGCTGGCATTGTGCGGCAGCCAGCAGGTTAAACTCCCGCTGTGACACCAGCTACCCACACCAGAGCGCCGATCTGAGTTCCAGCTGCTCCGCTTCCGATCCAGCTCCCTGCTAATGTGCCTGGGAAAGCAGCAGAAGATGGCCCAAGTGCTTGGGCCCCTGCACCCGCATGGGAGATCCCAGTGGAGTTCTTGGCTCCTGGCTTCAGCCTGGCCCAGCCTGGGCCATTGTGGCCATTTGGGGAGTAAGCCAGGGGCTGGAAGCTCGCTCGCGCTCTCTCTCTCTCTCGCTCTCTACCTTTCAAATACAGAAAATAAATACCTTTTTTAAAAACGTAAGTTCCATTAGTGCAAAGAATTTTGCAATAGGTTTCCCAAAACACACATTCCCACAGTCTTTTTGAAGACCCTCACACACACACACACACACACACCATTTTTTTGGCATCTACTCAGGGTCCCACTGAACTCTGTGCCAAGCTATTTGGCACCCCTTTCATATTAGCTTTTCTTTTTTTTTTAAAATATTTGATGTTTATCAGCAGTGTCAGTGGGCAACTAACTCATATGAAATAAATCCTGCACCTCCTTGTGATGAGAATTCGTCACTTACAAGCAGTGTTCTGAACTTCTGGAACCCACTGAAAGGGTGATTGGATAAGTGACACCTTTCTGGCACTCATCTCAGCCCTGCGGATTCTCCCATTGACCGCGAGCTCCAAGCGGCTACGCACTGCCCTCACCGTGCAGAGCAGGCCCAGGGAGAGCCTGGGGTCGAGGTCTCTCTTCCCCCTTGAGACTGAGAAGGAGGCCCGCATGGACCCCTCCCCTTAGGCAAAGGTTGCACCCAGGAAACTCGATTCCACAACACCGCCTCTCTGGCAGTTTATACAACACCTCAGCACCTGCCCGCCTAAAACAGCTTTCAGTCTGCATCTGTGACCAGGGTCCTGGTTAGTAAGCATGGACCAGAGGCTGCATTGTGGCTTTAGTGGGTAAAGTCGCTGCCTGCAATGCTGGCATCCCGTGGACACCGGTTCATGTCTCTGATGCTCCATTTCCAATCCAGCTTCCTGCTAATGTGCCTGGGAAAGCAGTGGAGGATGGCCCAAATGCTTGGGCCCCTGCACCCACGAGGGAGACCCAGATGAAGCTCCTGGCTCCTGGCTCAGATTGGCTCAACTCTGGCTGTTGCGGCCATTTGGAGAGTGCACCAGCAGATACACAATTCTCTCTCTCTCTCTCTCTCTCTCTGTAACTCTGACTTTCAAATAAATAAGTACATCTTTAAAAAAAAAATTGGCGTGGCCCAGACAGTCCGTGTTTGAACACCGAGGCGGCCGCCTGTTCGCAGCTCGTCCTACATGCAAATACCTCGCTCTGCACCTGCTGTGCGCAGTGATGGGAAGCGGCCCCAGGACGGAGAGCGAGCAGTGAGAGCAGAGACTCAGGGAGCCGAGGCTATGAGGGGCACGCCTGTCAGATGGGGGCGCCCTGGGGCCTCGGAGCCTTCCTTCCCCGGGACGGTGACGCGCTCGGAAGCTTGCGCTCCCTGCGGCGCAGAGCGCTGGTCTGTCTTTGGACCCTGGGCTACAGGGAGCTGCGGAGAGCAGCTCGCGGGTCTCCGCTCGGCCGTGCCGCACGTTGGGGCCCGCCACTCCGCGTGCTGGCAAGCGGGTGCCCTGGGCAGAGAGCCGGGCAGATTTTGCATCAGTTCTCAGAGCCGGGAACCCGTGGGCCTAACGCTTACAAGACTGGGTTGAGCCAGCTTGCGCCAGAGCAAACGCTTTGTGCGGGGACTGGGAGCTACAGTCGCGGGCCGGGGCCGCCGGCGGGGTGGGGTCCTGTCTTCCGGCGTCCGGGTGGCTTTCGCTGGCACTCACCAGCCTGACAGGGAGCGGCGTGCAGGAAGGGCTGGCTAGGAGGACAGGGCGGTGCCGCGCAGATCAGCGGCTGTCGGAGTGCAGTCTGTTTTTCAGCAGAGGTGGCGGCGACATCACCTGGAGCTTCAGAAATGCCGGCTCCCAGGCCCCACCCCAGATCCGCAGAGTCGGCAGCTCTGGGGCTGGGCCCTCCAGGGCACTCATTTGACCCGCGGTCAGCCCAGCCCTGCGCCTGCAGCTTCTCCAGGTGCCACAGGGCTGCGGGGACCAGGCCGCCAGCCAGGGGGAGAGCGCACCAGGGGTGGGGATGATAGGGCAGCGTCGGCATCGCTGGGACCCGACAGAGGGGCACAGCAGGCAGAAACCACTCCAGGACGGTCCCCAGGCTGAGGAGCCCAGAGCCGGCAGGGGGCGGGAGGAAGCCAGAGGAGTGAGTACCCACACCCCTGCTGAGAGCCCCTCCCCCACAGGGACCACACCCCGGGGAACCACTGGAAGGCCATGGATACAGGTTCTGTAAGGACTGGCGCACGGAGTCCTTGGAAAAAGAATTGTCCATCGAGAGTCCAAAATGGAGACGCGGCGGGTCAGATGGACCAACAGCTCATCCAAACTGGGCTCGGCAGCACGTACACGTTCACTTTTAAACATCGAGCTGGCCAAGAGGCAATCATGGCTTTGCTTTCAGGATCAGAACCCTAGCACCACTGTTCGTCAGCTGCGTGACCTTAGGCAGCTGACTTACCCTCTCTGTTCTCAGTTTCTGCATCTGTAAAACAGTTGTTAGTACTAATAACCACCTCACAGGGTTGTTCTAAAAGTTGGATGTGTCTCCTGGGCTTAGAACAGTGGCTGCACACGGATGGTGTGCAGAATTCCCTTCTCTGTATTTTCCGGCTGGGTGGGCTACAACAGAGATCCTGGGGGAGATTTGAAGGGCGAACACGAAGCAGTATGGACTTGCAGCTGTGCTGGTCTGACGCCTGGTCTCCTGGGTGGGAAGCTGCCTGCGGGCCTGGCCCCCTCTATGCACTCCAGGGGACCCCCTCAGCCGCTTGGCCTCCTGGGCCGGCTGCCACAGCACAGAAGCACCCAGAGCCAGCGCAGCCTCCTTGTGCCCCTGTGGGCTCCAGCCTGGGCTTGGGGGCCCGCCCGGACTTCCAGCTGGTTAACCAGAGTTCCAAAACCAGTGACCATGGGAAAAAAGGGCAGAACACTTTCCAATAAATAGTAGAAAATGAGGTTTCTCGGGCCGAAGGACACAGATCTGCAAGCATTGTACTGAAGTTTGGAGTGCACAAGGGCCCTTTAGAGTGAAAAAGCTCAGGCACAGGAGAAAGCAAAGTAAGGCAGGGAGGGAGGGGGTGGGGGAGGGAAAAAGGAAGACAAAAGAGAGGAGGGAGGGAGGGAAAGGAAGAAGAGGGACAGTTCTTTTGGTAGGTAGGTCTTGGTAGCCACAACCATCTGAAAAGACCCAAACTCACCAGAGGTGAGAAAAATGCAAATTACTGTCCCTTTCTACCTAGCAGACTGGAAACACATGAAAATAGCTGTAACAGCTTTGCAGGCGGTGATGCAGAGCACGGGGACCGCTGCCTTGTGCGGTGAGGGGTTGCAAAGGGTTGCAGGCATTTGCAGCAGCAGTCTGCCGCCGTCTATTACAACAAACACGTCTAATTCTTGATTGAACGCTTCTCCTCCTGGGACCCTGGCCCTACAGAACCAAAGCACGCAAAGCCACTGAATGGGGGTGTTGCTAGCCACAGTGTGGGGCAGGGGCTGGCCAAGGCAGAATTAAGTGCAGGGCCGCTGTGCTGTGGCTTCTTGTACCTTGGAGAGGCTGCTGCAGGCTGGCCCAGGCTGCGTGGGGATCAGTTCACGCCTTGGAAGCCAGGCCTGGACTCTTACACCTGTCCCTGCACCTCTCCCCTTCTACATCCTGTGGGACAAAGGGGCGTGGAAGTAACACCTGCCAGTTTGGCCCCCAAGGCTAACAGCAGGGGCCTCCCTGCCTGTGGTCCCCTTTCTGGAGGCGGGGAGAAGGGTGTGGAATCCTGGATGTGTCCGTAACTGGGGGCAAGGCAGCTGCCCCTACACCAGAAACACCTCAACGTCTGCTCTGGGTCCCAGAATTAGCCCCTCTTCCTCTCGGAGGTCTTCTTGGCTCCAGCTCCCAGCCAGGATTCCTGGCCGTGAGGCAGTAGTGCAGCTGATAAATACAGGACCATTCCTTGAACCATAATTCACTTCCTACAGCCTGAAAGATTGAGTAGAAAATTCCAGAAATAGGGGCCGACGCTGTGGCACAGCGGGTTAATGCCTTGGCCTGCAGCACTGGTATCCCATATGGGCGCTGGTTCAAGACCTGGCTGCTCCTCTTCCAATCCAGCTCTCTGCTATGGCCTGGGAAAGCGGTAGAAGATGGCCCAAGTCCTTGGACCCCTGCACCCATGTGGGAGACCTGGAAGAAGCTCCTGGTTCCTGGCTTCGGGTCGGCGCAACTCCTGCTGTTGTGGCCATCTGAGGAGTGAACCAGCAGATGGAAGACCTCTCTCTGTGTCTCTACCTCTCTCTGCAACTCTGACTTTCAAATAAAAAAAAAATTAAAAAAAAAGAAAAGAAAATTCCAGAAATAATCTAACATTGAAATCCTGTACCACTCTGGGTAGCAGATTGAAATCTTGCAACTTCCAGCTCCAGGGCTGCAGGCCGAAGCCAGGAGCCAGGAGCTTCTTCTGGTCTCCCACATGGGTGCAGGGGCCCGAGGACTAGAGCATTCTCTGTTGCTTTCCCACGCCATTAGCAGGGAGCTGGATCGGAAGTGGAGCAGCCGGCTCCTAAAGCAGGTGGCAGCTTTACCCATTCCTCCACAGCACCGGCCCCAGCCACTGATCTTTTACTGTCTCCGTACTTTTGCTTTTCCCTAAGACCGTGTGCTAGGACCCGTGCAGTGTCTAGCTGTTTCAGAAAGATGTCTTTCACTTAGCAGTGTCAGTTTAAGGTTCCTCCATGTCTTTTCATGGCTTGAAACTCAGTTCATTTTACTGTTGAATATTTCATTGTACAAATGTAGCATAGCTTAAACATGCAACTATATTTTTCTTATTTATTTATTTATTTGCCAGACAGAGAGAAAGTGCACCCCCATCCACTGGTTTACTCCCCCAGGTGCCCACAACAGCCAGGGCTGGGCCAGGCAGAAGCCAGAAGCCAAGAATTTAAGCCAGGTCTCCTCCCACACGGGTGGCAGGGCCACAGGTCCTGGAGCCGTCATCCACTGCCTCCCGGGGTGTGCATTAGCAGAATGCTGGAATCGGGAGTGGAACCAGGGCTTGTACCAGGGGAGCTACAATGTGGGATGAGGATGTCCCAGTGGGATCTTAACTGTGCCGCCCTTTCAACTCTTCAAGGACATTGCCCCCTTTTCATTTGTAGAAAGGGGACAGTTAGAACAGTAACGACTTCCTGGAATGATTTCTAGGATTCAACAGGACCATGTTGGTGCTGTAATTAAATGGTTAGGTTACATCAAACACAGTTCTCACCGTTTGCCCCGTAGCAGCAGCGCCCCTCGGCCGCTTCTGTTCGGGGGCTTGCCTTTAGGCGGAAGGATGCTCCAGTCGTCCTACAAGGGGTGGTAATTCCGCCTACGACTGAGTGACGACCCCCAGGGGCGGAGCCCCCGCCGCCTCCCGCGCGGCCCCACCCTCCCTCTTCCAGAAGTCACTGGAAATGGAAGCTGCTGGCTTTGCTTTTCTTCCAGGCAGAAGTCGATTTTTACATAAATGGGGCCTTTCACAACGAGGCTTGGATCTTGCTGTTTGGCCCTTTTCTTCCAAAGTAAACACGATCGCTCACCTTAGCTCACCCCGGCGCTTGCGGCTGCAGCTCGGCCCTGCTCCTCGGCTGGCGTCCGGGGTCCCTCCCGCGGGACAGCTGTCAGCGGCCTCACCACGCCCACGGACTGCGAGCCTCTGCCTTGTAGGAAGAACGGGATTAACGGGAAATCCGTGGGCGCTCGCCGGGACTTGCAGCGCGAGCCCAGAGCAGTCCTGATGAAACACGCTGCGGAAGTCCCGGGTGCTGCTAGGAGCCGACCCTGCGTTGGGCGTGTTGCCAGGGCCCCGGCTTGGTTTGACCTGGGCTCAGTCTGTCTTTCCCTCCTGGGGAGGTCGGCCTGGGAGGCAGGCCGGAGATGCCAGGGTCGAGTCGTGTGTCTTTACTGCAAAATGACAGCACTGCAGCGTCACCGTGGCGTGTGTCGTCCCCCCCAGCGTTCCCCCCCTCTCCAGGTCAGAGGACAGGGAGGGAGTGGCCGGGGGTCCCCTGCAGCTCCGCAGGCCCCCACGTGCAGCCCCCACCCCAGCACATGCTGCCGGGGTTTTCCTGCAGGGACCATGTTGCTCTCCTGTAAACACTCTTAGCAGAATCCTGGCTCTCCGGGCCACACAGAGCCAAGCGCAGACCCAGCAGGCCAGGCCGGGGACCGGAGACCGGAGGCACCCCTTCTCTGGCTGCCTTTGGCCCCTGCAGGCTGCGGCGTGCTCCTTAACCGGTGAAGGCCATTGACTCCCTGGTGCAGGACAGGTGGGGATTGGGCGGGGCCCACGGAGCTGGGTAGTGCATGTGGAGGCAGGATGTGCTCCAGGAGAGGGACCCTGACTCTGTGGTCTGAATGTCTATGCCCCCTCCCCCATATTCTTAAGTTGAAACTTCGTCTCCAGCGCTACGGTTTTAAAACGTGGTGGGGTCTTCCCCAGGCCTGGCTTTTGGGGTCGTCTGGGGGATGAACCAGTGGATGGAAGATCGATTCTCCCCCCCCCCACCAACTCTTCCCCTCTCTCTGTCACTCTGCCTTTCAAATACATTCTTTTTCTCTTTTTAAATGATTTATTTATTTATTTGAAAGAGTGACACGGAGAGAGGAAGAGGGGAGGGAGAGAGAGAGAGATTGAGAGAGAGAGAATCTTCCATCCACTGGTTCACTCCAGATGGCCACAACGGCCAGGGCTGGGCCAGGTCGAAGCCAGTAGCCAGAGCTTCATCTGGGTCTCCCACGTGGATGCAGGGGCCCAGGCACTTGAACCATCTTCGGCTGCTTTCCCAAAGCAGGGAGCTGGATTGGAACTGGAGCAGCCAGAACTGGAATCAGTGCTCATATGGCACCGCTCCACCACAGCTCCGGCCCCTCTTTATTCGGTTGCATAAAGAAACTTTTTTTAAAAGGTGGGGTGTTTGGGGGATGGTGACAAAGCCACGAGGGTGGAGCCCTCACAAGTGAGGTTAAGCGAGGCCAGAGGGCCTGTGGTCCCTTGCACCCTGCGAGCTCACAGCCAGCAGGTGCAGCCGGGGAAGGCAGCTCCCACCAGGCCCCCGATGCTACTGCATCCTTGATCCCACACTCGCCAGCCCCCAGGTCCCAGAGGCCTGTTGTGGCTGCCCGCACCCCTTCCTCTAGCCCTTCCTTTAGGACCCTGGGTGGGGACAGAGATGAGTGTGGGTTGCCGTATGCTTGAAGACAGCGTCTCACAGCTGCGCTCTATGCTGGTGGCCCCAGGGACCTTGGATGAGGCCAAGGCGGTGCACAGCTCCTGTCCCTCCACAGACAGACCAGCCTGGCTGGCCTCAGCCCCGTGCTCACTGCCACGGCTGGGCGGTGGGCCTGACAGTCCCACAGCACACAGGGCAGCCGAGGGCAAGGGGTGGAGGTGGGGCTGGGCCTCAGGCTTTCTTCCCAGCCATGCTGCTTCACTGCACACATGTGATGTCCAGGGACACCCAGAGCTTCGAAGGGGCTTAAGGACTCTGGGGGAGAAGAACCCCAATGGGAACTGGCACTGAGGCGCAACAGGTTAAGCCGCTGTCTGCAACGGCAGCATCCCATATTGGAGTCGCGGCTGCTCCACTTCTGATCCGGCTCCCTGCTGATGCACCTGGGAAAGCAGTGGGATGGCCCAAGCGCTTGGGCCCATGCACCTACGTGGGAGACCAGATGGAGTTCCAGGCTCCTGGCTTCCACCTGGCCCATCCTTGGCTGTTGTGGCCATTTGGGGAGTGAACCAGCAGATGAAAGACTCACTCTGCACCCTCAACGCCCCCAGGAGGGGCAGTGCCAGGGACAGCTCTCTGACAAGGGTGGTCCTTCGTCTCTCCAGAGCCCAGGAGCCCACCCCGTGTCCCCCGGGGTCAGGCCACTCTCTCGCCCCCAGCAGACAGAAGGGGAGGCTGGAGCCACACAGCAGGGCAGTGGGCTTCAGAGCAGGGCAGTGGAGCTGTGGCCGCGCCCCAGGCCTGGGACTCAAGTGTGCCTCTGCTGTGTTTTCTTGTCCATGTCTGGAAAGGACACCCATCCACACCCAGCTTCCTTCCAGGAGTGGTCTCACCCGTGGCAGCCCGGCGGGAGGCTCACCCGGACTCGCTCTCTCTGACACTTGAAGCCGAGGGCAAGACAAGGAGCTGAGAACAGGTGGCCCTTGCTGACGCCCCAGGTCTTGCTGCCCCTCTGCGCTGGCTTCCTAGGGCCTCCTGGGCTTTCACAGCAGCGCCCCCCGCCCCGGCCCGTCCCCAAGGCAGGGAGGCTGAGCTCCAGGCGCCAGCAGGGTCGCTCTGCTGAGGCCCCTGTCCTTGGCTGTGGACGGCCCCGGATGCCTTCATTGTCCTGGGCCATTCCCTCTCTGTTTCTGGGTCTGTCTCAAGATTTTGCTTTTTATGAGACATCAGTCACGTTGGATGGGGGCCCACCCTAATGAGCTCATCTAAACTAATTATATCTTCCACAACCTTATTTCCAAATAAGGTCACATGCCGAGATCCTGGAGGTTAAGATTTCAACAGAGGAGCTTTGGGGGGTGGGCTTTGCACAGTTCAACTCATAACCCACCCACCCCCATTTCCCAGCCTAGGCCCTGCCTCCCAGCCACTTCCACAACTCTCTGGATGGTCCCAACATATACAATTGTCGCTAAAGTTCTCCAAAGTCTGCTTCTTTTACTAACAACCCAAGAATTCTGAGCAGGCCTAGGGTGCACCGGCCAGAGGCTGGGCCCTGCCTGGGTGCCGTCCGGACCTCCTGGCACCTGCGCCTCTAGGGGTCAGCACCTCCTTAACCCACCGGGCTGAGCTCCCTTGAAAGACTTGGGGGGGGCTGCCAGGCAGCAGCCCCCACGGGGCCACTCGGGCTTGTGTCCCCAGGGAGCTGGAGAGGCCATGTAACCACACCCCACACCAGCCAGCCATTGCTAAGGGCCTAGGGTCGGGGACAGGTGTCAACTCTCAGGCAGCCCAGGGCTGCTGGCTATTGGCACAGACGAGTCAGAAGGGAAACACGCAAAGCTCCAACTGTCTGCCACAATTTTCCATATTCTGAATCTCTGATCTCACTTTCCCCAGCAAAGTGCACACAGCCCGCTGAGTGTGCGTGCCTGATTTGACCCCCGTGGGACTGGCTGGGCTGGGACCCCAGGCTGCAGCCCTGCCTGTTCTGCTGGGGCCTTGATACTCAATACCACTCTAGTAGCTTCTATCTCTTGGGCCTGGGCCCTGTCCTGACCCCGAGTGTGCTGCTTCCACCGGCCAAAGCCTGTTGATGCCTCCCACTGCCTGTCTCTGTCCCCACCGAGTGGATACGCAGGTTGCAATAGCAGCCGAAAGTGTGCTGACTGCTGTACCGAGCACTTTCCACAGGTGACGTCATCTAAGCTTCCTGGCAAGCATAGGATGCAGGTGCATCATCCCATCCCCAGGTGAAGACTTGAGAGGTGCAATAACGACCTCAAGGTCACCCTGCTAGAAGGTGGCAGAACCAGGACAGAGCCCCCTACGTGCATCCACCCCCAGCCAAACCTCCTGGCCGATACCCACCCTCTAGGCGAGACTGGTGGACTGTGGTCAGGGTCAAGGATGGGTGAAGGGGATGACCGAGCCTCCGTGGAAGCTCCTTTTCCTTTGGTTCACTTCGAGCGTAAGCGTGAGGGATGCAAATACAGTTTAGGTGCAGATGGGTTTCCTATTATTCCCTTGAATTTTCTTGCGGCCCAGGTGTGCTGAGACGTTAGGTGGATTGGAGAAGCCTCGGCATGTGGACTGGCTGCTTTTAAGACCCTCAGCCACACTGACACCTAGAAATACCTTGAACTAGCTTGTAAAGCAGTAATTCTGGGACTTTGATGAGTCATGTCACCAAAGCTCATGTAAATGTGGGGTTCTGGGTCTTGAAATTCTTGCAGGGGTCAATGCCAGGGCAATTTCCTCTTATTGACACCTATGTTGCATAGGCCCAGAGTTCCCCATTCATATTTACTTGTGGAGCTGACCGTGGGCAGGGCTGGAGCAGGCCTACCCACCACACTGTCCCCCAGCCTGTGACAGGCTGCGGCCCCTGCGATTGGCAGTGACCCAATCTGTCCAATGTCAACTGCACACATGTCACTCTGCAGTTGTCCTCATTTGCGAGGCTCCTCCTCAGAGAGGGGTCCAGCTTCTGATCGCTTTGGAAAGCCCTGAGATGTTAGTTTTTATGCGTCGGTGCGACGGGGCTCAGGAATGCCCAGCTAGCTGGTGACGCGTTATTTCTGGGTGCGTCTGTTGGAAGACTGAGTTAAGATCACCAACAAAGGCAGGCAGCAGTTGATCCATGTAGGGTGCGAGCTGACCAGAAGAGGAGGAGGAAGGGTACACGCGCCTCCTGCTGGAGCTGGGACACGGGACTTCTGCCATCAGACAACGGAGCCCCTGGACCTCCAGCTGCATCGAACTTCAGCCACCAAATCAAGTGGGCCTCCCCCCTCCCCATAATCAATCACTTCCTGTCTGTGTCTCTCTCCCAGGAGCACCCTGCCTCGTCTAGCCCCTAGCACGATCCACTTCTGGGAAGTTCGCTGTGGGTACAGGCAGGGTCATCACTGCCCCTGGCAGGTGGTCTGGGCAGGGTTGGTGGGGGAAAGGGGCCTTTGAAGAGCTCTGTCCCGTGCCGTGGGCTGCACCTGCTTCCCCAGGACTGCTCGCTACCTCAAGCCACCGCCAATGGCTGTGCACACCACCAGCAGGGAGGTCCCCTTTTCATTGTGCCCCCTTGGCCCAGCTGCACACAGCAGCCCTGCCCCCTCATCTGCCCAGCAATGCCGTCCCATCTCCCGTGAGGTTGCTCCGGCCTGAAGTCCTGGTTGTGTGTGTGGTCAAGGAGCTTTGCCTCCCGAGTCAATCAGCATTCCAGCCTCATTGGAGGCTTTTCTTCAGAACTCTTGCCCTGCCCACCCCTCGGGGACCTACTTCATGGGCTTCATTTCTCTGGACGCCAGCGACACGCCACAGGTGGGTTCTCATGCCGATAACAGCCATGGCTTCAACCTGGCCAGCCAGCCTCCAGTGTCTTCCATCCAGTCATTGTCCAAGGGTGACTAACAAACACCAGCTAGGTGCTGGGTATCCCACCAGGCACTGGGGATGCAAAAACACAGAATCCCCACTGTGCCCCGCCACACACACACACACACACACACGTCTAAGATTCCAAGTATTCACTTTCCAGCTCTGTGTGTAACCGTTGAGTTTTGTGGCAAGTTCTGGGGGAGCTAGAGCAGAGAAACCAGGGAAAGGACCAGCTGTGCTTCAGTAGTAACTGGAGCTTTCAAGAAGTGGATGTTTAGCACTGAGGAATTCTGGGGCAGGAGTTGTGGATTGAGGAATAAGTCATTACTTGGGATGCCCACATTCCATCGCAGAGTGCCTGGTTCGAGCCCTGGCTACTCCACTTCTGATCCAGCTTCCTGCTAATATGCACTCTGGGAAGCAGCAGGTGATGGCTCGTGTGCTTCAGTCCCTGCACGCATGTGGGAGACCCAGATAGGATTCCTGGCTCCTGGCTTCAGCCTGGCCCAGCCCTGGCTGTTGCTGGTATTTGGGGAGTGAACCAGCAGATGGAAGATCTCTCTCTCTCTCTCTCTGTCTCTCTCTCTCTCTATCACCTCCTCTGTCACTGCCTTTCAAATAAGCAAAGAAATAAACTTTAAGGGAAAAAAGTGGGGCTTGCACTGTGCCTTAGTGAATTAAGTCACCACCCACAGAGCCAGCATCCCATATGGGCACCAGTTCGATTCCCAGGTGCTCCACTTCCAATCCAGGTCCCTACTAATGCACCTGGGAAAGCAGTGGAAGATGGCCCAAGTGCTTGACCAAAGCCAGGAGCCAGGAACTCTATCTGGGTCTCCCAAGTGGGTGCTGAGGCCCAAGCACTTTGGCTGTCCTTTGCTGCCTTCCCAGGCACATTACCAGGGAGCTGTATTGGAAAAGGAACAGCCAGGTCTTGAACCAGAGCCCATAGGAGCTGCTGGCCTCGTGGGTGGTGGCTTAACCCACTATGCCATAACGCCAGCCCTCATTCTTATTTCTGCGCTAAGGGATATTTCATCATAGCCTTAGTGAGTGTCTCCTTCCTCACTGCTCAGTAAGACCTTCCCTCATCTCCTGTGTCAGAAACGCTGAAGACTGCTCTTGCACTATCCACACTCCGACCCCTGCCCTCGTTAGAGCTTTTCTTATAACAGGCATTCCTGTAACAAGTGGTATGCATTTTGAGCTGTGTAGAACATTCTTGGTGGGCGACTCCTCAACTCCGGCCATGGCGAGTGGACAGCAGCCTGTGCACAGTGTTGGTGAACCGATGGGGTTGCTGTGATGGAGGCCGGAACCAGCACAACAGCAAGCAAAGGAAATGACATCGAGAATGGAGCCTGCAGGCCGAGAAGAAACAGGAAACACGGCGCAGGCGGTCTCCAGCAGCTCCCTGGGAGCGCAGGCTGTCGTCTTCATCCTCTGGCTGCAGCATCTGGAAGAACCAGATGAACTGCACTGTGTCCAGAGACTCGGGACATTTTCTAGACTTTTCTATGGTGTCTACGCAGTCTATTTCTCCTGTGGGTCATGCAGGTCTCTTGGCCTCTGCACGCTTCTCCAATTCCAGGGGACGTTTCTCTCTAGACAACTGGCACGACTTTCCCAGCCTCCTGCCTGTCTAAGCTGCAGCCTTCTCGGACTTCCCCGTGTGCTTGTTCAGATCTGTGCCTCCCAGATTGCAATTCCTACAGCACCAAATGAAGCCCCTTTGTTCCTGCCAGACTCAGCGCTGAGATGGACCCAGTGCTTAAACGTTCCAAGGAATCCTTACCAACAGAAGCCCACTGTGGGCTCCAGTTTTCTGACCTCTGGCTTACGGTGCAAATCAGCCTTGGAGACGGTAGCTTTTAAATTCCACAGGACCCCTTTCTCTCTCAAGCCCTTCAGCTTGCATCTGCAAGTCCTGGTGCTCATTAGTGATTAGCTATTGCCTCTCTAATGGAGATTTCTGGAAGATTCCTGTTCTGGAGCCAAGAATCTGACTTCCTGCTTCGTATCTCTCCCCTGAAATCGGCTGAGCAGGAGCAGGAAGTTCCAGGCATAAGGAAGCCTGGAAAACAACAACCTCTCTCTCTCTCTCTCTCTCTCTCTCTCTCTCTCTCTCTCTCTCTCGTCTTCTCCCAGAAGGCACTGGTTCTCAGGGAATGACTCCCCAGAGGAGCACCCTGAATGCCCCCCCAACCGGGAGCTTAATAGAAATGCAAGTTCTTGGGCCCACCCCAGACCTACTGGATGGGAAACTCCGGGTGGGGACAGCAATCTATGTTTCTGGAATCCTCCAAGGAATTCTTTTTTTTTTTTTTTTTAAGATTTATTTATTTATTTGAAAGTCAGAATTACAGGGAGAGGAGAGACAGAGACAGAGACAGAGACACACACACACACACACACAGAGAGAGAGAGAATCTTCCATTCACTGGTTCACTCCCTAAATGGTCACAATGCGGCAGGACCTGTCCCACTGTGTCACCACCGGAGTCCACTTCTTTTCCTTTGAAAGTGTCTCATGCTGTTTGCCTCTGTGACAGGCCAAGAAGCACCTGCCAATCAGGAGTCATGGCTTAAACATCTCGCAGCCCTGGCATCACCTAGCGAACCTTCTGTCTCAGGCCGGTTTGCTGGAAGAGACTCCTAAGAAAGGACTTAAGCTGGGGTTTTCCAGGCAGGGCCCTCAGGGAGTCCTGGTAAGCGGGGAGGGGCGAGGCTGATGGAGGCAGAGGCCCAGGGTGGTGCCATGTGAGGCCAGGGGCTGGCACCCCAGGCCCTGGGCAGTCAGTCCTGGGCAGTCGGCCACCCTCAGAGGCTGCACTGCCTGACACTGGTGACGGGCACCCTGCCAGCAGACTGGCAGCCTCAAGCCCCCTACAGCCACTCTGAGTAGCAGCTATGGGGTGGGAGCCCAGAGCCTGGGAGGGGACTCTGGGCAGGGCCTTGTCTAATGGGAAACAGGTGTTCAGTAAATACCTGGCGGTCGATGTCGATTGGCTCCTTCTACCCATCCCCCCCATCCCTTCTGTAAAATACCGCGAGGGAGCAGCGGGACCTGAGAGCGCATTACACACACACACTGCTGGGGATATCAGATGAACCTTTGAGCTGGGCTAGGAGGAGCCTGGACACTCCGAGCCTCCTTACACACGCCTGTCCCCCCCCCCCCGCCCCCCACCTCCCACCTCCCACCTCCCACCAAGAAGCACAGGGAGGAGCCGCAGCGGGATGCGTGCGCACCGGCGTTTCAGCTGGAGGGTGAGGCACTGCCCGCTTCCTGCCCGCGTCCAAGCCAGCGGGGGGGGGGGGGGGGGGGGGACGCTCTCCAGACGGCCCGCCCACGACCCGGTCCCCTCGGCCGGCCGGCTCCAGGAGGGTTCATTAGTCACTGCCTGCGCGAGTGCCAAGACCAGATGGAGAAGCAGCGCGTAGGGCAGGCGGGACAGCGGACATCCCCACCTGCTGCTCTGCGAGCCCCGGGTGGGGGTGGGGGGCTGCACCAGGTGCGCTCAACACCCGCAGTTCAACGATTCGCAGCCCAGCCTCTGCCCCTGAGATCCCGATTGGAGGGTGCCTGGGAGGCTGGAAACCAAGATTTCTTTTGTTTCTTTTTGACTGCCGTGCAGTGCGCTTAGTGAACAACGCTGCTGCTGTCGCCTTTGCAGTTTGCTTGAAGGGCAGTCAAGGTTCATTGCATTTCCCAAAGCGTTATCTGGGCCAAGCAATTGAAGCTGGAAGGCGCAAAAGGCTTGGGTTCCAAATCCAGTTTTGCCACTCCCCTGCTGCGTGACTTCGGGGAAGCCACTGAAGTCATCGGCTTCTTCTTCTTCTTCATTTTTAAGGTTTATTTATTTATTTGAAAGGCAGAATCACAGAGACAGATTTTTCCATTTGCTGGTTCACTCCCCCAAATGGCTGCAATACTCAGGGCTGGACCAGGCCAAAGCCAGGATGCAGGAGCCTGGCTCCCATGTGGGTGGCAGGGCCCAAGCACCTGGGCCATCTTCCACTGCTTTCCCAGGTGCCTTGGACGGGAATCAGAACAGCCAGGACTCGAACCAGCGCTTAGATAGAATGTGGGCGTCACCTGCTGCACTGCGCACCAGCTCTGCCTTTCCTCTGAAAAACACAGGGTGCAGGCCCAGAGAGACGACAATGAGGGAACCTGGGGATGCCCCTTCCTCAGCTCTCAATTGGGTGCTGACTCTGCATGGAGAACTAGTGACCCTTCCCGGAATCCAGGAATCCACCCTCGGAAGCCTGGCAGAGACTGGGCCGGCCCCACGGGACTTCCCTTCTCAGACAGCTCCTCCCGCCCCATCAGTAACTCCCCTCCCATGCTCCCTTCGTCCACTCCCGGGGCCTGAGCTCTCCCCACCTCTACCCCTCCTCACACCCCTCCCCCACCAGTGCCCTGCCCATTCCACTCTCCGCTCCTCACCTGGGGGCTGATTTTGCTCACGCCTACATTCCCACCCTCTGAATCCCTTGTATCAGCGGAGGGAGATGCCGTGGCCACCAGTTGTTCCCCCTGGCCACACACCTGGGCTTTCCCTCTGCAGTGCATCCTGCCCAGGGTCTCCAGGTCAAGTCCTCTGATCCCTCTGATACACTCCCAGCCCTCACGGAGCCCCACGCCTCCCTTACCTCAGCGGAGCCTCACCTCTACTCCGCGGAGCCCCCTGGGAGGGAGGCCAGCACCGCGCCCACCCAGCAGGTGAAGATGCTGACGTCACTTGTCTGAGGGTGTGCACTCGGGGTGCGCCCCCAGAATTCCCTGGCTTCACACCGGTGTGGCTTCTGCTGCTTTATGTTACCTCTGGGGTGGAATATCCATCGAAGGCCAGGCTTCAGGCCCCACGGATAGGTGACACCCTGGCGGAGTCGGGTGGGGGCACTCTCTCTGGTCCCACTTTCTCTGCACAGGAAATAGACACATCTACCCAAGCCCAGCCTGAACATCTGCTGGATGTGGTTGATTTGTCCATCCAGCTTAGTGGATTACGTCGGATCTGACACAGCCACTAAGCTGCCCTAGAAATTATAAATTCCTTGAGGGGGCGGTGGCTTTGTGAAGCAGAGTGGGAACAGTCCTAGGGTCAGGAGCCTGGGTTCTAATCCTTCCACCTTCGCTGTCGACTTGCTGTGTGACCTTGAGCAAGTCACACCCCCTCTCTGGGCTTTTCCATCCTTCTGTGCAGAAAAGGAAAGGATGAGACCAGATGAGTGACTTCCAGACTCACGGGGGAGGTGTTTCAGCTGCAGGGTGGGAAGGCAAGGAGACCCAAGTCCTTGACCCCCCTTCTTCTTCCAGGATGTCCCTGTGGTCATGTGAGGGGAGCATTTGACATCCATGGGGCTGGAAGAGGCACCTGCTGTGACGGCTGTGGTCCTGACTCTCACTATGGATGGCCCCTCAGGCAGCGTGTCACGAACCCTGGTGCTCGCTGTACACCTGAATGGCAGGCGTCCTGGGGCTGCCCCGCGGGGCACACTTTCCTCCCACATGCTTGCCCACTTCCTCTTGGCTGGTGCTCCCCGGCATCCCAGAATCGACTAGGTCTCCTGGACAGGGTGGTCTGACTGCCCAGTCCTCTCTGCCCAGCTCCTCGTCCCTTCTAGGACGAGAGCAGCGACACCTCCGAAAACGGGGCTTCCCCTACATGGGCTTCTATGATTTCCAGCAGAGGTTCTGGCCTGATCTGGGAGAGCAATGTCCACTCCAACAGCTGCACGTGTTCCACACCACACTGCAGGACCAGGAGACGCGGCTTACCAACCAGTGCCACCCGTATCAGGATGTTATTCCCGGCAAACTGTCACCGGGCCCGGTGCAAGCCGAGAGGTGAGGGCCGCAGCGGGATGGCAGAGTGACCTCCAGCTCTTCTGGGAGTCAGATCCCCAGATGGGATTGGATGTGCCAGAGAGAGTTGGACCAAGGGGAGGAACAGGAAGAGGCAGGGAAGGCCCCCGGAGCAGGTGCAACATCCACACTGGAGAGTAGTTAGGTAAGGAGGGGGAGGGAAAACCTCAGACGGTGCTGCAGCTCTGGGGAGCCTTAGCCAGGCAAAGGGGAGGAAACCCCACCCCCCAGTGGAGGACCTCTGTGGTGCTCAGTCCCTGGCAGGCAGCACCCTGGGGCAGCGTGGCCTCAGGGTGAACACCAGCTGGCGGCTGGAGGTTGGCCAAGCTCCAGCGGGAGAGCGAGGGGAGCAGACCCAAGTGGAGCGCCCCCTGGGTTGCTGAGCCTCTGCTCTGGGTTCTGCTGATGCAGATGTCACCCCCCCAACCCTCCCCCCCCCCCCCGCTGTCCCCAGAACCTGGAGGGAAGCACAGTGGCTGGCCTGGGAGGAGCTGGAGATGTGGCTGCTTCTGTGGCAGAATCTGGGGACCCTGGAAGTGCTCAAACCCCTTGAAACATGTGCACTGGCCCTGCACCTGCTGTCAGACCTGCAGGGCACCCCATGGAGTCAGGAAGGCCTGGACGTGCCACACGTGTGATGACGGTAGTTCAATGGAAGAGTGTTAGCTCCAAGCCATCACACTTCCCCTGGGCTGGGACAACAGCTCTGAAGAAAGCAGCGAAGAAGCTGTCGTTTCCGCCTCTTACAGATGGGGAGACTGAGGCGCAGAGAGGCTGAAGTGGCTGAGCCAAAGCCACAGGTGCAGTGCAGGACAGAAGGGAGGCAGCTGGGTCAACAGCAGGGTCCCCGAGCCAGCACTGTGGCACAGCAGGGTGAGGCACTGCCTGCAGTGCCAGCATCCCGTCTGGGCGCTGGTTCGAGTCCTGGCTGCTCCTCTTCTGATCCAGCTCTCTGCTAATGCGCCTGGGAAAGCAGAGGAAGACGGCCCAAATGCTTGGGCCCCTGCACCCTCATGGGAGATCAAGATGAAGTTCTAGGCTCCTGGCTCAGCCCTGGCCATTGCAGCCATTTGGGGGAGTGAAGCACAGGATGGAAGATCTCTCTCTCTCTCTCTCTCTCTCTCTCTCTCTCTTTCTCTCTTTCTCTCTCTCTTCCTTGCTCTCTGTAACTCTGCCTTTCAAATAAATAAATAAAATCTTTAAAAAGAGAAAGAAACTTAATGTTAAAAAAATGAGCAGGGTCCCTATTAACGTTCCAAGCACTGAACAATGCAGCCGAGTCTTGTTGACAGGCAAAATCCCTGCACCCAGGGAGCTTTTGCTGGTGTGCGGGGAGAGGCAGCAGCCACAGACGTGGGCTGCTTTGTGCTGCGTGCAAGAGAGGGAGCTGCCAGACCAGTGGTGAGCAGGAGAGGAGAGCCGTGGCAGGAGGTAGGGGGAAGGTGTCTGGCTGGAGAATTGGCAGGTGAATTAGGAGTTTCATTCCGATTTCAACAGAAGCCAATTTATGGGGTTGCTGAAATGGCACCAGGAAGTAAGAGGTGAGGACAGAACACCTCTTGGAGTGAGTCCCACCAGCTGTTGTGTTTTCCAGAAGTCTGTGCGCTGGGGTGGGGACCCAGCGCCTTCTGTCTGCAGGTGCACAGGCAGCCACTACCGGGTGGGCGTGGGCGATACCAGGGCGGGAGAGAGAAGCACAGGGAAAAGCAGGACTGCCTCCCGCCTCCCTCTCCGCCCTCCCACACAGAGCACTCAGATTTGCCCTCAAAATCATGGCCTGCAGGGGAATCATTTTGTTAAAAATGGCTGAAGCCTGGGTCCTGCCCTCAGTGATTCAGGCTTAATTGGTCTGGGTGAAGAGGGCGAGTATATGAGGACAAATGGACAACAGCCGGACCTTACATAAAAACAGAACCCGGAGCCACAGCCTGCAGCCACCAGCCGTAACCCATGCAGCAACTGGCTCCCCCACCCCAAGTCTGGTCCACGGTGCACAGCTTCACATGGCCATGAACCCCCAATCCAGCCATACCTAGAGCTGTCCCATTCGCCACTCAAGCTTCCCTACTGCTCTGCCTGCCTTTGACGGTGGCGACGGCGGCTGACTTTCTTGCTCCCACAGCTGCGTTTATCCCCACGTGGGTGATCCTTGACTCCACCGCAGGAGCCGGCGCTGGAGAAGTTCCCCAGCATTTCTAATGCGGGTCAAGGTGGAAACCAGGGCTCTGCCTCAGTGGTTCTCAGATGGAGCTGCTGGTGGGGTAGCCCCACACCTGCTGAGTCAGATGCTTTGAGGGCGGGGCTCAGCTGCCTGTTTTGAAAAGCCTTGCAGATGATTCTGACGCAAGGCGATGTTTGAGGAAGGCTGTTCTGCACAGTTTGGACAGACACCAGATGAAGGCTCTGTGGACAGTTCGTTAGTCCCTACAGGACGCTGGTGTGTCCTCAGGTTGGACGCACATCACGTTCACCCGCAATTTCCAGGGCACTGGTGAGAGCCGGGTACCGTTCCAAACGCTCTCTGTGCATTAATGTGCATGGCAACCCCGAGAGCGCAGCCCGGAAAGCCCGGCTCCGCCAGCGAGCACATGGTCTGGCCATTCTAGCTGGCTCAAGCGCTCAGTGGCCATTCACACCTCGCCTGGTCCAGGGTGGAGCAAGGCTCGTGAGTTTTGGATCAGAAAAGACACGGTTATGAAGGGGAACGGGGCACAGGTTTAGGGATTGGGGAACTGTGGGGGGCGAGGGGAGGGCTCGCAGGAAGCAGCGAGGGAAGGGGGAGGGGAAGGGGGCTCAGGGGTGATGTGGAGAGGAAATTGACAGGAGGCAGCCGGGAAGCAGCAGCTATGACAAACGCCCCCCAAGACCCCTCCAGTCATGGGCCCCGCATGTTCTGGGGCTGCATCCACTGACCGGCCTCAAGGGAGGCCGAGGTCCATGAGAGCCTAGGCGAGGTGCTTTGGGAAGACCAGAATGCAGGGGTGCAGGGTCCTCCCCTCTCTGTCCCCTTTTGCAGCAGTGCCATCCGGGGCCACTTCTGACGGCCTCTCCAACCCCTCATTCCATGTCCACCCCAAGAACACATCACAGGGAGGACTGGCCAAGAATTTTGAACATGAACTTGTATTTTTCCAGGACATTCAAGAAGCTCCACCAGTGGGGTTCCAGACAGTGGAATTAAGGAAGGAGGAGCAGGGCCCCGCCCTCAAGGAGCTTCCAGTCGGGGACTGGAGGGAGAGGGGACAGATACATCGACAACCCGGAGAGATGAGGATAAGTTCTAGGACGGGGTGTGAACCAAGTCCTGAGGTCACAGGGAAGGCATCGTGAACAGCGCCTCCGAGAGCACAGAGGAGTCTCCCAGGATGCCTGACGGGGAAGGGGGTTCCAGGCGGAAGGAACAGCATGAGCCAAGAAACAGCGTGATGAACCCACAAGAAATGTGACAGAAACCATGAGCAGCCGTGCGCACCGAGGGCAGAGGGAAGGCGGACATGCTGGTGGCGGTGTGGGGAGGAAAAATCAGGTCAGATCAGCCACGTGTGTGATGACACTGGCTCTCACCAGCTGGGTTTACTGTGCAGAAGTGAGACATGTCTCAGCGCCCGGCAGCAGGGACACTCCAGGGTGCCAGGAGGAACCACAGGAGGAAGCAGAAGCCCAGGGCACGTGCAGGCAGGGAGACTCCCCTTCGTCTGATCTGCTTCCCTCCACAGACGGGCGCCTATCTCCTCTCTCCTCCCTCCTCTCTCCTCCCTCTACTCTCTCCAGAAAGACTGCACAACTCGGCCCACAGGACAGAAACCTGTCCCGCGCCTGGATCCAGAGTTCAGATGGTATAGATGCAGACACAAGGCTCCTGCTGCTCTCCCACTTCCCCCAAGAACCATCCGACCTGACGAATACCAGGTTCTGCATGGATTCCCCGCAGCCTGATATCATTTAGGTCTTGCTGATTTCCTTTCACACTGGCCCAAATGCAAATGAGTGCCACTTTTCAAAGTTGTTCTGTGTTCCCTTGCAAAATGAATCACCACTAGACTTAGTGGCTAGAACAGCAATCATAACCTTTTAAGAAAGCATCTTGGGGGCCAGCGCTGTGGCGTAGTGGGTTAGGCCACCACCTGCAGTGCCGACATCCCAAATGGGTGCCAGTGTGAGACCCGGCTGCTCCACTTCTGATCCAGCTCTCTGCTGTGGCCTAGGAAAGCAGTAGTAGATGGCCCAAATTCTTGGGCCCCTGCACCCACATGGGAGACCCGGAAGAAGCTCCTGGCTCCTGGCTTTGGATCGGCACAGCTCCAGCCACTGAAGCCATCTGGGGAGTGAACCAGCGGATGGAAGACCTCTCTCTCTCTCTCTCTCTCTCTCTCTCTCTGCCTTTCCTTCTCTCTGTGTGTATAACTCTGACTTTCAAATAAATAAATAAATCTTTTAAAAAAAGAAAGAAAGCATTTGGACTAGTTCCTCTTAGGCTAGAGACAAGACTGACTATTGTTGGTGGACTCAAGTCCATTATTTTGTTTCTTCTGCTGCTGACCTGTTATCAATGTTGCAACTATTTTTTATACCCTAGGATTAAGAAAATAAGACAATACAGCACAGATAACAGGATCCAGGGTTTTCACTGTGGGAAAAAGAAGTTACAAATATGGAAAGGGAAGGAGCTAGCAGGAATCCTACAGTGCTGGATTGGAATTGGAGGTATCAGTATGAAATTTTAATATAAAGAGACAGATGTAAAAATAGATGAAGTGTGGGCATGTGCATGTGAACACATATGTCCATCTCCTGGCTCTGCTCACGAGAGAACCCAAAGCAGTGACACCCCAGTAGCAAGGAGCGCAGCTGCTGTGCACACTTTGGCTTCTAAACACCCTTCCCCACTAAAAGCAACCAAGGCTCCTTTGGAAAATGATCAATTCGAAGGCTTGCACAGGGAGAGTACAAGAAGGGCCTGGAATATCTTGGGCCAGATACGTACGGAAATGTCCAAAGAATCACAGGATCGTATAAGAGGACTTCGGGGCCAGTTTGAAGAAGCGTCAAAAGCCAAGTCCAGGGCCTCCCTCCCCAAGTGGTCTCGGAGCATCTCCCCAGGATTTCCCCCACTGTCTCTCCAGCACAGTGGCAGCAGCTCGGGGCTCCTGAGCCTGCCAAAGTGGACGGCTGCAGACTTCCCTGAGTCTTAGCTTCCAGAAGAAGCGAAGGCACCTCCAACCGTGTTCTTCTGGTCCAAAAGGGCCGCAGGGCCAGCCAGATCCGGAGTGAGAGGGACTTCACAGAGGCAGCAATCTGGGAGGGGCGCGCCCTGGGGGCCGCGGTTGCCCAGCGGCTACAGCACTGGGTGTAGCAGGACACAGAGTGAGCGCTTTGCTGAAGGAGCAGGACTTGGAGGAGACACCAGGAAAGAGAAAGGGTCCAAAAGCAGTGACAGTGCTGACCGGGGTGGACGGGGCAGAGCCTGTGCGGGGACCTGGGCAGCCAGGCATGGCCAGCTGCTGTTGGGTGGCCTCAGAGGTCCTGCTGCCCAGCTGGGCCAACAGTCAGGAGCAAGAGAGTCAGAGTTGGGCGGATGAGGACCGGCTGGAACCTTCCAGCAACTCTGCACTGGAACCACAATGCTTTTCGGAGAGTATGGGTCCCTGCTTCCCTTCTGCCTTCCATAGCTCACGCAGATCTCTCTTTAGCCAGGCCTAAGCTGGAGCCACCCAGGAAAAGGGGACAGTGACAAGCCCACTTCCAGTGAAGCCAAGGCAAGTAACACCATCATCAAAGGAGAAGGGGGGTGGAGGGGAGGGTGGAACAGAGGGCTGACATCTTGTCCGGACTCTGTGAGCACAGTGTCCTGGGGCCAAAGGTCACAATTCAGTACATTCGCTCGGCCCCATAAATGCAGTGAGATGAGAATCAAGAGCTCTCTGTCCCCAGGAGCTGTGTCAGAGTGTATCTCCTTGTACCAATGGCCTCACTTACAGAAGTTTAAGGCTCGGATTAAATTCTTTCAAATGAGCAAAAGGGTTGCAAATTCGGATCAAGAGTTTATGCAAAACAGCTTTTGGGTTTGAATGACTGGTATGGGTCACAGGTGCTGTTTTCATTCAGGCAATTCTCAGTAAAAGCCTCTGGAATGGATTATTACTGTCTCCATTTTATAGATGGGGACATTGAGGCACCTAGAGGTCAGAAGCCTGCCCAAGGTCACACCCAGGCAAGGGACAAGGCCAGGGATTGAACCCCCACAGTGCAGGGCTCAAGGCTGCCCAGAACCAGTGGGCTACGGTGCCTGCCAACCGCCACCTCCCACGTCATCCACACACAAGGGCCAGGTGATAGGAACATGTGTTCAAGGTGAGCTCGGTGAGCGAGCCATGGACGCAAAAGGCAGGCCCAGCTCCAGGGAGCAAAGCTGCGGCCAACTGCCCACCCGGCCTCATTTGCCGTCCACTCCATCAGGGGGGCACACGCTTCCCCGAGGACGTCTGCTGAAAGGGTTAAACTCCTTCCTTCTTAGATCTCTACGAAGTGGGAAAGCTAATTACCCAGAACCTCCCCACCTCCCTGGCCCTGCCTCCCAGTCTCCCTCTCATTGGCTCACTTCCCCGTCGCTTCCAGAGGCTTCTCTCACCTGATAGGTGGGTTTAGCCGCCGGCCCTCCTCCCGCCTTTGGGGACAGAATCATAATTACAGAGATCAGAGGGAAAATAAGTAGTTGGCTAATTATTAACCAGCCTTTCCCAAGAACACTGAAGGCATTTGGTAGATTGCGTAAGGCTGAAAACACAGGACGGTTTAAAATCCCCCCAAGGAGGGTGCCAGTGGAAAATGTACAGTTGGAACCCAAACAAGCTCTCTCCTGCCCTTGTCGGGTCGGAGTTGTCGCGTTCACATCAGTGCATGACGATCTGGAGGATGCCACGCAGAAGCCACAGCCTGCCGTAGCTCCAAGTCACCAGTCACGGCTGTGTCCCTGAGGCTGGGGCGAGCCGGCTGGTCCCCTGGTCTGTGTGGCCTCCTCGCTGTCCCCTCGCTGTGGCTGTGCGGTTCCTGCGGTTCCGTCATCACGTCCACCCTCTGGGGCGGCAGGCGGGGCTGGGCTTCCTTGTCCCTGTGAAATTGGGCCTGTCCTCCTCTCTGGCTGGAGCCCATGAGCGAGACACTTCTGACACCTGCGTGGAAGCGCTGAGGTCGCTGGGGAAGCCGCTGTGGGTACAGAGGAGCTTCGAGACCAGAGCCTCTCCCTCTCCACCACCCCCCCCCCCGCCGCCTCCCTCTCCTCCTTCCCCCTTCTTCCTTCCCTCCCTCCCCCTTCTCCCTCCCCTCCCTTCCCCCTCCCCTCCTCTCCCTCCCTCTTCTCCCTCCCCTTCCTTCCCCCTCCCCTCCCCTCCCTCCCCCTTCTCCCTCCCCTCCCTCCCCCTTCTCCCTCCCCTCCCTTCTCCTTCCCCTCCCCTCCCTCCCCCTTCTCCCTCCCCTCCCTTCCCCCTCCCCTCCCCTCCCTCCCCCTTCTCCCTCCCCTCCCTCCCCCTTCTCCCTCCCCTCCCTTCTCCTTCACCCTTCCCCTCCCCCTCCCCTCCCTCCACCTCTCCCTTCCCTCCTCCCTCCACCTTCTCCCTTCTCCCTCCCCCTCCCCTCCTCCCTTCCCCTCCCCTCCTCTCTCCTTCTCCCACCCCCTCCCCTCCTCCCTTCCCCTCCCCTCCTCTCTCCTTCTCCCACCCCCTCCCCTCCTCCCTTCCCCTCCCCTCCTCCCTCCCCCTCCCCCTTCTCTCTTCCCCCTCCCATGGAAAGCTGAGTCAACCCACGGAGAACAGCTCCCATGCCCACAGCAGTCAGTGCGTGTGAGCGTGGGATATGTTTCGGAGGTATCAAGCATAGGACTTGTTGTCTGATCCAAGTAGATTCCAAGTGAGGCAACCATAGAATTGATGTATGAAGCTGAAAACTTAAAGTTCAACGATCTTTAAAGAGTTGTATGCCTCTTTCCCGTAATATATGAGGACTTCTGTCCCTTTCGCTTCTATTTCTTTGCACCCTCTCAACAGCCCTGTGGGGCGCAACTCGGACTAGACTAAGTTACTGGAATTAAGACTTATTCTATGCATCTGCTCTCCCACAATGTGGCGCTGAGAAGGGAGTAACAACTTCTACACAGCTGCCTCCAGTTCAACCAATAAACAGCAGGACCTGCTCCTGATTGGAGGAGAGCAGCGTACTCGGCGTGTACGCTATAAAGGAGGAGACAACATGCACGAGGAACATCTAAGAGGAACATCTAGGGGGAACCTCTATCTGAATAACACCTGTGCAGCCCCCGAGAGAGCCGGCCGGCGGAGTGCTGCTCCCCCGCGGAAGTGGGGAAAGTGGCAGGGGGAACCGCCCTTCCACGGAGGTGGAAGGGACGGTAGCCAACCCGGGAAGAACCAGCAGCAAACCCGGGGAGGGCCGAGCAGACAAAAGAACAGCGCAGGGTCCTGTGTCGTTCCTCCACGAAGACGGGGAGCGACATAATGGTGCCGTGACTCGGATATGAAGCCTAGGCAGGGTTTAGTGTCGTTCCTCCATGAAGAGGGGGAGCGACAAGCCCTTCTCCAGAATGGAGCCGCAATGCCACCTCGTCCCCCCACTGGTCTCTGTGCTATGGGATGAGGTCCCTGAGGGCAGAGATTGTGCCGTGAAGGGTAGCACACATAGCTGATAAAGACCACTAACTAGAAAGCATCTTGGGGGCCATCGCTGTGGGTAAAGCCGCTGCCTGCAGAGCCGGCATCCCATAGGGGCGCCAGTTCAAATCCTGGCTGCTCCACTTCTGATCCAGCTCTCTGCTATGGCCTGGGAAAGCAGTGGAAGATGGCCCAAGTCCTTGGGCCCCTGCACCTGCGTGGGAGACCTGGAAGAAGATCCTGGCTCCTGGCTTCGGATCGGCACAGCTCCAGCCATTGCAGCAACTGGGGAGTGAACCAGTGGATGGAAGACTCTCTCTCTCTCTCTCTCTCTCTCCACCTCTCCTCTGTCTCTGTGTAACTCTGACTTTCAAATAAATAAAAAAGACCACTAACTATTAGCATCATCCAATAGCAGCATCACACATGCATTATTTTTTTTGAAATACAAAAGAACCTATTCTGTGGTCATTCTGTGTAGTTGGGAAGTCAAGCATTTTGAGAAAAATGAAATCTTCATCATACATTTCAACACGATTACTGTCATTAACAGATGTTCACTGAGCACAGTCTGGTCTCCCCTCCCGGAGGCCCTTCCGCAATGAGACCCCCACCTCCCATCAAGTGAGGAGCTGCCTTGTTCCCCCCTTTGATCTGGGAGGACGCCGCGCCTGCTTTCACCCACAGCATATGGTGCAAGTGCTCCTGTGCCACTTCCTGTCATGGCCCTTCAGCGGCTGGGCTTTTGGATGCCAGCTGCCATGTAAGAAGAACAGTGGCCCTGGGACCCCCAAACAGCCCGAAGCTCAGGCCATGTGCAACGGCCCTGGAGGATGCAGGAACTGGCCAGGGAGCGGGCATTTGGAACAGCAGTTAAGTCACCTCTTGGGGTGCTCCTGTCCCCTACTGGAGTGCCTGGTTCCAGTCCAGCTGCTCTGCTTCCAATGTAGCTTCCTGCTCTGCACGCCCCAGGAGGCAGCCCATGGGGGCTCAAGGGCTCGTGCCCCTGCCACATGGGAGTCCTGAACTGAGTTCTAGGCTCTTGATTTAGACCCAGTCCAGCACTGGCTGATGAGGGTGGGTGTCTGGGGAGTGAGCCAGTGGATGGAAGATCTCTTTCCACCTCTGTGTGTGTGTGTGTGTGTGTGTGTGCCTTTCAAATAAAATGAAAATAAATGACAAAATGCAAAAAAAAAAAAAAGTTGCTGGGGCTAGTGCTGTGGCACAGTGGGTTAAAGCTGCCGCCTGCAGTGCTGGCATCCTATATGGGTGCTGGTTCTAGTCCTGACTGTGCCACTTCCCATCCAGCTCTCTGCTATTGCCTAGGAAAGCAGTGGAAAATGGCCAAAGTCCTTGGGCTCCTGCACCCATGTAGAAGACCCGGAAGAAGCTTCTAGCTCCTGGCTTTGGGTCTGCTCAGCTCCGGCTGTTGTGGCCATTTGGGGAGTGGATGAAAGACCTCTCTCTCTGTCTCTCCCTCTGTCTATAACTCTTTCAAATAAATAAAATAAATAAAAAAGAAAGAATTTGCCAGGATCTTGTATAAAAAATTAGGCAATCAACAAAAAATGTATAAATTGTCCCTATATACAAACAAAGTTGTTGTCAGCATGGCAGAGTTAAGAGTTCTCAGGTACTTTCTTCTGCTAGGCTTCTGCATCTCTGCTTGTGTTAGCGAGACACAGATGTGTACACTGCGCATGGCAGGGATCAGCCTCAGAGAAAGACTGGGAAGAGAAGTGGGGGGGAGGGGTAAAGGGCTGGGAGAGGAAGTGGGTGGAGCAACAAGGAAGGCTCCCCAGCACTCAGGGGCAAGGCTGGGAGGGCCCAGGTAATAATGAATGGAGCTCCCTACTCCCCAGGGAGCCCCTGGAGCTGCTGTTCCTAGGACAGTTAAGTTACTGATGGGAGCAGGTATGATGTGATGGCCAAGACACACTGCCAGCAATTCAAATGCACCTGCCCCCGGTAAGGTGGAGGCCACTCTTGGATGTTCAGAGATGTTTGGGGCCCCCGTGGGGGCGGACACTCAGGAGACTGGGGTCTCAAGTGGTCCATGACTCTCCCCAGCCAGGTCTAGGGGAAGCAGAAGACCTTGGGCAGAGCAGTGAGCTTCTTCAACCACTTCTCATTTATATGTGACCAGCACACTGCCTGGGGTACAAGAGGTGCTCAGTCAGAATTTGTTGGATGTTTGCAAGGATCCGTGAATTAATGAATGGCATTGGAATGGAGTAGGGTTCCGGAGTTCTGGGCTTTTCACACAGATGTGGACTGGAGGAATGGCATTCGGATGCCCCTACATAGATGTTAGCTCCCGGCTAATGTGCCTGGGAAAGCAGCAGAAGATGGCCCAAGTGCTTGGGCCCCAGCACCCATGTGGGAGACCTGGATGAAGCTCCTGGATCCTGGCTTCAGCTTGGCACAGCTCCGGCCATTGTGGCCATTTGGGGAGTGAATCAATGGATGAAAGAAATCTCTCTCTCTCTCTCTCTCTCTCTCTCTCTCTCTCCAACTCTGCCTTTCAAATAAATAAAATAAATTTTAAAAAGATTTTCATCTTATTAGTCATTGGGCTGTACCCAGAATATTTGCTTCATGAATAATGTGTGCTTCTACCATTCTAAATATCTTACACGTGGGGGAAAAGATCCACAAATATGAACATTTTCGTTTTTAGAATTCTGCTTAAAATTTTGCAGACAACTGTTCTCTTATTAAAAGCATATTGACTAGGGGCCAGGGCTGTGGCGCAGTGGGTTAAGACACCACCTGAAGTGCCAGCAACACATATGGACACCAGTTTGGGTACCAGCTGCTCCACTTCTGATCCTGCTCCCTGCTAATGGACCTGGGAAGACAGCAGAAGATGACCTGAGTGCTTGGGCCCCTGCACCCATGTGGGAGACCCAGAGGAAGCTCCTGGCATTCTCCTGGCCAAGTCCTGGCTGTTACAACCATTTGGGGAGTGAACCAGCAGATGGAAGATCTCTCTCCCTCCTCCTCCCCCTCCCCTCCCCCTCTCCCTCCTCCTCCCCCTCCCCTCCCCCTCTCCCTCCTCCTCCTCCCCTCCCCCTCCCCTCCCCCTCTCCCTCCTCCTCCTCCCCTCCCCCTCCCCTCCCCCTCTCCCTCCTCCTCCTCCCCTCCCCCTCCCCTCCCCCTCTCCCTCCTCCTCCTCCCCTCCCCCTCCCCTCCCCCTCTCCCTCCTCTTCCTCCCCTCCTCCTCCCCTCCCCCTCCCCTCCCCCTCCCCCTCTCCCTCCCCCTCCCCTCTGTGCACTGTGGTGCAGCGGCTTAACACCCTTGCCTGAAGCTCCAGCAACCCATATGAACGTTGGTTCTAGTCCCAGCTGTTCCACTTCCCATCCAGCTCTCTGCTGTGGCCTGGGAAAGCAGAAGATGGCCCAAGTCCTTGGGTCTCTACACCCGCATGGGAGACCTGGAGGAAGCACCTGGCTCCTGGCTCCTGGCTCCTGGTTTTGGATCAGCACCGGTCCAGCCGTTGCAGCCAATTGAGGAGTGAACCATCGAATGGAAGACCTCTCTCTCTCTCTCTCTCTCTCTCTCTCTGCCTCTCCTCTCTCTGTGTAACTCTGACTTTCAAAATAAATAACTTTTTTTTTAAAAAAGAAATTGTACATTTGAGGATTTTTGGATGCATGGACGCATTGTGAAATATTCAACTCATAGCAAATACGGGCGGGCACTTGACAGCTGGTTGGGACGCTACTTGGGGTGCTCATATCCCCTACTGGACTTGCCTGGGATGGAGTTCTGGCTCTGCTTCTGTTTCTGGCTTCTGGCTGGCGCAGATCCTGGAATGCAGTGGTGATGGCTCAAGCAATGTGGTCCCTGTCACCCACACGGGGACCCAGATGGAGTTCCTGGTTCCTGCTTTTAGACTGGCTCGATCGGTTCTTGTGGGTGTTTAGGGAATGAAGTGACAGATGATCTCTCGCTCTCTCTTTCAAATAAAAATGAAAAATTTTTTAAATTTTTAAAATGTTTTCTTTCTTTTTTTTTTTTTTTTTTTTTTGACAGGCAGAGTTAGAAGAGAGAGACAGAGAGAAAGGTCTTCCTTCCGTTGGTTCACCCTCCACCATGGCTGCCACTGCCGGCGCGCTGCGCCGATCCGAAGCCAGGAGCCAGGTGCTTCCTCTTGGTCTCCCATGCGGGTGTAGGGCTCAAGCACTTGGGCCATCCTCCACTGCACTCCCGGGCCATAGCAGAGAGCTGCACTGGAAGAGGAGCAATCTGGACAGAATCCGACGCCCCAACTGGGACTAGAACCCGGAGTGCCGGCACTGCAGGCAGAGGATTAGCCAAGTGAGCCATGGTGCTGGCCAAAATTTTTTCAAATGTTGGCCCCAGCTCATTCTTCTTCTTCTTCCTCTTCCTCTTCCTCCTCCTCCTCTTCTTCTTTTTTAAAAATTTATTTATTTATTTGAAAGAAGCAGAGTTACACAAAGAGAGAAGAGGAGGCAGAGAGAGAGAGAGGTCTTTGATCTGTTGGTTCACTCCCCAGTTGGCTGCAATGGCCAGAGCTGTATCTGTCCACAGCCAGGAGCTTCTCCCAGGTCTCCCACGCGGGTGCAGGGTCCCAAAGACTTGGGCCATCTTCTACTGCTTTTCAAGGCCATAGCAGAGAGCGGGATCAGAAGAGGAGCAGCTGGGACTCGAACCAGTGCCGATATGGGATGCCAGCACTGCTGGCGATGGCTTTACCTGCTACACCACAGCGCCAGCCCTGAAAAAATATATGTATTTTTAAAAACCCAGGTAAGCATATGTCCTCAAATATTTATCATTTCTTTGGGTGAAAACATTCAGATCCTTTCTGGTAGCTTTTTTGAAATATTCAGTACGTTATCGCTCTCTGTGGTCAGCTCACCATGCAGTAGACCACCAGAACTTATTTCTCTGAACTAGACCTCCATATCCCACCATCAGCCTTTCCCTGCCTGTTTTGGGAGGAGAAGCGGAGAGGACCAGGACTTGCCTGGTTGGAGGGGTGGTCGGTCTGAGGACTGGACGTGTGAAAGACCACCTCGACACGTCCAAGCGAACAAAGATGCCTTCCTCCCGGAGCACGATGGGAATAACAGCGGGTACCCGGAGCAGGCAGGGGCTCCGGACAGTGGCTCCCCAGCAGCAGCTGCGGGTCAGGCCTGACTCCAGATGCTGCTACGTCTCCACGTGAGCCTTCTGTGCCCTCACTTCCTCCTGTCTAACACTGCAGAGAGCTGGCCGTGCGGGGCTGGGCCGGGGCTGGGGGGCGCAGCCTGGCCGCCTGGGCAGTGGACAGCACACTTGTCTCTGCCGGCTGCTGCCTGCCTTTAGATGGGATCTGATCTGCCTGGGAGAGTTTAGAAGTGACTTTGCCCTTTTCTTAGCCTTCCTGGGGCTGGGGGAAGAGGAGAAGGCCACGTGAGCCCGATAGCAGGTGGCGGAGAGCTTTGGATGTGTGCGCATTGGAAGCGTGGGAATGGGTTTCTCAGCTGACAATACTCTGGCCCCTTGCTGGGCCGGTGACTGACACTCTGGGTGTCCAGATGGCTCTTCTGAGTCACTCTGCCTGGTCAGGAGCAGCCGTGTGACCGCAGGGTGGGGGAGGCGAGGAGGGAGGGCGCTCATACTTACAGAGTGTCTCATTGCTGGGCCCGTGGGGCACATCCTGGTAGTCCCCCCCCCCCCAAATACCTCTTGAAGAGTTGATTCCAGAGGCTCTGCAGCCCACCCTCGAACACTCCCATTCCCCTTCCTTCGTACGAAGCCCTGGGGCCTGTAAGAAAAAACATCCAACACAAGAAAATGGCTCTCTGGACTCGGGTGGGAAATCTACAGTGGACTGGTTTTTTTCTTTCTTCCACGCCAAGTGTCTTTGAAGTGGAAGACATCGGATTCCAAGGTACGAAAGAGAGGATGTGTGAATAAGTAACGACTTTGTTCTCTTCTTTCTTATTTATTTATTTGCAAGTCAGAGTTACACAGAGAGAGGAGAGGCAGAGAGAGAGAGAGAGAGAGAGAGAGAGAGAGAGAGAGAGGTCTTCCATCCGATGGTTCACTCCTCAGTTGGCCACAATAGCCGGAGCTACGCCTATCCGAAGCCAGGAGCCAGGAGCTTCTTCCAGGTCTCCCACATGGGTGCAGGGGCCCAAGGACTTGGGCCATCTTCCACTGCTTTCCCAGGCCATAGCAGAGAGCTGGATTGGAAGTGGAGCAGCTGGGTCTCGAACCGGCGCCCATATGGGATGCCGGCACTTTAGGCTAGGGCATTAACCCACTGCACCACAGTGCCGGCCCCAGACTTTTTTCTCTTCTCAATCACGTCTTCATCTTGGACACCTGATGAACAAACGGGGCTCAGCCAAGCATGGCAAAAGCCATTACCGGCCCCAGCCCCAAGCTCCTGCCAAGTCTCCATCCCGTCCCTGAGGACATCCAACTGCAAAGCCCATTAGTGGAATTCTCTTAACGGATGAGGAAACTGGGCTCAGAGGCAAGAAAGTCGTCACCTGTGCAAAGGCACAAGCAGCCAGTGGGAGGCGAGGCCTGTTGCTCCCCCTCTTCGTGGGGGAACGACACTAAACCCTGCCTAGGCTTCATATCCGAGTCACGGCACCATTATGTCGCTCCCCCTCTTCGTGGAGGAACGACACAGGACCCTGCGCTGTTCTTTTGTCTGCTCGGCCCTCCCCGGGTTTGCTGCTGGTTCTTCCCGGGTTGGCTACTATCCCTTCCACCTCCGTGGAAGGGCAGTTCCCCCTGGCCGCATTCCCCACTTCCGCAGGGGAGCGGCACACCGCCGGCCAGCTTTCTCGGGGGCTGCACGGGTTCCCTTAGATGTTCCCCATAGATGTTCCTGGTGCATGCCGTCTCTCTCCTCCTTTATAGTCCTCTCCACCAATCCCAACTCGGCTGCCCACACGCCGAGCACGCCGCTCTCCTCCAATCAGGAGCAGCTCCTGCAGCTTGTCAAGTTGGTGAGAGGCAGCTGGGTAGAAGCTGTTTACTTCTCTCCCAGCGCCATATTGTGGGAGAGCAGATGCATAGAATAAATCTTAATTCCAGTAACAGTATAGTCCGAATTGCTCCCCACAGAGGCCAAGGCCCAGTCTCCTCCCGAGCGGCCTGTGATGAACGCCTACTAACACACGAGAAACTTCAACACTGTTCCCTCCATTTGTATTGAGAACTTGCAGGCATCCGTCAAAAATTTCACATTGTCTCAGGGCAGGCATTTGGCACAGCAGTGCAGTCCCCGCTTGGGCTGCCTGCATCTCAACTCCGAGTGCCTGGGTTCAAGCCCTGGCTCCCCTCTCAACGCCAGCTTCCTGCTAACGGGCACCCTGGAGGAGCACTGAGGAGTCAAGCACACGGGAGACCCCGGCGGTGTTCCTGGATCCTGGGTTTTGCTTCTGATGCAGCTCAGGCTGGGTATTTGGGACAGTGAACCAGCAGATGAAAAGCCTCTTTTTGTCTGTCTCTTTGCCTTTCAAATAAAATGAAATAAAAAAAAACTTGTTAAAAAATTCAATTTTTCAAAAGAATATTCCTCCCACCTCCCTCCCACCCTCAAGCACCCAGTTCTCCTAAGAGATGCCCAAAATATGCTTCTTACACATTCTGCTGGGGCTGTTTTACTTCCAGGTAGGTAAACAATTAGAATGCTCATTCTTCCTTCCCTGGCTTCTTTCACTTAATATATTCTGTAGGTCTTTGCATAGAGAACATAAAAACCTCCCTCTTTCTTTTGTAGCGGCCCTATTCGATATCTTGGACGAGGTGTCGGTGATTTCCAGCCATGCGCTATTTCGATACAGCTGTGCCAAACCACTTTGCCTGCATGATCCCTTCCTGGAAGCAGGCCTTCTGGGTTGCCAGGGTGAGAACTTGGCAATGAACAGCTACTGCTAGTGGTCCTTCAAGGTGGCGTAACCAAAAGGACAGTTCTCAGCAAGGCCCAATAATGCTGTCTCTTCCACCACTCCAAGTGCTTTTAAACTTCGTGGTCCTGGGGCCAGCAGCGCTGTGCCATAGTGGGTAAAGCCGCCGCCTGCAGTGCCAGCATCCCATATGGGCGCTGGTTCAAGTCCTGGCTGCTCCACTTCCGATCCAGTCTCTGCTATGGCCTGGGAAAGCAGTAGAAGTTGGTCCAAGTCCTTGGGCCCCTGCACCCACATGGGAGACTGGAAGAAACTCCAGGTTCCTGGCTTTGGATAGAAACAGCTCCAGCTGTGGAGCCAACTGGGGAGTGAACCAGGGAATGAAAGACCTCTCTCGGCCGGCGCCACAGCTCACTAGGCTAATCCTCCGCCTTGTGGCGCTGGCACACCGGGTTCTAGTCCTGGTTGGGGCGCTGGATTCTGTCCCGGTTGCCCCTCTTCCAGGCCAGCTCTCTGCTGTGGCCAGGGAGTGCAGTGAAGGATGGCTCAGGTGCTTGGGCCCTGCACCCCATGGGAGACCAGGAAAAGCACCTGGCTCCTGGCTCCTGCCATCGGATCAGCGTGGTGCGCCGGCCGCAGCACGCCGGCCGCGGCGGCCATTGGAGGGTGAACCAACGGCAAAGGAAGACCTTTCTCTCTCTCTCTCTCTCACTGTCCACTCTGTCAAAAAAAAAAAAAAAAAAAAAAAAAAAAAAAAAAAACTCTCTCTCTCTCTCTCTGCCTCTCCTCTTTCTGTGTAACTCTAACTTTCAAATAAATAAATAAATAAATCTAAAAAACACCACCACCACCACCACCGTGTGGTCCCGCCACTGTGTTTCTAGCTCTCAGAACTGCACCCGAAGCCTGACCAGACGCATCTCCCATCTTGAAGTCATTACGACCTCCCAGTTGCTTGCAGCCCAGATGGCGCCCACTCCTGTGGTTCACAGTGAGATACAAACCTCCAGGAGAAGCAGGGGCACAGCCTGCCCGTAGGGTACATTGTAATTCCACCCACAAGGCTGTCGGGTTTGGGATACGATTCATTCCTATTCCGCCAAATCCCTTCTCGCCCAAGACTCCATGACTGTGCAGGGACTGGCTGCACCATGGCATCCTGCTGTGCCCTGCACATGTCCTCGCGGGCAAGGGCTTGAGCCATAGCTTGTCTGAGTCTTGCTGCCATTGTTTAGATGTCACCTTTCTTTTCTTTTTTTTTTTTTTTTTTTTTGGATGGGGCAGGGCCAAGGATGTTCAAGAGCTTGTCCTGACATATTCCTCTCAGTGCTGTCCACCTAAGTGATAGACCATTTGCATCTAAAAGTGGCCTGCTGGGTTTTTCCTTGTTGAATCAAACCAATTTTTGTCTCGATTTTGCCTTTTTTTTTTTTAACATTTAAGAAAATATTTAAAAGACAGAATATTCAGGGGTGGTGAGAGGGAGAGAGATTTTCCATCAGCTAAATTCACTCTCCAAATGCCCACAGTAGCCAGGGCTGAGACAGCTGAAGGCAGGACCCACCCAGGTCTCCTGTCTGAGTGGCAGGGGCCCTAGCACTTAAGCCATCGTCTGTTACCTTCCAGGTGCATCAGCAGGAAGAAAGATTGGAAGCAGAGGCAAGACTCAATCCCAGGTATGATACGGAGTGTGAGTTTCCCAAGTGGTGATTCAACCCACTGCACCCTGATGCCCACGCCACTTTTTTTTTTTTTTTAAGATTTTATTTATTTATCTGACAGCTAGAGTTACAGACAGTGAGAGGGAGAGACAGAGAGAAAGGTCTTCCATCCGCTGGTTCACTCCTCAGTTGGCCACAACAGCTGGAGCTACGCCAATCCGAAGCCAGGAGCCAGGAGCCTCTTCCTGGTCTCCCACGTGGGTGCAGGGGCCCAAGCACTTGGGCCATCTTCTACAGCTTTCCCAGGCCATAGCAGAGAGCTGGATCAGAAGTGGAGCAGCCGAGATCTAGAACCAGTGCCCATTTGGGATGTTGGCACCACTGGCAGAGGATTAACCCACTGCACCGCAGCCCTGGCCCCATGCCACCTTTTGTTTTAAGTGTGACCTTTACTCCCTGAACTCACTTGATACTTTATTTTCTCATTTATTAATGTTTATATCCATGCCCTTCCCATGCTCCTTTGAAGTAGATGCTATTAGTATCTATTAACCATTTTATGTTACCAAGAACCCAGTGCTACAGAGTGGGTGAGTTTATTTCAGCCCGTGGTTCCGGAGGTACAAAGTCGGGGGGCTGCTTCTGCTGGTGGCCTTCTCGCTGGTAGAGACCCGGGGCAGCATCAGGCCCCTCCTGGGGGAGCCGAGGAGCATCATGAGAGAACGTCTGGTCTCTCTCCTTCCCTTTACGAAGCCACCAGGATTCAGCATGGGGCTTCCACATCAGGACCTTGTCTGATCCCCTTCAATGCCGTAGTGGGGTCAAGTCTCCACCCTCCTAATATGGCGCAATGAGGGTGGAGTGTCAACACAGGAACCCTTGGTGGGGTGGGCACGGGAGAATGTTCAAACCCTACCCAGACCACAGCAAGCCGCATGTTGAAAATCAGGAAACTGAAGTCCAGGGTGCTTAGGCAGCTTTTCCAAGATTGGGGCAGTAAGCGGTGGAGTCGGGGTCCACCCCCAGACAGGCTGCTCTGGGGTCCCCGCCCTGCACCACCAACCTCTGCTGCCTCATGCCACAGTCTGCACCTGTTCTCAGGATCAGCAGGTTATCCCGCTGTCTCCTGGACACCATCCAAACCGACGCTATGAGAACCAGTGCGGGGAGAGGGGGCAGTCCAGAAACTTGGACAGGTAGAGGCGGGACAAGCACCTTGGAGCTGTGAGAATGACAGACAGGAGGCTGGGTCGCTGGAGACGGAAGGCGCCGCCACTGAAGCCCTGCAGACTCTTGCATTTGGAGGAACATTTGTTGCTATTTGGCTGAGCCACCGCGGTTGGGTTTGGGTACCTGCAACTGTGCTCCTAAACAAACAGAGTCCCTGTGCCCAGGAGTGATGTGTTTACCGATTGTTTGATTTCTCTGGAAGCAGCACTGTAGGACAGAAATATAATCGAAGCCACACATATATTTTACATTTTCTACAAAACCGAAAAGAAATAGGTAAAATTAATGTTTTTAAAGATTAATTTGTCTGAAAGGCAGAGTTACAAAGAGAGAAAGAGAAAGAGAAAGATCCTCCATCCACTGGTTTACATGCCAAAAGGCCACAATGGCCAGAGCTGGGCCCATCCGAAGCCAGGAGCCAGGAGCGCCCTCTGGGTCTCCCACGCGGGTACAGGAAGCCAAGCACTTGAGCCATCTTCCAGTGCTTTCCCATGCCACCAGCAGCAAGCTGGATGGTAAATGGAGCAGCCTGGACTCGAACCAGCACTCAAATGGGACACCGGCACTGGAAGCGGAGACCTAACCTACCACGCCACAGCACCAGCCCCAAAATTAATTTTTAAATGATTTAATTTCATCTACTTGAAAGGCTAAGAAGAAAGGAGAGTTATCTTCTATTTTCTGGCTCAATTCCCAAAGGGCTGCAACAGCCGGGGCCAGAAGCCAGAAGCCAGGAGCCAGGAACTGTAACTCGGTCTCCCACAAGGGTTGCAGGGGACCAAGTACTTGGGCCATCTTCTGGTGCTTTTCCAGGAATATTAGCAAGGACTGGACCAGAAGTGGAGCAGCTGGGACTGCAGCAGGCACTCCCAAATGGGATGCCCGTGTCACAGGCAGCAGTTTATCTGGTTGTGCCACAACACTGGCCCTGGTTTGCCAGTTTTGCTTCTTCTTTTTTTTAAGATTTATTTATTTATTTGCAAGTCAGAGCTACACAGAGAGAGGAGAGGTAGAGAGAGAGAGAGAGAGAGAGAGAGAGAGAGAAAGAGAAAGAGAGGTCTTCCATCCGATGGTTCACTCCCCAAATGGCTGCAATGGCCGGAGCTGGGCAGATCCAAAGCCAGGAGCCAGGAGCTTCTTCCAGGTATCCCACGCTGGTGTAGGGACCCAAGCATGTGGGCCATCTTCTACTGCTTTCCCAGGCCACAGCAGAGAGCTGGATGGGAAGCGGAGCAGCCGGGTCTCGAACCAGCGCCCATAAGGAATGCCAGTGCCTTAGGCCAGGGCATTAACCCACTGCGCCACAGCACCGACCCCAAGTTTTGCTTCTATAATTTTAAAACAATGAAAATTTAGGGTCAGGTGATTTAATTCAGTAGCTTAGGCTGCTGCTTGGAACATGTACATCCCATATCAGATGCTTGGGTTCAAATCTCACCTCTGCTTACAATCCAGCTTCCTGCTAACAGACACCCTGGAAATCAGCAGATTTCGGCCCAAGTACTTGGGTCCCTGCCACCCATGTAGGAGACCTGAGTCAAGTTCAGAGCTCCTGACTTCACCCTGCCTGTTGAGGGCATTTGGGGACTGAACCAGGGGATGGAAGCCTGCTCTCTCTCTCTCTCTGCCTCTCCCTCTCTCCCTGTCTTTCAAATATATGCACTTAAAAATAAGAGTTAATATGACATGGCTTCTCATTTCTTAGTTTGAGAAGTTATTTTCCTTTAACAGCATGGATAAAGGAACAAAAAGATATGATGCATAAGGCCCCAGTATCACTCCAGTGAGTCTGGAAATTACAAAACAGCAGGGACATAAAAAAAAAAAAGTGGCATCTTACAAATTAACCGGCTCATACTCGCCAAAAAAAAAAATTGTTCCAGATTAAAGGAGATGAAAGGGACAGCTAAATGCAACCCAAGATGCTGGAGCAGACTGGGACGCAGAAAAACACCCCCCACCCCCGCCTTCTGCGTCAACAGTTTTTTCCTTTTGTACCACATTAGTGTACAACCAGCAGATCTGAATAAGAGCTGTAGACAACAGTGTTGCCTTGGTGTACATCTTCTGTTGGTAGTTACATGGTTCTATATGCAACTGCTTTTAAGACACAAATGCTGAGTGTTGTGGCACAGTGAGCTAAGCCGCCACTTGTGACACCACCATCCCACAGTGGAGTGCCAGTGGAGTCCCAGGAATCCCAGCTGCTTGGCTTCCAACCCAGCTCCTTGCTAAGACGCCTGGGAAAGCAGAGGGAGATGGCCCAAGAACGTGGGCCCCTGACACCCTCACGGGAAACCAGGATGGAGTTCTGGGCTCCCGGCCTTGGCCTGGCCTGGCACCAGCCATTGCAGCCATCTGGGGAGTCAACCAATGGATGGAAGATCTCTCTCTCTCTCTGCCTTCCGAACCAATAAATAACTCCTGAAAAAAAGAGAGAAAGGAAGGAGGAAAGGAAGAAAAGAAAAACACTGAAGCCTACCGAAGCAAAGAGGTGTCACACCTGCAACTCACTCTCCATCAGAGAACAAGGTAGGGAGAAAAATAAACAAATGGTAAAATGTGCACATTTGGGAAATCTGGGTGAGCAGATATATGGAAATTCTTTGTGCTCTTCTTGCAACTTTTTTGTAAGTAATTTTTTTGTTACATAATAAAGGCAGAATAGTCCATTTTTATTCCTACTGTAAGGAATATGCAATCAACAAAAAAATGCGTTAACCTGCAAATCATCTAAAATCATACCATGTTGAACACACACCAGGTCTTCAAAAATGCGTGTTAGGAAAAAATTGTGGCTTTCCAAATGCTGGCATCGCAATATGCGTCCTTTTCAATTCTGTTTGTCCACACACTCTCCGATGGGCTCTCATCTTGCTCTCAATGTGGGGCCTCTCTCGGATCCATGCTACATGACACAATCAAGCTAGTGGTTTTTTTTTCCCTTGAGAATAAAAAGACTTTATTCTCAGGAAAAAAGAAAGCTGGTGTTTTGCGTCATGAGGAACAAAGCATTTATTTCCTGGGAAAGAAGTAAAATTCTTCACGGTTAGTGTTTGGCTTTGAAGCCCCTTGAAAGAAAAGAAAAAATGAACATAAGTCAAGTAGGGAACGGGAATGTTTTCTTGGTTTGAGCTGGGCGTTGGGTCTGATTTGGATTCTCTGCCATACTGCTCGACCACCTATGAGATTGCCAGTTACCAAGCAACATGTTTTCCGTGTAAGCATTTGCAGTTTGGTTTCTGGTTCCTGTATCATCTTTGTGGTCCAGTGCAACATATTTGACCTGTTTCTCTCCAGTGGCTTTCAGTACAAGTTCTGGCTTTGTTGTTTGCAGACTCACTTTTGTCTTCTTTTTTTTTTTTTTTTTTAACTGGGAGCTGAGGGACCAGTGTTGCAGCGTTGCGGGTAAGGCTTCCACCTGCAGTGCCAGCATCCCATGTGGGCGCCAGTTCAAGTCCTGGCTGCTCCACTTCCGATCCAACTCCCTGCTAATGCGCCTGGCCCAAGTCCCTGGGCCCCAGCACCCACATGGGAGATCTGGAAGAAGCTCCTGGCTCCTGGCATCGGCATGGCCCAGCCCTGGTCACTTGCAGCCATTTGGGGAGCGAACCAGTGGATGAAAGATTTCTCTCTGACTCAGCCTTTCAAATAAAATAAAAAGAGATACAGCACATTGTAATTATTATATATTATTGTAATACTATGGTTTCCATTTTATGACACATTATATCTATTGTATGATTATAAAAACAAAATAAACCAAAACTGGGAAGAAGCCTCCAGTCCCACGCAGTGATAATGGTGACGGTCCAGGCCCCCAATCGCTGTGGCTCCTCCCCTCCCCTTTGAGGAGCACAGAGGACAGGACAGCCTCGTGCCAGGAACCTCCGCCGGCCGCTCCTTCCTCACTCCCCGGCCGCTCTGGTCCCTCCAGGGCTGCGCTGAAGTTGGATCTTGCCTGACAGGGATGGGAGAAAACTTGGCCTTGGGCCCCCTCTGACCCCGGCAGAGGATGGCAGTCCCTCAGGCAGTTCTGTGGCGACTGTCCCCAGTTACCACTGGGGCCCATCCCCCCCCCCCCCCCCCCGACTGCAATGGGAATCTATCCAGGCAAGTGCCTGCGTGCTGAGCGTCTGCGAGCCTGCCAGGACAGCCCTCATCTCCTGAGACCTCCCCCCGGCCTGACATCCCTCCAACACCCTGCATCTCTTTTTCCATTTTTTATTATTTAATAAATGTGAATTTACAAAGTGCAACTTGTGTATTGTTGTGGCCCCCCCCCAACCTCCCCCCCTCCCGCGGCCCTCCTCTCTCCCACTCCCTCTCCCATCCCGCCCTTCATCGAGTTTCATTTTCAATTACCTTCATATACAGAAGATCAACTTAGTATACACTAAGCAAGGATTTCAACAGGCTGCACTCACACAACCACACAAGGTATAGGATATTGTTCGACTAGTAGTGTTGTTTTTAAGTTTCATAGTAGAACACATTAAGGACAGAGATCCTACATGGGGAGCCTGTACCCAGTGACTCCCATTGTAGATTTTTAACAGTTGGCACTCTTATTTATGACGTCAGCAATCACCCGAGGTTCTTGCCATGAGCTGTCTAGGCTATGGCAGCCCCTTGAGTTCACCAACTCTGAACTTGTTTAGTCAAGGCCGTATCACAGTGGAGGTTCCTTCCTCCCTTCGGAGAAAGGCACCTCTCTCCTTGATGGCCTGATCCTTCTGCTGGGGTCTTGTTCACCAGGATCTTTCATTTAGGTTGTTTTTGCCACCGTGTCTTGGCTTTCCATGCCTGTGAGACTCTCATGGGCCTTTTAGCCAGATCCGAATGTCCCAAGGGTTGATTCTGAGGCCGGAGTGCTGTTTAGGGCGTTTGCCATTCTGAGTCTGCTGTGTGTCCTGCTTCCCCCGCAGGATCATTCTCTCCCTTTTAATTCTATCCTTCATTATTTGATTGCACTGGTCTTATTTGTGAAATCTCTTCGACACTTACCCTATCTTTTTTATCGGTTATGTACTTATACTTACCACTTTACCAAGTGCGCTGACCTTGGTACCTGCCTCCTTGATAAGATTGAGTTGGAATCCCCTGGCACATTTCTAGTTCCACCATTGGAGGTAAGTCCGAGTGAGCATGTGCCGACCTGTATATCTCCTCCCTCTCTTATTCCCATTCTTATATTTAACAGAGATCACTTTTCTGTTAATTTTAAATGCCTAAGAATAATTGTGTATTAATTACAGAGTTCAACCAGTGGTATTAAGTAGAACAAACAGAACAACAACAACAAATACTAAAAGGAATAAAATAGTAAGTTGTTCCTCAACAGTCTAGACAAGGGCTGATCATGTCATTGTCTCTCATAGTGTCCATTTCACTTCAACAGGTTTCCTTTTAGATGCTCATTTAGTTGTTCTTTGATCCATGTTGAGTGGATTTTTGTATAAGGTGTAAGGTAGGGGTCTTGCTTCATACTCCGACATGTGGACATCCAGTTTTCCCAGCACCATTTGTTGAAGAGGCTGTCCTTGTTCCAGGGGTTGGTTGGTTTCAGGTCCTTTGTCGAATATGAGTTGGTTATAGATGTTTGGATTGATCTCCGGCGACACCCTGCATTTCAGAACAGCTTGCTGGAGCACCTGCTGGGTGGCGGATGCTGCTGGAAAGAAGTGCCTGGCACTCCAAAGCCTTCTCCAAGGAAATCGATTTCCGACGGCTTCTCAACCTTTTGGCTAAGATCAAGTGTAGGAATTGATTTCCGATTCGGGAAATTCTTCAACTTCCCGCTCTTTATAGACCCCTCATAAAGAGGGACTGAGGTCCCCAAAAATGACTTTCTGGATGCTTCTCCTGCAAGTCCTGGGGAAAAAAAAGAACCAACGACTGTGTTTACATTAGATCCCTACTGTTTAAGGATCTTAAGTAGATGCTGGGGCCAGCGCCGTGGCTCACTTGGTTAATCCTCCGGCTGCGGTGCCGGCATCCCCTATGGGCACTGGGTTTCAGTCCCGGTTGCCCCTCTTCCAGTCCAGCTCTCTGCTGTGGCCCGGGAAGGCAGTGGAGGATGGCCCAAGTGCTTGGACCCTGCACCCGCGTGGGAGACCAGGAAGAAGCACCTGGCTCCTGGCTTCGGATCGGCGCAGCACCAGCCATAGCGGCCATTTGGGGAGTGAACCAACGGAAGGAAGACCTTTCTCTCTGTCTCTCTCTCACTGTCTGTAACTCTACCTGTCAAATAAACTAAAAAAAAAAAAAAAAAAAAAAAAAAAAAGTAAATGCTGTGCTTTCCACTCTCTCAAGTCTGGATTTCTACAAAATAAATCCAACTAAGTACAAAACTCTCGAGGAATCCCAAAGGAACATGAAAAGAAATCTTGAAAATCCCAAGATGCGGCCACATGTGGGGCTGAGAGGAGATGCCTATTCCCTCCAAAGCGCAAGTGAGGAACCTTGAGAAAGGCAGAATTCACTGAGCGGATTGGTTAGGACACACAATTCTTCGGGCCCACCCATAAAGCCCACGTGACCAACAGTGGTTACCACCCTTCCTGCACCTGCGTTTCAGACTGGACCTTCTCACCGTGTTCAGTGCTTCCCCTCAGTCTTGCCTCTGCTGCGGTCTCCAGTTCTCGCTCCCTGCGCCTCCGCTTAAGTGGGAATGAGGCTAGAACCATTCAGGGTGCCTGTTTCCCAGGCTGTGGACAGTTCTGCATGTCAGGTTCCTGTCACACAAACTTGGTGACCGTTACTCAAATGGTCTCCATCGCTCTTTTTCCCATTCAACAAAGCTTTGCATTCAGTTAGTTCTTTCTGTGATCTCTGATGCCTGGCAGGTTCACCCTAACCCTGTGTGATATGCTCCTTGTGTGCACCTTTCTCTAATGGGTTTTTGTGAACCCACCATTCCACCCCAACCTAGTGATGTTTACATTGCTGGTAACTTAACTGGTCTTCCTTCTTGATTGGCAACCTCTGTTCTAACTTTTCCATCGAATTTCCTAGGTAAAGATAAAGTTTTGGGGCTGGCGCTGTCGTGTAGCAAGTTAAGCTGCCGCCTGTGGTGTCAGCATCCCATATGGGCACCAGTTCAGGTCCTGGCGGCTCCATTTCTGATCCAGCTTCTTGCTATGACCTAGGAAAGCAGAAGATGGCTCAAGTACTTGGGCCCCTGCATCCGCGTGGGAAACCTGGAAGAAGTTCCTGGCTCCTGATTGGCTCAGCTCTGGCCTTTGTGGCTGTTTGGGGAGTGAGCCAGCAGGTGGAAGCTCGCTCTCTAACTCATTCAAGTAAGATAAACTTAGAAGTTTTCATACACTTACACACACGAGGCTACTTCAGAAAGTCCACGGAGGGGCAGCTGTCTGGCCCAGCAAGATTCCAGCTAAGACATCCACGACCCACATTGGAGTGCCTGGGCTGGGGTTCCAGCTTCCTGCTGAAGTGCATCCTGGGTGCAGCAGGTGAAGGCTCCAGCCGTTGGCTTCCTGCCATTCATGGGGGAGACCTGGAGTGGGCTCCTGGCTCCCAGCCTGGGCCAAGACGGGTACTTGTGTGTGTGTGTGTGGGGGGGTTAACCTGTGCATGGGGGCTGCCTCTTCATCTCAAGTGCCTCACTGCTTATGTAGCTGAAGATACACTTTCGAGATTCACAATTTATTTATAGCTACATACACACACATTAAAAGTAATGCTTTTACTAATATGAAAGGCAGAGCTAGAGGGACGAGAGAACAAGTTCTCCACTCGTTCACTCCCCAAATGCCCGCAATGGGCTGAGTCAGGCTGAGACCAGGAGCCCCGTATGTGAGTACCTCATGAGTGGCAGGGACCCAAGTACTTGAGTTACCACGTGCTGCCTTCCCAGAGCAGGCACTGGCAGGAAGCTGGATGACCAAAGGCAGAACTCAAACCTGTGCCTCCCCCCTTTTTTTTTTGATGCAGGATGCTGGCATCCCAAGTGGCAACTCAACTGCTGAACACCTACTCCTGGGTTTTTCTTTTAGTGTTTTTCCTATCCATTTTAACAAAGCTTTGCTTGCCCTTCAAGGTCAACAAGTTTCATATACATCTTATGAACAACCTGAAGTTCGTGTTTCATTCACCTGGAGTTAACTTTTACACACAGCACAGAATAAGTAAACAATAAATGGAATTCATTTTTCTTAAAATCTTCTAAATTGTTTGTTAAACTGCTCCCATGTCCTAACCAGTAAAAGTTTTTAACTTTTAAAAAATATTTATTTAATTTGAAATTCAGAGTTACACAGAGAGAGAAGGAGAGGCAAAGAGAGAGAGAGAGAGGTCGTCCATCCACTGGTTCACTCCCCAATTAGCCACCAACAGCTGGAGCTGAGCCAATCAGGAGCCAGGAGCTTCTTCCAGGTCTCTCATGTGGGTGCAGGGGCCCAAGCACTTGGGCCATCCTCTTACACCCTCCCAGGCACATCAGCAGAGAGCTAGATGGATCAGAAGTGGAGCAGCAGAGACTCGAACCTGGGCCCATATGGGATGCCGGCGCCACAGCGCCATCCCCCAGTAAAAGTTCAATACGTGCCATCTGCTCCCATACTAAACCAGGTTCATTGATGTGACAATCCTTCATTATATTGGGAAATATCACCTGCTAAGCAGATTCACACATATGTTTTGCTATTGTATTCCTTTCCAGTTCCAGAAAATAGCCTTTTATGGGGCACCCTTTGGTGTAGCAATTAAACTGCCTCTTGGGATGCCCACATGCTGTATCAGAGTGCCTGGTTCTAGTTCTCATCCATTCTGAACTTCTCATCCATCTTCCTAATACATACACCGAGAGGCAGCAGGAGATGGCTCAAGTACTTGGGGACCTGCCACCCACCTGGAATACCTGGACGGAGTTCCTGGGCCCTGGATTCCATCTGGCCCAGTCCTGCATGTTGCTGGCATCTGAGATGGCCTTCTATACCTGCCTTTCAAACAACGTGAAAGAACTTAAATTTAAATGGCCTTTTTTTCCACTCAAAAGTCTTGCACATACTGGTATGTTCTCCTTCCCCTAGTCCTCAGTCACACACACACACACACACACACAGTGCATCACCACTCATGAAGAGCCGTGCTTATAAAATGCATGTTCCTGGGCTCTAGCCTAAAACCACTAGAAACTGTGAAACTAGGCGCTCCTCAGGTGACTCCAAGCACCAGAAATCAGAGCTACAAGCTGTACTCTGAAGTTTCTTAGAATTCCTCAGCTCCATGCCGCTGTAACCTCTATTGAGGCCCCAGACCAACACCCAGTGTTAAGCCCCTACAGAAACACTGATGGGTGCTGGATTTGGGAATGAATGTTGACAAGACTACAACCAGGCTGGGTACATCTGGACCTGCGGATTTCACAGAATGGCTTGAAATAGGGTAAAATTCTTAGGTCTTTAGCATCCCACACACAGGCTTGCTTGTCCAGCATCACAGCTGGACGTCCTCTTTCCTATCCAGACTTCACCCTGGTGACTCCAAGTTCTAAAATACTTTTGGGGTGTGACAGGGAGGTGCTGTGCAGTAGCAGGTACAGCTGCTGCCCGCAGCGTCAACATCCCATATGGGCACCGGTTCAAGTCCTGGCTGCTCCACTTCCAATCCAGCTCTCTGCTAAGGCTGGGAAAGCAGTGGAAGATGGCCCAAGTGCTTGGGCTCCTGATTGGCCCAGCTGCAGCCACTGCAGGTATTTAGGGGAGTGAACCAGCAGATGGAAGGCCTCTCCCCTGTCTCTGCAACTCTGCCTTTCAAATAAATACATGTCTTTTAAAAAAAAAAAAAATACTTGGGGGTTGGCAGTCATTAGTTAACACATACTTAGGGACCCAGGTGAGTGGCATGATCAGATTTGGACAGGCCAGTGAATAGCATAATTGGATTCAGATACAGATAGGCAGTATTTTTTGAGGCCTTTAGGTTTTAAAACCAGATGTGCTATTCTGCTAGGTCCTTGAAAACCAACTTGTTATCCAATGGTACCAATTTCTTTATAGACGTCTGGTTTGAAATTCATAAAACAAAAACACCTACCTATTTCAATTTTTAGATTTCTCAACTTTTAAAAGAAGCCAGGCTTTGCCTATGAGACTGTGACTACTATTAAAGTCGCATTAAATTATTTCATATGCTGTAGTTTCAGAGTTACAAAAGACCAAAGTCTAGCCATTTCCAAGTGTAGAGTCTCACTTCCTGATGTGGTATGGGACAAAACACAACACAGCAACTTATTTCTTGCCCTTTCCCTACAAGTGTATGTAAAACAATCTCTGAGCAAAATGGCACCAGGTAGAAAGTTTCCAACACGTTACAGACTCCCAGCCAGTGATTACGATAAACTTGAACACAAACTAATTCTCCCTCAATGCGGCTATATAAACGGATGCTGCCACTGTTGATGCTTGGATCTGCGCCCATAACCTATGGAAGACTTTAAAACTTGTTACTGTTGACAACTTCCAAAGTCATTGTAAATTGAGTTGTAAGCACAATTAAGCTAAGATCACTGCTTCTAAATTCACCTTGACCAATCCTAAAATATCTGGTTGGGGCCATGGAGCGGCATCAGTGACTACTTTGGAGAAAAACCAGTTAGAAAATAGAAGTTGAGCCCTTGCGATTGAGCCACTTCACATACATTCCTTTCTCTGTTGGTGCTCCCCCACTTCCATGACTCAAAAAGAACCAAAAGGCAGAACGATGGGGAGAAACAGAGATCTTCCATCTGCTGGTTCGCTCCCCAGATGCCCACAATCATCAGGGTCAGGCCAGGTTGAAGCCAGAAGCCTGGAACTCCATCTGGTTCTCCCATGTGGGCAGCAGGGACCCAAGTACTTGGACCATCATAAGCTGGCTCCCAGGAACATTAGCAAAGAGATGGATCAGAAATACAGGAGCCAGAACTCAAACTGGCACTGATGATGGCACACAGGTGTCACAAGTGGTGGCTACACATATGACAGTCCATCTGTCTCCCTCCACTTCAACTTTCATCATATCATCAATAGAACAATTAACCAGAAAAACCAAAACTGTAGGCCAGGTCTATCCTTTCAACATACTGCTGTGCTGCTCTACGAGACAAAAACTTCAAAAATAATTCAACATTCTACTGCAAGCAACATCCCTGGACCCTTCAGTTTCTGGCACTGTCATGCTGTACTGACAAAACCAGACATGAAACCTCAATCTGGGACAATTAAAGAAGTGACAAACCAATTTATTATTCAAATCCAAGAGAGAAAATCTCAAGTTGGAAATCTTCCTTCATCTGTTGGGCACTATGTAGAAAACATTAAATTCACAGCTAATCTTGGTGACATAGCATCACAATTTATTTCAGAATCAGGCTAGGAGACTGATGCACATTAATAGCTAGTCGGTCAGTGGGACAGTTTCTAATTTTCTACACAGTTCCCACGAATGAGATCCCTCTCCTCAGTCCAGCTAGCTTAATTCTCCTTTGCTATCAAAACCACCACCTTCTTGCTCTGGGGGTCAGGAGAAACCAACAAGCAAGGTGCAGGAGCGAGCTGTGAGCGAGCATGCTTTATGCTGTCCCAAATGCATAAAAGATCTTTTCTCCTGGAAATAAAGACCCCAAGGCCTCCATTGCACTTTTATTTGATGTAATATTTGGGATAATTATCCAAAAGGGCCGGTAATTCCCAATTTAATGAGGTCAAAATAAAACAAGCAACAAAACAGTGTTTGGGATTTCAGTTTCTTACCCTTATCATCAACACTCACTGCCTCCCATCATCAATATTTATTGAGCATTTACAGTGTACTAGGCACAATAGAACATACAGAAAACATTGTCCCTGCTCTGGAGGAGCTTACATTCTAAAAGAAAAAAAAATACACCTCTTTTAAAATGGCATTTTTGTTTGGTGTTTTCTGCAAAGTACTGAGGAAATATTTGACAGGGTGAGCTTTGAGTATAACTCAGCCCCACGGTTATTAGAGAAGAGAGGAGAAGAGGAGAGATTTTAAAGGCAGACAATGACAGACCATTCAGGATAGGTAGAGTTACAGAGAGATAAACACAATCGCATCAACCGAGGAGAGACTGGCTGCAGTCGGAGGCTGAGGGGAGAGCGTGGGATCTGAGACAGAGTGGAGCCGGGAAGATCATGCACGGCACGTGCACGGCCACGAAGCAGGAATGGCTGGTGACGAGACAGAAGGCTTACAAAGGAAGGTGCTCTTGGGCACCTGACACACTAAAGAAGTAGAGGATCAAAATCAAAGGCAAGCTTTAAGAGTAACAAGGAATTCTTAAAAACCAAAAGTCATTTGGAAGCACAAAACTCACAGTTAATGCTACCCAATGTCATGATGTGCCAAGAGCATCGTGGCTGCCTAAGTCAGAAAATGCCACACACCAAAATCTTAATGGGACACATCGCTTTTTTCCAATTAACCTCCCCCCCTACCCCTAGGAAATTTTTTTCCTTTTCTGGGGGGGTAGGAGAGGAGAGGGGAATATTAGTTGGGAATGGTAGTCATTTTAGTTGTACTTTTGCTACTATGATAAACTCTGCATTTCAAACTTGGTAAAAGCCCATTAGCTGCCAAGAGGGAATAAGGAATAAATTTCCAAAAATGTACAATTTCTTTTAGCGAAGTTTCAGAACCAAAAGACTAATTTACATGAAAAGCTGTAGAGAAAGTAGTTGAAAAGTCCATTCATAAAACTTTTATTCCACTTACATGAACTTAATACACGTGTTCTTAACAATTATGCTTGGATTGTTCATGAAAATTTCCTAAGACATTAAACAAAGCTAGCCGTCATCTCAAGTTATTTCCCTGTTAACTATTTTTACAGCACATGCATGTTAGGCAAGTATCAAAAAAAAATCACAAAAGCAAAAAAAAAATCTAAAAAAGTTAAATACATGGGTTTTGTTTTACTGCTGTGCTTGATACACATGAAATAATGGATATCAAGCAATTCATTTTTACTGCATCTTTACTTTTACATTTGTTCTTAGGTTGCCTAAAACATTTAAATACAAATAAAATGAGTGTAGCAAAAATAATGAAAGCAAACAGCAGGTAACTTTACAAATAATGGAATGTGAACCGTTTCTGCCCTTATCCAGAGTGACTGGGGTCCCGACTTTGTCTAAAGGAACACGCCCTGCAGCTGCAGCCCAAGGTGTGCACACTGAGACAGCATCCCGCACGTCCACACGGCTCGACACGGAACAGCCTTGGGCTACCAGTTTCTCCCACAGCCGTCTAAGTGCTCCAAACCTTAAAGTACCCACAATAACTACACCTGTGACTGGAACAATTATCCCTTTTATTCCCCACCAGGACAAACCAATGTGCAGGCAGTTTTGTTTAGACACGGAAGCAGTTTTAACACTGGCCCTTGTGAAGCCACAATGTACCAAAAGTACTATGCCAAACATTTATAACTTGTATAAAAATTCCACATCCCCATATTGGCCACCTCAAGATGAAAACAGATAACTCCCTAATGTTAACTGGCTCTACTCCCCTAATATTAAACATAAAAACCACATGGGAAATATAGAAATTCAAATAGAAGTAACATAAACCTGTCATAAATCGTAAACAAAAAAACTATTTGTGGGACAGCATGGATGACAAATGGTCTACTGTGTAAATTTGAGAATGAGGCAGACAAACATCAGAAGGCCGGTTAGTTCTCCCCTCCTTCTCCTGCTTCAGCTTCATCTCCTTGGGTGTCCGATGTCCACAACTGGTAAAAAGAAGGAAAGATTTTTCAGTTTGGAATAAAAAGGGAAACAACTTTCATATATCTGCCAAGGTACCAGAATATGACCATGTGTTTTCATTGGAAGGCATTTTTTTTAAAAATTCATTTATTTATTTTGAAGGTCAAAGTTACAGAGAGAGATAGAGATTGATCTTCCAATCTGCTGGTTCATTCCCTAGATGGCTGCCAACGGCCAGGGCTCAGGTGCAGCTGGACAAGGCCAAAGCCAGGAGCTTCATCCAGCTCTCCCACATAGGCGGCAGGGGCCCAAACACTTGGGCCATCTTCCCTGGCTTTTCCCAGACCATTAGCAGGGAGCTGAATCAGAAGCGAAGTAGCCAGAACTTGAACAGGACTTGAACTTTGATGCCAGTGTCACAGGCAGCAGCTCTACCTGTTACACAACAGTGCTGGGCCCAGATGACATTCTTAAAAGATAGCTTTCTCTCTAATAAAAAGCAAACATAGCCCGTAAGATAGAAAGCTTCAACAGGCCAGCGTTATAGTGCAGTGGTAAAGGCACCGCCTGCAGTGCGGCATCCTATATGGGTGCCGGTTTGTGTCCCAGCTGCTCCACTTCCCATCTCTATGCTCTGCTATAGCCTGGGAGAGCACTGGAAGATGGCCCAAGTCCTTGGGCCCTTGCACCCACACGGAAGACCCAGAAGGAGCAACTGGCTCCTAGCTGAAGATCAGCACAACTCCAGCCATTGCAGCCATCTGGGGAGTGAACTAGTGGACAGGAGACCTCTCTCTCTGCCTCTCCTTCTCTCTCCGTGTAACTCTGAGTAACTCTGACTTTCAAATAAATCAATCAATCTTTAAAAAAAAAAAAAAAAAAAAAAGAAAGCTTCAAGATTCAAAACACTTCAATAAAATACTGTACATAAACAGCAAAGCTACCTTTACATACAAAGATACAAGGAAACTGGTTAACTACAGAAGAGAAAGTACAAGAAATCACAAGCCAGTAAAAAATCATTGACTGTTAATAGCTACCAGAATATCGCAGTGAGACAACTAAACCATAATCATCTAATTTGACCCCTGCTCAAGGAACTGAAAGATGACTACTCTCCCCTGATAGGGCTCAGACGGACTCTCACTCCAGAGAAAATCCTACATATGTGAAATTCAAGTCATCATCAACCACTGAGCGCAACTACAAATTCAGCTTTTCTTATAATTTTAGCTTAGGAAAACATATCTTTATCTATCTGATTCAAAGTAAATGCACAAAAGAAAAATAGTATAATTAAAACCAAACTTTCTTATAGGTAAAACCAAAAGTTGTCCCATAGTGGTAGGATTGTAGATTCTATCCATTTTTTTTTTAATTAACCTACCAGTTTAGCAATAGGCTAAAACACAGTTTTAAATTACTTGGCACCTGCCGAATGTGTAGGACAAGGATGGAGTTCTTGGTTCCTGGCTTTAGCCTGGTCCAAACCTGGCTACTGTAGGCTTTTTGGGAATGAACCAGTGGATAGAAAACTGATCAATCTCTCCCTCTATCACTCTGCTTTTCAAATAAGTAAATAAATATACAAATAGTTTTTTAAAAAAGTACTTTACAGTGGTTATCAGAGATAATTTAAATGTTAACTCAAGGTAATCTTAAATTTCATTTGACTTACACACTGAAAAGGGTGGGGAGAAAACCCTGCAAAGTACTTTCTTTTCCCAAATCATCTGTAACTTCATTTGTTTACTAATTAAATATATGTATAGCCTGGAAAGAAGACTAATGTTCAAATTCACAAAACTAATGGCCAGTTGGAGACTGCAAGTCCTATTAAACAAGGGGTTTTGTGAGTCAACAGGAAATTGTCTCTAATGTGTCTTTCTAGTTCTACTCTTAAAGGACGCTAGAAATTCTCCATATAAACATGTAAGGATTTGATACAGGGCATTTCTCTTTCCAGGGTGACGTGATGATGATCAACCAGATTCAGATTCAAGTACAAATTAGGCTTTGGCGAAATTCTTTACTTAACAGATAATCAACCTGTAATGATTAGTGATGAGAATACAACAATTAAGTCTTAGGCTCCACCTTTTCAATGTCATCTCAAGGGGCTGGCATCCAACACTGGCGCGCAGACTGGAACCCTGACTCTTGGGTTCGGCCCAGATCAGCCCTGGCTGTTGTGGCCGTTTTGAGTGAACTAGTGCATGGAAGGTCTTTTTCTTTCTTTCTTTTTTTTATTTTAATTAACTTTTATTTCTACCCCTGCAAAGAAACTTTTTACAAACTTCATGTATTCCATAAGCACAATTTTAGGAATATAGTGATGATCTTTCTCTTTCCCTCTGTCATTCTACCTTTTAAATAAAAAAAAAGTTTTTAAAAATGAGCAAGATTACTAGCTTAAAAAATAAAATTCTTAATAATTCTTCTCCAGACAAGTTTTACTCTAGAATATAGAACTGTTCTTCTACAGAATATTGGCAGTGGACTAGCATGAAGTTGGAAAACTTTAAAGGTATAATAGCCCCCAAGACAAATGGCCCTAAAGCTAACAAACCCGTATCAACAATAATAACAATTGTCGCTCCCCCTCTTCGTGGAGGAACGACACAGGACCCTGCGCTGTTCTTTTGTCTGCTCGGCCCTCCCCAGGTTTGCTGCTGGTTCTTCCCGGGTTGGCTACCATCGCTTCCACCTCCGTGGAAGGGCGGTTCCCCCTAGCCACTTTCCCCACTTCCGTGGGGGAGCGGCACACCGCCGGCCGGCTCTCTCGGGGGCTGCACAGGTGTTCCTTCAGATAGATGTTCCCGGTGCATGTTGTCTCTCTCCTCCTTTATAGTCCTCTTCCACCAATCCCAACTCTGCTACCCACACGCCGAGTACGCTGCTCTCCTCCAATCAGGAGCAGGTCCTGCTGTTTATTGGTTGAACTGGAGGCAGCTGTGTAGAAGCTGTCTCCTCCTCTCCCAGCGCCATATTGTGGGAGAGCAGATGCATAGAATAAGTCTTAATTCCAGTAACTTAGTCTAGTCCGAGTTGCTCCCCACAACAATCACCAATCCCTACCTCTTTACCTGACACATAGCAGATGCCTGGCCATTTTTTCACTTAAGCCTCAAAACTTTAAATTTAGTATTTATCTGAAGGAGAAGAATGGGAAAACCTTAGCAGCCAAGGACACATGTAAACCAACTGTCACATTGGGCTTCATTTATCAAACTACTTTTAGAAAATTGGAATTTAGGGGCTGGCACTGTGGCAGAGGGGCTTAAGCCACTGTCTTCGATGCTGGCATTCTATAAGTGGTGGTTCAAGTCCTGTCTGCTCCACTTTCAAATCGAGCTCACCGCAAATGTGCCTGGGAAAGCAGCAGAAGATGGCCCAAGTCCTTGGGCGCCTGACACCATGTGAGACACAGATGAAGCTCCTGGCCCCTGGCTTCAGCCTGGCCCAGCCCTAACCATTGCAGTCATTTGGGGAGCAAACCAATAGACAGAAGATCATTCAATTGCTCTCCGAATTTCAACGTGATTTAACATTATTAAAGAATTACTATTTTTTTTTGGAGTGATAACATCATTAATATCTTTTTAAAATCTGGATTATAACAAAAAGATCATGATCTCCCATAAATTAGCCATTTTAAAATCAGAAACCAGGCAAAACAATTTCCACTCACATTTTGTAGAGCATTTTGTGTCTAAAATTGAAAGAATGAGGGACTTAAAATGAAAAATAAACAGCCTATGTGAATTAAGTCCAAAACCATGAATCACAAAATTATTTTGAGAATTAAAATTTTCACAACAGACTTGCAACTAATCAAAGGAATGCAGTACATTTTTATCTCTTCATGTAATATTTCAGTTTATAGAAGGGAGTTTTCTTCTTCATATGGTTTTAATAGTAGATAGGATAATCTACCTAGTAAAAAAAAGGTCAGAAATATTCCTTGTAGTAAAATAACAATCTTTTCAGCATGAGTCATCAATGATATGCCATGTACTTACTGTCAAGTTGTCTCTCAGTAACTGCATTATTAGCGTGCTGTCTTTGTATGATTCTTCACTTAACGTATCAAGTTCAGCAATGGCTTCATCAAAAGCCTATGTTAAAAAAAGAAGTGTTTCAGTGCTCAAATAATAAAATGTAATAATAAAGCTTGCTAACTGTCCACATAATAGGTAAAATACATACTGTCTTTGCAAGAGAGCAGGCTTTCTCTGGGGAATTCAGAATCTCGTAATAGAACACAGAGAAGTTAAGGGCCAGACCCAATCTGATAGGATGCGTTGGTTGCATTTCCTTTTTGCTGATTTCAAAAGCTTCTTGGTATGCTTGTTGTGACTGATCCACAATCCCTGAGTAATAAAACACACTGAAATGTACTTAAAAAGTCTGTACTTCATTCTCACCCCTCAAATCAAATCTTTCATTGAATATTCCTGAGATACCACACTGGCCACTGGTTAATTTCAAGATCAAATCAGTGTAATCTCATTATTGCTACATTGTTTTAAACCAGTTTTGCTATGGCCACTATTTCTTAAACTGAAGAAACATCCTGTATGCAAAGCTGGCTTCCCAGAAAGTATACATTTCAGAACACTAGTAACAGGCTGTAAATACATATCCTCAGGACTCCAGAAAGCCCAACAGCATTATGGCTCCTTACTAGTACCTCTAACCAATTAACAACATCAACAAAAATTTGCACTTCAAAGAGACAGCTTCCACACTAGGTTATTTTACAGAAATCCAAACAACAGGTTTGAGAACACCATACCCTTCTTGTCATCACCAGCAGCAACCTCAGCCAGGTAACGGTAGTAGTCTCCTTTCATTTTCAAATAGAAGACTTTGCTCTCTGCTTGTGAAGCATTAGGGATCAAGAACTTTTCCAAAAGAGACTAAAGAAGAAAAGAAACAGATGTTATCTATTCACATTCTGATTTCAATGAACAGGAATAGCATGATAGTCCCTATTCAAAGTTCGATTTTTCCTTACCAAATTAAGCCTGGTAGGATTGTGAGATTTGTAGATCTACTGAGTAGACCTTCAGCCTCACAAAAGTGATTTTTAGCTGGTAAGCCATGTTTAGAGATTATAAACAGGTAAAACTGAACCATCCTGTAACTGTCAAAAATTATAAACTAATATTGCAAACATTCCCACTTCCTCCTGCTAACACAAGTATATTCAATTTTCAAGTAACCTCAGACCCAGATAAATCAATTCTTACAAGGAAAAAAGTTATGATTTTTGGTTTCTGAAATTCTAGAAGGTGGTAACCAAGCAGTTTAATACATAGAGCACCTACTTAACATGCAAAATAGTGTGTGACAATGCTTTCCAATATTAACTTCGTCCCAGTGGTGGGTGCGTAGATAGTGAACAAGCTTTAACCCAGTCTCTCCACTTCCACAATTCAAGCTGGACATCCAGATGAAGTGGCAGTTGGGCCAAGTCACACAGTTTTGGAAGGAGCTGGAAGTGTGGTAAACCTGAAAAGGTGCTTTCTCTCTATCAGAAACTATTACACCACACTCATCCCTTCACATTCAAAGTTCTCTTAGCTGTGGAAGTGTTCTGCCCGTCCAACACCATGTGCTTCACCATCTATGGTCACTCTTTGAACAAATGCCTCCAACAGCAGGAGAGAGCTGCATTTCCAACAGTATGCAGGCCTTCTTAGGAGCAAGGTACAGACAGGCACTGGCAAATCAGACACTACCCAGAATAGGCGAGAACGGTGAGAACGAGAGAAACTTTCATAGCAACGAAGACAGAACATGAATGGCTCCAAAAGACACCAGCTAAATTAGCTAGAGAAAAATTTCTGTTCAACATGGAAATCAACTACAAGTGGCCCACAATTGGTATTGGATGACCAACTATTCAGACTAAAGTGTCAAGTTTCCTCTTCTCAAAAGCTTATAAGGAGAAACAAGGATCATTTGGGTATTTTGTAGAGGAAGTTCATAAATTGTGTGGTCTTTTCCAACTCTGAGGGAAAATACAGAGTTTACTGGATTAAGTTAATTAATATATGAAAGAGGTGATCAAATAAGTTGATTTGTCAAACTGGCCAAAGAGTAATAAAGACCAATTGTCTAGATTTGGAAAGAGGCAAATGTAGGAAAGATGGAAATAAGTACCAACATCAGAAAACTGCAGGCATACAGAAAATCAGGGGGAAGAGTAGAAAACAGAACTTGTGCCAGTGTGAGTCCCGACTGCTCCATTTCTGATCCAACTCCCTGCTGATGGCCTGCAAAAGCAGAAGATGGCCCAAGTGCTAGGGCCCCTGCATCTGCATGGGAGACTAAGAAGCTCCTGACTCCTGGCTTGGATCAGTACAGCTCTGGCCATTGTGGCCTTTTGGGGAGTGAACCAGCAGATGAAAGACCTCTTTCTGTCTCTCCCTCTCTGTACGTCTGCCTCAAGTAAAATAATCAATCTTTAAGGAAAAAAAAAAAAAAAAGAATCTGAATTAAAAAGACAGGGTGGTAGTAAGCACAGCATTACATAAAGTATGAGTACTAGTCAAAGGTATTCAAGTTGTAAAATTTTTCATGTAACACAGTACATTAACTTTTTTTTTTAAAGGAAAGAGAGAAGGTAGTCATTTTTTAAAAATTTATTTATTTGAGAGGTAGAGTTACAGACAGTGAGAGGGAGAGACAGAGAGAAAGGTCTTCCTTCCCTTGGTTTACTCCCCAAATGGCTGCTACAGCCAAAGCTACGCCAAATGGCCATGCGGGTGCAGGGTCCCAAGCACTTGGCCATCCTCCACTGCCCTCTCGGGCCACAGCAGAGAGCTGGACTGGAAGAGGAGCAACCGGGACTAGAACCCAGTGCCCATATGGGATGCCAGCGCCGCAGGCATCCTGATTAACCTGATGCGCCACCATGCCGGCCCCAATAAATCCTTTTTAAAAAAATTTTGGAAAAATGGAATTCAAAAGTTTATTTTGTTGCAAAACGACTTTGAAATTCATGCAGTTTTTTATTATGTACATTTTCCATGAGCTTACTACTTTTTTTTTTTCATTTATCTACTTCTATTTAAAAAAAATTTTTTTTTGATTCATTGAAAGGCAGAGTTAGAGAGATAGGAGGGGAGAGAGAGAATGAAAGCGCTTCCGTCTGCTGATGGGCCAGGCCAAAGCTGGGAGAGCCCGGAGCTTATTAGAGGTCTCCCACATTGGTGCTGGGGTCCAAGCACTTGAGCCATCTTTTCCCAGGCCATTAGCAGGGAGCTGGGTCAGAAATAGAGCAGCCAGGACTTGAACCGGTGCCCATATGGGATGCCAGTGTCACAGGCAGAGGTTTAACCTGCTACGCCCGCCACAATTCCAGCCCCTCCATGAAGCTTTTGAAGATACTACATAATAAGAGTGGGGGCAGGGAGGGAACATTTATTTTGAAGTAAATAGAATAATATAAAATTACTCAATGAAGTTATATTTTAGCAAAATTCATGCAGTCTAACACTGTACCTTTAGTCTAGTGCTTGCATATTAAGATATTTTTAACTTTTGTTTGATGTGAAAATCCTTTGGATTTGAATAGGACAGTTAATGGGGGCTGGCTCTACCTGTCAAATACATAAATAAAATCTTAAAAAAAAAAAAAAGCTGTTTTCTTTAAAAAAAAAAAGGGGGGGGGATTTATTTTTTACTTGAAAAAGGCAGAGTGACAATGAGAGGGCGAGCAGGAGGAACAGGGAGCAAGAGAGCCAGAGACAGATAACAGATCTTCTGGTTCACTCTCCAAATGGTTGCAACAGCCAGGGCTGAGCCAGGCTGAAGCTGAGAGCTGGGAATTTCATTTAGGTCTCCCATGTGCGGTGCAGGGACCCAAGCACATGGGCCATCTTCCATAGCTGTCCCAGGCCTTTAGCAGAGAGCTGGATCAGAGGTGGAGCAGCCAGGACTTGAACTGATGCCTACGTGGGATGCCAGCATAGCAGGAAGCAGCTTAATCCACAGCACTGCCAACACTGACCCCAACCGAACCTCCTGAAGTATCCTCATAACTTACGATTTTTTTTTTTTTTTTGACAGGCAGAGTGGACAGTGAGAAAGAGAGACAGAGATAAAGGTCTTCCTTTGCCGTTGGTTCACCCTCCAATGGCCGCCGCGGCCGGCGCACCGCGCTGATCCGATGGCAGGAGCCAGGTACTTCTGGTCTCCCATGGGGTGCAGGGCCCAAGTACTCGGGTCATCCTCCACTGCACTCCCTGGCCACAGCAGAGAGCTGGCCTGGAAGAGGGGCAACCGGGACAGAATCCGGCGCCCCGACCGGGACTAGAACCCGGTGTGCCGGCGCCGCAAGGTGGAGGATTAGCCTAGTGAGCCGCGGCGCCAGCCATAACTTACGATTTTTAATAATTCCACTCAAAGATATTACAGTTAAAAATATCAAAGATTACTTTGTTCAATTAGAGTTCATGCTTATTGACACAGCTCTTGACAGAATAGGAATTACTCACTGGATGCTTGGGTATATGCAAATATAACTTGACATTCAAAAATCTGCTTTAGTGCTCCTGTATGCTCACAATTCTACTACCTCATTCTGGGCTCCTTAATCTACAATTTATGTAACTTGGAAAAGTGGCTGAATAATGCAAAAAAGGCTATGAAAGCCTCGTTTTTCTGTCCATAAAACTAGAGCAGGTGCACGGTGCAGTGGCTGAGACACTACCTGGGACTACCTGACACTACCCCCGACTCCTTTCAGAGTGCCTGGTAACGGAAACCTGGCGAGCGAGCAGAGCTCAGGGACTTCCGTCCCTGTTACCTACAAAGGAGACAACTTGCACTGCGTTCCAGCTTCCTGGCTTCAGCCTGGCTTTGTCCTAGCTGTTGTAGGCATTTGGGGAATTAACAGTAGAGGAGGAAGACCTCTCTCTGCCTTTCAAGTAAAATAAATAAAAGACAAAAAAAAAAAAAAAAAAAAAAAAAAAAGTAACGTAAGATTAAGTCATGTAAAATGATAAAAAAGATACCCTGTGTTCCACTTCTGATCCAGCTGTTTGCTATTGTGTCTGGAAAAGCAGCACAAGATGGCCCAAGTGCTTGGGCCCTTGCACCCACATGGGAGACCTCAAAGAAGTTCCTGGCTCCGGACTCCAGTCTGGCCCAGCTCCAGCCATTGCAGCCATTTGGGGAGTTAACCAGCAAAGAGAAAATCTCTCTCACCCTCCTGGATTCTCTCTGTAACTCTGCCTTTCAAATAACAAATACATCTTAAAGAAAGAAAAAAAGGAACAGTCTGGTACATGCAGCATGTAAACTTATGAAACTGTCACTACGTTACAGTGACAGTTTGAGCCCCAACTGCTTGGGTTCCAATCCAATCTAGCTTCCTGCTAATGCGCCTGGGAAAGCAGCAGATGGCAAGTATTTGGGCCCTTGCCACCCACATTGGAGACCCAGAGTTCCTGGCTTCTGGCTTTGGCTTGTCCCAGCCTTGGTTATTGCAGGTATTCTGGGATTGAACCAGTGGATAGATCTTTCTTCTCTGACTCTCCTCTCTTTTACTTTATGTTTCAAATACATTAATCCTTTTAAAAAATAAAGCAACCCCTGCACTGCACTGTATACCTTAAATATATGTATTTGTCAATCATACCTCAATAAAGAAAAAAAAACTCTCCTAAATCTTATTCAATACCTAGTTGAATGCAATGTCTCCCTCTGTGAATATTAACTCTCTCAAACTATTCAGTTTCATTTACATACAGAACTTGTGACTAAAAAAGAGGGGAAAAAGGGATATATATATATATCCATTTCTGTTACACATAAAAGAACACTTATGAAGATTAAAAATATAGCAGTACCTGCTAATACAAGGACACTTCAAAAAATCTGTGACAGGTATAATTAAAGGATGAGTTTATTTTGGTGAAAAACTGAGACCCATGCACTCAGGGTTTCTGCTTCAAAAAGTTCAAGGAGGGGCAGAGTTTGGCACAGCAGTGGAGGTGCCACTTAGGAGGCCTGCGTTCCACACTGGAGCGCCTACTGGGCGTCCCAGCCCTTCTGCTCCCCGCTAACGAGCACCCTAAGAAACAGCCGATGATGCTTCAAATACCTGAGCCACTACCACAACTGTGGGAGACCCAGACTGGGCTCAGGCTCCCGGCTTTAGTCTGGCCCAGCTCTGGCTGTGTCAGGCATTCAGGCAGTGAACCAGAAGATGGAAAAATCTATTTCTCTCTCTCTGCCTTGCAAAAAAAAAAATGAAGAATAATTTTTAAAAAACTTTTTAAAGTTCATGGAAAATGTTATGAAAAACTATAGATAAGATTTCATGATGCTTTGCACTAAAATAAACTTATCTTTAGTTCTATTTTTAAAAAAAACTTTCTGATGTCTTGTCAGGGAATAAGAAGATATTTATTAAAGAATGCGTGTGGGTACCAACTTTCAGAATCTAATCTTCAAGCATAGAATTGTTCTCAGCAAAATAAATTCCCATAAGTACAAACAAAGGACTAACAAGAGATTATCTCTGAGGAGGCAAAATGAGGTCATGATAGGTTTATTTTTTCATTCTGTATCCTATGTTCTATCACATCTAATTATCCAGAGCAAATATTCAAAATACACTTTTTAGTGTTGTATCTTTCATTTTACAAAACACATGCATTCTTAACCTACATCTAAAAAGACATGTTTTGTTCATCTTAGCACTCAAATATTAAGTCAACTGTATTTGTTCACAATTCAAATAGCTTCATTTTAAATAAAAAAGAAATAAGAACAATCTTTGGCAAGTTAATGAGACAGTTTTATTAGCTTGCCATCCTAAAGACTTTGTCAAATAGTCTTCATAATCAAGAGTTCATCACTTTACCAAATTAAAATAATGGGGTAGGCACAGTAGGTTAACCAGGTTTGAGTTCCTGACTCTTGGCTTCAGCTTGGTCCAGCCCTAGCTATTGAGGCTAGGAGTACGGAGTGAATCAGTGGATGGAAGATCTTGTTCTGTCACTCTGCCTTTCAAATAAATAAATCTAAAAACAGGCAAAATGTTTGCTGATATAGACTATTATACTGTGACTATGTTACATTTGGAGAACCAGGTGAAGGATATATGAAGGTACTTCAAAAAATTAATGGAAAATTGAATGTTTATTTTGGTGGGAAAAAATTGGAAACCATGCACATTTTTCTAGTAATGAAATTTCCAAGAACTTTCTGAATGTCTTTTGTATAGGATTACCGGTGAAGTTTGCTGTTTATCCTCACATCCTTTTGTGTTCAGGTGTCTTTCAAATGACCTTACTGGGCTGGTATTACTTTCGTATTTAGGAGAGAAATGGGATAAAAACAGTGATGCACCCGCAAACAGGAAGGGTGGAAAAAAGTTCTCACTCCTCATCTTAAGTATTTCACCAACTGGTCATAACAGTAAGTCTAATTTCTGTGGCCAGCACTGTGGCTTAGCAGGTAATGCTGCTGCCTGAAGTGCTGGCATCCCACATGGGCACCGGTTTGAGTCCCGGCTGCTCCACTTCGGATCCAGCTCTCTAAGAGGGAGCAGCTGATGGCTCAAGTGCTTGTGGTCCCTGCCACCCACTTGGCAGACCAAGATGAACTACCACAGGTATTTGGGGGGCAAACCAGTGAAAGTTATGTCTGTCTCTGCCTTTCAAAGAAATAAAATAACATTTTAAACATGAAAAGGCTAGGGAGTCAGTGCTGTGGTGCAGTAAAGCCCTGGCTTGAAGCACCGGCATCCCATATGGGTGCTGGTTCGAGTCTCAGCTGCTCCACTTCCCATCCAGCTCTCTGCTACAGCCTGGGAAAGCAGCAGAAGATGGCTCAAGTCCTTGGGCCCCTGCACCTACATGGGAGACCTGGAAGAAGCTCTTGGCTCCTGGCTTCAGATCAGTGCAGCTCCAGCCGTTGCGGCCATCTGGGGAGTGAACCAGTGGATGGAAGACCTCTCTCTCTGTCTCTACCTCTCTGTTACTCTTTCAAATAAATAAAATCTTAAAAAAAAAAAAAAAAAAAAAGGCTAGGCTCAATGTTCCTCAACCCTGAAAATTCAATGATTCTATAAAAAAAACTTATTCCAATATTTAGTTTTAAAACACACAAAATACTCTACTTCATTCTATAGACACACTGAGCCTTTTATCATTCCTACTTCTCCTGAAAAAGTCTAAAAAAGAAAGCAGGCACAGAATCCATTTATTTGCTGCAATAAGGGTGCACCAAATGGAGGTCAGCCTCTTACTCCCCCTTGTGGTTAGAGTGCCTTCCATTCTTCTGGAATCACAACTTCTTGAGTTGCTTCCATCCAACAGACTAGAAAAGTGCTCCACCAAAAATGTTAACAGCATCAGCTGGTGAAAAAACTAATTTAGTAGGTACTTACAGACTTGTACTTTAGACTCCTTACCTTTCTATGCAGTTTTTGGACCACCAGAGTAAATTAAATTGTAAACTATGTTTTAGAAAAAGGTGACACACAGGAAGGGACATAGAGTTTAATTTCTGGGGCCAGCGCTACGGTGCAGAGGGATAAGGTGCTATCAACGATGCCAGCAGCCCATATTGCAGCACTGGAACAAGTCCCAGCTGCTCTGCTTCCCATGCAGCAACTTGCTCAAGTACTGGTTGTTCCATATCCGATCCAGCTCTCTGCTAATGCACCTGGGAAAGCAATGGAAAATGGCCCAAATGCTTAGGCCCCTGCATCCATGTGGGAGACCCAGATGATTGGCTCCCTGGCTTTGGATCAGGTCAGCTCTGGCCACTGTGACTATTTGGGGAGTGAACCAGCAGATGAAAGATCTCTCTTAGTTTCTAACAAATCTTAAAAAAAAAATTAACAAAGGATAGAGGGTGAATGAGGATTCTAACCCATCAGTTAACTGAATACATTTTTCAACAAAATATGACTAGTCTTCTCCATTCCACTTCTTGTTACCAACAAATACAATAAGCAAAATTTTAAAAACTTTTTGCAGGGCTGGCGCTGTAGCACAGTGGGTTAACGCCCTGGCCTGAAGCGCCTGCATCCCATATGGACACTAGTTCGAGGCCGGGCTGCTCTACTTCCCAACCAGTTCTCTGCTGTGGCCTGGGAAGGCAGTCGAAGATGGCCCAAGTGCTTGGGGCCCTGCACCCGCGTGGGAGACCCAGAAGAAGCTCCTGGTTCCTAGCTTCGGATGGGCGCAGCTCCAGCTGTTGTGGCCAATTGGGGAGTGAACCATAGGATGGAAAACCTCTCTCTCCCTCTCTCTGCCTTTCCTCTCTCTGTGTGACTCTTTCAAATAAATAAATAAATAAATAAATCTCCTTTTGCCATCTTTCTGTGCCACCACAATGGTGACCATGAACATCCTGGCTGATCCTCATCAACAAAGCCAGAAAGCAAGCAAATTCCAGGCTCTTATGAAGCCATGCTCCAAAGTCGTCAGGTTTGTAACTGTATGATGAAGTGTGGTTACACTGGTACATCCGGAATCACTGATGATCACAGAGCTAGGAAAACTGTGAACCTCACAGGCTACACAAGAGTGGAGCACTCAGCCTGAGCTGGCATGGAACTGATCGAGAAAAATGGCAGAATACTCTGCTCCAATTCCTCTAGTCTGGTGCCATTGTACTGACTACCTCAGCTGGTGTCATGGCCCAAGAAGCAAGGCAAAAACCACACAAGAGGGAAAACCCTGGGGTTCTTTTTCTACAGATATAATACATGCGTACAAATCACAGCCTCCACGGACTGGGCTGCTTCAAAAAACAAATATATCAAAAGTCAGCCTCAAATCCCAGGAGTAATTTCTGTTAAATGTAGTTGTTCCCTAGTTGTTGCCCAGAATGAAACAAAATCCAAACACAACTAGAAAGCCTGGGATGTCCTCAGATATGCTTTTGAAAAATAAAGTGGGTTAAAAAGAACAAAAAGAGAATTACATGCCTTTGGCGCATTATGACAGCAAAATAATCCTAGGAGAGAATCAATGTTTTAAAACATTTAAAAACAAATCTGGGGCAGGCATTTAGCCTAGCAGATAAACCACTGGCTAGGTCACCTGTGTCCCATAGAGTAGTATTTGGGTTCAACTCCTGGTCCTGATTCCAACTAACTTTACTTTTTTAGAAAAGATTTATCTATATAAGAGGCAGAGTTACAGAAAGAGGGAGAGACATCAAGAAAGAGATCTTCTGATGTACTTTGCTTTGAAGAGTGGAGAGAACTTCCACTTTGCGTATGGCCCTGTCTAAACACTGACAGAGTTTGTGGACTCAAAAGGCTTCCATAGGCTTGGCAGCTCATGTCAAGAGCCTCGGGTGATCACTGACGTCATAAGTAAGAGTGTCAATTGTTAAATCAACAACAGGAGTCATGTGCACTTACTCCTCATGTTGGATCTCCATCCTTAATGAGTTGTACTATGAGAATTAACGGTAAAACTGGTTCCCAAACAGTACTTTATACTTTGTGTTTGTGTGGGTGCAAATTGTGGAAATCTTTACTTAGTACAGAGTTGGTCTTCTGTATATAAAGTTAATAAAACCACTATATTCCTAAAGTTGAACCTATGAAATTTGTATTCATTAAATAAAAGCAAGAAAGCAAGAGACCTTCCATTTGCTAATTCACTACTCACATACACTCAAAATGACCAGGGCTGAGTCAGGCTGAAGCCAGGAGCCTGGAACTCCATATCCAGGTTTCCCATGTGGGTAGAAGCCCAAGTACTTGGGCCATCTCCCACAGCTTTCCCGTGAACATTAGCAGGGAGCTGGATTGGATATGGAACAGCCAAGATAATCGGTGCCTATACAGGATGCTGGCATTGCAGGCAGTGGCTTACCCCACTTCGCTACAGCACTAGGTTCTTCCAGCATTCTTTAAATGTGGACACTGAGACAGCAGTGATGCCTCAAGTAGCTGGGTTTCTGTTACCCATGTGGGAGCCATGGATTCAGTTTCCAGCTCCTGGAGTCCCACTCTGCAAGCACAGCCATTGTAGCCAACTGGGGAGTCAATCAGCAGATGGGAGCTCTATCTCTCAAGTAAATTAAAAACAGAAAGAAACCCAAAACATAACCCCTAAGAATAAGTATTCTGACCCACATGAGGGTTTCCTGCTTCCTCTCTCTTAGAGTCCATTTTTATAGTTGGCACCAACCTTGGCCCAGGTTGAAGTTTTTAATCAAACTTTTGTTTGGTTAAAATAGCTCACTTTGTGGAGTATTTTCAAACTTGTACATGGGTCCTTGTGTATGTGAACTCCCTAGTAGGATTCTATTTCATCATACCCTTCTTAAAAAGGGTTGAACACAGCTCTCCCATGTCCATCCAATTTGCAGGACTTCTCCCCCTCTCAGATATTCTGTTTTATTATTTGTGTCTGCTTTCCTTACTAGGTTGTCAAGATTGAAAAGCAGGGCCTTTTAATACTGTAGCAGAGGGCTTATAACACTGCAGGTGAGTCCATAAACACACAAATACAAAGACTTTTGCAGTTTGTTATAATTCTCCTAAATGTAATTTCAAAAGCTTATGAATCACTCCACAGTGAAGTGATGATGTCACGGAGTTCCTAAGCAGGTAAACAATAACACTTGCTATTTTATACACTGTGGAGATGTGTTAACTGAACAAATTTTCAAAACATGCTACATGCAGATACTATTAATCCCATTTTGAAGACATGGAAACCAGTCACAGAGATGTTAATACAACTTTCCCAAAGCCAGTGCATCTGAAATCCAACCAAGAATTCTATATAACGTTATTATCCACCTCAACTAAGGTGGTACACACTTTAGTTTCCCTTACTTTTAGAAACAGAATGCAGGAATATTCTTCAAATTTTATCCTTGTGACCCAATTAAACAGTCTGATAAGTCTCTTCTATCAGATGGAACAACCAATAGGAAAGATGGAAGAGAAAGTCATTACTCTCAGCATGATCACTTCGGGATGTCATTTCCAAACATCTTCTGGACACAGTACTAGATTACTCATCAAAATGTTAAACTGGGAACCTGCTTCTTCTGGGTGCCCTACAGCCTGCCTATGAGATACTGTCATCAAGTGTAAATGCCACAGGCAAGATCACATTTTAAGTAGTATTTAGGGGTGGGAATTTCACCAACTGTCTCTGGTTGAGTGTGAGTGTGCTCCATGTATGTCATTCTAAACTCTGGGCAACATTGTTTTAAGCAGCAAAAAAAAATTATGAGATAATAATTCATGGGTTTTCAGTTACCAAGCACATATTTCTTAGTAAAGCATTTGTAATTAATAAGAAACACTCAACTCATGGGTTGGTTGGTAGCACAACTAATTTTAAAACTTTTAGATCCCCAAACCAGTTTACAAGTTTGGAATGATCTTCACTAAACTCTTCCTGTCCCCCAACCTATCTTTTTGGGGTGGAGGATATGGGTAGGCCTTTTAATTAGCATAAAGATTTACGGAACGCTTCTCCAGTGTCATTGCCCTCTGAGAGACCTCTGCCCACTTAGTTGTCAACAAATGTGTGAGTATTGTACCCCAAAAAGGTTACCTGCTTTAATAACTCAAATAAATGAAAGTCCATTATAACAAATAGTGGACACTCCCTATAATTAAGTACAATAGGATATAGGGAATTACTGACTAGAAACTATAGTGCATAGAAAATACACCCAGTAAAATGGTAACTAAATTACTGTGGCCAAGCAGGCTGTTCCTCTCATGTCAAATTCAAACTGATGCCACCTAAAAATACTAAGTATATCAAATTCCTTCAGGACACTTTACAGTTAAATACCACAAACACCAATCGTCCCACTTGCAAGGAGAACAAAGGAATGCAGTTATTTGTCTAATGTGGAAAATGACTTAGAATTCAGTATTAAATAAATAAATTCCAAATGATAATAATGAAACAGAAACCCCCAGGGGCCCGGCTCTGTGGCACAGTGGGTAAAGCCGCTGCCTGCAGTGCAGGCATCCCATATGGGTGCTGGTTCAAGTTCCAGTTGCTCCACTTCTGATCCAGCTCTCTGCTATGGCATGGGAAAAACAGTAGAAGATGGCCTAATTTCTTGGGCCCTTGCATCCATGTGGGAGACCCAGAAGAAGCTCCTGGCTTCAGATCGGCTCAGCTCTGGTCATTGTGGCCAACTGAGGAGTGAACTAGCAGATGGAAGACCTTTCTCTCTCCCTCTCCTTCTCTGTGTAACACTGACTTCCAAAAAAAAAAAAAAATATATATATATATATATATATATATATATATATAAATCTTTAAAGAAAAAAGAAACCCCAGGCCAAAAAGCTGGGAAGATGTAATGGTACACATCAGGGACAGGTTTCATGTAGAAGATTTGGGCAAGGATCTAGCAAATGGACAGGATAAAAGCAATGGTTTTACTCCACTTCCAATGCAGCTCCTTGTTAATGCACCTGGGAAAGCAACGGAGGATGGCCCAGGTCCTTGGGCTCCTAAACCCACGGGGGAGACCTGGAAGAAGCTCCTGGCTCCTGGCTTTGCATCAGTTCAGCCGAGGCCACTATGGCCATTTGAGGATTGAATCAGTGGACGGAAGACCTTTGTCTCTCCCTCAAATAAACCAGCACCTTCATTTCTGTGCCACCAATCTCAACGGTAACCTTCAAAAGTTGCTCCTAATGCTTAATATGAAATCAAGGCCTTTAACTTTGCTTACAAAATGTGATATATATATAAAAAGAACTGGTGATTTAAGGCTAAGATGTTAAAATGATGCCAAGCTAAGATTCTTGTTATAACCTTTTCCATCTTCTCATTAAAATTTCATGCGTTTTGGGGCCGGCACCGTGGCACCGGCATCCCATATGGGTGCCAGTTTGAAACCCAGCTGATTCACTTCTGATCCGGCTCCCTACTAAGGTGCCTGGGAAAGCAGCAGAGGATGACCCAAGTCCTTGGGCGCCTACACACATTGGAGACCTGAAAGAAGCTACTGGCTTCTGGCTTCAAATCGGTGCAGCTCTGGCCACTGCAGCCATTTGGGGAGTGAACCAGTGGATGGAAGACCTCTCTCTCTCTCTCTCTCCCTGTCGTTCTTCAACTACCTTAAAAAAAAAAAAAATTAAACAAGGGGAAAGAATAGAAGTAGCAAGGGCAAATGAAAGACTACCATCAGCAGTAAAAGGATGTAAGATTTTGTCCACTGAGGCCGGTGCTGTGGTGTAGCAGGTAAAGACACCACCTGCAGTGCTGGCATCCCATATGGGCGCGGGTTTGAATCCCAGCAGCTCCACTTCCAATCCAGCTCTCTGCTATGGCCTGGGAAAACAGTAGAAGATGGCCCAAGTCCTTGGGCCCCTGCACCAGCATGGGAGACCCAGAAGAAGCTCCAGGCTCCTGATCAGCACAGCTTCGGCCACTGCGGCCATCTAGGGAGTGAACCAACAGATGGAAGACCTCTCTCTCTCTGCCTCTCCTTCTCTCTCTGTGTAACTCTGACTTTCAAATAAATCTTTTTTTAAAAAAAGATTTGGTCCATTAAAATTAGATCAATTTTTACCCTTGCAACATCACTTTCTTATTTGACAAGGCACAAGCATAATTCTGAAGACAACCCATGGGGAGCATATCATAAAAGGAACATCAGCATGAATCTGTAAATGGACGATAACTATTGACCTCAGCCACACAGCAAAGTTTGCAATCGGAAAAAAAATTAAAATAGGCAATTTCAAAACAAAGATAACTCTGGCACTGAGCATACTGAAATTGATGGCAATGCTCAGTACCCTAAAAACTTAGCCACTGTCTATGCTAAACCTAGAGCTGTCATAGTAAAGTAAAGCAACATATGGGAACCAGGAAAAAAATCACAATAGGGATCCCAGGAATCTGATCTTAATAAAAAGGAGAAAAATCAATCTAAAGAACACCACCAGATTACCAGATCAAATTTTCAAAACTACCAAATCATAAAGAGCTCTTATTTTTTTAATGAAAACTATTTTTGCATGTATCTTACCAAGAGGCAAAATTTGATGTTGGTTCCATTTCTTGTTTTCTGCAATCTTTAGATGTCACCATTCTACTTAGCTGATAGCATTACAGCAGAACCTCTGCATGATCTGACTGGTACCCGTCTCTCCTAATTTTATCTCTTAGAAAAGCACTGAAAAAGGCTCTTAAATGCAGCAATGCTTCCTGCCCACTCCCATGTTCTGACAGAATGATCTGGAATGGAACAAACCTTAATTTGCTGGATCAGCCACGTTACACTTAACTAAGAGGGCACCCTGGTTCTTCATTCCTGGGAAGACACTGGTGACGCGCACAACATGGACTAAATGTGTGAGTCCAGTAGGCTTTCCAGCCACTCTCAGGAATGCCCTTCAACTTCTACCAGCAATTACATGCTTACAAGAATCTGCCATTTGTCTCCAAAACTATGCCATTATTCTGGCTGTTATTACTATTCTAGGCCATAATTGCTTGAATATTCTATCATCTAATGAATTATAATTATGATGATATGGATGAACAACTAAAACTAGGACAAGTTTATTATCTAGGATTCTAAGCTGAATGCAAGAAAATAGCCAATTATTTAAAGACCGAGGCATAAGTTAACATATTCAGACTAGAGAGGACCTAAAACCTGCCTGGTTTCCTATCTTGCTGTTGCTCAATGGCAGTTCTGTGGGCTAGAGATAAAAATCAGTGCCAGGCAGCCACACCTTTAAACTACCCTAGGCAAATAAAACTGTAGAACAGCACAATAAAACACAACTCAGTTTAACTGAATCACTATTACAGTCACTGATCACTCAAGTACTGTTGCCAACTGTTAGAAAGGCGAGATGCACATTTTTACTGCTTCCTCTCTAGGTCACCTATAGAGAGGGAGACACTCTGCCTAGTAAGAAGTGGTTGGAACATTTTTAAATGAAACCTTTAAAAAACCAAGGTCTCTACAAATACTAAAATTTTGCGAATTAAAACACAAAAAAAGCCTTGAAAAATTAGCAATGCTGCTAACCTAGGTGTATTATCCTCTTTCCCAGAAATCCTTCTGCTCATTTATTTTACAAACACTTGAGCATCTACTATGTCCTGAACTACACAAACATCGCTAAGAGAGCCCTGAGAGGACAAGGATGGAAGCAAAGCTTGTTGAGAATTCTCCAAAATCTGTATGATAAGGAAATTAGAATTTCATTTATTTAAACTGCTAAAGTAGAAATTTCAGGTAGACTGTGTGAGAAACCAGTGCTACTCCAGAGGAGGAGAGGAGCATGAGTAGTGACAGTACCCACCGCCTTACTAACTGTAACAAGTTACCTAGAGATGAGTGGGCCCTCTCCATGGCTCAATGCAATACTGGGAAGCAAAGTTAAAACTGTATAGTCTTTCCCTAGGGAAATGCCTCACGATGCAGAAAGTTTTTCTATTATTTTGTGTGTACAAAGCATGCAGATACCTACCTGGAATTTGCAAACAAGCTTGTTAGCAGAAGGTAAAGTTATCACATTCTCTTTCATTCCTAAGATTGACTTTTGTCTTAAAGAAAATTAGAATTTGAAACATTCTTTTTGAAACCAAAATAAAAATGACTGGTTTTACCAGGTTTGTAAGCGGGAGAAAAACACCAGACTGAACAAAATTCAGTGACACATGCAAGATACTAGCTACTAAGAGAAGCAGGAAGAAAAAACCCAACACATTTCTATTACAGAAACATAGCAGTTTCAAATTTCAGACATTCTTAATACCTATCTAAGCAAACTGTAAGACTTGTAAGGAGGTCATTCCTTTTTTCATATTAAAATAAATGACAGCTGTCATTGTAAAGATTTCAAATAAGCAAACCAAAAAGAATACACCCAAGACAGATGCCACATGAGATGCTGTGATTGTGAGCTCACATTAACTAGGATAAAACATATCACATTCCTTTAAAAGACAACCTGAAAAAAAAAATACCGCTTGAAAATATTCAGTTTAGGAAGTGACGCTATTCCTAGTATAGACTACTGTAAAGGAATCCTATCATCACAATTTCAACAAAAACCATAAACCTATGGCCACATCAGAAATAATCCCGCACTGCTCACTCTAGTACTTCTGTGAACAAGCTCAGAAAGTACTGTACTGGAATTTCTACGAGTCACAGATTCAGTAACCTGTCCAGAGAATGAGAGATACTGTTCCATTTTCTACATAGCCCTGCCATATTAGGGCCTGATATAAGTGTAGCCATTTACACTTTAAACTCCTAGTTCGTTAAACTCCTAGTTTCTAAAACTCCTAGTTCGTTAAAAAAGTATTCATGTGTTGGATCATCTATTCATTTATCAAACTTGTCTGGAAGACATTAAAATTAACCAAAAAGCATCGTTTAAATCTTTTAAGCTTTTAGAGAAGTACTAACACTCAAAATCAAGTCTGAGTTATCTAGAACCTTTCTTCTTGGTGTCAGTGTTCAAACTTGACTTGTAATACTTAAATATTGGGAAGAGGCAGAAGCAAACAGCTTGTGGATGGGTGACTCATCACATTAACATCATAGTGGCTAATCCAGAGTGAGTCCCCTGTCATCTCTTACATAAAACAAGATATGTAAAAATTCCTCTATCTACATATATACATAAGATAGTTCTAGAACCACAAAAATGCCAACCAGGGTGAAAAGGCAGTATTACTATCAGTCTGTGTCTTCAATCAGTACAAAATAAATTATCAAAGCTTATTAGTCTTTAGTAAAATCGATTCAAAAAGTAATCGTTATTGCATTTCTTTTTTTTTTTTTTTTAAGATTTACTTATTTACTTGAAAGTTAGAGTTACACAGAAAGATTAAGAGAGAAAAAAAGACACCTTCCATCCACTGGCTCACTCCCCAGATGGCTGCAACAGCCAGCTGGTGAGGGAGTCAGGAGCTTCTTCAAATCTCCCATGTGGGCACAGGGGCCCAAGCACTTGAGCCATCTTCCACTGCTTTCCCAGGCAAACCAGCAGGGAGCCGGATGTGAAGTGGAGCAGCCAGGTCTCCAACTGGCGCCCACAAGGGATGCCTGCGTTGCAGACAGCAGTTTGATGGCTATGCCACAACGCAGGCCCCTATTTTATCTTTTACACAAAATCATCTAGTTGTTTTCAATTTTAGTTAAAAAGAGAAGTAAAACCAAAGAAAGGTGTGAGTAACATTGATACACATTACAGTAATTCTACATTATAATAAAAAAAAGACAAAGTTTTGTCCTCACCAGTACATCATTGCAGATATCTCTTAGCTCGGTCTCAATTTTCTCTCTGTATTCTCGAGCCATCTGCTGTTTTTTCTCAGCACCTTCGGTCTTTTGCTCAATACTTGAGACGACCCTCCAAGATGACCTGCGGGCTCCTACGACATTTTTATAGGCTACCGAGAGAAGATTCCTCTCCTCGTTAGATAACTCAGCTCCTTGCTCGGTCACAGACTTCATGCAAGCTGCCATGTCATCATACCGCTCGGCCTGCTCAGCCAGTTTGGCCTTCTGCACCAGCTCATTTTTATCCATGACTGGATGTTCTGCAGGAGGAAAAAAAAAAAAAGAAAAAACAACAACAGTATTTAGACATTTTTCTCTCCCATCAAAATAAAGAGAATGAAAATTCTACCTGTGGTAAGTAAGTTATATCAACACTTCAAACCTAGTGTCTGTGAAAGACTGTTCACTGGAGGAATTCAAATGCAGCCTCACAAAAGGATGGTCACGACAGGGAAAAAAAAACTCACAACAACAATGGAGAGGGAAATTCACAGCAAGGAACACCAGTTTTGCACATTTGGTCAAAAGGCTGCCTTTTAAAATTACCCCTTATCTCACTTGACCAAAAATCTCTATCATGAGACCCAAAATTAGAACAGCTTCTCCTCCTTCATGAAAACAAGGCAAACAAAGAACAGTGCCACTACCGTCATCCCTATCTCCAGAACCACAGTCCATGTCTTTTTTCTTTCCTAATACTTACTCTGATCAGGGATGATTAAATTTAGTTGGTGTCACTCCCACCCAATATAGCAACATTTGCCAGCTGATCACAGCATGACAATTTCTGGAACACACAAATTGCTCATTCTTAAAATATTCTGAATATAAAGCCATCACCAAGGATCACTCTCTAACTGACCCTAAGGCCTCCTTTATACCTTCTTATGTGCATACATGCTTCACAAAGTGGCCCAAGGGTCCCTTTCATTTCAATTCCATCCGAGAGCAGTAAAATTCATCACATTGGAAGCATCTGCGTTTCCAATGTCCCCGTTCCAGTTTCAAAATAGAATTACTGCACCGCTTCTAGTACTCACAATTTAATGAGATGTTATCACTCAAGCTGCCCTTTCCCCTAGCTCTCCTTCCCTCATTTAAGGTTCCCCGTACTTTTCAGGTTACCTCCACTGCATTTATCTTATAAGATAGCCTTTCAGACGGTGCTCAACAGCAGAGAAAGGTACTACACCGTACTGTGATACCACAGAACAAAGGATTTAAAAGCACACACAGAGCCTGAAATGAAATGTACTATTAGATTAAAACGGGGGACGGAAGGGCCACTGTCATCTCCCAGGGGAACTGACTTCCCAATATCTCATTCTTTATCTTCCCAGGGAAACCCCACCATACTGCTTAAAAACTCAAAAGGAAACTGGCCAGAGCGTATGCGAGGAGGGCCATCTCAATGTGCAAAATAGTTAACATTTATCATCGAACATTTCTTCTCGGTTCTTCAAAAATAACCCTTCCCATAAAATCGCCAAACATTTTCTGCTTAATATTGCTTCTAAAGAAAAATGGCTTAAAACCAATACAAAGGTTTTCCTCTACAACCCCTCCGGGACAAGGGGAAGTGGATTAGGTTTCTCGGAGTAACTAGTGCTCCAAGGCCTCGCCTCTATATGGAGATGACTCGCCGCACCCATTTAACCCTTCCGCGGCGTCAGGCGTCGGGGAGGGTGCAACGCAAACCCGCAGACCGTGACTTTAAAGTGCAAAGCCTCCGTGCGCGCAATCCGCAACCACCCCTCCTCCTAGGCCCCGCCCAAGCCGGTGCCTTCGCACAAGTCGCCGACTCTCCCTCTTTGTCATGGCGGATCTGTGTCAAGGAGCCCAACCTACCGCCGAGTGTTAACCCCCCGCCCAGAGCAGGAGGGCGGAGCAGCCCGCGCCCCCGCCCAAGTGGAGGGGGGCGCCCGACCCGGGGACCGAGACGCCAGCACCGCCCGCAGAAGCGGAACCACTACCAGCTCGGCCGCGGACACACCCCGCTCTCCCACCCCGCGTCTTCCCCGCCACCGATGCCCATCCAGAGTCCAAGGACCCGACAGCTGCAGCAGGTGGGGGAGGGGGCGGAGAGCCACACCCAGCCCGGCGAGGCCACCACCGGCTGTTACGCTCGGGGCCCGCAAAGCAGGATCAGGGCCCCTGGTTCCAGCCCGGGGGGGGGGGGGGGGGGCCGGAGAGCGAGAGCAGCCGAGCGCCGTCTCCCCCACCTCCCCTACCCGACCTGGGCCCGGAGCTCCCCCGCGCCACCCCCGCCCCACCACAAGTAGAAAAGAACCAGTCCCCTCCCCCATCCCAACCGGGAAAATTCAAGTCCTTCCTCCCGCCGCCGCCGCCGCCGGTCCCGGGCCGGCCCCTCCCCACGCCGGCTGGCCCTCGGCGGCCTCGCCCTGCCCGACGTGGGGCAGCGCCGAGCGCGGCGGCCCGGTCCCCGCGGCCCCGGCCCCTCCCGGCCGCGCCGCGCCCCGGGTGGGGGAGGGCGATCGCACCGCGGGGCGCGGAGGCTGCGCCCGGGAGCGGGGGAGGGGGCGAGCCGGGGAACCGGATCGGGGAGGGGGCGGCCTCACCTGCGCCACTGCAATGCCCGCCGCGGCCGCCAAGTCATTCTCCCGGGCGGAAGCGGGGACGCACGGGCCAGGGTGGGGACGGAACGCGGCCGGGGCGCCTCGGCCGCGCCTCGGCAGCCGTGGGGAGCCGGCGGCCGGGGGATCCCCGGGGATCTCGTGTCGGGGGCGCCTTTCCCATCCCCCCCCACACACCCGGGGGATCCAGAGAGGGGAGCGGGCGCCGATCGGGGCCGAGGCACTGGCCCGGAAACATGTAGCCGGAGGCGGCCGCAAGCCGCCCGCCCGAGTCCTGCGGAAGAGAAGCCGCCGCCCGTGTCTGCCTGAGGAGACTCCGCCTCAGCTCCGCGCCGCTACCGCCCGACGGCCGGGCCGATGGGGCCGCGGAGGCGAGGTCGGCTCCCAAGCCTTCCGAGGGCCGGCCGGGGGCGAGGCGGCTGCGGCCGGGTCCCTTACCTGTGTCCGGAGTAGGAGCCGACAGACGGACGGAGGCTCACCGGGCTCTGGGCGGCGGCGGAGAGGCTGAGACTCTGTCCCTGAATCTCGCTGCTCACAGGCTACAGCCGCTCCGCAGACACGGGGTTTCCTCCAATCACCAGCCCCGGCAGCAGGGGCACCACACGCACGATGACGTCAAACGCTGCTATGGCAACCGTTGATTGGTGCCCACAGCTCCGGGGGCCTTAGCGCAACCGCCGCTCCCCGGCGCGCGCCCTACCCGCCCGCGCTAGAGGGCGAGCGAAGGAGCGCGCGTCCTCGCCCCGCGACCGGCGCTCGGCTTCCACCTTGTCTACTCGTTCCCCGAGTGCGCCTGGGCAGGAAGCTGCTGTACTTCCCTCCCCACCGCCACCCCGCTTCCTCGTCTTCCTCTCGGACGCCGCGCCCCCCCCCCCCGCCCCTATCCTCCGGCTCTCCCTTCCGCTAATCCTACGGGAAGAAAATGTGTCCCCACCCCCACTTCAGCGTTCGACCTGGCCTGCGCCTGCGCCAATCACTCCCTCTTCAGAAGGGGCTCCGCTTCAGCAACATCCGGGACCTTTCGCTCGCGCCCCCACCCCCCCCGCCCCCGCCCTGAGGCCTGGCCCGCCCCGGGGTCCGGGGTCCGTGCTTCGCGGTGGTGACTGCCGTAGGGCGGTCCGAGGGCTGGATTACGGGGCCGGCTGGGGCGGCCGGGCATTGTGAGCGGCTTTTGGGGGAAGGGGCAGGGCGAGGGCGGGGCCGCGTGCGGCGCGCTCCCCGCAGGACCCCGCCCGGCCGTGCGCCCGCGGCTGCCCAGGGCGGGGCGGACCTGGGTGCGCGGCGCCTGCCTGCCGCGGCCACGGCCGCCGCTTTACCTGTCGGCGCGGGGGAAGAGGCCTTAGACCTTTTAAGGTTCGGAAAAGAGGACGGAGCGACCAGCCCCTAAGTGTGGCTGAGTGACGGGCAGCTTTTCCAATCGGGAGCTTGGGATCCTCGCCCGGTGACAGCGGCGAGAGGACAATGGGTGGGCGCCGAGGCGGGGGCGACAGGCACGGCCTGGCGGAGACGCGGTCACTCTCAGAAAGCCTCGCTCCCGAGCGGGAGAGGCCGGCTGCTTAGGTGGACGCCAGCACACGAAACGGCTGCCTTTCCCGTTGGGTAGTTTGGGTTTTTTTTCCCCCCTACCAAATCAGACTTGGCTATAGAACATAAAGGTCATAGCCATTTTGTCTCCGAAGGCTAGATCTGAGCAAAGTCCTAGTGCCCAGGGCCCCGGCTGACCCAGCCCGGCGGCAGGGAGAGGGGGCAGAGGAGCGGAAATTGCAGGTGTCTCGCGGCCCGGCTCCACCCAGCCGGCGGAAGGAAGTGCGGAGAGCTGCAGTCACAGCGGAAGATGCCCGCCCAGCACCCTGCACCGTGCACGCGTGTTAGTGCTGAGGACTGCCCAGTGCTCGGGTGACCTGCAAAACCACGCAGCAGCCGTGGAAGGCTGGTGGTTGTCAGGGACTCTTGCGGTGCCCTCCTTGGGTGCACAGCCCCTTGGCCCAATACCTTTATTTAGCAGCTACTGGGCTCCCGCCCCAAACACAGGAGACTCGCGACCCTGAGGAGTTGGGCCTCAATTTCTCGGTAGTAGGCACAAGGCGATGCCTCATCCTTCCAGGACTTGTCTTTTTCTACCTGATGGATATGATGTCTGGCCCGCAGGGCCTTTCAAGTCTGGGTTGCTTTTTGCCAGAAGCAACAGCTGGCATTTAGATAGAATAGACCAGCAAGAGGGTTCTGTGACAAAATGTCTGATTCCAAAATGTGATGGGTAGAGCCCTGTAATAAAGACCTGCAGCAGATACGGAAGTCAGCCGAAACACACTGACAGCTGACCGCATGCGAGTCTCCTTATTTTTCCCGGGTTTGCGCATCAGTACAGATTCATAGTAGGCTGAATGGATGGAAAAATTGAGGTTTTTCTTTGAAATAATAAAATGAACATGCCTTGACTCCCAAGTAAATTCTTTCAGGGAGCAACTCACTTAAAATGACTAGCATTTTCAAAAGCTGTTTTTTAAAAAGGTTGCTTCCAGTTTTGTATTAGGTACTTGAAATTTGACAGAAGATACCACGAGAAACTTTTTTTAAGATTATTTATTTAAGATGCAGAGTTACAGAGAGAGGGAGAGACATAGGTCTTCCATCGGCTGATTCACTCCCCAAATAGCCACAACAACCAGAGCTGGGCATATTGGAAGCCAGGAGCCAGAAGCTTCTTCTGGGTCTCCCAAGGACTTGGGCCGTCTTCTACTGCTTTCCCAGGCCATTAGCAGAGAGATGAATCAGAAGCGGAACAGCTGGGACTTGAACCTGTGCCCATATGGGATAATGGTGCTACAGGTTGAAGCTTAACCTACTATGCCACAGCACTGGCCCGAGAAGTCTTTCTAAAAATGGACATTGGTGTTAATGTCACAGATACATGTGTGTGTACAATGTTTTGTATTTAGAGGAAATTATGGGATATCTCTGCATAAGTAAGTTGTAGATTTACTTTAGGAAACAACTAAGTTAACAAAGTTTCGTGTGTGTGTGTGTGTGTTTTAGTGAAATAGGCTGGATTTGGATTTTACATACTCAGATTAACATGTTCACACTATAAAGGTGTGACCAGGCTACCCAGAAGCAGGAAGAGGGATTGTCATGAAAACCCCATGAGAAAAGTATTTTGGGGAAAAAGGAATAGGCTATGAGAAAAGCAAAGCAGAATAAATAGAACCTATGAACTCAAATTCTGGGAACGTTACTGGAGAAATTTCACTGGTAGCCTGACTTGTATTTTCTTCTCTGTTCAGCACTTACCACAAAGAAGTTGATTAAAGTCTCTTGGTATCCCCATCAATAAAATCCTGGTAATGAAAAACACTCAGCTCATTAGGTGGCACCAAGGTTTAAATGAATACATATATATATATATATATATGCATTTTTATGCGTGTATATACTCATATATACTTCTTGACACCATCCTTCCACATAGTAACTTAACTATTATTACTCATGTGTAATTTGATGGGTGTCTCGACTGTCCAAAGGTGTTGTAAAGACAGACTCCATTCTAGGCGGCCAGCATTGTGATGCTGCAAAACCAGCATCCCATGTTGAAGCGCCAGTTCAAGTCCCAGTTGCTCGTCTTCAATCCTTCCTGCTAATGTGTGTGGGAAAGCAGCAAAAGATGGCCCCTGCCACCCCCTTGGGAAACCTAGATGAAGTTCCTGGCTCCTGACTTCAGCTTGGCCCAGCCTTGGCTGTTGTGGCCATTTGGGCATCAAACTAGCAGATGGATGATATCTTTGTCTCTTTCTTTGTAACTGCCTTTCAAGTAAATAAATTTTTCTTAAAAAAAAAAAAGAAAGAAAAATCCCTTCTGAAGTGTGAGGTCTGGAGTCCGCTCTGGAGTAGCACATTGGTATCAGTCTGTTGTACACAGGCAGCAGCAATGAAACTTGCTCCATTCTGTGCAGGAGAACGGTGTCTCGGAGCTATGTTGTACCTTAAAGTGGAAACACGTGGAAGTCCATTACCTTAAAGTTCACTGCTCTGACTGGAAAAGCATTTCCAAAGATGGACCCTGGATGATGTGACAGTTCTGTGATCATTTTCCGTAAAATCACAATCCGGCCAGGCTGACATCCCACCTCTCAGTGTCTTAGCTGGAAAAATGCATCACCCAGAGCAGAGGGCTGTGCAGTCAGCGCCGGGCTCCATCTTGTCTTGTCCAGAAGTCTGTGACCTTAGGTGACTAAATTGTACATATTAACTCCCAGTGCCATCGGATTATTGCAAGAATTAGATGAAAAAGTAAGAAGTCTGCAACGGTGTTGTGGAACATGATTATCTACTGTTGCAATAACCCAGAGTTTAGTAGCAAAGGCAGGCTCACCAGTCACCTAGCTGATTTTTCCCCAGTCACTGTGACAACTGGATGCCATTATGAAGTTCCCTAGCAGGCAGGTGTGGCCATGTGACTGTTAGCGAATGGAATGTGGCCAAAGCCATGGGCTCCACTTGTGGGTCTATTGGATTCCTGATCTGGCAGCTGAAGGAAGAGGAGTTCAAGGTCATAGAGGAGGGTGTGACCATCAAATGAAGAGGAGAGGTCCCCATATCCACCCAGCAAATCACCAAGAAAACATTGTCTTGAGTCAATTTGGCTTCCCTGCCTCCACTGGCATTTAAAATTCTGCCTCTCAGTTTTTAGTTTCTTTATGTTCTTACCATATGGGCCACTGTATGATCGATACCATATGTCTTCAGCTCCTATTAAGGACACAAACAGGCATCTATGAAAAATCGTTGTCTTTTCCTATAGTGAATCGTGTTCATGTGTGTGTGCTTCCTTGGAGTCTTCAGACATACCCATGTTCTGTTTCTTTGTACTCCAGAATTTTTGGTAGCACTAACGCTACCTACGATGTGTCAATTAGGGAAGCGCCTTCCAGTCTCAGAGTTGGCCGGCCGACAGCAGAAATTCCCTTCACCCCTCTTGGCCACCGTTTTGACAATGGACAGATCTAAGTTGCAGGAGGGCGCAAGTATGTCCTCCCTTACCCACATTCTGGAACCTGGCAGTCGTTAAACTCATCACCTGTTGAGCCATCTCCCCTGACCCATCATCCAGTTGTCTGCAATGAGGGGAATGGAATGTAAGTTGCTGAAAACCAGAGGCTGGCTGTGGCTCCTCTTTGACCAGCCCTGATAAATGGAAAAGCCACAAACTTGCATGCGGTCAGCTGTCAGTGTGTATCGGCTGACAGTCTTATCTGCGGCAGGGCTCTACCCATCACATTTTGGAATCAGCACCCTCCCAGCCCTGTGTCGCTCTCTGGGATGCCTTCCCTTGGGATTTGTAAATTCTGGTTGAACAGTTTGAAGGCAGGAGCTTTTTCCTACCAACTTCACCCTTTGATGAAGTAGCTATGACAAAGTTTTTTGATTTGACCTCCTCTTGACGTGATCACTAGAAATTCCTCTCAGACCCTTGGAAATGATTGGCTCATTTTTCAAACACTATTTATTTTATTTATTTGAAACAGCTGCAGAGAGAGGTAGAGACAGAGATAGAGACACAGAGAGTGTGGGGAGTCTTTTATCTGCTGGTTCACTCCCCAAATGGCCACTGTGGCCAGAGCTGAGCTGATCTTAAGCCAGGAGCCAGGAGCTTCTTCCAGGTCTCCTGCGTGGATGCAGGGGCCCAGTCACTTGGGCCATCCTCCGCTGCTTTCCCAGGCACCTTAGCAGGGAGCTGGATCAGAAGTGGAGCAGCGAGATCTCAAACCGGCACCCATATGGGCCCGTGCTGCAGGCTGGGGCTTTAACCCTCTGTGCCACAGAGCTGGCCCCAGAACGTGTATTTTAAGAAGATGGGAAAGGTTATAGCAAGAGTCATAGCTTGGCATCATTTTAACCCTAAGTCAGCCAGTACTATTTTTTCTTGTATTATATTTTCATATTTTGTAAGCAAAGGTAAAGGCCTTAATTTCATGGTAAGCATTAAGAACAACTTTTGGAGGTTACCTTTGAGATTAGTGGCACAGAAATGAAGGTGCTGGTTTGTAATACCAGAAATTTCATCTGAATTCAGAAATGGTTTCTTTTTTGTTTGTTTCAGACTTTATTTTTTTGAGGTAGAGTTACAGACAGAGAGAGGGAGAGACAGAGAGAGAGGTCTTCCATCTTCAGATTCACTACCCAATGGCTACAATGGCTGGAGCTGTGCTGCTCCGAAGCCAGGAGCCAGCAGCTTCTTCAGAGTCTCCCAACCAGGGTGCAGGGGCCCAAGCACTTGGACCATCACCATCTTCCACTGCTTTCCCAGGCCATTTAGCAGGGAGCTGGATCGGAAGAGGAGCAGCTGGGGCTGCCCATATGGGATGCTGGCACCACAGGCAGGGGCTTAGCCCACGTCGCCACCCACAGCGTATGGAGAGGTACTCATACCTATGAAACAGAGTGAGCACAGGTACAGGTGCTACCTTGTCTGCTCCACCAGTGGAGCTTGCCACCCTGTGACAATGCCTTGAGGCAGGTGCAAGGAGCTAGGAGCTCTCCACGCCCTCAGAGACAATTCAAAGGTGATCAGTTCACAATTCAAAAGGCAATCTTGGAGTGGAAAGTTCAGAAGATTTTGTCCCTCCTCTGGCTTGCATTTCAGTCCTGAGTAGTTAAGAATAAACAAAGTGAACACTTGGAATTCATTAAGGGTTTAGAATACAGCAAGAATGCATATATATCAGAAGAAAAGTTGTTTTACTATACCCGCACTCCCAGCAAAACAGGCATCTGAAAAAGGAATCAAGCAAAATGTGAATTTCTACCAGTATTCTTGGAGACCTATAGAAGGTTTTTCCTGGACCTATGGACAGAATTTCCGAGTTCTAATCTCTTTGACCTTCCTCTATGGCAATTGCGCTGAACTTGAAACTGTTTTAAGGAGGAAATTCCGGCTGGCGCCACAGCTCACTAAGCTAATCCTCTGCCTATGGCGCCAGCACCCCGGGTTCTAGTCCCGGTCAGGGCACCGGATTCTGTCCCGGTTGCCCCTCTTGCAGTCCAGCTCTCTGCTGTGGCCTGGGAAAACAGTGGAGGATGGCCCAAGTGCTTGGGTCCCTGCACCCGCATGGGAGACCAAGGGGAAGCACCTGGCTCCAGGCTTCGGATCGGCACAGTGTGCTGGCTGTGGTGGCCATTTGGGGGGTGAACCAACAGAAGGAAGATCTTTCTCTCTGTCTCTCTCTCTCTCACTGTCTAAATCTGCCTGCCAAAAATAAAAAAAAAAAAAGGAGGACATTCCCACACTTCCCTAGCCATGAAATTCTCAAGAATTGAAGGGAGGAGAGAACCTCCACTTTGACTATGACCTTGTCTAAACAAGATAAGAGTCGGAGAACTCAAGGGGCTTCCATAGCCTTGGAAACTCATGACTGGAGCATAGGGAGATTACTGATGCCATAGACAGGAGTGTCAATTGGTAAAGTCAACAACAGGAGTCACTGTGCACTTACTCCTCATGTAGGATCTCTGTCCTTAATGTGCTGTGCATTGAGATTTAATGCTATAACGAGTACTCAAATAATATATTGCACTTTGTGTTTCTATGGGGGTGCAAACTGTTGAAATCTTTACTTAATGCATACTAAACTGATCCTCTGTAAAAAAAAAAAAAAAAAAAAGAAACTATCAACTCCCAACTTGACTCTCACTGGGATTAAACATGACAATAGGTCTGATCTGATTTCATCATCATTAAAAAAATCATCTATTATTTTTCACTTTATGTTTCTGTGTGGGAGCAAACTGTTGAAATCCTTACTTAATGTATACTAAGCTGATCTTCTGTATATTAAGATAATCGAAAATGAATCTTGATGTGAATGGAAGGGGAGAGGGAGTGGGAAAGGGGAGGGTTGTGGGTGGGAGGGACGGTATGGGGGGGAAGCCATAGTAATCCATTATTCGTACTTTGGAAACGTATATTCATTAAATAAAAGTTAAAAAAAAAAAGAATCCCTGACAGATTTCACTGTTTCAGTGACTTGATAGAAATGCAAACCAAACCTACTCTGTAGGACATGGAGTGGTTTTTCTGGGCAAGTCAGGTGTGTTTTAGACAGGATTAACTTTCCCACAGTTAATGCCTCACTTATTTGTTAAACATTGATTTTTTTTTTCCAGTCAGGCTAATATAATCAGTAGGCTTCAAGTTAGGACAGTTAAAAAAGGAATAAGAGAAAACTATAGGAACATTTTAATTGATACATGATGAGCAGGGAAGAAAAGGCACTGTGGAAATTTTTCTCTGTAACACCATTTGTCAAGGGATCTATCTAAGCCTACGCTGACGACAAAGTGACCTTTCTTTTGTGAGTGTCCTATCACAGCAGCCATAGACAGCAATTGCTTATGCATGCAAGTGGAACAAACAAGTTGCAATGTGTCAGGTCGGCGGCATCTGTGGGTAGGAGAGGGTTCTGGAAACGCTTCAAGGGTCAAGCTTTAGAAAGAACAATTAGCCCTGAGCTGCTCACAAAGAGGGCTTGATGGTTTTATTGGTGAAAATGAAGAGGCTGAGGTCCAGGAGAAGTAGCTGGACGTGACCTAGGAGAGAGGGAATTCTAATTCCCAGGACCGCAGCTGATACCTGTGCACGGAGAAGGGATGACAGCACATTCCATGACAGGTCTTGGTTACGACATCCTACAGTTCTTCACCGACACACCTCGCAGGCTTTCTATAAGGGCAAGCAACACACATCAGAGCCAAGGGATTCTAGAATGTCAGTAACATGTTCACTGTCGTCACAGATTGTTATTGTTGTGAGAAAAACAAAATCACATCAGTGGCTTTGAGTTCTGGAAAGACCACATTCATTCCCGAACAGATGTTTACTGGATAGCTATTTAAATATAAGGTATAACAGGTGGTGAGATCGAAAAGATGAAAACAAAAAAGACACTTCGGGACCGCAATAGAGTCACATTTGCGGGTGGGTGGGTGGCAAAATATAATAACCACTTCTTCATAGGTAGTTGAGGGTTGGTTGACTGGAAGAATAATGAATAAATACAGTAAATAGATTTTTTCAAAGATGAAAATGACATTTGTAAAGATTATGAATATTGCTACATGTGGATAATAATATGAGTAAATGAAATTTACTGATAAATACATTTTTGGGTATTTAAATGCAAAAACAGTAGTATTTCTTTTTTAATTTTTAATTTTTTTTTAAAGGCAGAGTTACAGACACAGAGAGAGAGATTTTCCATCTGCTGGTTCACTCCCCAAATGGCCTGCCACAGCTTGGGCCAAAGCTAGGAGCCTGCAGGGACCCAACCACTCGAGCCATCCTCTGCTGCTTTCCCAGGCACTTTAGCAGGGAGCTGGATCAGAAGTGGAGCAGCTGGGACTCAAACAGACGCCCATTTGGGCTGCTGGTGTCACAGGCAGCAGATGCGCCACAGAGCCAGCCCCAATAGTAAGTATTTCTTACAGAGAATCCGAGTAAGTTTTCTTTATTTCTCTGCAAAGGACCTTGGTATAGGTCTAGTTAGTGCGGAAATGGGATAGGGAGTAAAAGGAAGAAGAGAAACAGGATCTGGATAATTCCACCATGTGTAGATCCTGAAAACAAGTGGAACACTGTCCTTTTGAAATATTTACTTGACTCAAGGAACAGCCTCAAGACATAAAGCATAAAAGGGCTATTAAAAGTTCAAGTATCACATTCACATATATAGCTGATAAATAACTAGAAAGCCAAAGTATTATATATAACAACAAAACCTAACACCTTAAAAGCCAAATTTTTATTCCTCCTGCATAGATCATTTTTACGTAAGTTTAGAAAAAAGTATATTTTAAAAATTACAGATCAATCTAGGGTGGTTTTTTTGCAATTAATAAAGGTCTTTTTTTCCTCTACAGTGTGTCTTTGTCCCAGTGATTTAGTGCCTACCACAGTTTCTTGCAAACATAAAATATTTATGTTTCCTGAATAAATTTATGAGTGCTGGGCGTTTTAGCTTCTTATAGAAAAGTCCCATTTCTTGTTCAGACTTTTCAAGAACATAAAGGCTTGAGAAACTTTGAAGAAGAAAATCTGAATATAAATATGGCCAGTGGAAGAGTCCGTAGGTTTTTTCAAATCTGCTTTCTTGTTATTGTTACCAGAATTTCTGGTTTCCGGTGGGCACATAGCCCACCTGGAGTAAAGACCGCATTTCCAGGGCTGGTGCTATGGTGCAGTGGGCTAACGCCCTGACCTGAAGTGCCGGCATCCTATATGGGCGCCGGTTCTGGTCCCGGCTGCTCCTCTTCCAATCCAGCTCTCTGCTGTGGCCTGGGAGAGCAGTAGAAGATGGCCCAAGTCCTTGGGGCCCTGCACTCATGTGGGAGACCCAGAAAAAGCTCTGGCTCCTGGCTTCAGATCAGCACAGCTCTGGTCATTGCGGCCAACTGGGGAGTGAACCACTGGATGGAAGACCCCACCCCACCCCGCCTTTCCTCTCTCTGTGTAACTCTGACTTTCAAATAAATAAATAAATCTTAAAAAAAGAAGACCACATTTCCCAGCCTCCTAAGCAGCTGGGTGTAAATAGCTGATGACCAAGGAGATGTTCCGGGACAGACTTCTGGGGAATGTCCTTAAAGGGAAGGGATGTACCCTGTTCTGTCTCTTCATGGTCCTGTTGGCCAGAATGTGGACATGGCAAAGGCCCAAATGGCCAGCCTGGCCCGAGGCAGGGCATGGAGGAAAACAGTGCAGCAAAGTTGAAGGAGAGCAGGCTCTCACAACTTAGAACTGGAAGACTGTTGTTGGATGGCTGCATGCAAGATCTTGTCCTCAAGGCAAGAAAGAGTTTGAGGAGGTAAAGTTAGCAGAGGAATAAAGGTTAGCAAAGTGAAAGTGTGGGCATGCTGGAGAGTGAGCTGTGCCAATAAGGAGGTTCGTGATTAGCCTTTTACATGATGCAGAGACACAGGGGATGGTGTCTGGAGCAAGTTTTAGCAGAATATTCATGGAGTTGACTAGCGCCCAGGTTGAATAGAATATTCATGGGGTTGAGTGAAGCCCATATTTTTGCCTTTTCTGGAAGTCTCAGAAGTGTCATGGCATCAGGTGCTTGATTGGAATAGGAGTGTCAGCCATGGAAATTTCATTTTAAAGATATTATAAAGATATTATAATTCAGTATAGGTCATTACAGGGATACCATCAGCAGCCATGTTGATTATTTGCAGCCGGCACCAGTTCTAGGTGGTAGATTTATGAAAACAGCAATGCAGAAAGGCTTGGGTGGAGTCAGTAGGGACAGAGGGAGGAGCTGCTGACCTCAGCTTCTACTCTTTGACTTAACTCTCTCTTTGCCTATACCAAGATTAGCCTGAAAGTGCCAACCTCTGCATTGTGGTTGCTAATGAGGAGAGCTTTATGTAATTAAGGCATGGCTTGTTTGGGATTTCTGTTATTTGTAGTCAAACCTCATTCTAACCAATAGTGACTTAAGTGGCTCTAAAATGTATGTAATTTTCATGAAATCTTTTTTCAAAATTCATTTGTTTATTTGAAAGGCAGAGAAAGATCTCTCATTGGCTGGTTCACTGCCCAAATGCCTGCAACCGCCAAGTAGACACTCAGCTACTCGAGCCATCAGCTGCTGCTTCCTGGCGTACGCATTAACGGGGAACTGGAATTGGGAGTGGAGTGAGGACTCGAACCAGACACTGTTAGGTGGGGTGTGGGTGTCCCAAGGGGCATCTGAACCACTTTTCCAAACATCCACCCCATCATAGATTTTTCTGACTCTGTAGCACCTAAGTGACCTTGTGACCTTGCACAACATGTGCCTCTTTTCAGTAGGTTGTACTATATTTTTCCCCTGTTTAGGGTAATTGTTGACATGATAGATCACTTTATTTTATCATATTGGAGTGCTGGGTTTGAGTCCTGTCTACTCCACTTTCAATTCAGCTTCCTGCTAATTTGCCCGGGAAAGTAGCAGAAGATGGCTCAAGTGCTTGGGCGCCTGCACCACGTAGGAGATGCAGAGGAAGCTCCTGGCTCCTGCCTTTGGATTGGCCCAGCTCCAGCCTTTGTGGCCATTTGGGGAGTGCAGTGGATGGAAGCTCTTTCTCTCTCTCTCTCTCTGTATCTCTTCTTCTCAAATAAATCTTTAAAAAACACAAATAAAATAAAAGCCAGTTTGAGTCTGTCTCTTGTGTGCACCCTTCTTGCCGCCACTGCCTTGCAAACCACTCAGGAGCAAGTGGTGAGAAGCCGCCAGCAGGAAGGCTCCCCTCAGATGCAGATGCTGAGAAACCCTTTACTCTCCACAAATACAGAAAACCAGCGAGGACAGGGACCTTGGCTTGGCAGCTAGGAGAGTCCCGAAGACGCTGATGGAGGCGGACAACCACCCTCCCTTCAGCCAGGCTGCGAGTCGTTTCCCAAGGAGGGCTCTGAGTAAGGCGTGTCTGTGTCTCCCCAGGGGGAGCACCTGAGCGATATTTTAGAGACATCTCACTCATCTGTCATCCGTCATGGTGATTGGTCAGATACACAGAAGGCGAGATCAAAGGTAACCCTGACAACAAGGACAGCACCTGCCATCAACACTGTCATCTGGTTGGAATAGAACCTCTTTCCACCACGCTCACAGCTGCTCTCTCCTGATTATTTTTTTGCACAAGTTCTCATGGCTTCTACCCGCTCTGTTGAGTGACCGGCTGTGCTCCTCAGCTGCAATGGACGGGGCTGGCTAAGTATTGATCAGTATGCAAACTGATATACTCCTGGGGTGGTTTAATGCAACGTTGTTCCATTTTAAATGAGGGAACAAACCAGCTCAATATTGTTTGGGATAATGCAAGCACTAAGTGGATAAGTTCAGGTTGGGGCACGTGCTCAGGCTGCGGGACCTTCAGGACACTGAGCTGCTGCTCTCGTTCTTTCCTGCTGCCCTGAGCTGTCCACACCGCAGTGGGCCCCAGGAGCCCTCGTGCCCTGTGCTAGCTGATGTACCTTTGTGGTCAAACCCAGTCATCGCAGCTGAACTGGACATCCTCTGAGTCGGTCAGGGACAGTTCTACCCACTGAAAGACCCCACCTCTGGGAAGTGTCCTTTGTTTTTGTTTTGTTTTGTTTTAAAGACTTATCTGTTTATTTGAAAGGCAGAGTTACAGAGAGGCAGAGAGAGAGGTCTTCCATCCGCTGGTTCACTCCCCAGATGGCCACAATGGTCCGAGCTGCACTGATCAGGAGCCAGGAGCTTCTTCCAAGTCTCCCAGGCGGGTGCGAGGGCGCAAGGACTTGGGTCATCCTCCACTGCTTTCCCAGGCCATAGTAGGGAGCTGGATCAGACGTGAACTTGTGCCCATATGGATGCCAGCGCTGCAGGTGGTGGCTTTACCTGCTGTGCCGCAGCGCCAGTCCCGGGAACTGTCCTTTGGTTCTCACTTGGGGCAACTTTCCTGAACCTTGATGGTGTACAGCCGGCTTTACCTCCTTGGCTATTTTTTGCACCACAGGAGCTGTCACACTCTAATTTTTTAATGTCAGACTGAGCTGTCTGCTGCACTTTTATGGCATTCCAGAAAACTGTCGGGCTCCCCACTTCCGGCCTGAAGTGATTATCTTCTGCACAATGTTTTGTGGCATCCTGTTGCTCTCCCACACTGAGTTCTAGAAAGGTGGAGTGGCTTGTGGAGCAGAATCTTACTTTGCTTTTCTGTAAGCAGCCCTCTTCTCTGTTCTTTCACTTTTATTTGATTGTTTGTCCAGTTTTGTGGTCCCCTCCCCGTCCCATGTGTCCTACCCAACACAATTCCAATGCAGCGAGCGGGCAGGTGTATTTTAGGAGCCGTGTGATTCTGCCCTGCCCATCACTGCTAATCAAGTCATTCACACGTCAGATGTCATACTTGTATGTAACTTGAATAGGATGAAGATGAGACAAGATAGAAGAAGGCATACTTACTTGCTTTGCCTAATATTCTTTTTTTTTTTTAAGGTTTTTTTTATTTATTTGAAAGGCAGAGTTACAAAGAAGCAGAGGGAAGCCTTCCATCCGCTGGTTCACTCCCCAGATGACCACAATGGCTGGAGCTGCGCTGATCCAAAGCCAGGAGCCAGAAGCTTCTTCCAGGTCTCCCATGTGGGCGCACAGGGACCCAAGGACTTGGGCCATCTTCTACTGCTTTCCCAGGCCAAAGCAGAGAGCTGGGTTGGAAGTGGAGCAGCTGAGACTCGAACCAGTGCCCATAAGGGCAGCTTTACCTGCTACATCACAGCGCCGGCCCTACTGAATATTCTTTTAAAAGGAAAACTATTCATAACGGATCATCTTTGAACACCTCCAGGATGCATTTAATCTCTTCGGTTTACAATACTCCAACTCACACTTTACTTTTCTCAAACGGAAGCTTCCAAGTTTCGTCGGTGTAATCTGCCTTGAAATCTTTGGACTCAGATGCCGCGTAGTGATAGCTTTGCTGCCTTTTTTTTTTTTTCCTGTTCTGTTTTTGGCTCACTCAGTAGTATCCCATCATCCAGATATCCTGTATCCTGATATCCACATCCCCAGACTCCCAGTAGATGCCTGAAATTGTGGAACCAAACCCCATGCTTACATTTTTTTCCCTAAACCTCTGTACTTTGATAAAGTTTAACTTAGATTAGCAGCAGTAACTGCTAACCAAAGAAGTTGTAGCAATCGACTGTAATAAATGTTATGTATCTGGTTTTCTTTCCTCTCTCTCTCTGACTGTGCTGTCCTCTCTTTTCTGCTTGTGAGGATCTGAGATGATGTAATGCCTACACGCTGGAGTGACAAGGCGAATGCTGACGCACGCACGGCAGTAGCATGACAGAGCTGGTCTGAGAGCTGAGACGGCTGTGGAATGACTAATGCATGCGCAGGCTGCACAGCGTGGACGTGCCGGACAAAGGGATGAGTCGTGCTCCAGGCAGGACGGGGCACACAGCACGAGGTTTCATCACGCTACGCAGAACGGCACACAAGTTTAAGCTTATGAATCGCCTGTTTCTGGGATTGTTTCCTGTTTAATAGTTTTGGATGCGGTTAACTATGGCTAAGAAGGGACCACTGTGTATGTTACAAATACTTGAAAGAACTACAGAAACACTGAAGCATGACTTAAAATAGGTCAAGAGACTCTCAAAATAAGGAAGGAGTAGCCACAGCAATCTCATTTTATGCTGTGCAGACAATAACAATAACAAAAGTCAGTTTTAAACTAAGAGTAGATGAGATAGTGAAAACACCTTTTGGGGTTTTGGGGTGAGCCTCTTAAGATGCAGAGATGGTGGAGCAAGCATTTATTTGCTCCATTTGGGGAAAGCAAGGAACTAGCTTTGCTTTCATTTTTATTTGCTTTAAGTAGCTGTGACTGGGGCTGGCATTGTGGCACATTAGGTTAAGCCACTGCCTATGATGACAGTATCCCATATGGGCACTGGTTTGAGTCCCAGCTTCTCCACTTCTGATCCAGCTCCCTGCTAATGTGCCTGGGAAAGCAGTGGAAGATGGCTTAAGTGCTTGGGCCCCTGCAGTCAGGTGGGAGAACTAGAAGAAGCTCCTGGTTTTTGGTTTCAGCCCGGCCCAGTCCCTGACATTGCAGTCTTCTGGGGTGTGAACCAGCAGATGGAAGATCTCTCTCTCTTTCTGTCTGTCTCTCCTCTTCTCTGTAACTATGACTTTCAAACACATAAATAAATCTTTTTATTTAAAAAAAAAAGAAGCTGTGACTTTCACATGAGTCAAAACTCAAAAGGTACAGTGTAGTCTCCCTCCCCAGAAATATACCCATATAAATGCGATCATCTGCCCTTTGACATCAAAGCACATATAATAGAGAAAAGATGATCTTTTCAGGAAGAGTGTTGGCACAACACGATGTCCATATGCAGAACAAAAGTGAATCTAGACACGGACTTTACATCTTTCACAAAAACCAACTCAAAATGGGTCACAGACCTAACATGTAAAATGTAAAACTGTGAAAGAAAACTTAGATGTACCTGGGTTTGGCAAGAACTTCTTAGACATGACAGCAAAGTCATAATCCCTGAAGAAACCACTGATTAGCTGGGTGCTATTAAAATTAAAGATTTTTGTTTTGGTTTTGACAGGCAGAGTGGACAGTGAGAAAGAAGACAGAGAGAAAGGTCTTCCTTTTCCCTTGGTTCACCCCCTAATGGCCGCTGCGGCTGGCGCACTGCGCTGATGCGAAGCCAGGAGCCAGGTGCTTTTCCTGGTCTCCCATGGGGTGCAGGGCGCAAGCACTTGGGCCATCCTCCACTGCCTTCCCGGGCCACAGCAGAGAGCTGGCCTGGAAGAGGGGCAGCCGGGACAGAATCCGACGCCCCAACCGGGACTAGAACCCGGTGTGCCGGCGCCACAGATGGAGGATTAGCCTAGTGAGCCGCGGCGCTGGCCAAGATTTTTGTTTTGCAAAAGTCAATGACAAGAGAATGAAAAGATAATCCACAGACGTAGAAAAAACACGCACAGAAGACACATCTGATAAAGGCTCTTTATCGAAAATATGCAAAGAACTCTTACAACTCAACAGTAAGAAAATGAGCAAACTGATTTTTTTTTTTAAATGGGCCAAAAATCCTTGATAGACACTTCACCAGAGAAGACACAGAGGTAGCAAATAAACATGAAAAGGTGCTCCATATCATATGTCATCAGGGAAATGCAGATTAAAATGTCCATGTACCATGACATGACGCTGGAATGGCCAAAGCCGAGAGCCTTGGCAAAGTCAAATGAGGGCGATGCTGTGGAGTAACAGCAGCTCTCATTCTTGGCTTATAAAGACGTAAAACAGTGCAGCCTGGGAGCGGCGTTGTAGTGTGGCAGGTGAAGCTACCGCCTGCGACACAGCAACTCTGACTTTCAGATAAGTACACAAGATTTTTTTTTTAATGGTGCAGCCACTTTGGAAGGTAGTTTGGCAGTTTTATACAAAACTAAACATATATTCCCCCTGTACAATCTAGCAATCACACTCCTTGCTATTTACCCATAGGAGTTGAATACTTAGGGCTCGGGGGCCGGCGCTGTGGCGTAGCAGGTAAGGGTGCCACCTGCAGTGCAGGCATCCCACATGGGTGCTGGTTAGAGTCCCAGCTGCTCCACTTCCCATCCAGCTCCCTGCTGATGCACCTGGGAAAGTAGAAGATGGTCCAAGTCCTTGGGCCTCCTCACCCAGTGGGAGACCCAGAAGAAGCTCCTGGCTCCTTGGCTTTGGATCAGCTCAGCTCTGGTGGTTGCGACCATTTGGGGAGTGAACCAGCAGATGGAAGATATCTCTTTCTCTCTCTCTCTCTCTCTCACACACACACACATGCGCTCTCTCTCTCTCTCTCTTTTTCTCCCTCTGCCTCTCTGTAACTCTGCCTTTCAAATAAATAAATAAATCTTTTAAAAACAACAACTTAGATTCCCACAAAAACCTGCACACCGATGTTTACGACAACTTTATTCATTCTTAACTGGCAGAACTTAGAAGCAAACAAGATGTCTTTCCATGGAAATAAATGGATAAATAAACTGGTACATCCAGATGATGGCTATGACTCAGTGTTAAAGAGAAATGAGCTATCAAACCATGAAGAGAAACGGAAGAGAGTTAAATGCATGTTACTAACTGAAAGAAGCCAACCTGAAGAGGCTACATACTGTATGGCTTCAACTCTATGCTTTCTGGAAAAGGCAGAACCATGGAGACAGTGAAGAGTCAGTGGCTGCCAGGGGCTAGGGGAGGGGGAGGGATGAATGGGTGGTGCTCTGGGAGTTTTTGGGGTGGTGAAACTACTCTGAATGGTCCCACAACGGTGGATACAGGTCCCTGTACATCTGTCAGAACCCATAGGCTGCACACAGCAAGAATGAATCCCACTGCAGGCTATGGCCTTCGGGGGCTGCTATGTGAGTGCTGTTCATCACTGGTAACAAATGCACCCCTCTCGGGGAGGTTGTTGGTAATGGGGGCTGCACACACGTGGGAACAGGAGGGATATGGGCAATCTCCATCTTCTGCTTAATTCTGCTGTGAACTTAGAACGGTTCTATCGCTTCTTGGCCTTTTGGTTAAGGTCAAGTGTAAAACTCTTCTTCTGTACAGTCTGCATACTCAATGTTGGTTTAGACTATCGGCTAAGAAGCCTGCACCCCGCACTGGAGTACCTGGGTTCAGTGCCCGGCTCCAGCTCCTGATTCCAGCTCCCTGCCATTGCAGATCTTGGAAGGCAGCCATGATGGTCCAAGTAAATCGGGGCACTGCCATTCGTGAGAGAGACCCGGGTGGAGTCCTGGCTCCCAGTTTCAGCCCTGGATGTTAGGGGAGTGAACCAGCAGATGGGCTTGCTCTCTCTCTCTCTCTTTTTTTTTTTTTTTTTTTGACAGGCAGAGTGGACAGTGAGAGAGAGAGACAGAGAGAAAGGTCTTCCTTTGCCGTTCGTTCACCCTCCAATGGCCGCCGCGGTAGGCGCGCTGCGGCCAGCGCACCGCGCTGATCCGATGGCAGGAGCCAGGAGCCAGGTGCTTTTCCTGGTCTCCCATGGGGTGCAGGGCCCAAGCACCTGGGCCATCCTCCACTGCACTCCCTGGCCACAGCAGAGGGCTGGCCTGGAAGAGGGGCAACCGGGACAGAATCCGGCGCCCCGACCGGGACTAGAACCCGGTGTGCCGGCGCCGCTAGGCGGAGGATTAGCCTAGTGAGCCGCGGCGCCGGCCTCTCTCTCTCTTAAATAAAAAAAAATCCCCTCCCCACCCTGGCTCCCAGGACACTGGGAGGCCTCTTTGGCATTTGAGCCCTCTGCATTTGTGACCCGCAACTTCCATTCTTTTGCTTACTTTACAAATGTTTATTAAGCACCTACTTAGTGCCAGGCACCATTCTCGAGAGCAAGGGCCAAGTAGAGAACAGAAAAAAATTGCCCTTTGTAACTTATAATTGAGCCGGTGAAAGCAGACAAGGAAAAAGTGAACACGGACAGTCCCGACGGTCCTACTTGTGATTTTTTGACTTTATGAAGGTGCAAAACCACTTACGCATTAAGTAGAAATCATACTTTGAACGGTAGATTTTTGAGCTTCTCAAGGGTTAGCAGCATGCAGTCTGATCTCATTTCTCTCCAGCCCCACAATCATGAGGGCAAATCTCATTTTTTCTTTCTTTTTAAAATTTTTTGTTCAGATTTGTTTGTTTATTTATTTGAAAAACAAAGTGACAGAGAAAGAGGGAGAGACACTGAGAGAAATCTTCCACCTGCTGGTTCACTCCTCAGCCGACTGCATCAGCCAAGACTGGGCCAGACCAAAGCCAGGAGCCAGGAGCTTCATCCTGGTCTCCCATGTGGGTGCAGGGGCCCAAGCACCTGGGCCATCTGCCACTGCTTTCCCAGGTGCATTAGCAGGGAGCTGGATTGGAAGTGGAACAGCTGGGACTTGAACTGTCACTCCCGATATGGGATACTGGTGTTGAAGGCAGTGGCTTAACCTGCTGTGCCACAGCATGAGCCCCACCCTTGATTTTTTCAAGCTGGGTTTATGGGGACACAGCCCTGTTGGAAGCTGAGGACCATTTGCACGTGGTCTCTGATGGTGATGAATGATGTGGAGATGAGGAGGTCCAGGTTAAGGAGGAGGCTGTTTTTAAAGATTGGTTTGGGAAACCTCTCTGAAGAGGTACGTGAGCAGATGCCTGGGCTCAGGAGAAAAGCAAGCTGTATGGTGTTTTTTAAAAAGGGGGAGCAGGGGGCTGGCACTGTGGCATAGCAGGTAAAGCCACTGCCTGCAGTGCTGGCATCCCATATGAGCGCCGGTTCGAGTCCCGGCTGCTCCACTTACAATCCAGCTCTCTGCTGTGGCCTGGGAAAGCAGTAGAAGATGGCCCAAGTCCTTGGGCCCCTGTACCTGCGTGGGAGACTTGGAAGAAGCTCCTGGCTCCTGGCTTCAGATCAGCTCAGCTCTGGCGGTTGCGGCCATTTGGGGAATGAACCAGCGGAGTGGAAGACCTCTCTCTCTTTCTCTCTCTCTCTCTGCCTCTCCTTCTCTCTCTGTGTAACTCTGACTTTCAAGTAAAATAAAAATAAATCTTTAAAAAATAAAATAAAAAGGGGGAGCAGGAAATGCAAGGTGTATTCTAGGGAGGCTCCTTCCTGATCTGCTCTGCTGGCCAAAGAAGTTTGCTTCTTTTCCAAAGAAAGACTCAAGGAAGAAATCATCTCCGCATTGTTGGAGTCACATCTGGAAGTGAAACTTGAGCTTGTCGTGGGTCATCTCTCTTCACACCTGGGAACCGTACACTTGAGCTGGGCCGATTACTTATAAGCAAGGATAATTTTGTGTATAGGGACTCTTTACTTTTACTAACTGCATCAGATGGAGGGGTTGCTATGGCATCTGGTGGGTGGAGACCAAATACGCTGCAAAGCATCCTACAACAGTGAATAGGACTGCTCCCCAAACCAAAAATGTTCTGGCCCCAAGTAACCATAGTGCCCAAGCTGAGAAGCCATGCCATAGGGTCACAAGCTTGAACCTTGATTCACAGCACAGAGGAGATGCCTGCGGCTAGGTGCCCCGTCAGGTTACGATAAATGGTATGAGGCTCCTGTTTTAATTTTCAGTATTTACCTGAAAGTCAGAGTGACAGAGAGGGAAAGAGACAGAGAGAGCACTTCCACCAGCTGGCTACATCAGTGGGGTGACTGGGCCAGGCCAAAGCCAGGAGCCTGGAACTTAATCCCGGTCTTCCATGTGGAGATCAGGGACCGAAGTACTTGGGCCAATGTCTGCTGTTTTTCCAAGTGTTATGGCAGGGAGCTGGATCAGAAGCAGAGTGGCTGGGACTCAAACCAGGGACTCCCATATGGGATGGGAGGGTCCCATCGGGCAGCTCAGCCTGCTGCACCACAATACCTCCTTTCTGAAGGAGCAATCGAAGAAGAGAAATGAACACATAAACCTGCATAAAGAAAGTTAGAACCACTTACAAAGCAGTTTTATCCATAATAGTCCAAGCTGAAACAATCCAAACACCAGTGAACTAGAAGAGATAAACAGCGAAGTATCCATACAGTAGAGCAGTGCACAGGAACAGAAGAACCAACTAGTGCTGCGTGCAGCAGCTCACATGGACTGCAAAGACACGATATTGAACAAAAACCAGACACAAATGAGTACCTACTGTGTGATTCCATTTATATGAAGCTCAAGGGTAGGCAAGGCTAACTGAGGACAACAGAAGGTAGAACAATAGCTTCCTGGTGTGGAGAAGGCTGTTTTGGCTTGGAAAGGACATGGAAAGACTTTCTGGGGAATTGAAAATATTCTGTATTTTGATCTGTGCTGATTATGGCTATAAGCGTGTGTAAGAATTCCCAAACCCTAGAAGCAGGACACGTGCATAATTCTCAGTAGAAACTATCAGGTCCAGGTTTATAGCTGATGACATTGAGGACTCAAATGAAGCAGGCACTAAGAATCTAGTTCTGGCCTTGGGAACCCGTATCTTTCGGAGGCTACCCTTTACAAAGTCACCCAACCGCAGGAAGTGAGCCCCCAGGATGTCCATCAGCCCCAGGGGATCCTGCAGGCTTTCCTGCTGCCCGGAGCCTTCCTGCCTGTCTGTTCCTGTGTGCCTAAGATCTTATTCCCTTCCTCTGCTCCAGAACAAAGAGATTTCTTCTTACCTTTAAAAATTCATTTGCATGCATCCAGGAAAGAAAAAAAAAATGTCTTAAGTGGATGGGTGTAGCAGCTTGTAAAATTGGAGATTAAGTTTTTCCATGAAAAGCTTTTTCAGCAGAAGCGACGAGGGGGGGTGAGAAAGGCGTCAGTGTGGAGAGCAGGGGGAACGGGATAATGACTTAGTCACCCAGGTAACCACATTCTAGCGGAAGAAAACCATCGCTCCTCAGTGGCAGGAGGCAAGGGAGAGGCGCGCACTCTACCTCCTCTCAGCTCCCTGCTGGGTGTGGAGAAGGTTGGGGGAAGGTTTGGGGACAGTAATTTTATTGGCCCTTAATCTGTGTGCAACTGAGTGCCACTTGGTGTAGGAACGAAGACCTGGGGGAAGCCGGTCTGGGCTGTGCCCTCCGCAGCGCACTGCACCCACGCTCAGCAGAAAGGCTGCACACGGGTATGGGTGATGGTTTTTGCCATTGTGAGCTGGTTGTGAGAACACTGTGGGCTGAGCAGTCTGCATTCCCTGTCTCATTTTACCCTCAAGACAAACTACTCCAGGGTCTGAGTTATCACAGAGCTCTGAGGAAGAAGGCTGGCTCAGAGAGGTAAGGTCCCACGCTCAAGGTTGCAGAGCCAAGAAAAGAAACCCAGCTTGACTGCCCACACCTGGGTTCTTAATCCCCATCCCCCACCCCAGTGACCTCTGACCTCTGGGACAGAGTTTCCTTGTGTGTCCTGAGGAAGCACGGAGCATGCTCCCTGTTCCCTCTCATTTCTAACAAAATGCAGGCATTTGGACTACATCAGACCAAAGGAGCTCACATGTTAATAAGATATGAAAATCTTATTAAAAATCAAAAATCTCCATCCTAGTACCAAATGACCAAACCTTTTCAGAACTCTTTACTTTAAAAAAAAAAAAAAACTCTACTTCAGCCCCAAAACATCACATTTCTCTTTCAGTGTGATTTTTTGACATCCACACGCACACACACGCACACACACACACGCACACATTCAACGATGCCTTCGTTTCCTGGACTTCTTGTAATTCCCTAGCACCTGGGCCCCCCATTTCTGACACCGCACCTGTCACATGGTGTTTCATTCACTGAGCACAGCTGTTGGAGCTGTCTGTGTGATGGACAAGTTTCAGGCACTAAGGATGCAGCTCTGAACCAGACACAAAAGTCCCTCCCTCTTGGAGTCTGCGTTCTAGTAGAAGGGAGACTGGCAGTGAACAAAAATGGTAAGATGCTGGGCATGTCGCATGGTGATGAGTGACAGCCGGGAAAATAACACAGCAGGGGGGGGCGGGGGGAGGGGATGTCATGGGTGGGTCCTTTGATTATTTGTTGATTCAGGAACCCTTTCCTGGACAGATGCCAAGCCAGACTTGGTGCCTTGAACTCGTCCCCTTCCATGTTGCCACCCCTAAGAGGCTCCAGAACGGAACGCTGGTGACAAGTTCCATCAGCCAAGTGCGTATGAGAAGTCTTCATCCTACAACTTCTGGCCTTGCCAAGAAGGAAGTGACTGTTTATTTTTGGGGTGGGTTCTCGGCTGCCCATGGTTTTATCAGGGCCCAGGGTGCACTGGCAGTTCTGAATGGAGCTACAGCACAAGCCCACAGGGAACGAAAAATAGACGTGGCCAGCTGGGATGAACCTCCTTCCTTTTATGGCCGAGATGAGAAATTAGAAGGCAAGAAACAATGCCTGTGCCAGAAAGAGCGAGGAGAGGAGACAAGGAAGGAACAGCAAGAGGCAAACACCAAGGGGTGAAGTGGCCGAACAAGCCAGAGGCAAGACGGGGAGAAGCCCACACACCCCTACACTCTGCTGAGGCTCCAGGAACAGGCACGGGGGCCAGGGAGTCATGGAGAGGGGAGGAACCAGAAACATCGGAAGGGAGCACAAGTCAGGGGACCCCAGTTTCTTTCTTTCCCGGATGGATTGCGTCTGGGAAGAGTGGAGGTCTCCTTTCACTAGCACGACTACCCTAGGTAACCTTCCCGGCCTTCACATCACAAGGGCGCACTCCTGCAGGAAGAGCCCGGGAGACAAACTTTCCAAGGGCGAGCCCCACGTAGTGGGCTCCCAACAGGGGCACAGCGAACCCTGCCCCCGGGAAAGCCAGCCACGGAGAGAAACGGGAGCCGCGTGGAATGGGACCTGGTCTGTAACGAGAACTCAGCTCACTCCACACGAAATCAAATCAAAAGCCAAGAATGGGACCCGTTTCTGAAGAGCACTTCATGGCGCCTTGAACTTGATTTGCGTCTCTCTTATGGGGACTCTGTTCTTCACCCTTTCCACCAGACATTCTATCAAGCTAAGACCAACGGAGCAACTTTTCCCACCCTGCGTCACCACCGGGCAGGGGCGGGGCCAGCTCTTCCTGTTTGCTGTGAACTTATTCCAGTAAAACCAAGTATTTTCTTTCCATTCATTTGTCCAAAAATTCGGCAGTTCTCAAGTAACCTACAGCAGCTTCCACTGCCCATCCCCATCGCAGGAGTCAGATTTGGACCCCACGTCTGTGTGTGTGTGTGTGTGTGTGTGTGTGTGTGTATGTGTGTGTTCTTCTTGCAGCTCCCTCAATGCTGGTGGCACCCACGTGACACAACTACAGAGCACCAAGAAGCTAAGGACCTGGGCAGCCACAGCGAGGTGTTTATAGTGTCTCGTCCCCTTTTTTCTGAAGATAAAAAAAAAAGAAAGAAATATCTTGTGTTGAAAAATTTTAAAATAATAGATAACAAAGTAGAACATAGGTACTCATGGAGCTTCCCAGCAGTATCTTCAACAAAACTAAAGTTTGGAGTAGTATTATGATTATTATGAAATCCTTACAGTGAACAGTACCCTGCGTCCGTCTCTCTCTTCCACATGACCTTGATCCAGACCCCTGCTGTGGCTGCTTTGCTGTCTTTATCTTAAAGCATCATTCCAAGGAGGATCTAATTGTTAACCTCAAGAAATCATGTACCTGAAGCTACGAAACAGAGAAGGCTCCCGGCTGATCTCGGGGGTGCGGAGAGGCTAATGATCCAAGCAATCTATATTAGAATGCGCAGAGTCAGCAGCTGAAAACGCACGCTGGCAGGAAGTGTTTTAATTATTAAGATCAGCATAGCGTTTACCCTGCAGACACGCCCTGAGGAAAGACTGTTAGAGCGAGAGGATGATGAGGGTAGGGAACCTGCCCAAGGAACGATGGGTGGGTGTTGTCTGCCAAGATGCCCACAGACTGATAGGTCGAGTGGTCGTGGTCTGGATGACACCCACAGCCCAACAAGAACGTAGAAGACAGCAGAAAGCCTGCAGACCTGTTCCCACGGTGGGACGCTCCACAGAAGACAGCCCGGGGGTGACCCTGGTTTGCTGAGTGGGCAGGCAACGGGAGACGCAGCACGGGAGAGCACAGAGGATAGACAGACAGCTGACCCATGGCCCCGGGGTGCTGCCTCATGACGTCACGAAGCTGCGAGCACTCCGGGATTACAGGAGATCCAGGAAGGGCATAAGGACCACAAAAAGCTGTTCACAGGAGAGCTGCTCTTTTCCCAAGAAGGCAAGGGTTAAAGCAATGCCATTGAAAATTCTAGCAAACTGATCAAGTGTGGTCCTGTTCCTAGGGTTTTCTAAAGAATAAAGAGCCTATTGCAGAAAACACAAATGAGTGACCATCTTTTTGTCCCTTAATTTTTTAATGTTTTCTTTGAGAGACAGAAGGAGAGGGAGGGGGGAAAGAAACAAAGGTGGGGTGGGGTGGGGTGGGGGGAGAAACACAGGCAGGCAGGCAGGCAGGCAGGCAGAGAGCTGGTTTTTACTCCCCAAACACCTTCAAGGGCTGGGGCTAGGCCTGGAACCGGGAAATCAATCTAGGTCTCCCACGTGGGTGGCAGGGTTCCAACCGCTTGAGCCACCCCCGTGCATCCCACACTGGGCATGAGCAGGAAGCTGGAGTCAGGAGCCAGAGCCAGAAATCATCACATCCAGGCGCTCTGATACGGCACGTGGGCCTCTTAACTGCTAGGCCAAGTGCCTGCCCCAGCTCCTTAGTTCTAAGAAATACTGGATCTTATGAGGACGCTGTCTGCAGGTGCCCATGAACTCCTTAAAGCTGGGTTTAGGCCACAGCCCTGGGCTGGGGCCTCACGCATGTGTTCAAGCTGTATCTTCAGATGAAGTTAAACACACAGTCACCTCCATTCCTGATGGGATCCAAATCAAAGGATTCACACAGCTTTGACTTGAAGACTGGTACCCAGCACACTGAAAGTCCTAGACTCTGGATTAAACTGGCTCACAAACTCTGCAACCCTCTATCCTTATTAGACTCCATTGTGTTTTCTGTGTATGTTTAAAGTTTTCATTTGTTAACACTACACATTTTCAAAATAATAACATTTTTACCCTACTTTGGATTGTCTTCATTAAAAGAAAATTAGACCCCCAGAGAATGGAAGGGATCTTAGCCTTTTTTAGCCTCTTAGAGACATTGTCTAAAAAGCATCCCTCTGGCAATGACCTTGATCAAGACAATTTTGAAGACTTCAAGTTCACTTGGAAGGAGATAGAAGGAGGCAGATCAAGAGTGCTCTTAGGCTGGCTGGCACTATGGCTCACTTGGCTAATCCTCCACCTGCGGTGCTGGCACCCTGGGTTCTAGTCCCAGTTGGGGCGCTGGATTCTGTCCCGGTTGCCCCTCTTCAACTCCAGCTCTCTGCTGTGGCCTGGGAAAACAGTGGAGGATGGCCCAAGTACTTGGGCCCCTGCACCTGCATGGGAGACCAGGAGGAAGCATCTGGCTCCTGGCTTCGGATCAGCGCAGCTCCGGCACTTGGGGAGTGAACCATCGGAAGGAAGACCTCTCTCTCTCTCTCTCTCTCTCTCTCTCACTGTCTGTAACTCTGCTTGTCAAATAAATAAATAAAATCTTAAAAAAAAAAAAAAGAACACTCTTAGGAAGCAAGAAGTAATTAGAATGCTGCAAAGCTGTTGGCTTTGCCCCTGAATTTGCTGGAATTACAAAGCACATGGGGCTACTGAGGTAGAGGGTGCAGTAACTTTCGGGCATTTTGTCTGCACCTGCGTGCCTCCGCGGGGTGGCAGGTCTCTGGCACAGCTTGGCTTCTGCCTCCTTCACCTCCACCCTCTAAAGCACGCACAGGATCTGCCTCTGTCTGTCCACACTTAGGATGACGTCATTGGCCTTCAGAAAGGTGAAGACACATATCCCAAGAGAAAGCCTCAGTACTTAAAGTCCCTTGAGAGGATTAAGATGAATTAAGATGAAGCAGTAGGTATAAGGGCTCTTCCTGGAATAGTTTGCAACAAATATGATGGGGTCAGCATTGCGGCCCTGACATCCCATACGGCGGGACTGGTTTGAGACCCGGATGCTCCACTTCCGATCAAGCTCCTTCCTTCCTTCCTCTCTTCCTTCCTCTCTCTCTCTCTCTCCAGAATTATTTATTTATTTGAAAGTCAGAGTTATACAGAGAGAGAAGAGATAGAGAGGGAGAGAGGTCTTCCATCTGCTGGTTCACTCCAGCAATGGCCGGAACTGTGCCGATCTGAATCCAGAAGCCAGGAGCTTCTTCCGGGTCTCCCACGTGGGTGCAGGGGCCCAAGGACTTGGGCCATCTACTACTGCTTTCCCAGGCCACAGCAGAGAGCTGGATCGGAAGTGGAGCAGCCAGGACTCAAACCGGTGCCCATTTAGGATGCCAGCACTGGAGGCGGCGGCTTTACCTGCTATGCCACAGCGCCAGCCCCAAGCTCCTTTCTGTTCCTGGGAAAGCGGCGAAGGTTGGACCTAGTGCTTGGGCCCTTGCATCCACATGGGAGACCTGAAAGAAACTCCTGACTCTGGGTTTCAGCCTGGTCCATCCCCTACTGTTGCAGCCATTCAGAGAGTGAACTGGCAGGTGGAAGATCCCACTCTCTCTGTCTCTCCTGTCTTCCCCCACCCTCCTAACCTTCCGTCTGTCTCAGTCTGGTTCTGAAAATGAGTGGGTCCTTACGCATCTTCAGAGGATGTAAAGAACACACAAGGGTGTTAATAGTGAGGACGATTGCATCTTGATTCCACTCCTTATAAACTGGCAAACCCTAAAAGCTGCTAACAGTGGCTTAGAACACCATTTTTGTTAAAAAGTGCAAAACTTTAGAACAAAAATCAGTCAACAAATTTGTAATAAGCAATGATTTGTTTTAAAGGGAAAACATACCAAGCATGGTTACCTTGTGACAAAATAAAATCATACTTGCAAATAGACTACTTTTGACTTGTAGAGTGTCAAGATTAAATATTGATCTTATTATATATATATAAATGTATTTTGTATATGTATTATATATACATATATATGTATTTGCAAATCCTCTATTCCTGCTGCTGAGGGGTCAAGGGGTCCAACTTCTTGTCTCCAATGCACAAAAGAATTTGAGGCTGAAGCATAGGTAAAGGCTAGCAGGGGAATAAGGTTTATCAGTAAACCAGAAGTTACACACAAGAGGGAGTGAGACAGGCTCTAGAATGTGCTGCAACCCATGAGGTTCAAAGTCATCCAGTTACGTGATCCTGAGGCACAGGGGGTAGTGTTTTATAGAATTTTTCAGGAAAGGGTGGAGATTTCTAGGAATTTGGGGACTGCCTATTTTCTGGCCTTTTAAGGACGTCTTGGAGGAGTTATGACACCAGGTGCATGATGGGAGTGGGAGTGTCAGCCATGCTGATTTATTATAATGATATTATAATGGGCTCTAGGTCATCACAGGGATGTGGTCAGCAGCCATGTTGGATATTTTCCTCTGGTTAATTCTGGGCGGCAGCTTTGCCACAACAGCAACTTTTAAAAAAAATTTTTTTTATTAGACAGGCAGAGTTAGACAGTGAGAGAGAGAGAGACAGAGATAAAGGTCTTCCTTCCGTTGGTTTACCCCACAAATGGCTGCCACAGCCGGCACTGTGCTGATCTGAAGCCAGGAACCAGGTGCCTCCTCCTGATCTCTCATGGGGTGCAGGGCCCAAGCGCTTGGACCATCCTCCACTGCACTCCTGGGCCACAGCAGAGAGCTGGACTGGAAGAGGAGCAACCGGGACTAGAACCCAGCGCCCATATGGGATGCTGGCACCGCAGGCGGAGGATTAACCAAGTGAGCCACGGCGCCAGCCCACAACAGCGACTTTTGATTTCTAGTTGCCAGCGATTTGGGGAGTTTTGGAGGTGGCCCTGGGGGAGTGTTTCCTCTGGCTCTTTCTCTTATCTCTGTCTCCTTATCAATAACACCCCAGTCTATCAGGCCTACACAATTTTATTTCTATCAAAGGAGATGAACTCCCTTTCTTAGAAATGCTACCTTCTGCTGTGCCTTTGGCTCTTCCAGCTGGCAAATCGTCTCCGCCTCTAGAGATCTCACGCACACTTGGAACCCTGGGGACAAGCAAAGACTCAGGGTAGGGGTTTGACCGAGCAGTGAAGACAACATTCAGGATGCCCGTGTCCCACATCCGGGTGCCTGGACTGGGTAACAGGCTCCACTAACGCAGACCCTGGGAGGAAGTAGCTGTGGCTTAAGTAACCAGGTTCCTGTCACCCATGTGGGAGACCTGGATTGAATTCTTACTTACTGGACTTTGGTCTCCCCCAGTCCTGGCTGTTGAAGGCAACTACAGATGGGAGCTTCTGAACGTCTCTCTGTTTTGCAAATAATAGTTAATAAAATAGAGTCTCGGTCTCCATTTTAGGTCTGGGGGCCCACGCAGGGCCCAGAGAGGGTTGGCTTGTCCCTCACTGCAGCCACATTCCGGGAGAATGCCAAGTAGAGGCGTGTTGACTGAAGTGTCCACACGCACGGCGTTCTTGGCAAATGTGCCTGTTACTTATTAAGCACCCACCACGGGTCACAGAGTCGATGAATTTCGGAGCTGGAAGGGGTTTTAGATGCACCTGTTCCAACTGCTTCATTCTATAAACAAGGAAGCTGATCCTGGTAGAAGGGCCACCCCCAAGGTCAAACACAAAGCACTCGGGCCAGCTGGAAATGGGACTGCCACCTGGGGCTCTTCCCACCTACACAGCTGCATTAGGCCTCGTCAGCCCTGAGCCGTGCTCTCTAGAAAGTTATAATTTAATTACACCAAATTTATAGTTTAAGGTACTCACATAATCAGGACGATGGAGTAGGGATCTACCAGAACTCTGGATTTAGAGGAAAACTGAGAAATAAGAAAGCAGAAAAAAGTGGGAAAAGGAATGTTCTCTCTCTCTCTCTCTCTCTATATATATATATATACATTTAAATTTATATTTAATTTATTTGACTCTACTTATATTCTACTTTGTTCCAAAAAAAAAAAAAAAAAGATGTTAAGAAGCCTTAGAAAGTACATACAGTGTAACAGAGCAAGAAAAGCACTATAAAAACAAGTAAGGACAATACAAGTAGTAATGTAAATTGAGAACAAGAGATGAGTGCAGAAAATGTACAACCTGGGGGCGGCGCCGTGGCTCACTTGGTTAATCCTCCGCCTGCGGCACCGGCATCCCATACGGGCGCCAGGTTCTAGTCCTAGTTGCTCCTCTTCCAGTCCAGCTCTCTACTGTGGCCCCAGGAGTGCAGTGGAGGATGGTCCAAGTGCTTGGGCCCTGCACCCACATGGGAGACCAGGAGGAAGCATCTGGCTCCTGGCTTCGGATCAGCACAGCTCTGGTCATGGCAGCCATTTGTGGGGTGAACCAACGGAAGGAAGACCTTTCTCTCTGTCTCTCTCTCTCACTGTCTATAACTCTACCTGTCAAATAAATTTATAAAAAAAAAGAAAAAAAGAAAGAAAGAAAACGTGCAACCTAAACCCTAACTACTTGCTAGCAGGAGACAACAAACTGGCTGCTACGCCCCGGAGCAAGAAAGGAAGTGTGACCTGTTGCACACTGCACAATTCCCTGGTAAAAGAACATCACAACTCTTGTTAAGCAGGCCAGAGAGAAAGTGCTCCCACGTGTCCTGGTGGACCCTGAATATACTGGGATCAACTGGAAGGGAGATACAGGTTTCCTGAGGACCGGGGGATCATCCAGTTCAGCTCCCTCTCCAAGTACTGGGGCAGAGATTTCTCAAGGTCACAGCGCCCCGCGGGACGCCCGGATTCCGCGCAGGGGGAAGGCAGCCTCCACACACAGCAGGCCTAGGCGGCAGGACCGGTGGTCTGGTACGGGGACCGGTTTCCTGCTCTTCCAGTCCAGGCCCCGCGGGACTGGCTGGAGCCCCGGGCCTCCCACCTGCGCCCCACTCCCGGGCCAGCCCAGAAGGCTCCCGGAGGCAGTGTCCCGCGGTCACGGGAGGGAGGGCCTGGGAAGGGCAGGGACGGACCTGGGGCGGGCTGCTGAGAAGGCGGTTTATCCCGACCGGCTGGACGGACTGGTTACAGAAGGCAGAAGCGATTTTCCAGGGTGGAAGGCAAGAGACCAGTTTGCTCTGAATTTCTGAATATTGGAGAGGGTGCCAAGTTACTTGAGGTGGGGAATGGTCGCTACTGGGGGGCTCATTCCCCCTTGGAAAAACACAGGATAAAACACTTGTGTGTCTCTTTGACCTTTAAGAGGGTAAGAATAAAAGGAAAATGTATTCGTTTCAGTTTTAAAAATGTGATGTGCATTTTAGAGGAAGTTTTTCATTCTGTCTTCTGGTCTACCTAGGAAATTGCTAGTGAGAACAATAACGTGGGATTTGGATCAGCTCAAAATATTTACATTAGTGTCCCAACCACTTGAAGGAAAAGAAACACATATCTGCACAGAAAATTAATGTTTTCAGATTTAAACTTTTCTGTTGATTACCAACATATTACATAATTACTGGGGAAAATGCAGAAAGTAAACTTTCGAGAAGTCGAGAATAAAAATCCCCATAATCTGAGCCATCCAAACATTTCCCTCCATCTTTTGTTTCTAGCTATTATTTTTATGCATAATGAAAATTCAGGTAGAGAATTAACTAATTTGAAAATCAATTTCAATGGCAAGACAGTTCTTGGATTTGATCCTTGCCGTTCTCTAAGCCGGAAGATTGGTGTTCATCTGTGGATTAAGTCCAGATCATGGGGTAATGAGGCTAATTTACAGCACGCCTCCCGGAACTTAGCCTCCTAGGAGAGCATGTCCCCTTCGAGGAAACGGGAGATGGTGACAGCATTCCACCACACATGTATTTTATGCTCCTGACTTTGCTTGCAATGTTTCTGGAACTCCTCTTAAGGGTTTTTGTTTGTTTCTTTTTTGTCTACTGCACTTTCTCTTGAACATTATCAGATCGACAAATTCTCCTCCTTGAGGGTGGGTTTGATATTTAGTTTGAAAAAATAACATGTGTGACCCCCCCAAGCTGAGCACTGCTATTGTTGGTGGAGAACATGTTGGGCCCAAATTATAATGAAATGCATTTTTTTTGTGCAGTTGAGTTTTGAAGAGGAAACTTCTTCGAGGAAAGGAGATTGGCCTTCTGGGAATCTCGATGAATTCTGTAGTGTGGAGAGGGAAATTGTCTCCGCAGGACCAATTCGCAGTGGGGCTCCTGGCTTGTCATTCCACTTTGGTGTCCAAAAACGATTTGTTTTTCATTCTCAGTTTCTGGGAAGGCAAAAAGTCTTCCATATTCCAATGGAAGACACACTGAGGCAAACTGTTCTTACCCAATTAATTAGCTAAAACTCTGCTTGCCACTACCATTATTTTGAGATATGGAAAGCTACTTCATGCTTTAATGATCCTGTTACTCACTTAGAATGTTCTTTCTATTCACTTCAGCTTGAACATTCTTTCCCTCGTGTTCACATCAATCTGGGAGCATAAAAGAGAAAATTAGATGGCCCTGTTGTCAGTACAAATTGTGAATATTTCTGAAGCTTGCTCACAGTCATCTGTAGCTTTACTGAATCTTCAAGCTTGCATAATATTTTAAGTACAAAGTAAAACTCTTCTCAATGTTCTTTTATTATGTTTCTTCTGTTTGACAGCAAAAGATTGCAAGCTTTTTTAGTAATTCAAGGATTTTAGTAAACATCTAGAAGACTCCACAATATTTCCCTTTATATTTTTTTTCTCTTCTTGTTTCTTGTTATTTCTTCTTGAGACATTGAGTTACATAAATGGTGAGGTCGGGGAAAAATACAAATATATATTTTAAGAGTTTTTTTTTTACTATTTTGCTGCTGTTTACCAATTTTCTTATTCCTTGAAGACTAGTTTCTTTCTTCCACTTAAAATGTTTTGTTCCCTTTAGGTTCTTCAATTCTCAGAATTCTGTAGAAGGAAATGCAAAATACTATCTATCTGTTGTCTGTGTGCATATAATGCTATTATTTGACTAAAAAAAAAGGTGTGGGAGTGGATGTGCATACATATTACTGTAGATAGAATGTTTCTGGAAACACAAACAAGAACTGGCACCGCTGGGCATCTCTTGGGGAGGAACTGGGTGGCAGTGGGTAGGGAGAGCTAGAATCTTGACTGTGTCTTTTGAACCCTCTGAGTTTTAGACCTCGAAGAATACAGTGCTGCTTAGTAAATTCAAAACAAAGCACAAACACCTGATAGTTTGAAAAAAAAAAAAAAAGAAGAAAAAGATCAAGATTAAAAACATACTCTTGTTGGTCTTAGTTTGGAATTTGAAGTGAACATCAAAAGAATCACATTTTATTTTGCTTTCTTGCTAACTCCATGTCATCTTCTCCATTTCTCTTTCACTCTGGCCAGTAGCTTTTAGCCTCTGTGGGCCTGGTAAGAGCTGAGAACCCACAAGGTAACCAATGTCTTAAGTGTCCTCAAGCTGCCCCTAAGTTCTGCGGTACCCTCAGTGACAGGCGGGGTCCCCCACAAGGTACAGACGGAGACCACCTCCTCTGGGGTCCTCATCTTGGGCTTGGCTGAGGCATGCAGCAAGTCAGTGGCTCTCAGTCAATGTGTTCAAAGCCATGTCCTTCTTGAAATTCTCTAGAAGTGTCCCCATTCTTGGCTTTTCATTAAGCACCTGTATTTCCCCACCATTGACTCCTCCAGTGCATGGTTCTTTCTTTGTCCAGCCAGTTCTCACCGTTCCTTAGGGCCGTATTTCCTGAACTCAGTGGGGCTTGGTGGATGATTACACGGGGCTGCGTCCTCCCTAAGCAAGAGGAGACGCCTCTGAGGGAGGACAGAGGAGAGAGCTCTTGGCCATGCGTCTCCTCTGCCTCACACCCCACCGCTCACAGTGGAATTTAGGACTTTCTGTTGTATGCTTCTCGGTGTCTGACACAGCAAATGCAAGTTGAAGGAATAGATAAATGTACCAGTGAATGTAAAGCCGGAAAAGATGGTCCCCCGTCAAAGGCTCTCCAGGGCAGAGGGAAGGGGATTTCCCCAGGGCTTGGCAGCACAGTCCGTATATGTACAATCTTCATAAACTGAATGCCCGTCAAGTTGAGAGATGCTGGCATTCCTTGCCACATGATGAGTAAGCATCATCTAAATGGAGTTCAAGTAGAAATCCTGTACAAAAAATAATAAATTCAAATCAAACCTCCAAGGATTCAAATTTTCTCATCCAGGTCTCTGTCTTTGGTGTTTCTTTCTCAGTAGCTTAAGAGAGGCAGAGATTTTAGGTAAACAGTCATCTTTTGAGAACTAAAACACACACACAACACAAGTTATTCTGTAGAAAGAGTGTACTTATTAAACATGCTTATCCTATAAAATTGGGAAGATTAAAGATAAAATAATTATCCAAAGAGTATTCAAAACATTGAAAAAAGTTGAAACTACAAAAGATGGTGTTTACCAGCAGTAAATTAAAACTCGGCATTTAGGTTTGAAAAAATCAATTGCATAAGCAGGGGGTGAGGGAAAGCAGGCTTGGAAACTGTTTACATGGAAAAAGTATTGTGTATAATTGACTCAAATATTCAGTCAACAGTGTGATGGGATGACTTTAAAACTTCGTGTCTGTAGACTACCTCAACAGGAAGACATCGTATTTCTGACTCAGGAAGTGGGAGCCCTTTTACTGACTCAGATCAGCCTGCAATCTCAAGGCACCGCCTTCTAAGAATACTTAGAGACCAGCATTCATCTGGAACAGTGATTTTTCAAACCGTCAGTTGCTACTCATGAATGAGTGAAATCCATTGCCTGGACAGAAACCGGCATTATAAATAAATAAATAAATAAATAAGAACACAACAGAGCAGAATAGATAGAACTGAATTGGAAAAACTGTGTAAGTCCATGACAGCTAATAAGGCTAAGGATTGTTTCATGAAGTTTCTGTTTCAGTTACATGCATGTGCAGGAGAACCGATCATATATAAAATGGATTTCTTTCTGTAGGCTGTGGTCAGTGGAGTTTGAGAAACACTAATGTAGACAAAGGCATCCAGATGGTGAGGCAGGGGGGGATGGTTACTTAAGAAACAGTTGGAATAATCAGGAATTTCAGCTTGAAGAAGAGAAAGCTAAGACATGACATAGGAGATCTCTTCCATTAGTTGAAGGAGTGTCATGAAGAGGAGAGGATGGCTTTGTTCTCTGTTTTTTCAGGAGATGGGGGTTCAAGGGTGGGAGTTTTTAGATCACTCTCGAGATGAACTATCTGACAATTGGAGCTGTCCATCAATGGAACTGCAAGATGACACATTCTAAGAGTGCTTAAGTACAAGACAGGGACCATCTGTCAGGGTTGCTGTGGCAGAGATTTCTATATTGGGAGAGGTTGATTTAAACATCCTTGAACGTCTCTTTCAACTCAAAGTTTCAACTATTCTATTTTCTCCTGTGGTGTGTTTGAATTTCACAAGCTGTGTGCTTTACAGTGGCTGACTAAGTCAGCAGACATTTTAAACAAGTGGTTATCTCTTGCGAATGGAAACACACAAAATGCAATTCACCAGTTTGTTAATTATTCTTATAATATTATGTATCACAATGTTTGATTTATGGTCAATGATATGCTATTTAAAATTATTTTGATTATTATTTTATTATATTTAAAAACTATTTTTTGAAGATTTATTTATTTTGAAAGAGTTACACAGAGAGAGATGGAGAGACACAGAGAGAAATCTTCCATCTACTGGTTCAATTCTCAAATGGCTGCAACAGCCAGAGCTGGGCCATTCTGAAGCCAGGAGCCAGGAGCTTCTTTTGAGTCTCCCACATGGGTTCAGGGGCCCAAGCACTTGGACCATCCTCTGCTGCACTCCCACGTACATTAGCAGGGAGCTAGATTGGAAGTGGAGCAGCTGGGACTTGAACTGATGCCCATAAGGGATGCTGACGCTGTAGGCTGTGGCTTAACCCGCTGCACCACAGCACCAGCCCCCATGATATGCTATATTAACTGTGAGATTACTAAGGTCACTTGGATTCTTGGATAGCAGTGACAGTGGGATCCAGGCCTCCTGAATCCCACGACAGTCTCTCAACCCTGAACTTCAGTACTAACCTTAGGTATCTGTTCTCTCCTGGCTTGTAAAGAAAAGCGTCATCTTTCTCCTGGGTCCCTGACCACCTGCTCTAGATACTGTATTTCTTGAAACCGTATATGGCCAGCTGGACTCAGTTATGTCCAAGGGAATAAGATCAGAAGACAGTTTCTGGGAAAGTTGACAAAAAGACTTGAGCTTCTCTACTTTTTCTTCTTTCCCTTGTCTTTTCTAACAAGTGGATTTCAAGCAACCTCCCCGAACCATGAAGTGGAAACCACGTGCCAAGGTAGTGGAGGGATGGATACTTAAACCATGTGATAGGTATCCCAGCTCTACTGTGCTTCTCTTACAGGGGAAAGAGAAAGGAAGAAAGGGAGGGAGGAAGGAAGTGAGCTAGTCTGTCTTATCGAAGCCAATGTTACTTGCTAATTATTTGCAATTTAACCCGGTCTGAATTGATCAGCCTCATCTTTCATTTGTGGATGTTGGGTGCTGCACTCTTTTTTTTTTTTTTTTTTTTTTTTTTGACAGGCAGAGTGGGCAGTGAGAGAGAGAGAGACAGAGAGAAAGGTTTTCCTTTTTGCCGTTGGTTCACCCTCCAATGGCCACCATGGCTGGTGCGCTGCAGCCAGCGCACCATGCTGATCCGAAGGCAGGAGCCAGGTACTTATACTGGTCTCCCATGGGGTGCAGGGCCCAAGCACTTGGGCCATCCTCCACTGCACTCCCTGGCCACAGCAGAGAGCTGGCCTGGAAGAGGGGCAACCAGGAAAGAATCCGGCGCCCCGACCGGGACTAGAACCTGGTGTGCTGGCGCCGCTAGGTGGAGGATTAGCCTATTGAGCCGCGGCGCCGGCCTGCACTCTTATTTATTATAACACTGGCAGAATGTTCAGGTCTTCCAAAGTCAGAATTTCTGTCTCTTGACAATGTTCATCCTAGGTGAACACCTGACATGTTGAACCCATTTCTATCTAGCTATCCCCAGGGTGAACATGGGGCACATTTTCTATTTTAATGTAGTAAACTTTTCTTTCCTTAGTAGACACAATTAATGAGGTTTGCAAAAGGTCTTGCTTAAGGCATTTAGAGAAGTGGTTCCATCCGTAGCCCTTCTCTTCCAGATAGCATTCGCTCCCTTCCTGTACTCTGTGTATTCTTGCAGTCAAATGGACCTCGACCGTCATCCTTCTTCCCACTTTAAGGCCACACAATGGGACTTGAGGTGACAGTGATTCTGGACAGGGCCCAGATTTGGGTGAACTCAGGAAACCTGTACAACCTTTCCCATTTTGTCAAGATGAGAGGAGTCTGAGACGCTCCCTGCCTGGTCAGTGGCACCATCGGACGGAGAGGTTATTGCAGCGTCCTGTGTTCAGCCAGCAAAGAGTGACGGGTGAGACGCAGGGTGGAGCTTTTCCAGCGCTGCTGCTGTTGTCTTCTTGTAGAGTTGCACAGCAGGTCAAATCTACTAGCTCTTCTGCTTAGTCTGAGTCTGTAGTCAGACTTGTCGCTTTATCTGCTGACTCAAAATCATTGTACTATTCCAGGACAACAGACAGTAGACTTTTTGATTCCTGGTACTGAGCTCATGGAGATTCTTAGGAATGAATTTGGTACATTGGAAGTTGGGATCATATAGCTTCAAAAAGCATGTGGCGAAAATGCAATTAAAAGATGAATGCGTTTTGGTGCCAACAATTGGAAATCCACACATAGGGTTTTCATAATACATATGATCCCTGAACTTTTTGAAGACCTTTTGTGTGCATGAACTTCAAACATTTTTCTGCATCAAATTTATATATACATAGATATTTAATTTATTCTACGTTTTTGAAAGGCAGAGAGAGACAGGAACTCTATCTGGGTCTCCCACCTGGGTGGCAAGGTCTCACATACTTGGCCCATCTTCCCCTGCCTTCCCAGGTGCATTAGCAAAGAACTGGAGCAGAAGTGAAGTAGCTGGGACTCGAACCGGCACTGTGATGTGAGATGCCAGAGTCACAGGCCTCAGCTTAACCTGCTGTAGAACAATGCCAGCCCCCAAACTTACCTTTTAATTTCATGCCTCACAAGTGTTTCCAAGTGTGCTTGTATATGTTCTCCACAAATTTAGAATCTTAAAAGTATTAGAGGGGCTGGCGCTGTGGCACAGTGGGTTAAAGCCCTGGCCTGAAGTTCTGGCATCCCATATGGGTACCGGTTCTAGTCCCGGCTGTTCCTCTTCTCCAGCTCTCTGCTATGGCCTCGGATGGCAGTAGAAGATGGCCCAAGTCCCTGGGCCCCTGCACCCACGTGGGAGAACCGGAGGAAGCTCCTGGCTCCTGGCTTCAGATTGGCGCAGCTCCAGCCGTTGCAGCCATCTGGGGAGTGAACCAGTGGATGGAAGACCTCTCTCTCTGTCTCTACTTTTATGTAGCTCTGTCTTTCAAATAAATAAAATAAATCTTTAAAAAAAAGTATTAGAGGAAAAAGTATTAGAAGGGCAAATTGTGGTTTTGATGCTGTGATTCACATAGGAGCCAGAACTCTGATAATGCCATAAATTGGAAGGATTTATGGTCTTATAAAGCCTTGACCTAAAAATCTGAAGTCCTGCCAAGTGTTTCCTTTCAAAGTTCATTTCACTTTAGAGTAAAAAAAAAAAAAGCACATATTTTAATGATGTGCTATGCATATACCATAGTAGAAAAATAACTATAATTCATTGAATAATATTTATGACTTAAAATATTTTTTAAAAAATGATTTTTTTGTTGTTTATTTGAAAGGCAGAGTTACAGAACAGAGAGAGGGAGACAGAGAGAGAGAGAGAGAGATCATCCTTTCACTGGTGTACTCCCCAAATGGCCACCATGGTTAGCGCTGGGCCTGGACAAAGCCAGGACCAGGAGCAGGGAACTCCATCCAGGTCTCTCACCTGGGCAGCAGCAACAGGGGTCCATGTGCTTTGACCATCTTCTACTCGTTTCTCAGGCATATTAGCAGGAAGCTAAATCGGAAGCAGAGGAGCCAGGACTTGCTTCAACATGGGATGCCTGTGTCACGGGGGCAGCTCAACCTGCTGTGACATAAGATCACCACCCCCAAGTTAAAAATCTGTACTTTAAAGACAGTCCAGAGCTTCTACAAGATAAGTCCACCCTGAGCCAAGAGTAGACTGAACATGGCTTTGCCAAGCGTCTGCCAAGGGCCAGCAGGGCACACAATGCTACTGGAAGCCCTTCCTTTAGCCACTTCAAACCTCCTCCATGCAGTTTCTTTTGTAGTTTTTAATCTACTTCTTTTCATTTTATTTTGAAAGGCAGAGAGAGAGAGAGAAAGAGAGAGAGACAAAGAGATATCCTCCAATTGCTGGTTCACTCCCCAAATAGCCACAACAGCTGGGATCAGGCCTGTATGAAGCCAGGAACCTGGCCCTCCATCTAGGCCTCCCACAAAGGTGGCAGGGACTCAAGGAGTCTGCTGCCCCTCAGGAGAGTAGCCTGAACTGGAACCTCCGACTCTTATAAGGGGTGCAAGTGTCCCAAGCCGTCACTGAAGGCACTCTGCCCAACGCCTGTCCCTTACTCATTTTATTCGAAAGTCAATGATACACACACACACACACACACACACATATCTTCCATCTGCTGGTTCACTTGCCAATTGCCTGCAACAACGTGGCTGGGCCAGGCAAAGTCAGGGCTTAGAATTCAGTCCCATGAGGGTGGCAGGCAGCCAATTACTTGAGCCGCTATTGCTGCCTCCCAGGATGAGCTTCAGCAGGAAGCTGAGCAAAAGTAGAGGAGCCAGGACTTAAACCAGGCACTCCAGTATGACTTAAGCCACTCAGGGAAATGCCTGTCCCTGCTTCCTGCTTCTAGGCGTTTATCCCAAGGAAGTGATCAGAGATGAAGACAAAGGTCAGATAGAACGTTAAGTCATAGGAATACTGAAACGGATAAGAGTTAGGAGCAGATTATATGTCCTACAATAGGAGAATGATTCCAAAATATATTGAAATCTAATTGAAAATTATATAGCTGACCCCAGCACTTGAATTCTGATATGGGCATCCTAAGCCATGTCTTAGCCACTGTGCCAATGCCCACCCCCTGCATGGTTTTGTTGGTGCCCCAAATTTTATCTATCTATTTATTTATTTATTTTTAAAATTTGTTTATTTTTTTGAAAGGCAGAGTTACAGAGAGGAAGAGGCAGAGAGAGAAGTCTTCCCTCTGCTGGTCCACTCTCCAAAGGGCCTCAGTGGTCAGAGCTGCACCGATCTGAAGCCAGGAGCCAGGAGATTCTTCCGGGTCTCCACGCAGGTGCAAGGCCCCAAGGACTTGGGCCATCTTCTACTGCTTTCTCAGGCCACAGCAGAGAGCTGGATTGGAAGAGGAGCAGCCGGGACTCAAACTGGTGCCCACATGAGATACTGGCACTGCAGGCTGTGGCCCTACCCTCTATGCCACAGCGCTGGCCCCCCAAATATATTTAGACACAATTTGTTAAAGAGTCATAGTGAGGCATCTAAGAAAATTACACCAGTGTCGTGGCTTGGAAGGTGGAGCTCCAACGTATGACACTTTGATGTGCTGAGTCCCTTGAACTAAAGAAGCCATCTCAGAACCAAGTTCTCTCTGCCCCTCCGTCTTTCCTGGAGCACAGGAAGTGGCTTTCTCTGAGGTTCCCTTATCTAAGGGAAGTTTTTCCAGAAAGATCACAATTGTCCTGAGCCCTTCCCTATGGCCTCATCAAATAGGGAAGACTCACGGGCAGGAAAGAAGGCTCTGCCCAGAGCCCGGATGAGAACTTTGTGCCTGGTACTATTTGTTCTTAGGGCCCTTTCATGTCTCCTAAAAATCATTCGTTGCTCCTCTGAAGTTGCCTACACAGGGGCTGGAGCTGTGACATAGCGGGTAAAGCCGGCATCCCATATGGGCACCAGTTTGAGTTCCTGCTGCTCCACTTCCAATCCAGCTCCCTGATAATGCACCTGGGAAAGCAGTAAAAGATGATTCAAGTGCTTGGGCCCCTGCACCCACAAGGGAGACCCAGAAGAAGCTCCTGGCTCTTGGTTTCTGATTGGCCCAGCTCCAGCCATTGTGGCCATTTGGGGAGTGAACCAGTGGATGGAAGATCTCTCTCTCTCATAACTCTGCTACTCTGCTTTCGAATAAATAAATAAATCTTTTTTTTTTTTTTTGCAAATTGCAATTGCCTATACTCTCCCTTCCCTGTCCCCTATGAAGGGGGTGTATGAGTTCCTAAGTCTCCTTGGGTTATCGGGCACTCACTTCTAATTTGTGTGATGCCTCATGTATGGAATGTCTCAACTATTGTCAGTTTATTTCAACAGAGTCGATTATCAAAACTTCAGAGCGAAGACGTCCCTTCACTCCCACACCTCTACAATTTCACTGGAACACGCACATAGATTTCTCCGTCTCCCACGCCCCTTTTCTCTAAAGTGCACCGCTAGGATAGCTTCTCATACAAACACCAAAGAGCATGACCTATTAGACTCTCAAAGCAGGCTTTCTCTTTATGGGGCAACTGCTTTTAGAAAGATGGTAGGTGGTGGTCAGTGTTTTTCAGCTAAAGGCCGCGGGATGAGACCAGGACCACTGACCACCCACAGCAGGTGAAGTGTGGTAAGTGGTCGGGACAGGGCTGTTGTAGTTTACCCTCGTGTCGCTTTGGATCAATCAGCTCTCACGCTGTTTCAGCCTCAGCCTCTCCAAGGAGAAAGCAGAACGGGACAGACGTGTGTCGCCATGGCTTCACCCACCACACACATCTTAGCAGAAGAACCGTTCTGCATGAGTGAGATTGAGTGACCTTGTATTTGCCCTCCACTTCTAGCCCTTGCCTATTCCTGCTGCACTGTGTGTCTTCTCACCTTTTGGTTTGTGGCACTCTGTAGTTAGTGAAGCATTACACCTTTGACTACAATACAAATGAAAAATGTTATCTCAAACCAACACTTTTTTAAAAAAAGAATAATTTTGAGACTTGGTAGCTTAGTTATTTTGATATAATGGAATTCTGGTTAAATAAAAGAATTGGGGCAAGCACACTGATGCTCACTGAGATAAACGGAATTCTATTTGATCTGAGCCATCACCGCGAGGACCAAATCTAGCTTAAATGAGATGCCTCTAGCCCCGCCCCCCCCAGGTGGACGAACGGCCCCTGCAGGAGCTTGCTGACAACGAGGTACTTCCACCGAAGGCTGGATTACTCATCTCCGCCTTCCCCCCCAAGTCAACTCCACCCAGAGGATCCCCAAGTAAGGCAACCCTGCCAAGGGTTTTCTTCCACTTTACTGGCATTGTTAAGTGAGCAGGAGGGTTTTTAAAGGGGTAGCTGGTTCGGCTTGGACTCCTCCTCCTTTTTGACACTCTTGGCTCATCAGCCAGGGAGAGGCCTGGAGGCACGTAGACTAGCGGTTCTCAAACTTGGCATCTGCTGGAACCCCTCGGGAAAGTGTACGAGGCGCTTGGCCTTGGCCTCAGGCTTTGTCAAAGCCCCCCAGGTAGTTTTCCCTTGTGTGTGTTGGAGTGGGAGGGGTGGTTGTGCTCCCTTAATACCCAAACCACAGGTGATGATAAAATTAGCCGGTACTAATTGAGCACTTGCTGGGCCACGCACTACGCACCTGACGTCATGGTAGCCTCTCCACAACTGTGTGTCTGCCCTGGTGATAATCTCCATCGGCCAACGCGGCAAATATTTACTGAACGCCCGATTGTTCTGGGCACACCGATGAGTAAGACACAGCTCACGCCCTTGGAAAGTTAATCATCTGAGATGGTGTGCTAACGAGGCTCCAAACTACAGCCAAGTCGAAAGGAGGCAAAGGAATCGTGGCTTTGCTGGGACTTCTCATCTTTGCTGGAATATTCCTCCCTTGTCATGCCGCGGCTCCTCCAGTTATCTATTCCTGAAGCTTTAACTGCGCCTATCAGAAGACCTCCAGGGTTTCAGGAGCCTTGTCCTGAGGGATATTACGAAATTTACAGGACTTCCTCAGCTCCACCAAGGCCGGGCTGGCCTCTTCCCTTCCTCCCGCGTACTTCCTACCTGCTCACTCTGCCGCATTTTTCTAACATCAGGCATAATTCACATGGTTGTTACACTTCTCAGCCGCCTTCCCCCACTAGACCATCTGCTGTACCAGGGCAGAGTGGCGTGTCTTTCGGATTTGCTGCTGTGTGCCCAGGTCCAACAACAGTGCATGGACATCGAGTGCGCAGTAGATTCTAGAAGGAATACATGATGACCACGCGTGGCTCTGTGTGCTATGCATCCTGTAGCCCTTCGGGTAGAACAGGGGTGCACTGCCCCCCTGAGCCAGCTACTCCCCCAGGGAGTGTGATGACAGATCAAGGTCTTGCCCCTCATTAACATTCTGAACCCCAAGTGGAAGACTTCAGAAAACCAACAAACCTGCAAAAGGAACCCTCATCCCTCAATAGGACAGACCAGAACTTTCCAAATAGAAAATCTCCCAACGCTTTACTGAAGCAAGATTATTTTTTGCCTCTGAGAGCAACCCAGGGATCCAGGAACTCTCTGAGGACCACCAAAGCCTGGAAGGCAGCCAGCCCTGGATTTCCTGGCGGAGGCAAAAGTCACGCCCGCTACATCCTTAAAAGGCCCTTCCCGGAAGGCAGTACTGGTACCACGTTGCCCTGCCTGCCTCTGCCCACCCCACGTGTTTGGGAAAGTGGGGTGCACGTGCTGGCCTAGGGGGCTGGCGCAGACCCGGGGGCGCCTGGATGATGTGCTCCACCTGCCGGGAGAAGACAGTCAGTCTTGAGAGCCTGAGTTAGAAACAGGAGAGGGTCCTGTCTTTAGCAGGAAAGATGCTATAAGGAAGCAGGAGCAGAGGCTTAGATCCAAGGAGTTGCCTTAGGAGGCCATGAGCAAGGCGGGCTGTGAGGAAGCACGGGGGCAGGAAAAGGCGAGACAGCAGAAATGCCTTGGAAGACAATAACAGGGTGAAGAATGACACACAACCCTGCCGGAGGCCCTTTGAACTGCTCTGGGTTCGAGATAATATCGAGTTCCATTCTCTCTGCGCCCTTTGACACCCTGTCTTCTGGAAGTTTCCATCAGCCTCAAAGCTTTGCCATTTCTTCATCGCAAACCTCCTCAATTGAACCGGCTAGAGTGTTCTCTTGATTCCAACAATCTAAGCGAAAGAGAAATCTGTGTGCTTTACATACACCGGGCTAGTGTGCGTGCTTGTGTGTTTTTCAGAGGCTCATCCTGTTTGGGTAAAATCCGGTCGGGTGAACCCAAGGATTAAGAGCATTGGTTCCTCTCCCCTATTCTTCAGGGTGGTAGATGACCCCTCATTCTTCCCACATGTCGTCATCCTGGAGAGGTGTCTGCAGTCTCAGGTTACGGCTTGTTCTCTTCGCAAACACTGGAGAAAGAAAAAAACCCATCAAGACACAAAACTCCGAGAAATAAAACATTACTGTTGTCCCGGGAGGGAGTCGTGTTTCAGGCTTCTAAACCGTATGCCCCGAGTGTCCATCCCTGGCGCAGGTGCTGGGGTGGGGACATGGGGCCTTGGGGATCAGGCACGCCCACCTATATTTACAAGCCTGCACCCCCAGGTCCTCAGAAAAAGAATCTGGAACACATGGGAGCTTTGTCTGTGCCTCCCTCTGGTTTTTCCTTCCCTTTGCTTTTGTGTCCTTCCTTCCTCTTCCCGTCCTTCCCTGAGACGTGTTGCGGGCCAGCGAGGTGCCATACACATCTCGCTGGGTACTAGAGATGCAGCCGGGAAGTCAGACAACCACAGGGCCAGCTCAGGGTGCTGGTGTTCGAGCAGTCAATCAAACAACCTCGAGTGCTGTGGAGCAGCTTGGGGCGCAGGGCACTGGACCCTAGTCTGGGGGCTTCCTGGAGAAAAATGAAGCCTTGGCTGCGTGGCCTTGTCGCCTGTCCCGCCTGCTCAGTCCCGGACTTGCCCACGGGTGCCCTTGCTCGGACGAGGCACCGCCCGCTGTGGATTGGTTACAGATCTGGCCCAGGGCCGTGCAGTGCTGACAGCTCCACGGCCCAGGCTGGGAGACTTGCCTCTCTGTTCTTGTCTGTGTGGGAGCCATTCTCCGCCCCATTCCCCCCACCTTGGTGCTAGCAGCTCACGCGGTTCCCACGCAGCCGGGCACAAGAGATGGCGTCTCTTCCCCCTGACTCTGTTAGAAAGCGCTTTCCTGCCGCATGCAATGCACCAGGACAAGCCACTGCAGCCGCAAGCCGGGATTGTGTTCCTGGGGCGGCCAGGGCTTGTGCAGGAGGGCATTTCTAACCCAACTGCCTGTGCTCATGGCCGAGAACCCCGCCAGGTCCCGGTGGCATGGCAAGCAGGATGCTGCCCGCTGGGGCAGGGCAGGCTGCATCTTGCTGAGCCCAGCCAGGCTGCGTGGAGGCCGCAGGCAGTGGTGTTGCCCACACCCTGCCTTGTCTCAGGTTGCCGGATTCCTCTCTCCTTCTGAATCCGTTCAGCTGTTTGGCTAAGTGGACTGCGGCTTCTTTTGGGGGCCTGTCAGGCATCCACTGGGGTTTCTGCTTGTGAACAGGTGTTGCGGGAAGCATGATTCATTTGTTTGGTAGAGGTTACCCTGTGTTTGGAAAAACAAGTTGAAAAGGAAAAATGGCCTGTGGCTGCTTCCCGCTTCTCCCAGCGGGCCCTGGGATCAGCCAACTGCTCTTACCTTGGGTTTCCAGAAGCCCCATCTGGTTAGGTACTCTGATTTACGTTGGCTAGAATCCAGAACGGCCGATTTGGTTTATTTTAAGGAGTTATATTTTAAGAAACTTTTGACATTTAAAGATTTAATTGGAACAATCTGTACCCAGAAATTTTTTAATGCAGTCTAGGATTGAAAGATGTTCTTTGGGGTGTGTAAGGATCTCAACACAAAAGGCAGAGGCAGAGTTTCCCAGACCTGGCCATTTCTGGGTGAGGAAGAGGCAGTGGGGGGCTATGGGGCAATGGGGACTTCTACCCAAGGTGAGCGTGGAGACATGGCAGTTTCTACAATGGACTCCTCGAACCCGCTCACGCGTTCCCCGCACTCTGCTGGGGTGGACTGTCTCCCACGGCCAAGCCCGGTGGGGAGGAAGGCCATGTCGCACCATGTGGCTGGCTCTTATCTGGCGGTCAGGTCTAACTGGGGTGGGCTCTGGCCCCCTGCCTCCTTCCTTGACCAAAGGCCGGGCTGTTTCTGGTCCCGGGAGCCAGTAGAGTCAAGGGGGGATTCACAGGTCCCCGACCCTGAGAACTGAAGTCAGAACCAAACATTCAAGAGCCTGCTGAGGTTTGGGATTCCCACAAAGGCGCTCGCTTCTCGAGATTGGCCCGAATCTCTGGACACTCAGCAAGGTTCCTGGAATTCTTAGTGCTTCTATTGAACCAGAGCTGATCCACAATCCCTGATATTGCTGTGGACCGAAGCAAAAAGTTTTCCAGCCTCCCAAAGGGGAGAGAGAGAGAGAGAGAGAGAGAGATTGAGAGAGAGTCAGGGCCCCAGAGCCCAGTGGATGATAAGAAATGGGAGAGGGGCTCATGCTCTCCTGAGTGGTAACTTGCATATCACAGCCCAGCTTCTCTCCCAATTCCACCTTTGCTGCTACAAATTGCCACATGTGTGCACAACTGTCACTCACACCCTGTCGGTCTGTCCTGACTTCTACTCTGTCATGTCTATGGATGACATCACAGGACCATCCCCAGAGTCATCATCTTGGAGTCATCATCCCATCATGCTCTTGGTCTAGTCTCAATATCTCTGATCTTATCTCAGCGTCAATTTAAAAAAATACCCATTTCATCGGGCTTCTGTAGTCTTAGGTACCGGGAGAAGTAAAAGCAGGGTAGGGGGAAGTCAATTTACTTTTGTGGGCGTCTACCGTGTGCCAGACTCTAGTCGACATTTACAGTGAAGGTGGAGGCTTTATAGACCTCTGCCTCTTCGCAGTTCTAGCTGCTGGTGTTCTGCTCCCTTCCTCCAGGCACCCTGGACTGCACTTGCAGAATTCTCTCCCACTTCCTTGTCTTTGATCATACCCTTCCTCCCTGGCGTTTCCCCCCGGCACTATTGCTCTAGGGTGAAATGTTGCTGTCTTCTAAAGTTCGTCAGGTTTTTCTGGTAAATATGAACAGCCAGCTGTGCAGGCAGAAAGAACTCACATTGGTAGTGTTTGCCAGTGTCCATGGGGCAACGATTCCCACCATGGCCAGCCTCAAGCGACCAGACATCAACCAGCTCACAAGAATTCCTGTAGGGGCCAGCGTTGGAGCAGAGCAGGTTACGGATCACAACACTGGGTCCAGTCCTGGCTACTCTGCTTCCAAACCAACTCCCTGCTAATGAAAATGGGAAGATGATGGCTCAAGTGGTTGAGTCCTGCCATCCACGTGGGAGACCTGAATGGGGTTCCTGGCTCCTGGCTTCGGCCTGACCCAACCCTGACTATTGCAGACATTTGGTAAGTGAACTAGTGGATGGAAGACCTCTCTCCTTCTCTCTGTCATTCTGCCTTTCAAATATATAAATAAACCTTTTTTAAAAAAATTCCCAGAAAGTTAGCTAACATTTTTTCCAAAACCAAAGTGAATTGGCTCCATCACACCAAACGTTACCTTTTTTGATACTCTCAATCTGTACTATGCCTTCCCGCCTTTGACCTTTGTTAGTAAGTTGCACCTTCTTTCCAAAATATTCTGCATTAGATTATGGTTTTTAAAGATTTATTTATTTATTTGAAAGGCAGAGTTACAGAGAGAGAGAAGGAGATACAGAGAGAGGGAGAGATATTCCACCCGCTGGTTTACTCCCCAGGTGGCCACAGAAGCTGAGGCTGGGCCAGGCTGAAGCCAGGACCAGGAAGCTTATTCCAAGTCTCCCACATGGGTGCAGCGGTCCAAGCATCTGGGCCATCCTCTGCTGCTTTCCCAGGTGCATTAGCAGCAAGCTGGATCAGAAGTGGAGCAGATGGGACATGAACTGGTGCCCATATGGGTTGCCGGCACTGCAGATGGTGGCTTAACCTATTGAGCCACAGTACTGCCCCCCCCCCAAATCTTAAGGGATAAAATATGTAGGGATGATATGTCATGATGTCTAAAGCTTTCTTTTTTTTTTTTTTTAAAGATTTATTTTATTTATTTGAAAGAGTTACAGAGAGAGGTAGAGACAGAGAGAAAGGTCTTCCATCTGCTGGTTGACTCCCCAGATGGCCACAACGGCCAGAGCTGGGCCGATCCAGAGCCAGGAGCCAGGAGCTTCCTCCAGGTCTCCCACAGGGGTGCAGGGGCTCAAGGACTTGGGCCATAGCAGAGAGCTGGATCAGAAGTGGAGCAGCCAGGACTAGAAATGGTGCCGATATGGGATGCCGGCGCTTCAGGCCAGGCCTTTAACCCACTGCGCCACAGTGCCGGCCCTTGTCTACAGCTTTCAAACAGTTCATAAAACTATTTTGGAGATACAGAGATAGCAAATAGGCAAGATGTTATCAATGGAAGAACTGAAGTAAAGGTTACATAATGACCATTCTTGCAATTTTTCTGGAGATTTGAAAATTCTCTAAATAAGAAGTTGGATTCCACTTCTAGAAAGCCACTCAGGAGAAGGGAAAATATATGACTACCTGGACATATAAGTAAATATTGATAGCCACATTATTCACCATAGCTGTGAACTGGAGCCTGTGCAAATGTCCATCAGTTAGTTGTTCATGGGCAAACACAGTTAGTTGTTCATGGGCTGTTCATTCACGAATACACAACTCAGCCGTAAGGAAGCGACTACTGATACAGGCTGCACACACATGCGCATGCTCTGTGAAAGCAGCTAGAAGCGAAAGACCACGTCGTCCATCATTTCATTTCTGAAAAGGTCTAGGGAGGGAAATCTGTAGACAGCAAGCAGATCAACAGCCGCCCGAGGCCAAGGTGACAGCGGGCATTGCCTGCCAAGGAGCAGGAGGGAAGCGTTCTGGGGGTGGGAATGCTCTCAAATTGGATCGTGGCGATGACTGCACCATAATTCTCACCACTATGCATTTATTAAAAATCGTTGCACTGTACACTTCCAAGGGGTGAATTATATGATTGGCCATTATGTCTCCATGGAGTCATTAAGAAAAAAAAAATCAAGGTTCATTTCTTCACTTAGAAATCTGATGGTGACACTATCCGCTCCACAAATATTTTTTTCAAGCCCTTACTATGTGCCCATTATTGTGTGCTAAATCCCAGGGATATAGTTTTGAATCCAACAGGCACCGAAGTCTGATTAAGTTTTATCAGCTGTGTTGGAAGTGGTCCATGAAAGGTATCTGATGATATAGGTAGGGACAGAATAATATGCATTTATTTTGCTGACTGCTTTGTTTAGCTTCTACCAAAGGCAAACACTTCCACGTCCAATGCCCACAACCTGTGACTGTTACATTATTTAGCACAAGGATCTTCACAGATGTGATCAAGGGTTTCAAGATGAGATCCTCCTGGATTGCACATGTGAGCTGTAAACCCAGTGACAAGTGTCCTTGGAAGAGAGAGAAGGCTTGAACACAAGGAGCAGGTCGTGTGAAGAGGGAGACGGAGAGTGATGCAGCCCCAGGCCAAGGAAGCCTGGAGCTCCCAGAGGCCCTCGGAAGTCCAAAGCCGGGAGGCACTTTTCCCTAGACCCTTTAGAGTGAGCACAGCCTCGCCCCCACCTCCACTGTGGACTTCTGGCCTCCGGAACTGGGGGAAGTTGCTTTTCTTTGTCTACAGCCACTAAGTTCGCGGTGGTTTCGTCAGGCAGCCCTAGGAAACGAACAGAGCTGGTGATTCCAGGAAGCACAGCAAGGGAGCGTGGAAATGAGATGCAAGGAGGCAAGCCGGGGCGGGGCACGTGGAGGGGTGCGTTTCCACCCTGGGGATCTCCTGAGAGACCCGGAGGCAGGAGTGGGAGGCGGGGCTCTGCACCGGCTCCACCTGCTCCGTCTTCCGCGGTCGAGGGTCACTCCTGTGCTGTGGACGTCCGGTACTCTTGGTCTGCAGAACATGCTTCCGGATTGTCTGTAGGTGGACCAGGGGGCTCTGGACAGGGTGCAGGGGACAGAATCTGCTCTCTGCCCTTTGGCTTCCTATCGTTAGCTGAAAACACCACCCCCCACCCCAACAAAGTATGGGAAGAAAAATGAAGTCTGGTGCATGGAGACTAACTCACTCCTAGCCTAAGCAAGGGGGCGGGCTCTGGTTAGACTACCCAGCGGCGCGCCTGGATCATCCATGTAACGACTCCTGGCCAGAGTGTGACACGTGGAGTTTCTCTGCACCCCGGGGGACCGTGAGCCCCCTTCCTTTGGGATAGTATCAGTACGAATGACTTTTTCTGTTCTTTTCGAATGTATTTGATTTCCTGCTGTTTATAAATGTTCATGGGAGTGTCTCCCATTCCCATGATATTTGTGTTACATGTTGGCTCGACGATGACTGCTCAGGTCAGCCATCGTGTTACAGGGTAGCCCAGAAATGCCGCCAGATGCCCTGCGCCGACCTGGATTTCCCACGGCTCAGACCTTCCAGCGCCTGGCACCTGCAGGGAAGGTGTGCTGTTGGGTTTATCCTTGTCCTATTTTGTGTCTCCTCTCAGTCCTCGTTGGGCAATGTTCCTACGACTCTCAGCTTTGCTTGTCTGCTCTTTGCTGCTTTAAGCCAGCAATGTTCTTTTCTTTGTGTCTCTCTGGGTAGAAACCCATGGTGCGTTTTGGCACGACGGGGTAGGGAGCTCTCAGCCACTGTCCGCGTCAGTTTGCAAAGCTCCCAACATCAGACTTCCGTATCAACTATGCTTTGGAACATAGGTCAACTTGTACCTTCAGCCCACCCCCAGCAGGGTCTCCATGCTACTGTTTAGCACTGAATAAATGTGCGTATCGGAAATCAAAACGTATCTGTTGGTTTCAAAACTCTTCTCCTGTTCAGGTTGGAGAAGGTTCTGGAAATGGCGAGTCTATGCTTGTGAGGCCCCATCAGGGCCTCCTGGGGGTGATGCTGGCTGGAGCCTCCTTCCTCGCTTAGCTGTTTACTTCTGCCATGAGCTGGAACTGTGAGGCCAGAGCGTCCGGAGACTAAGGTGATTTAGTCTCTCGTCATCTCTGGCTGGACTCCTCCTGGCTTCCCCGACAGGCAGAAATAGCATCGTCTATCTGTGCAGCTGGCGTTATGTTGGCTGGGAGAAGTGATTTATTCAAGCGCCCTCCTAACAACAGCGCACGACTGCTCTGCTAAGTGCTTGGCGTTCTTGGCTTCCGTTTTGATCTTCTCAACAACCTTATAGAGTTGCTCCTTTGTCATGCCCATTTTACAGATGAAGAAACTGAGACTTAGGGTGCCCAGGCCACACAGGTAATGGGGCTGGATTCAAGCTAAGGCCTGTCTGACTTCAGAACACCTGCGGACTCCCTGAACACAACCTTCAGGGCACGTGGCCTCAGCTCAGAAGAGCCTGCGTGCTTGGCTCCTTTATAGGGAGAGCTAAAAGGAGATGTTGAAACTTCTGAACGTGTCCTCAGAGAACCGCGCCATGAGGAGCCGGGTCTTATCCAAGTCAAGGCAAACAAACCAAGGGATGCTGGCCAGCCCCCGAGTGGGCTTGCTCTGTTCAGAAAAGCATGATTGCCTTTCAAAGACGATTTACTGCAAGGAACATCAGAGCGTGAACGCTTTGGGCCATGGAGGTGGAGGGGGCGAGAGACCGGAGCACTTCAAACCATTTGGGGCAGCGCTGATACTTTTGTGGCATGCCAATCAAACCATGGCAGCCTGATTTTCCTGGGGGTGCGGGGAGAGCAGGGCGAAGAGTTTTAACTGTGGAACATCCAAGGCTTAACCAGGCCCTGGAAGCAGGGAAGGTGTGGGCTCACTGGTGCCCAGGTCACCATTTGTGCCCTGACCTGTCTTGTGGCCAGCGAGGCAGGGGTCGCCTGGCCCAGTGTGTTTCTGCAGCAAGTGTGGCCTAGCTCTCCATCTCTCCCGCCTGTCTGGTTTTTATCACATAGGAACAGAAGAGAAAAAATAAATTGAGGAGATGGATAACATTATAGTGACTCTGAAAAGTTTTGTGGCCACATGGACCTGTTTCAAGAAATATTTTTAACCATAGACATTTGGTCTCAGTGGGAAAGACAACTTAAAAGGACGGTTATAATTAGGTCACACTTGGAGAAACTTATTATATTTTGCTGTATGTCCCAGGAGTGGTGTATCTTAAATGGTTTTTGCATTTAGATTCAATGCACAGTGCAGAATTCCATTTTTCTGTTTCAACAATGGGAAGCCAGCAGCAGAAACTATGATGTCTGTATTCAATAAAGCTAGAGGCAGGAATAAATCCGATTTGGGATAGAAGAAAGAGAAATGTCATACAACTTGTCTCCTCATCCCCTTCCCCTTCTTTTCTCCTTTGTGGTCTCTCATGGTGTCTATGGAGGGAGCCTGGAACCTTCCATCTACATTCCCCATCGAAAGCCCCTTTACTTCTGCTCAGGGTGAAAGTGTGGCCAAAGACTTTCATTTCTCAATCGCAATTTTGGAGCATAGGCTAGTGGAGGAAAGGCCGATACGGTGTTAGGAATAAAGTAAACATCGACCGTGGCCCCAACATGGCTTCTGTGCTCTCTGTACAGATTTCAGAATGGCCGGCCGGCTGGGGCCAGTTCTAGGACTCTTGGGAGTGAGGCTGGCAGCAAAGAGAGGGGAAGGGTGCAGGTGGGGTACGGAGAAGGGACCCCAACAGGGGCTACCCTGATCTGTTGCAAACAGCGTCCCCTGAGAGCTGCCTCACCCCGCATGCTGGCAGCGGTCAAGGCCCTTTGCTCTGTGTTCTGCAGACACGGGAACAAATGGTGAAGTCTGGGTAATCCTTTTTTTTTTTTTTTTTTTTTAACCTCCCAAGTTATCCCACGCGCTGAAAGAACACGAACACTGGCCTGTAGAGCGGCCGATTGCAGCAGGCCCGAGTGGTTGTCTCCCTCTGGCAGACACACGCCACATTCTTGTAAGTACTGCTCCATAGAGACTATTTCACCCGCGGCCCTCGGACCCCGTGCCAGGCTAACAGCCCTAAGCTCCGTACTCTCTACCATTCATCTTGGATTAACAGATGCATTGCCTTGGATGCCTGGGTACAGAGCCCTTACCAGTTTACAGAAGGAGGAAGAACTGTGTGGAGAGATCTGAGTGATGTGTACCCAAAGCCCACTTGCATCTGATGAGCAAGTGACATCGTGTAGGGACAGAGGTGCGCGTGTTGCAGTCACGGAACCTGCGCTAGGAAAGAACAGGGAGGAAGTGTAGTCGGGGAAGTCAGGGGTCCGTTTTCAGTCTGCAGCTGAGGGGCCTCCTCCTTCCTAGGCGCAGCTGTCGCGCTGACCAGGGAGGGCCCAGTCCACCGCGGTCCTCCCCCTGTTTACGAGTTCCTGTCAGGCAGCCCTTCCCGTGAGCCAGTAGACGAATCTGTTATCAGTGACGAGTGCCGCACAACTCGCAGGGCACGCAGTGCCAGCCCGTTAGCCCAGAGGGCACCAACTCCAACGCTGACAGAAGACAGGCCGGTAAGTCAAGCGAGCACCCTGCTGTTGTCGAAAAGATGTCCCTTTGGCCGGCGCCGCGGCTCACTAGGCTAATCCTCCGCCTTGCGGCACCGGCACACCAGGTTCTAGTCCCGGTCGGGGCGCCGGATTCTGTCCCGGTTGCCCCTCTTCCAGGCCAGCTCTCTGCTGTGGCCAGGAGTGCAGTGGAGGATGGCCCAAGTCCTTGGGCCCTGCACCCCATGGGAGACCAGGAGAAGCACCTGGCTCCTGCCTTCAGATCAGCGCGGTGCGCTGGCCGCGGCGCGCCGGCCGCAGCGCGCCGGCCACGGCGGCCATTGGAGGGTGAACCAACGGCAAAAGAAGACCTTTCTCTCTGTCTCTCTCTCTCACTGTCCACTCTGCCTGTCAAAAAAAAAAAAAAAAGAAAGAAAGAAAAAAAGAAAAGATGTCCCTTTATGATGTGGGTCTATGGCTCCAGTGTTGCCAGGCTATTCTGTTTTTCATGATTTATTGATTTCTAAATTTTATGTATTTTTTTTTGAAAGGGAGAGGAGAGAGAGAGAGAGAGAGAGATCTCATCTGCTGGTTTACTCCCCAGATGCCTACAGTGGCCAGGGTTGGGCCAGATCAAAACCCAGAGCCAGGAGCTCCATGCCGTGTGTGTGACAAAGACCCCACCACTTAAGCCACCACCTGCTGCCTCCTTGGGTGCGCAGCAGCAGGAAGCTGGAATTGAGGCTGGAGCTAGGACTCAAACCCAAGCGCTCCAATATGGTCTAGGGGCGTCCCAAGCACTGTGTTAACCACTGTGCCAAGTTCTCACCCCTCCATGTTTTAGAAGAGCGTTTGGGGATCTGGATTTGAATGTGATCTAATGTTCAGCTGTCAAGTTATTAATTCAATACTAACTGTCATACACACGCATCTGCAGTCACTCAGAAGGAATTAGCCTTTGTGGGAGAAAGTTGCCTTGGCACCCCAAACTGCTGTCAGTGGCTACTTTTGGGAACAAGAGTGGGAGTGAGAACTTTAAATTTTTTCTCTGTATACTTTTCTATTGTTTGAATCTTTGGCAATGAGAACGCATTTAAGTATTACTTATGTAGCTATTTTTAAAAAATCAACAGTCTGAAAAATATAAGAAAGCCTGGGTTTAGGAGTTTGATGACTCCAATGTTCAAGAGTTATTAGAGATTTACACTTAACATGGCAGATTGATTGCATGAAAAGCCAGAAATTGAAAGGAGACTAAAAGGAAGTTGGAAGAAGCAGAAAGAAAATCAGGGAGGGAGCCGGCGCCGTGGCTCAATAGGCTAATCCTCCACCTTGCGGCGCCGGCACACCGGGTTCTAGTCCCGGTTGGGGCGCCGGATTCTGTCCCGGTTGCCCCTCTTCCAGGCCAGCTCTCTGCTATGGCCAGGGAGTGCAGTGGAGGATGGCCCAGGTGCTTGGGCCCTGCACCCCATGGGAGACCAGGAAAAGCACCTGGATCCTGGCTCCTGCCATCGGATCAGCGCGGTGCGCCGGCTGCAGCGGCGGCCATTGGAGGGTGAACCAACGGCAAAGGAAGACCTTTCTCTCTCTCTCTCTCTCTCACTGTCACTCTGCCTGTCAAAAAAAAAAAAAAAAAAAAAAATCAGGGAGGGGAAAAAAATCAAAAGGTTGTCAATTTATGAAATAAGAACGAAATCCCATAAAAATCAGAGTTTGAGAAAGAGCTCTTAGAAATTAAAAGTATTAACAAAGAAATAATAATATTCAGGAGAAGGTTAGGAAGTTAAATTATGAAGACTCATAAGACGTAGTAAATAAAAGACACAGATTGGGAGAAGCGGAGAGAAGCAAAGTGAAGTCGAGAGAAATGATTCAGCTCATAATATATCCAGGAAGAGAAAGCAGAGAAAACTGAGCAAAGTACCAAATACATAACTCAGGCAATATTTTCAGAACCGAATGATCTGAAAGTCAAGGTGAGAAGATCCGTGGCGTGCCCAAAGACAATACATAACAATTATGAGATGGAACCTCCTGTCACAGCGTGTGATCCTGAACTCCAGGAATCACGACGCGATTCCAGAGAGAGGAAATAGAAGTCGGCCACAACAGAGGACCAGGAATAGAATGGCATCAGATTTCTCAACAGCACCACTGGATGTGGGAAGGAAATGGAGCATCCGGGGCCTGCGCTGTGGCGTAGTGGGTTAATCCTCCACCTGCGGCGCTGGCATCCCATATGGGCGCCGGTTTTGGTCTCGGCTGCTCCTTTTCCTGATCCAGCTCTTTGCTGTGGCCTGGGAAAGTGGTAGAAGATGGCCCTAGTCCTTGGGCCCCTGCACCCACGTGGGAGACCCAGAGGAAGCTCCTGGCTCCTGGCTCCTGGCTTTGGATCAGCAAAGCTCCAGCCATTGTGGCCATTTGGGGAGTGAGCCAGTGGATGGAAGACCTTTCTCTCTGTCTCTCCCTCTGCCTGTAATTCTGCCTCTCAAGTAAATAAATAAATGTTAAGAAATGGAGCATTTGAGCAATGTACCTCTAAATTGAGGTATGTGTTCAAACCAACACCAAGTGTGAGGGTATCATAATATTTTCAGAAATGCAGGGTCTCAAATTTCCTTCTAGGTACTCTGAAAAAGCTATGCCAAAAACAAGCAAAAAGCTATGAGAGGGAAGAACAAATCAAGGAAACTCGGGATCCAGACCCCAGCGTTTCCAACACAAGAGATGAGTTTGCAAAGGCAATTCTCAGGATGATGATAACGACAGTCAGTAAGACAGAGGCTCTGCAGCAGGCCTGGAGGGAAACCAGCCCAGAGAAAATGAGCGTGAAGGGTTGCACAGTAGCATCTCTGCGGGGAAGGTGAAACCGACAGGCAGCCTGAAATGTCTGGCACACAGGACGTCTGGGGAGTAAGTCATTGACAGATACATTTCAAATGGTTAAATGAAAACCAAGGCAATTATTAACTCCAGGAAAAATGTACAAGAATGAAATTTTAATCATTTTACACTATGTGTCTCAACAGAAAATGCTATTTGCATAGTCATATGACTCAAAATGTTGAATATGAATTTAACAAAATGTGGTGGTATTAACCATTTTGGAAAAATTAAGTTGACAGCCAACAGCTCTGTGTGTGTGTATTAGGAGTGGAGTGTGTATGTGCAGTAGCATTATGGAACTAAGCATTTCTTTTGTCTAGTAGAAAGTCAGTAGGTAATGCTTAAATGGAAAACAACTTCATAAGCATAAGCACCTAAGAAAGAAATCTAGAGATAAATGTCTGAAAAATCAGCTAAAAGATAGAAAAACTTTTGGAAAATTGAGAATTGAGCATGAGAATAAGGTGGAAGAGGTGATTTTTTAAAATGTCTTTGACTTTTTTAAAAAGATGTATTTATTTGAAAAGCAGAGGGGGAGGGAGAGAGAGAGAGAGAGAGAGAGAGAGAGAGAGAGAGAGAGAATCTTGCACCCACTAGCAAATGGCCACTGCAGCCTGTGCTAGGATAGGCAGAAACCAGAAGCTAAGAACTCCACCCTGGTCTCCTACAATTGTGGCAGGTTCCCAAGTACTTGGGCCATCATCCACTGCCTTCCCAGGTGCATTAGCAGAGAACTGGATTGGACTGGAACTGGTGTGTTGCAAGAGGTGGCTTAACCATTTGTCCCACAACACTGGCCCCAGGTTTTTTTTTTTTTTAAAGTCACTTGTGTTTCTAGTATTCAGCTAATACCAATAATGCTAAAATTAATAACCTAAGTGTGAGTCATTTGTGTGTAGATATGGCTGTGGAATAAATTTCTAGAGGTCAAAGGGCAGATGCAGTTATACTTAAAAAACTTTCCTTATTTATTTTCATCTACTTGGAAGGCAGAGTGACAGAGATAGAGAAAGAAAGAGAGGGAGAGGGAGAGGGAGAGGGAGAGGGAGAGGGAGAGGGAGAGGGAGAAAGATATCAGTCTTCCATCCTCTGGTTCACTTCTCAAATAGCCACACAGCCAGGTCTGGTCCAGGCCAAAGGCAGGAGCCTGGAACTTCATCTGGGTCTCACACATGGTTGACAGGGGCCCAAGTATTTGGGCCATTATCCACTGCCTTCCCAGGCACATTAACAGGAAACTGGATTGGAAGTGAGTAGTCAAGGCTTGAACCGGCATCCATAAGTGATGCAGGCGTCCTAAGTGGTACCTTAATCCGCTGCACCACACACAGTAGCTCATTTGCACTTGTGATAGATAATTGCCCCGCTGCTCTTCTCGGGGGCTCTACCATCTGCCTTTCCCTCCAGAATTGTGTGACAGGGATTGTTTTCCTACACTCATCCCAAGAACGTGTTGTCAGACTTCGGGGATCTTGTCATTCATACTGGTAAAGAAAGGTATCTCCTGTGCTTACTGTGAGTGAGATTAAGAATCTTCTATGTGTTTCAGAGCCATGTATAGTTCTTGTTTCCTGAACTCTAACTCTGTCCTTTGTCCACACTAATTTTTGACCTTCTGTGAACTCTTTATTTTAGGAAAACCAATCCTCTGTGTTGCAATTTTTTTCAGTTTGTCATTTGTCTTTGCTACTATCTCCTGCTAAATTTGAGTTGTTTGTGGTAATATTTGCAAGTATTTTCTTTTATAGATTCTGGATTTTGAGTCATGATTAGAAAGACCCTTCTCACTTACAGGTTAGAAAGTAATTCACCTAGGTTTCTACCGAGTGACTTAAGTTTTCATTTCTACATTTAAATCTTTGACCAATTTAGAATTTATTCTCATATATTGGCCCAGCTTCATCTTGTCCAGATGGCTATCCTGTTGTCCCAACTTTAACTATTTTTTAAAAAGGTTTATTTATTTATTTGCAAGTCAGAGTTACATAGAGAGAGAAGGAGAGGCAGAGAGACAGAGAGAGAGGTCTTCCGTCTGCTGGTTCACTCCCCAATTGGCCGCAACGGCTGGAGCTGTGTCGATCTGAAGCCAGGACCAGGAGCTTCTTCTGGGTCTCCCATGTGGGTGCAGGGGCCTAAGGACTTGGGCCATCTTCTACTGCTTTCCTAGCCATAGCAGAGAGCTGGATCGGAAGTGGAGCAGCAGGGTCTTGAACCAGCACCCATATGGGATGCCGGCGCTTCAGGCCAGGGCATTAACCTGCTGTGCCACAGCACCAGCCCCTCAACTGCTCACAATTACACCTATCACTAGGATTTGGGTATTGTAAATAAATGATCAAAAAGTGAAGAGTGGCAGGGAAGCCCTTGTGGTGGCCTCAGGTGAAGAGGGAAGGGGGACATGGGACGGTCACCACCTCTCCGACAGCCTGTGTGCCCCTCACGGCCACTCCGATGGCCACATGGCTGTTTTGTCAGGCATAGGGACAGTAGCTGCAACCTGTAAAATACAACTCTGATGAACAAAAGCTGCTGAAGGGCTCCTTGGAGGAAAACGGCCACGCTGTGCCCCCAGAAGCCAGCGGGAGCCCAGACCCTGGGAGAGATGACAGCAGGAAGGCTCCGGGAACTCGGGCGGAATTCCCTGTCCCGGGATGACTCAGCTCACACTGACTTCCTGTGTCTGTGTTTAGGGTTCCAAGTCCTGGGAGAGAGAGGTTAGTTGGCTCAGTTTGGTTCCTGGCCTATTTCCTGTCAGCAGCGGTCAAGGTCCCAGGTCCATGGAGGAGCCGGACAGACGCAGGAACCCTGTGGGTGGACAGGGGGTTTGGGGGTTGAGGGGCGGTTTCTCCAAAGGAAGAGATGCCTGGCAACACTCCCAAACCAAGCCCCCGCAGCAGCTGTCCACAGCATTTGCAAAAATAGTAACTGTAAAAATAGCCGCGATGGCAGGGCCGCTTCCTACAGGGGGGGAGCTCTGAGGGGCCCGCCGGCTCGCTGACCTTCATCCCGGCTCTGGGAGGTGGGCGTCGCTCTCCCCCATTGACAGGCAAGGACGCCGAGCCTGAAGGGAGCGTAGGAGGCCGCTCTGCCGCACAGCCAGCCAGTGGCAAGCCCGGGAGAGGAGCCCGGATGTGGCCATCCCCGCCCCTGCCCGTGACCCTGCGGGAACGCCACCCTCGGAGGTGCTGAGCCCCGGCTTCCGGGGGCTGCCTGTGCCCTTCAGTCACCTGGGATGGCTGCCCGCTCCCGGGGCGGGCCTCGGTGTCCACCGCTTCACCTCCATTCTCTCATCCCAGCCTCTCCGGCCACGCCCACGCCTGCAATGCCTTCTCCTCCCAGCGCCGGTCATGATTCAGAAATCTTTCAAAACTCTGCCTTTCTTGGGCTGGGCAGCTCCTGCCGGGTGTGGACTGGGCTCCTCTCCAGGTGTGGAAACACCACGAATGAGTGTAGTTACTGAATCACCCACTAGGCCTTGTGGCAGGCCTGCCCCTACTAGCGGGCTCTCTGACAGCCTGAGCCGGTGGCCGTCCTTCCGCCTCGGGCGCCGTCCTTCTGCCTCGGGCGCGCCGTGTGGTCCATGGCAGCCACTGACCATGGCCGCGCGGCGTGGCCACAGGTTTCCTGCTGGCGATCCAGGCCCTGGGGAAGGCTGCAGCTCTGACGGGCAGCAGAGAAACTTCTCTCCCCATCTGCACCCAGCAGGGAGCGTGGGCACAGTGAGCAGGTTCTGGGGGAATACTGGCTCTGTGGCCATCGTCCTGCACGCAGACGGCCCATGAGGCTCCTCACTGTCTCTGGCTGCTCTTCCTGCCTTCTAGTTAGTGCAAGTCTTGACTCCAGGGGCTGGAACCTTCTTCCCTTGGTTCTTTTCTCTCCCCCAGAGCACTTAAGCCTGAAGTATTTGGCTAGCATCGTGGCACAGTGGGTCAAGCTGCTGCTTGTCACGCCTGCATCCCATATCAGAGTCTTGGTTCCAGTCCCAGGCTCCTCTGCTTTCCATCCAGCTCCCTGCTAACGCATCTGGGAAGGCAGCAGAAGATGGCCCAAGTGCTTGGGTCCTTGCAACCATGTGGGAGACTCAGACGGAGTTCCTGGCTCCTGGCTTCAGCCTGGTCCAGCCCTGGCTGTTGTGGCCATTGGAGGGGTCCCTCTCTCCATTGCAAATAAGTAAGTAAAACTGAAAAATTACAATTAAAAACCTGCCACACACTGCTCATTGTTGATCTGTCTCCGCTAGAATTTCATCCACAAGAGCTTTATCCGGGTTGTAGTCCCAGCAATTAGAGCACGGTGGGCACGTGGTAGGCACTCCATATTTGCCAAAAGCACAAGCGATGCACCCCTACTCATCTGTGGTAGTTTCAAAACGCGTTGTTGAGTTCCCCTTAAAAGTAGAGCTAGTGCCCTCTCCCCGAGCTGTGAGGTGACCTGAGGGACTGAGTCCCTGCTGACCAGCAGAATGCGGCAGAAGCAGTGCTATGTGACTTCTGAGATGGGGTCCCACGATGGACAGGGTTTACCTGGCTGCATCGCTCATGCATCGCTCACCCCGGGGCGGGATGTTGCAGCCTTGTGATGAGGCCCTGGGAGTGGCCCAGACACCCACATGGGAGAAAGCGAGGCCTCCGCCAGCTACTTGGCACCACCTGCCAGCCGCGGGAGTGAGCCTCTCGGAGGCAGATGCTGCAGAAAGCTGCCGCTCTCAGAAACAGCCTGGCTCAGGCACTGCTGCGTTCCTGACCTGCAGATGCTGTGAGGACAATAGGTATGCAGTAGTGTGTTCACCTGCTATGTTTTAGGGGTAATTTGTTACACAGCAAAGAGAATCAAGGTGACTTCTTTCTAAAGATTGATTGATTGATTTGAATGGCAGAGTTACAGAGAGAGAGAGAGAGCGAGAGGGAGAGAGAGAGACAGAGAGAGAGAGAGAGAGAATCTTCCATCTACTTGTTTCCTCTCCAAATGACTGCAATGACCAGGACTGGGCCAGACCACAGTCAGGAGCCAGGAGCTTCATCCAGGTCTGTCATGTGGGTGCAGGGGCCCAAGCACTTGGACCATCTTCTGCAGCTTTCCAGGTGCATTAGCAAGGAGCTGGATTGGAAGCAGAATAACCAGGACCCGAGCTGGTGCCTGTATGGGATGCCAGCTTAACAGGCGGTTGCTTAACCTGCTGCACCACACAATGCCAGCCCCAAGAATTAATGTAATTTCAAAGTCAACTAACACATTTGAAATATGACTTGTTTTCTAAAAACTTGATATCCCCAAGATTTATAGGAAAGCATTACCTTATAAAGTGATTCACAACTGCTGATAGTATAAATGGAGGTTGTGTGGGTTTGGTGGAGAGAGAATTGGCTTGGGGACATTAAAAAAAAAAAAGAGGTCACTGTCCCAAATGATGCACTCATCTGGGGACTAGGGAATGTCGCTGCGGAGAAGTGAGTCCCTGGGAGCAGTGTGTGTGAACCGTGAAGATGATCCAAAGCCCGGCAGCACGTGCTGGGTGAAAACACTCGCCCGCTGGCTCAAGTGCCCATTGTGGGTTATTAATGGTGCTTGCGCATAATGAAGTGCAGGGCTGGGGCTCCCGATCTGGGCTGCAGCAAAGGCTACAGCTGTTGTTGTCTTCATTTAACTTCAGAGTGACCTGGAATTATATCCCCCAGTGGTGAAACAGCCAGAAGAGGACACCGCAGAGGATGCTAATTAGCCCCCTGCAGGATACACAAGTTAGAAAATAACCACTCAGAGAGCTGCAGAGGCTCCCGCATCCCACCAGACCAGGCCCCGTGGCTGCCATTGCTCTCCAGCGCGCTTTTGTCTAGTGCGATGGACGGTGCCAGCCGAGATGCTCTGGGGCTCCCAGCTGCCTTCCTGTCAGTGAGGATCAGCAGCCAAGGCCCGATGACTTGATCTGACAGAGGCGTTCAGCACCCGGAACCTCCTCTCTCCCCTAGGGTGTCTGCAGGGCTCACAGAGGTGCACATGGGGCCAGGTGACCGTTCCGGCAGTGTTAGGAACTTGGCTCTTAGGAGAATGATTGGCTTGGCTTTGGGCAGGATGATTGCCAAGGGCCCTGGCTCAAATCCTCTTATCGGGGAGTCCAGCAGATTCTGGGAGAGAAAAAGGGGATGGCTTTCATCGATGGCCATTCAAGCCATTCATTCCATCGCCACAATTAATTAAGAGGGAGAAGAGAAAAGACCCGCCGAGAGGGAGGTTTTATGAGTGTTGCGGTGGGGCAGTCGGGTTCCTGGAGCCCTTGCTTGCTGGGTAACAACAATAATCACAGTGAAAGATGGGCTAGAGAGAGAGAGAGAGGTCTTCCATCCGCTGGCTCACTTCCCAAATGGCCGCAATGGCTGGAGCTGCGCTGATCTGAAGCCAGGAACCAGGAGCTTCTTCCAGGTCTCCCACATGGATGCAGGGGCCCAAGCACTTGGGCCATCTTCTACTGCTTTCCCAGGCCACAGCAGAGAGCTGGATTGGAAGTGGAGCAGCCGGGACTCAAACTGGCGCCCATATGGGATGCTGGCACTGCAGGCGGTGGCTTTACCTGCTACGCCACAGCGTTGGCCCACTACAATAATTTGCTCAAGGACAAATGGCTCAAGTAGGGTCTCACTCCTGGTCTGCCTACCAAAGAACCCTGTCGCTAAGTGGTACATGGTCACGGCCATGTACGCGGGTGGTTTCGGAGTGTCTGCCTGTTCCCATGGTGGGCGCACGTGATGTGTATCAAGACTGTCACATCCAGATCATGTCTGCCACAGTTTTTGAAACATTATCTATTGCCTCCAACCTGCCTCTGTGAGTTGATTTGATGAGCTGGAGACAACCAAAATGATTTGGAAGGACGTCTGATCACCCGAATGGCCATTATTCCTCCACAGAGGAAAGCCAACAGGCAGCCCCATCCTGAGCTCCCCTGCCCGGGGCACTGGGTGGTCTAGGTTCTCACGGACAGGTTAAGCTGTATCGTTTGCTTTAAAAAGTAGAGAGGTGAACGATGTATTTTAGAGTGAGTTTTTTCCCCTCTCAAATGATTACAATTTGGTTCTCCAGGGGAAAGCTCGCCGTCTGGGCTATGCAAACACCATATTCCCAGGGCTGCTGGGTCGGCGAGATGCCTGTGTGCTAGCATCCTAACATCCCGCTGCACGGTGAGATGAGGCAGCGTTCCCCTTTCACACAGGTGCACCGAGACAAGAAGCATTTTGAGGGTGTTTCCTTTGACTCCTTCCTGCTGCGCTCAAAACTCTTTGTGGGCTGCTCTAGGCTCGCTGTCAGGTTCACACAAACACATAGATCTGTGTCCCGGAGGAATGAGAGCAGAGACTCACCGGATGCAACATCCACACTCTGGTGAGAATAATCATGTTTTCATCAATAATAGTAGCCTTTACTGAGTGTTAGCTCTGGCCAGGGTGTTGCGCTAGACACCTGTTGTGTTTCCTTAAATCCTTTCAATGAGCCCAGTGGTTATTATAACCCAAGCGCTATTTTTTTTTTTTTTTTACAGGCAGAGTTAGACAGTGAGAGAGAGAGAGACAGAGAGAAAGGTCTTCCTTTTTCCGTTGGTTCACCCCCCAAGTGGTCGCTACTGCTGGCGCGCTGCACCAATCTGAAGCCAGGAGCCAGGTGATTCCTCCTGGTCTCCCATGCAGGTGCAGGGCCCAAGCACTTGGGCCATCCCAGGCCACAGCAGAGAGCTGAACTGGAAGAGGAGCAACCAGGACAGAATCCAGCGCCCCGACCGGGACTAGAACCCGGGGTGCCAGCGCCTCAGGCAGAGGATTAGCCTAGTGAGCCGCGGCACTGGCCCCAAGTGCTATTATACTCAGTATAAAGATACGAGCACCAAAGCTCAGTGAGTTTAACCAATTTGCTGAATGTTACAGGCAGAGAGTAAGTAGGTGAGGCACAGAATTGCATGGCAATCTTTTCCCAAAATCCGTACTTTTTGCAGGCAATTTCATTGCCTTCAGTCATAGGCAGGGAGGGTAACTTGGACAGCGGGGCTTCCTGTGTGGAGAGAGAATAGAGAACATAATACCACGAAGTCATGTTGCTTTTGTTAAGTAAAGCCCACATATTTGTGATCTCTTCGCTCAGAAGGAAGGCTCTCCTCTACAGTCGCCATCTTGGGACTTCTCCTTCACTCACAACGTCATCTAGAGGCGCGCAATTCCTCGTTGAGAACGCGCCCACGAGTGGTGGCCGTGGCCCTCCTCTCCTCGCTTCCTTTGGGCGCCGCCGACTTTGACCAAACAGCGGTGCTGCTTTCCCAACTCGATTCTGCTCCTCGGTGACCAGAGTCTCTTCCAAATCATTTCGGTTGTCTCCAACCCAGCAGATCTACAGGGGCAGTAGATAATGTTTTGCAAACTCTGTAGCGGGATCTAGGGATGATTTCAAAAGGTAGTGAGTCACTGCAGCCTGGCTGGGGGAAAATAAGTCTCATTTGTCTGTGTAAGCTCTGATTTATTTGTTCCAGTAATAAATAAAGTCAGTCTTCCGCTTTGCTGTGACACCCGGGTCATGCTACTCTCCGGAGGGCTCCGCCTTCTTTCCCCAGATTTGTTGGCTTCCCTACGTGTCTCAGTTGAGCTGCTTTTGAAAGTCTGCTAAGGAGACTTTGTCTCATTGGGTACAACAAGAATGGCAAAGGGCGAGGTTTCACGACCCTTTAGTGTCTTTATTCTCTTGTGAATACAAAGACGCCTGCAAAATTCACTCCTCACCCACAGAGCTCTTTGCAGGTCTCTCTCCAACTTCCCTGGAGACACACTGGCCGAATGGAGAAATGCTGTTGGAGCGATAAGGTTTTCCTTAAGCCAGGTTTCAGTGGGGTTTCAGTTCCCTCTCCGAGGTGTGGGCTTTGGCGTTGGGAAGCTAATTTTTCTTGGTGTTTCCCCTAATTTCAACAGACCAAGCCTTGACTAGGCCACTCACCATCCTGGTAGCTTTCCTTGTCCCTCACATCTGGAGCCAAGAAACGTCTAGAACACTTGCAGTAAAACAGCTTGAAGTTGATCTGAGCTTGGTGTCACCGAAATGCGCTATTTAACAGGCAACTGGGATAGTGTCATCGTCATTATCAAACAATGTTTACTGAGACACCAATAAGCAGGTACCAATCCCCATCTGTGAGGCATTAAGGAATCAGCCTCCGGAGGCACAGTCCTTCCTCAGCAGTGGCAGAGAATTCGTTCCAGGATTCCTGTGGAGGCCGGAAGCCATGGACGCTGAAGTCTCTTATGTAAAATGGTATGGTGTTTGCATGTAACCCACGTGATCCCCCTTAGATTTTCAGTCCTCTCCGGATTTCTTATGATACCTGATACAATGCACATGCCATGTGAATAGCTGTTGTCCTGTGTTGCTTGGGGAGTAATGACGAGGGGAAAAGGTTTGGTGCAGATGTAGACCCAACCTTATTTTCTACCCATGGTTAACTGAATCCATGGCATCAGCTGCACTATGTTCTGAGTGTCTCAACCAGAAGTCCTCAAACTTGAAGACAAATAATATAATTACTTGGAGAACTTTCTCAGAATGCACATAGAGGTGGACATTTGGTCAGCAGCTCAGTCACTGGTAGGGCTGCCTGCATCCCATGTTGTAGTTCCTGTCCTTGCTACTCTGCTTTTCATCCGGCTTCCTGCTAATGTGCACCCTGGGAGGCAGCAGGTGAGGGCTCAATTACTTGGGTCTCTGCCACCCGCCTAGGAGACCCGGATGGAGTTGCAGGCTTTTGGTTTTGGCCTGGCTCAGCCCTGGCTGCTGCTGAGGTCATCTGGGAAGTGAACCTCTCTGATGTCTCTGTCTTTTCAAATAAAAATAGATATTAAAAAGCAACCACACTCATAACCTAAACAGACAAAAAACACAAAGCAGGTAACTCAGCCTTATCCCTTGGAGCTCAGAAACTTGGAGAGCTGAGCATCTGTGTATCTGAGGATTCTGCAGTTGATTATGGTTCGTCCTTAAGGCTGGGAACCAATGGTCTTTGTATCGCACTGGAAGCCTGTGGAGAAAGCTCAGGCGTCCTGAAAAGCTTGATCGTTAAAAAAAGTAAAATCAACACACCTTTACTATCCTCACAGATTCCTTTTCAAAGCAATAGGATGGAATAGTGCAAGGGAGAACTGATATTTTTTAAACAGTTGAAGTGCATTTAACACATGGCATAGTGTGTCAGTCAAAATGCAGCCAGGAAAGGGGCAGGAGCAGTGGCACAGCGGGTTAAGGCATCACTTGGGAGTGCCTGGTTCGAGTCCCTGAGACTCCACACTTTTGGTCCATCTTCCTGCTATGGCAGCAGCTGATGATCCGGTACCTGGATGCCTTCCACCTATGTGAGAGAACCACATGGAGTTTGTGGCTCCTGGCTTGGGCTTGACCTGGCTCTGGCTGTTGTGGCCATTTGGGCAGTGAACCAGCAGATGGACGATCTCTCTCTCCATCACTCTGTCCTTCAGATAAATAAATAAATCTTGGGGCCGGTGCTGTGGTGCAGTGGGTTAACACCCTGGCCTGAAGTGCCAGCATCCCATATGGGTGCTGGATCGAGTCCTGGCTGCCTCACTTCCAATCCAGCTCTCTGCTATGGCCTGAGAAAGCAGTGGAAGATGGCTCAAGTGCTTGGGCCCCTGCACCCGCGTGGGAGACCCAGAAGAGGCTCTTGGCTCCTGGCTTTGGATCAGCGTAGTTCCAGCAGTTGCAGCCAATTGGAGAGTGAACCAGCGGATGAAAGATCTCTCTCTCTCTCTCTGCCTCTTCTCTCTCTCTGCCTCTTCTCTCTCTGTGTAACTCTGACTCTCAAGTAAAAAATAAATAAATAAATCTTAAAAAAAAATCTTAAAAAAACTCTATTCATAAAAAATTAAATCCCCCGAGGTACTTCAACAAAGGGGTACTTAGTCTAGTGAATGGATCTCACAGGCGTTAGAATATCCACAAGAGGGCAGGGAGATGAGGAAGCACAGGAGGAGATCCTGGAGCTGGAGGTAGGAGAGGAGCCAGAACCTGGGAACGCAGAGGAAGGGCCAGCACCCTAGGAGCGAGGCTGCCTCGGGGCCCCCAGGGACAGGCACTGGGGCTGCCCAGGGACACATGTGGCCGGCGGGGATGCTAACGAGAGGAGAGCCAGGATGCCCACACTGTAGCTGTGCAAAGGAAGGAAAAAGAGGAAGAGTTCTTTCCTCTCTCCTGCTTTCCAGTCTCCTAGTGTCCCGCTCAGTTGCACACTGGCTAGCAAGGGAACTTGGGCAATGTAGCTTTCAGCGTTAAGCCCTCAGCTTTAGAAATCAGAGCACAGACGGGCGCGCATGGAGCCAGGCAGTGATAGGTGATTCCCAGCACACTTTAGACAATTGATTCACGGCTCGGCACCATGGTGAAGTGAGCAAGATCAGAGTTCACGCCAAAACGTCTACGACTCCTGCTCTTCCCACTGCTGTAAGTTTTAAATGCTTTAACTCAGTTTACTTTTTTAAAATTAATTTTTATTTGACAGATAGAGTTAGACAATGAGAGAGAGAGTCAGAGAGAAAGGTCTTCCTTCCATTGGTTCACCCCCCGAAATGGCCGCTACGGCCGGCACTGAACCGATCCGAAGCCAGGAGCCAGGTGCTTCCTCCTGGTCTTCCATGTGGGTGCAGGGCCCAAGCACTTGGGCCATCCTCCACTGTCTTCCCGGGCCACAGCAGAGAGCTGGACTGGAAGAGGAGGAACTGAGACTAGAACCGTCACCCAAATAGGGTGCCGGTGCCGCAGGCGGAGGATTAACCAAGTGAGCCACGGCGCCGGCCCCTCAGTTTACGTTTATACTTTGACTCTTTCTTTTGCAACATTTATTTAGCGCTGGCTGTGTGCCAGCTCCCATGTTAAATGCTTAAGTTGTGCTTATCTTATTCAAACTTTGAAAAAAATGTTGATGCACAGTTGCTCAGTGAACAGTTGGGTCAGTAAACTTGCAGTAAAACTTATTTCTTGGATTGTGAAATAGATATATGTATATATGTATATTCATAGAATAGAAAAGATTATTATGTAGATGATTCTAGTGAAAAGCACAATAAATAAATAAGATTATTGTTATACATTATTGAGCACACTGTTCTAAACAAATTTGACTCATTGCAGAGCATAATTACTAAGCACATGTGTGGTTTAGCACTGGACTACAAAACTTAGGAGAGGCTGATGGCCAACAGTGTGGCCCAGCTGGTTAAGCTGCTGCCTGTGAGGCTGGTATCCGATATCGAAGCACTAGTTCAAGTCCTGGCCGCTCTGCTTTTGATCCAGCTCCCTGCTGATGCACCTGGGGGAGAAGCAGAAGATGGCTCAAGAACTTGGGTCCCTACTACCTATGTGGGAGACCCAAATGGAATTCCTGGCTCCTGGTTCCTGGCTCCTAGCTTCAGCTTGGCCCAGCCCTAGCTGTTGCAGGCACTCAGGAGATAAAGTCTCTCTCTCTCTCTCTCTTTCCTCTTTGTTGTAACTCTGCCTTGCTAATACATCTTTTTTTGACTTATTTATTGGCAAGGCAGAGTTACAAAAAGGCAGAGGCAGAGGCAGAGGCAGAAAGAAACACAGAGAGAGAAAGAGAGAGAGAAAGAGAGAGAGAGAAGTCTTCTACCTGCTGGTTCACTCCCCAAATGTCCGTAACAGCCGGAGCTGGGCTGATCCGAAGCCAGGAGCCAGGAACTTCTTCTAGGTCTCCCACGCAGGTGCAGGGGTCCAAGCACTTGGGCCATCTTCCACTGCTTTCCCAGGCCACAGCAGGGAGCTGGATCAGAAGTGGAGCATCTGGGACTCGAACCAGAGCCCATATTGGATGCCAGTACTGCAGTCGGTGGTTTTACCTGTTATGCCACAGTGCCGGCCCCTCCAATAAATCTTTAAAAAGAAAAATAATACAGGAGAGGCAGGCAAAATGCACAATGAAGACCTTAGTCTCAAGGAACATACTAATTCTGAAATTAAGACTTGGTAGTAGGGCCGGCCCTGTGGCGTAGTGGGCTAAGGGTCCACCTGCAGCACTAGAATCCCATATGGGTGCTGGTTCATATCCTGGCAGCTCCACTTCTGATCCAGCTCTCTGCTATGACCTGGGAAAGCAGTAGAGGATGGCCCAAGTCCTTGGGCCCCTGTACCCGCGTGGGAGACCTGGAAGAATCTCCTGGTTCTTGGCTTTGGGTTGGCCCAGATCCAGCCATTGTAGCCATTTGGGGAACGAACCAATGGATATAAAATCTTTCTCTCTCTCTTCCTTTCTCTCTGCCTATAACTCTACCTCTCAAGTAAATAAACAAAAACTTTAAAACACATACACACACACACACACACACAAAAGGACTCGGTAGTGTGGAATAGCATGTGGATATTAGAACCGCAAGAGGGGCTGAGGGATGCAGGGGAAGCCATCATAGCCAGGAGTGGTGAGGGAAGGTTTCCTGGGAGAGATGTCACTCTAGGGAAGGATGCGGGAGGCTGAGTGTGGAGAAGTGCATGGAACATTCCGTGGTAGGGAGAGTGTGAGTGCGAGCCCAGGGGTGGCCATGAACCTGCCCTTTGCTTCTCTTTCCTTCTCCTAAAGGCCAGAGCAAGGCTGTGGTACGATCCATCTTGGATAGGGACAGCATCCGAGGGTGACCACCCAACTGGAAGAAGTCTCAAGCCCCCAACATCGCCAAATGCCCTCCCAGCAGGGACCAGCCTCATGCAGAGACGGTGGGAGGGGCTTCCCTCAGAGGGGAGTGGTTTGCTCTCAGCCATCTGCAGCACTGGATTGGAATTTTCTGGCATTTAGTTCCATTTGGAGAAGAAACAGTTCCTCCAAGTGCAGCCTTACCTGGTATCCACAGTGGGATCCCAGGAGTATCTCGGGGGAAGACCTTTCAGAAACGGGTATAGCAGAGGGAGGGGTGTGTTGTTCTCCATAGGTCGGGCAGGGTCGCTCATGGCTTCAGCCACGGGCACACATGTTGTAGGGGAATCAGGTTCTCGCTACAAATCTAGAAAGCTGCTGCGAGATCTTCCAGTTGCTGTGGGGGAGGCATCAAGAAACACTAATATTTCTGGAATGGAGGCTTTAATTGGATGCAAGAAAGATACCATAGCATGGAACAAATTGCCTTTGAAATAAAATACATCTTTTGCAGATGACCTGGCCTGTCTTTTTAGCTGGCTCTTTTCAAAATAATCCTCATTAAAGGGATGAGTCACCGTGTTGGCTCCAAATCTGCAGCCTCTCTCTTCTGCCTGGGCAGTAAGCAAAGATCTAGGAGCAGCTTGGGGAGGAGAGGGAAGAGGCAGCGGCTATCAGGCTCCGCATTCTTTCACGGGGGAGGCTTCAATGTGATTTTTTTTGTTTGTTTTTCAGATTGAGGTGAAATTCACAGAAGATGACATTGTCCATTTTCAAGTGGGGTTTAGTATATTTACGTGGTTGTGCAGCCACAGCCCCCACCTAATTCTTTTTTTTTTTTTTTTTTTTTTTAAGATTTACTTATCTAAAAGGCAGAGAGACAGAGAAAGGTCTTCCATCGGCTGGTTCACCCCCCAAATGGCCGCAACGGCTGGAGCTGTGCTGATCCAAAGCCAGGAGCCAGGAGCTTCTTCCGGGTCTCCCATGTGGGTGCAGGGGCCCAAGCACTTGGGCCATCTTCCACTGCTTTCCCAGGCCATAGCAGAGAGCTGGATCAGAAGTGGGGCAGCCAGAACTTAAACCAGTGCCCATTTGGGATGCCCGCACTGCAGGCGGAGGCTTAGCCTCCTACGCCACATCACCCTCCCTCTCCTGCCAGTTCTAAGACATTTCTCTCACCCCCAAAGGAAACCTCACACCCATTAAGCAATTACTCCTTCTCCTCCCCTCCCTTCCGCCCCCTGCAGCCACCAGTCTGCCTTCCATCTCTGTAGATTTAGTTATTTGAGATATTTCATACAAAGCAAATTTTGATATGTAGCTTCTTCCATTTGAAGTGCTATTTTTGAGGTTTGTGGAGCTGGTGGTGTGGCGCAGTGTAAGGTTAAGGGGCTGCCTGTGATGCTGGCATCCCATACTGGAGTGCAGGTTTGATTCCTGGCTGCTCCGCTTCTGATCCAGCCTCCTGCCAATGCACCTGGGAAAGCAGTGGAAGACAGCCCAAGTGCTTGGGCCCCTGCCACCCACGTGGGAGTTCCAGATGGAGTTCTTGGCACCTAGCTTTGGCCCCCAGCTTGGGGTATTTGGGGAGTGAGTTCATGGATGGGCGCTCACTTTCAATGTATCTCTCTGCCTCTCAAAGAAATCAAATCAGAACAAAAGGAGCGAATACTTCCTAGGTTTACTGAGCTAGTACATGGTGAGATGAGGGCTCAAACTCAGGCCATGCGACTCCAGGCTGTGGCGCACAAGGCATCTACTGCTCGCTGGCCAGGGAAGAAGTCGGGGCTGGGATGGTTTCTGGGGACCAGATGGGTGATGCTGGAAAGGATCCAGGGGCCAGGAGAGAGCGGCACAGCCTGGATCAAAGCAGCACAGGGGAGCAGAAATCCAGGCCAGGCCCATGTGGGGCCCAGGAGAGAAAGGTCAGGGCTCAGACTGGCTGCAGTGCAGCTCATTCGCTGATAAGGAACAGCCTGGCCGGGGATGCGGGGAACCTGGGACTTGAGGCTGCGTCTTGGCCACTGTGTTATGGCTGCCGTCGTACAATCAGCGGCTGATCTGACCCCTGGCATGTGGCTGTCAGTAAAGACGACCCAGGGTGGGACAAATGAACACACGGCTTCTCTGTGTCTGACAGCTCTGCATGGCTCCCAGAGACAGCCGGCGTCTCCCTGTAGGCGGCCCCTGTGCGGCAAGGACTGGCACCTGCTTCCCCACGGGCAGTTTGCTTCGTTTTGTGACTGTCTGGAGCCTGGAGCGGGTGCCTCAGCCAAGCTGGGTGCCTTAGAGCAGCGGAACTTTATTCTCCCCTAGTCCTGGAGGCTGGAAGTCTGAAGCCCGAGGTGCCCAAGGCTCCTTGCCTCTGCCGGCTCCTGGTGGGTCTAAGCACTCCTGGGTGTGTGACTGGATCACTCCCATTTCTGCCCCACCCCCTTTCCCACGCTCCTCTTCCCCTCCCTTCCCCCTCTGCCTCCTCTCACAGGGAGAAAGCTCTGGATGTAGGGCCTGCCTAGCTGACCAGGATGATCTCATTTTGAGATCCTTAATCTAATTTCACCTGAAAAGGCCCTTTTTTTCCCACCTAAGATCACATTCACAGGCTGTGGATACTAGGGTGTAGGCATAGACGTGGGGGCCCCCATTGGACTTACTACATAGGGTCTGAGGCCCCAGACAAAGACATGGGAGGAGCCACTAGCCCCAGCAGCCAGAACTCCTCCCAGCAGCCTCAGCTCCACTCCACTGTCACTGTTGCTTCAGAATGAGTTCTCCTCTGCTCCCAGTGTCTGCCCCACAGTGGCAGGTAAACTGTGCACACTTGTGAAGATGAGCCACAGGGCACCCAGGGACAGAGAGGAAGATGCCCAGGTTCCCTGGACCCGCAGCTGGGGCCCCCAAAGTGTCGTCTGGCCAAGCAGGGTCATGATGGGCCATCTGGACCCATTTTGGAAACTCAGTAAAGAGGCCTTGATAATCCTAGCAGGAGGACAGGTAGCCAAGCTTCTCTAGGGAGCAATGGAGTCAAAAGAGCTGAACGGGGGCCGGCGCTGTGGCGTAGCTGGTGAAGCTGCCTCCTGCAGCACCGGCATCCCACATGAGTGCCAGTTCGAGTCTGGGCTGCTCCACTTCCCATCCAGCTCTCTGCTATGGCCTGGGAAAGCGGTGGAAGACGGCCCAAGGCCTTGGGCCCCTGCACCTGCCTGGGAAGAAGCTCCTGGCTCCTGACTTTGGAGCTTTTGGCCTAGCTCTGGGAATGAATCAGTGGTTGGAAGATCTCTCTCTCTCTCTCTCTCTCTCTCTCTCTGCCTCTGCCTTTCAAATAAATAATTCGATCTTAAAACAACAACAAGAAGAAGAGCTGGACAGCGAGCACTGGGCTGGGCTGGGCTGTCCCCAGTGGCCCTTCTGCGGGCTTCCCCGAAGCCTGCTTTCTTTGCCTTCTCCCAGCACCAACTTCATTTCCAGCAGAGGCGTCAGCTGAAGTCTCTGACCCATGACCTCTAAAGAGCCGGCTACAGTCCTAGGGATGTGTGGAGGCCGGGATGGGTGATGGGAGTCCTGCAGAGTTTTCCGTGCTGGAAGCGTGGTCCCCTGTGCGGTGCTGTGGGGGTGGTTGGATTTTTCAGGTGGAAGGTGGTTAGGACGTGCGGGCACTACCCTCTGAAGGGAGGGAGGCAGGTTTCGTGGGATGGGATTCATCCCCATGAGGACGGGTGGTTACACAGACGCTCAGTAACTCCTGTGACTCTCACATCCACATGTGAATCCGTGTTCCTGCCGATGTCACACACAACCAGAACCGAGCAGACGCCGACACCATACCCTTGACCTCCAGAACTCTGAGCTATGGAAACCTCTTTTCTTCATAAAGTGCCAGGCCTCAGGTATTTTGTTATAGCAACAGAAAATGGACTAGGACAGATAGTCAATTTGATGTGTGGACTTGAGGAAGCCAAGGGGCCTAGATCCACATTCTGGATGTTACTGTGAGGGTGTTTAGGCCGAGTTTTCCATTGAAATCTATGGGATTTGAGAAAATCAGATTGCCCAGAAACACGGCTGGACCTCAGCCAGGTCGAAGGCCCGACAGGACAGAAGTCTGACCCTCCTCGGAGCCAGGGTGACTGTGTCTCCCTCCCGGCTCGCCAGCCTGCCGGCCTATCCCATAGACTTTGGACTTGCCTTCTTCTATAATCTTATGAGTCAACTGCTTAAAATAACACACACACCCTCTCTGTGTGTCTGTCTACATCCTATTGGTCCTGTTTCTCTGGGCAGCACTGATGAAAGAATGTCTGTACCTGCCCAGCCTAGGTGGCAACCTTCTCCAAAGCAGAAATGAGTCTTTTTGAGGCTCCATGTTCTGTCTCATGCTTGCCTCTCCCTCGGGCCTGCATCCAGGCCCCAGAGTGGCTAGCTCACAGGGGAGCTGGCCTTTTCATGGGTGATGCACTCATCTGGGGTCTGTAACATACGTCGCTTGGTTTCGAAGGACTGATTGCAATTTTACCCCAGCTGGGACCCATCCTGTCCACAGGCTCAATAGGACTCGTGGAGAGAAGCCATTTGAGTGATGGGAGATGTCCGGGAAGCAGATCACAGCCCTGTCTCTACTGGGGGTCCCCAGAGGTCACCCGGCACTCAGCACCCACGCAAGTGAATACAGCGGCTACAGCTGTGGGCAAGAGCTAATGGAGCTCCCTGGATGAGTAAGATGGGGAGCAAGGGACAGAGCAGGCACAGGAACATCAGGTTCATGAGAGACCCACCTGGTGGTAACCAGAAAAGGTCATGAACTGGGGCAGTGGAGAGAGGGAGGAAGGCGCCTGACATGGGGCATTGTTTCAGTTACTTTTTAAGCCTGTTTTTTTGCCACTCAACAAAGGGCCATGTAAGGTTTCTCACAGAAAGGGGCAAAAGACGAAGTTATAATAAATTCAATTTGAAGATCTAACTGGCCTTCATTTGCAGCTCTAGAACGGGGTGACAGTTTCTTCTATAAGATAAAAGTGTTCTGGGGCCAGCTGTGGAGTAGTGGGTAAAGCCGCTGCCTCCAGTGCTGGCATCTCATATGGGCGCTGGATCAAGTCCCAGCTGCTCCACTTCCAATCCAGCTCTCTGCTATAGCCTGGGAAAGCAGTAGAAGATGGCTCAAGTCATTGGGGCCCTGCACCCGTGTGGGAGACCCAGAAGAAGCTCCTGGCTCCTGGCTTCAGATTGGCACAACTCTGGCTGTTGTGGCCATCTGGGGAGTGGACCAGGGGATGGCAAACCTATCTCTCTGCTTCTGTCTCTGTAACTCTGCCTTTCAAATGGATGGGTAGAAACAGAAATCAGAAAAAAGGGTTGGTTATTTCCAAGTTGTTTTCCTTTTAAAAATGAAGGCCAGGCGGGCTCCCCTATCACGCTGGCCAGAGCTGGTTTGCTTGGGGATTTGGCTGCTGTCTCTCACTCTCATGGTGTCTTGGAAGGTCAGAGAAAAGTGCAGTTCTAGCTTGGGCATGAACAGCTCCATTTGGTTGGTCTGTTGGGCCTGGGGCAGACGCTCAGGCCAAACCAGCGGCCTTCTATAAATTTTACCCAACAGAAGTCACCATTTGGTGGAAGGAAACCTTGACTTCCAGGCTGGGAGGAAAGCGCTTTGAAATTCAGCACATGCCGGCGCCGTGGCTTACTAGGCTAATTCTCCGCCTTGCGGCACCAGCACACCGGGTTCTAGTCCCGGTCAGGGCACCGGATTCTGTCCCGGTTGCCCCTCTTCCAGGCCAGCTCTCTGCTGTGGCCCGGGAGTGCAGTGGAGGATGGCCCAAGTGCTTGGGCCCTGCACCCCATGGGAGACCAGGAGAAGCACCTGGCTCCTGCCATCGGATCAGCGTGGTGCGCCGGCCGCGGTGGCCATTGGAGGGTGAACCAACGGCAAAGGAAGACCTTTCTCTCTGTCTCTCTCTCTCACTGTCCACTCTGCCTGTCAAAAAAATAGATAAAATAAAATAAATTAAAAAAAAAGATTCTGCACAGGTGGAAGGAGGACTCGGCCTCTCTTCCTGGGGATTCTGTGACCGTGGAGACACGCGGCAGTACCCTGTAGGGCTGGGAGGGCCCGTAGAGTCGACCCCCATGCCTGGTTGACCCCCATGCCTGGCATTGAGAGCACACTCAGACTTGACAAAAAAAAATGCAAATGATTCTGAAACTTCCTGGGTGTCCTAGCTCCCTCCATTCTGCCTGTGTCTTGGACTAGGCTATTATACAACTTTATAGAGAGAGGTGCTGGCTTGTGGGACAGCAGTGCCAATACCCTTGTCTGCAGGAATGCGAATTGTGTCCCTGGAAGGCGGGTGAGTGTCTCCCTGTGGAGAGCGAGCAGTTTGGCCAGCCTCACATCCATTCGTCACTTCATCTCAGCATCCCCAATCTGGCTGGCAGTGTGTGGGATATGAGTTCTCCTCTGAACACACTCTTGCGGTATCTACTGGCCTCCTCGTTAATTAGTGAGTGAACTAGAAATCTTTGGCATGTCATCACATTATATCTGCAGGAGAATAATGACTTCACTTCTTTTAAAAGAATTATCCTTCCACAGAGCCCAATCGTTTCAACACCAACCCCCACCCCCAGCCCGCCATAAGACCGCTTCATGTGATTTCCTCTGTAGCAAGGGTCTTAGCAAGTGTCGAGATCCTAGAATAGAGCTCAGATAGGTGCACGGAATGAGATGGAACCTTGCAAACAAAGAGAAGGTTTGCAAAACCTCTTCCGGACCATTATGTCAAAGGCAGAATGCAGAGGAGGCCCCGACAGGTGCACAGAAACCTGTCTCCCCCTTTCTTTCTGTCCATTGCATTGTTCTCACCTTCGAGGGGTGGGAGGAGTGTCGTATAGGCCTCAGTACTTAGAATTGCGAGCACTGTTCAAGAAAGAGATTTAGAGGATGTATTGTATCTTTCTTTATTATTTGACAGGTAGAGTTGTAAACAGTGAGAGAGAGAGAGAGACAGAGAGAAAGGTCTTCCTTCCATTGGTTCACCCCCTAAATGTCCGCAACGGCTGGTGCTGCACCCATCTGAAGCCAGGAGCCAGGTGCCTCTTCCTGGTCTCACATATGGGTGCAGGGGCCCAAGCACTTGGGCCATCCTCCACTGCACTCCCGGGCCACAGCAGAGAACTGGACTAGAAGAGGAGCAACCGGGACTAGAACCAGGGGCCCACATTGAATGCCGGCGCCACAGGCGGAGGATTAACCAAGTGAGCCACGGCGCCAGCCCCGAGGATGTATTGTATCTTAAGGAGCAGCTCTGGCGAGGTCGACAATACTAAGGTTCCTGTCTCCATGGCTCTGAAGCCACAAACCACCTCCTCCCTTTCCGAAACTGCACTGCGCTTGAATTACATTCATGCTGTGGTGCCCGGGCTGCTCTGTTGGTTGCTTTGACTTCCCGTTGCATTTCCAATGAAAGGCAGGTCACGGGTGATGGAGGCCTTGACTAAAAAAAAAAAAAAAAAGAATTGTTACTAGGGCCAGTGCTGTGGCGTAGTGGGTAAAGCTGCTGCCTGTGGCGCCAGCCTCCCTTATGGGATCTGGTTCAAATCCTGGCTGCTCTACTTCCAATCCAGTTCCCTGCTAATGGCCTGGGAAAAGCAGCAGAAGATGGCCTAAGTGCTTGGGCTCCTGCACCCGTGTGGGAGACCCAGAAGAAGCTCCTGGCTCCTGGCTTAGGTCTGGCCCAGCCCTGGCTGTTGCAGCCATTTGGGGAGTGAACCAGCAGATGGAAGATCTCTCTTCCTCTTTCTCTGTTTCTCCGTCCCTGTCTCCCTCTCTCTCTGTAACTCTGCCTTTCAAATAAATAAAAAAAAAGTCTTTAAAAAAATCTTTACTGATGTGACATTTACATAACATAAAATTAACCATATAAAAACGTCCACTTCAGTGGCATGTAGGACATCCATGACATTGGGCAACCACCGCCTTCAGCAAGTTCCCATTGTCATCCCTTGTCATCCCCAAAGGAAACTTGGGACGCTTTCAGCAACCACTCCCCTTTCTGCCCTCCCCTGGCAACCACCCACCTGCTTTCTGTTCCTGTGTGTTGACCTACTCTGTGTGTCAGCACTCACAGCACGTGACCCAGCAATTGCATTCCTGGACACCTGCCCCGAAGAATGGACAACAGGTATTCAAACAGATGCGTGCTTGCCATAGTCTTAGGGGCCAAGCCTTCGAAGCGCTCCCTGGTCAGCCCCAGGCAGCTCTTCTTGCTTCCCTGTGGTTCAGCAGGTAGATCTTCCTTCACCTGAGCCCCACAGGCAAAGGCCATTAGGATGGCGGGGACAGGTAGAGGCCAGGAGCAGCAGTAGTCACTAGTCGCAACTCCCAGGATGCCCCAGTGTTCATGAGTGCCACCCACTGAGTAGGGCTTACAATGGCGGAAAGGAGAGACGGGGGGTGGGAGGACGCTCACATGGGTCATCGGACTCACGGGAAGCCGGCCGAGGAAGCCACAGACCTGGGGCCGGTGCAGGGATGAGGGCTGCCCTGCAGCTTGTTATATAACAGCCTGAGGCCAGAGATGCGCAGGGGCACCTGCCTGGGCGGGGCGTGGTTCTTGCAGTCCTTCCAGACACAGCTGGCTCAAAGGCCGAGGCCGGCAGCCCCTCCTGGGAGCACAGATGGGTCTCTGAACTGCTCTCTGTGCACAGTTTTATTCCAGCCTCTGAGGGCTCGGGGGCCCTGGCTGGCACTGCAATCCCTGGTTCGCGAATGAAGAAGCTGAAGCCTTTTCCAGTGTTTTCTTCCCAGCTCTCTCTTCTGGCAATTATTATAAAGTGCACTCATTATCCTGACAATGGTTTGGAGATTAAAGCTTAATTCGGTTTGTTATTTCTGTGGCTTTGTCTAATAACATTTGTCCCTGCACCAGCCCCACTAGGCTGTGAAGCCAACAGCTTCTTAAATCACCAGAGGTGGGCCTTTGCATCCTGCACTTTGTTCTGATTGGTCTGGCCAGAGGCGGTTTTCATGAGGACATTTTAATGGGTCACCGAGGTTTTCTGTGGGGACAGCTGTCTCCTAACAGGTAAATCCAGGGCTTTCTTACGAGACAAGCTGGCCTGCAGGAAAAACCATCGGGCTGGAATTCCAGTCTGGAATTCCAGAACACGGTCGCTGGCTGCTTTGCAGCCTGTGCTGAGTACAAATGTGAATGACGTCACTCTCCTCTTCGGGTAGGGTTCTCCAGGTCTGGGCGCAGATCCTGGCTCTGTGGGGACAAGTCCTCTAGTCTCCCTGGACGTCAGTGCATCCGACCGTGGAAGAAGATCACTGGGGTTCTGGTACAAGTGAGTGAGATAACATTCAGTAGAGCTCAAGGGTGAGCGTGTTCTAACAGCTGCCTCCAGCCCGGGTTCGGCCCAGAAGGATGAGGCTGTTTGAGGAGTTTTAGCCCTGGGGGATGTGGCCTACGTGACGTCAGATCTCCTAGAACTTTCCAGACTCCAGCTCGGCAGGGATCTGGGGTCTTCCTCTGTGACAGGGCATCCTCCACTCACCCAGGTGTGTGCTTTGTTTAAACACTTTGGGGCCCAGCCCAGTGGGAGCAGTATTTTTACATCCCCACTTCTTGGGGAGCACAGGGCTGTCCAGTGGAGCCAGAGTGGGGGCAGCACAGGACAGGCGAGCGGGGAGGAGGTGCTGGCTCCCAGGCTGTGTTCAGAGCTCTGTTGGGCCCCATGAGGGACCCAGAGTCTCCGCTGTGTGTCAGCCACCCTGCAGATGTCAGGTGCGCATCTGTGCTGAGTGTGACGGGCTGGATCCCAGTCACTGCCTGGACAGGCATTCCCACCCTGCTGGGTCTAGAACCTGTGCCCATATGGGATGTCGGCACCACAGGTAGAGGCTTAACCTACTACACCACAGTGCTGGCCCCTAGTAGCGTTTCTTTAGCCAGCTAGGGAGATGAAGGTCTTTCTAGGTGGAACACACCATCATGTGAAGTCGCAGGACATGTTCTGGGAATGTGCATGGTTGCACGGAGTATTCCACAGGGCCGAGCAGTGAACGCGGAAGGGAGAGAAGAAGGGCTTATACCACAGCGAGTCTAACACAGCCGAGTGTTTCCGGGCATCTGACACTGAGCTACACCGTCGTACACAGGATCTCATCTGATCCTCGTATTGCTATTACTCTCATTTGGCAGGTGACATGACTGTCCGTGGGCGTAGCATTGCTGGTGGTAGAAACTCATATTTGGGGCCGGCACTGTGGCATAGCGGGTAAAGCTGCTACCTGTAGCGCCAGCATCCCATATGGGCGCCAGTTCCAGTCCTGGCTGCTCCACTTCCCATCCAGCTCTCTGCTATGGCCTGGGAAAGCAGAGGAAGATGGCTCAAGTCCTTGGGTCCCTACACCCACATGGGAGACCTGGAAAAAGCTCCTGGCTTCAGATCAGCCCAGCTCCAGCTCTTGTGGCCAACTGGGGAGTGAATCAGCAGATGGAAGACCTCTCTCTCTCTGTCTCTACCTTTCTCTGTAACTCTGTCTTTCAAATAAATAAAATAAATCTTAAAAAAAAAAAAAAGAATGTCATATTCAAACTGAGCTCTCTCTAACAAGCTGATGGGTCTAGGCTTTATCCTCACATTGATAAAAGCACGTGAAGGCTGGGCAGTGGTATGATGAGGTCATAGCTGGAAGACTGTCAAAGGGGAGCTTTACTGGCAGAACTTGAGCGTCCGGAAGAGAGAGGATAACAGCTCCAACAAGTTAGGAGCGGTGAGCACAGCGTGGATGGACCAGAGCTGAGCCGCACCTTAGAGATGCAATTGACAAGACTTCGGGACTGTTACAGGTTTCAGGGTGAGGTCAAGGCCGGGGCCAGGGCAGCTGGCTAGCTAGTGGTCCCATTACTGAAGACGGAGAAGACAGGTGAAGAAGCCGGTAGGGGATTCATGAATGACGTCGGCTTAAGCTGCCTGCGGATTTGATTCCTTCAGAACAACAGCGTGGAGATCATAAAGATGGCCACTTGCCCAGCTCTGTAGCCCCCATGACCCCAGAGCCCGGCCTGGTGCCCCGGCTGCCTTGGCAGCCGCTCAAGCACGCCTGGAATGTGGCTTGCAGGAGGCCCAGGGAGCAGAGCCTCTGGAGTGGCTGCATATTTAGAATTGCTCCGCAGGGGAAGGAGCTACAGGGAAGAAAGGCCGCGCAGTGCCGGAGAAGGCAAACATCCGAGCCATTCAATAATTCAGCGCGGCGCCTGTCACGGGAGCGTTTTTTAAGTCAAACCCAATTTCCGTGCTAGGTCATGCCTGGGCAAACTGGAGCGTTGCCAAAAGACAAGCGGAGGCTCCAGGCCTCTTTATACACAGGCCCCGAGAGATAGCCGGTACTGCGTGATGAAGCTGTCAGTCCCGACTGGCGTGTGACTCATTTGCATATGTCACTTCCTTCGGCACAATCCAGTCGGTGGGCCTCCAGGCTGCATCTATGGGGAAGAGGGGCTTCCGCACCCCCATCTCTCAGCCGTGTGCTGCTCGGGGCCAAGTCACAGTCCCCCTCCACCCAGAATGGAGTGTCTGTAAGGGAGGGGTATTTCGGAGGAGTACCCCAGGGCTAGCTGGGATGGACAGCCAGATGCGGTGGGGCTGCCAGGGGCTGGAGCCAGCAGCTGCTGGCACTCCGCTAACACTGCCACCAGCAGCCAAAGCCCTCAGCCCCCTGGGGAGAGCGACTGGATCGGCTTTCTCCTGGGGGATGAATCTTGTGAGCACACTGCTTGTCTCCTGTCCCTGGGCCTCTTTGGTTAGCCTTGAGGCCCATCGTGTCCAGATTGGGGTGCACTAGTAAGCAAAGGCTGTGTAAGGGGACCTTGACCTGGTCGGCACCGTCGAGCCGTGCCCAGTCCTGCCCGTGGAGTCTTGGTGGTTGCCGCTGGTTGAGGGGGGGAGTTGCCTGGGGAGGGCTGGGTTCTGGTCTGCATCTTTTTTTTCTTTTTTTCCTTTTTTTTTTAAGCTTGACACTGGGCAAGGCTGCTCCCAGGAGGGAGGAGTCTGGCCTGTTTGCACTCCAGCTGCCCCAGACCATCAGGGCCCCCAGGACGCCAAGCAGAAAAGGGCTCCATGGAACCCCAAGTCATCGGAAGCCTTCGAGCAGAGGTGGCGGCCAGCAGAAACCAGGAATCACACAATGCGCCTATTTCTGCCACATCCGGAAGAATGGATCTCGGCCCCCACCTGCCCCTTGAGCCAGCCTCATTGGGTGGAGCAGCGGCTGTCCAGCCGCAGGTACGGACCTTGACCTTGAACGGGCTGCCGCCGTGCTGTGACAGAGCCCCCTCTGTGGCCTCTCGTGGAAGCCGACTGTGTTCCAGCTCTGGAGGAGACAGCTGCAAACCCACAGAGCTGCTCCTTGGGCAGCTCCGTTCTGCACGCAGGCCTCAGCGCTCAGGCCTGTGGCTGGCTTCTTCCACCTGCGACCCCATCTCCTGGTGCCCAGGTCCCGGCCTCTGCTGCTGGGCCTCTGTGCAGTGCCCGCCTCCCGGCCCTGCCTGGCCCTCCTCGGTTCCATCGTCCTCCGTAGGGAGGCTGAAGACCTCAGCTAACTGCGTTTCCACCTCGATTCCGCTTTTCCTTCCGGTTCCCTGAGTTTGGAGGAAACTCCTGGACTCAGATCCCCTCTAGGAGTGACCCGGTTTTGCCTGTGGTTTGTGTTTAGAATCCTAATTGTCTCTGACTACGTCTGAATCCCAATCCCAGTCTTGCCAAGTGGAACCCCTCCTGCTGTTATAATTGGAGCCCTAACAGTAGCCATCACATGTGGATGGCAGACAGTGGCGAAAGATCAAGACAGCTGGCTTATTTCATGCCTTTTGGGAGTTTTAAAATAAGTCCACACTTTGTTGAAAGCCCTCCCCTTAAGAGGGAGGGCTTAGGGGCTGGCACCATGGCATAGCGGGCACAGCTGCTGCCTGCAATGCTGGCATCCCATACAGGTGCCAGTTCATGTCCCGGCTGCTCCACTTCCCATCCAGCTCCCTGCTAATGGCCTGGAAAAGCAACAGAAGATGGGCCAAGTGCTTGGGATGACCCAGATGAAGCTCTTGGCTTCTGGCTTTGGCCTGGCCCGGAGCTGGCCATTGCAGACCTCTGGGGATTGACTCAACAGCTGGAAGACCTCTCTCTGTCTCTCCCTTTCTCTCTGAAACTCTGACGTTCAAATACATAAATAAATTTCTTTTTTAATTCTCCTCCAATCCTCTAGATGATGACTGGACTTACATAAGTATTTCTTTTCTTTTTTTTTTTTTTTTTTTTTTTTTGACAGGCAGAGTGGACAGTGAGAGAGAGAGACAGAGAGAAAGGTCTTCCTTTTTGCCGTTGGTTCACCCTCCAATGGCTGCCGCGGCCGGCACCGCACGGATCTAAAGCCAGGAGCCAGGTGCTTCTCCTGGTCTCCCATGCGGGTGCAGGGTCCAAGGAGCTGGGCCATCCTCCACTGCACTCCCGGGCCACAGCAGAGAGCTGGCCTGGAAGAGGGGCAACTGGGACAGAATCTGGCGCCCTGACTGGGTCTAGAACCCGGTGTGCCGGCGCCGCAAGGCAGAGGATTAGCCTAGTGAGCCACGGCGCCTGCCTCTTTTCTTTTTTTAAAAGTTATTTATTTATTTGAAAGGCAGAGAGAGAAAAACGGAGATCTTCCATCCCCTGATTTACTCTGTATCCCTGCAGAGGCTGGGGCTGGGTCCTCAATCCAGGTTTCCTGCATGGGTGACAGGGACTCAAGTGCCTGGGCCATCACCTGCTGCCTTCCAGAGTCTATTAGTAGGAAATTGAATCAGAAGCCAGGCAGGGACCGGAACGTGGCTCTCTGATGCAGGACGTGGATGGTCGAAGCAGCGTCTTCACTACTATACCAAACGCTCCCCCCCGGAAGGTACCTCTTATGAACAGAAGTGGCTGCTCCTTTGTCTTTCTCCGGGCTAACTCACTCTGGCAGAAGCCGGCTGCCATCTTGTAAGACACTCAAGCAGCTCTGCGGGCAGGTCCTTGCGGAGAGGCGCGGAGGCCTCCTGCCAGCTGCCAGCGCCATGCAGCCATCTGAGGGGGCCACACAGAGGGGCAGCTCCTGCCCCAGGGAAGCCTCCAGGTGACAGCACCCCCAGCCCGCCCCCAGGAATGTCTGAGTACAACCGAAGGAGGCCCCCTGAGCCAGGACCACCCCGTGGAGCCACTTCCCCTGTTCCAGCCGTGTGACGTAACCAGTGTCTACTGTTTAACAGTGGACAACCACTACCTGCCCCAAAGAAGAGACTGAGAGAGCCGTGGGAGGGGTCTTCCCCAACAGCTTCCTACCCCTTCCCCTGAGGGCGTGGCTACTTCTCTTCCAGGTAGACCAGCTACTGTGACCTACTGTCTAGATAAGTTCTAAGGACACAGCTTACAGGTACAGGTAGCATAGTATTTTTTTTTCCCTTGTTTTAAGTTGTTTTTCTTTATTTGAAAGGCAGAGTGACTCAGAGAGAGGGGGAGACACAGAGACAGAGAAAGAGAGACACCTTCCATTTATTGGTTCACTCCCCAAAGGCCTGCAACAGGCAAGGCTGGGTCAGACAGGAGTCAGGGACGCCATTTGGGTCTCCCAGGTGAGTGGCAGGAACCTAGGGCTTGGGCCATCGCCTGCTGCCACCCAGCCCCATTCCCAGGCAGCTGGATCCGAAGTAGGGGTAGAACTTCATCCCAGGCACTCCAGTATGGAATGTGGGTGTCCCAAGGGGCAGCTTAGCCTGCCGTGCCACAGTGCCCACCCTAAAATGCTTTGTTTTTCTGTAGCACACCCCAATGTCTGTCTAATATCTGACTTGAGAGTGTGCTTTGAGGGTAGCAGAAACAGTCAGTTCCAGGGCCCTGGACCACCCAGCTCCTTCGTCGCGCCTTCTGGGCCACGGGGAGCAAAGGGAGCCCACCAGCTCTCGGGCTGCTGGGCCTCTCTAGGGGGTGCTACTTCGGGGTCTGCTCCCTGGAAAGGAGCCTCAAACCCAAGCGCCAGCCCCCTGCCCCCTCCAGGCTAACTCTAGTGGCTCATTCTCCTCTGTTCGCCTTGGCGCTTACATACAAGCCTATTGTTTAGGATTAGGGATGTCACAGCCTCCAGTGTGCACGTGCGTGTGTGTGTGTGTGTGTGTGTGTGTGTGTGTATGTTTAGACTTTTAGTAGAAATTGCAAATCATTTTTTTAAAGATTTATTTATTTTATTTGAAAGTCAGAGTTACACAGAGAGAGAAGGAGAGGCAGAGAGAGAGAGAGAGAGAGACAGAGAGAGGTCTTCCATCCACTGGTTCACTCCCCAATTGGCCACAAAGGTCAAAGCTGGGCTGATCTGAAGCCAGGAGCCAGGAGCTTCTTCCTGGTCTCCTACATGGGTGCAGGGGCCCAAGGACTTGGGCTATCTTCTACTGCTTTCCCAGGCCATAGCAGAGAGCTGGATCAGAAGAGGAGCAGCCGGGACTAGAACCAGTGCCCATACGGGATGTTGGCGCTTCAGGCCAGGACATTAACCCACTGTGGCGGCAGAGCGCTGGCCCCCAACACATTTTAATATGCAGAGAAATCAGAAATTAACTGAGACCTCTGTACCTGCGACCGAGAAGAAACACTTGGCCATATTTGCTTGAGAGCCTTGTCTTTTACTAATCACTAAAGGTAGAACCAAATACCCCCACTTTCCTCTGCAGCTCCCTGCACGTGGCGGCTGGCTAGAGGCTGGCATTCCGCCGTCTCCTGCAGGCTTCTGTTCTGTTGCTTCTTGCTTGCACATTCAAAAGGAGTGCATGCTATGGTTGCACACACTTAAAATTGTGCAGTCGGGGCGCAGTGGGTTAACGCCCTGGCCTGCGGCGCCAGCACCCATATGGGCACCGAATCTAGTCCTGGCTGCTCCAGCTCTCTGTTGTGGCCTGGGAAGGCAGTAGAAGATGGCCCAAGTCCTTGGGCCCCTGCACCCTCGTGGGAGACCTGGAAGAAGCTCCTGGCTCCTGGCTTCAGGTTGGCCCAGCTCCAGCCATTGCAGCCAACTGGGGAGTGAACCAGTGGATGGAAGACCTCTCTCTCTCTCTCTCTCTCTCTCTCTACCTCTCTCTGTAACTCTTTCAAATAAATAAAATAAATCTTTAAAAAAAATTGTGCGTTCGTGGTGTCATGGCGGACCTTCCTTTGTCCCTCCCCTCCACTCCATATTATATTTGCTTTCCCCATTCTGAAGACAATCGTTCTCATATTCTCAAACTCACTCCTCAGCACACACTTCTGCCTATCATGACAAATGTGTCCCGGTGATGTTGCCACCACGGCCGCACTATCGCACGGATCTGTCACCCCACAGAGGATCTCGGCGTCTGCCCACCCACCACCTCGTCCCTGGCCAACAGAAAGCCCAGCCCTGCTTCTGCATCTCAAGAGGTTTTGTCTGTCTTCCTGTGATGATCCGTTGCGCCTGACATAATGACTGCTGGGAGGTGGGGTGGGGTGCCGCTAGAAAATTCATGGGCGGGAATCTCAGGGCACACCCCCACATCAGAGTCCTAAAGACAGAGCCACAAGAAACATCCCTCAACGGTGAACAAAGGAATGGATGTAGCCACTTATGGGTGGGGAGGTCAGTAGGCGACTGTTCCAGTCTCCAGTCCTTCCCGGTGCTGCAGCCGGTCCTCCCCACTCTTTGCCAGGTGCTGAGGGAGCTGGGGGGCTACCCCAGGTGTGAGGGCTCCTCCCTGCCTTCCTGGCTCCAGAGTTGCCCAGTGCAGTCTTGTGTGCCCTCCTGGGACTGGGAAAGGGCCTTCTTCCAGGCCTGCCCTGTTCTTTTTTCTTTAAAAGATTTATTCGTTTATTTGAAAGGCAGAGTGACAGAGAAAGAGGGAGAAACAGGGAGAGAGAGAGAGAGAGAGAGAGAGAGAGATCTTCCATCTTTTGGTTCATTCCTCAAATGGCCACAATGGCTGGGGTTGGGCCAGGCCACTACCAGCAGCCTGCAACTCCATCCTGATCTCCCACACGGGCCGTGGGGGCCCAAGGACTTGGGCCATCCTCCGCTGCTTTCCTAGGCGCACTAGCAATGAGCCGGATTGGAAGTGGAACAACTGGGACTTGAACCATTGCTCCCATAGGGGATGCTGGCCTCACAAGCAGAGGCTTAACCTCCGGTACCACAACGCCAGCCTCCCATCCTGCTCTCGTCTGCTGTCATTTACCCAATGAACCTGCAGCTCAATGCTTTTTCTCCCCCTGAGAAGGAATGTGTTCCCTTGGACTCCCAAGTGCCCGAGCATCCATCGAGTACTCTCTCAGGCTCTGTTTAACTAAGAGACTTCGCCTTCCTGGTAAAGGCGATCACTGCCCGGCTCCTCACTTCCTCTGCAGCCCAGCAATCTTTGTGCATAACCGTGGCTGCGGGACGGTGTATATTTTCAGAAAGAGAAAGGGTTGTGAAGGACTCGTGATGTCTGCATGAGTGGTGGACAGGGAGGGCCGGGGTAGACGCAGCTCTGCTGCATTTCCCAGTCCTGACCCGCGTCTTTGGTGTTACCATAGTCCTTCTCCAAGATGTTGGCAGAATGAACCCTTCTGCGGCAGAAACCCTCCCTGCCCCTCCAGGAGACCCGGGTTCTGATGGAGTTCCCACAGCGAGCTGATCTAGAAGGATCCGGGGTGCAGCCATGGTGGTGGCATCACCTTGCAGCCAGGCTGAGGGGGCTTGACTTGCTGGAGGCAAATCAACAGAGAGGCTGAACTGGCCTCCATTTCTCCTCGCAGGCCTTGGCTCCAAGTCCAGGAGCGTTTTTGTACTTTAGCATCCTGATCAAGGCGTGTGCTCAGGCAGGTAGAGAGTGAGCCGCACAGCTCCTGCCGGCTCTCTGCTTGGCTTCCTCTGATGACAGGAAGCAGGCGGCCTGGCGGGGGGGGGGGGGGGGGGATCTCAGGTGGGAAGGGAGCAGTCCCAGCTCATCTGCACTTTCCTGCCCTGGGCATGTCAGGGTGCTGTGTCCATGGAGGACTTGCTGACTTCTTGCTTCTGCTAACTTGCTCCAGTACAAACCCAAGGTGGAATCTCTCTCTGGGTTATACAAAAGAATTCATCAAAGTGCAGAGCACACCCCATTCCCCTGTCCCACGGGGGTGCAGGTGGAGGTGGGGGTCTCGAGCCAGTGCCCAGGGGAAGCAAAGCGTCTGCATGCAGATGTGTTTGCACCGAGACATACGCCCTCCCCCTCCCGAGCTCCAGGGGACCCTGGGAGGGGCACACTTCAGGACTAGCAGCCAAGGTAAAGCTGCCAAGGGCCCAGCCCCCGTGAGCTCCAGCCCCCACGCGCTGCAGATCAAAGCAGCCGCACTGCGTCCAGATGGTATAAATATTGAATAAGGCTGCTTGGAAGATTCGAAACCCTTCAAGGAGTCCGGAAAAGGAGGAGTTCAGTGCTGAAGATGAGATCAGAAAATGCTGACCTTCGGCTAAGAGCAAACACGAAAAGTCAGCAACAAAAGGCTTGGCGGGGAGGGGGGTCCTGGCAGGCGTGGCTTCCAGTCCTGGCTCGGAATGCGCACAATGCTTGACTTCTAAGGTGCGTGTTGGGCAAGAATCTGAGTGTGCGGGTCAGAGCCGCTGCGGGCAGGAAGAAAGCAAGGAGCCTTTTGCAGGGCTTCCTGCTGCCTGCTCCTTTGCTTGCAAGCCCAGTCATGGTCATTGGGGCTCCAGGTCTCACCTGCCACCCTGCGGGAGGTTTCTCCATCCCCCTCCCCGCCCCCACACAGGCTCTCAGGGCATTGTCATGGGCAGGCCTTTCTCCAAGGGACTCCTATCAATAAATCAGATTTATTTTTGTTTGGAAGACACCGCAGGCCTCACTCTCTGCACCCTGACAAGTTGCACGTTCATTCCCTTCAGAGCACATGTACCAAAACAGCTCCTACCTGTGTCTGTCTCTCCCACTGGATGGGAGCAGTCCAGGGCAGGTTCAATACTTCAGTCACTAGCGCGGGGCCCATGTATGCAGAAGGCACTCAGAAAACACGCCCTGGGGCCAGCGCTGTGGCGTAGCAGGTAAAGCCGCTGCCTGCAGTGCTGGTGTCCCATGTGGATGCTAGTTCGAGTCCTGGCTGCTCCACTTTCGATCCAACTCCCTGCTAATGGCCTGGGAAAGCAGCAAAAGATGGCCCAAAGAAAGAAAGGATGAGGGTACGGTGTGTAGGGGTGGTGTGTGTGTGTGTGTGTGTGTGTGTGTGTGAGAGAGAGAGAGAGAGAGAGAAAGAGAGAGAGAAGGCCATGTGCTCAGCTGCTCCTAGGGCAGCCCTGCAGTCCTGTGGGCCCTCGCCAGGGGTCCCTGCTGGTGCCCCCAGAGGTTAGGTAGGAATGCGCTTCTTGGCAGAGCTAAGCCCTGGCTTTTACCGTCAGCCCCCTTCCTTGCCTCCTGCCTCCTGGCAGCCCCTGATCTCCCCATGTGTCCACCTGGAGCGCAGCCCATCCAGGAGCCAGCTGCAAAGACCGACAGTGCCACGAGTCCGGCGCAGACAGTGGGCACTGAGTAAAAGGGCTTCAGGAATCTTCCCAGGCTTTGCCCGCCCTCCCAGCCCTGGCTGCTCTGCACTCTGGCTGCTCAGCCTTGGGCTTTTCTACTGTACTTAGTATTGCCCCTCACTTACCTCCCGTGCCCAGGGCCGTGGTCTCCGTCGCTGCTTCTCTGTTTCCAAGGTTCTCAGAAGAGTGGGGCGATTTGGGGTCAGGGTCTCTCCCTGGCCTGAGTTCCCTATGTCCATTCTCTGTGTCCCTCCCAGGCCTCTGTCCTGTCCCCTAGCCCCCCACTGGATGTCCCACCCACCGAACACCCTTGCCCGGGACCTCCCATCAGCCCCTCCTCCTGCAGGGTCTCCCCCGAAGCACCCCCCACCCCCACCCCAACTCACACTGCTTCACACTCAGTTGCCCAGCCCGCGTCTGGCCCCAGCTCGCTGGCACTCGGGGAAAGGGCCTCACTTTTTTCAAACCATCACCCTCTTGCTCCTCACTTGCTCTCTCTAACGAGAAGGCCTCGAGAGAGTGAGTAGGGATCTCCCAGGAGCAAGGAGGAAAACCCCATTCCCGGAAGAGGAACCCAAGGCGAAGTGGAGGCACAGCCATCACAGACCTGGGGGAATCTTCATGCTGATAAGACAGCCAGAGAAAGATTAGTAAGGAATCAATTTTTTACAGAAGCTAAGAACCCCATAGATAAGTGGGGGAAGGGTTTGTTCAGAAGTTCACAGAAAAAGAAACAGATCCTTAAGTATATGAAAGACGTTTGGCCTCGTGTATAGTAAGAGAAATGCAAATTAACTCTGATGAGCTATCATCTTCACCTTTTCTAATGGCAAAAGTCCAAGAATTTGATAACACTTTCCGCTGGCAATCTCAGCAGTGGAAGGGGAAGTGAGAGTGAGCAGGACTCCAGCAGAGAGCAGTTGGCAATTTGGCAATACCTGGCCACATTGTAAATGCTTATGCCCTTTGATCCAGCAGTCCTGCTCTGCCCCTTCCCAGGTCTGACTGAGAAACATTTGTGCCAATGGGCAACAATGTCTATTAGTGTTGTTAATTACAGCACTGCTGTGCTGGTAAAACATGGAGAGTATCTAAGTGTCCATCTGTGGGGGACCCCTAAATAGATTATGGGTTAACCATGCAATGGACTAGTACACAACCCTGAAAAAGAATGAGGGCATGTTTTCCATGCCAGCAGGGAAGACTCGAAAGACAACCAGATGTGTCGCTAAATGTTTAAGCCACATGCAGCTCAGGGCATAGAGCACGCTATGTGTTTTATAAGATGAGGGGAGGGAAGTAAGGGCTTGTATTTTCATTTGCTTATAAAGGAAGTTGGTGTGGTTGCAAGAGAGCTTAACGGTGGTTGCCAGGATGGAGGTGGCAGAAGTGCAGGATGCACGCAGAGAGGGGCTGAGGAGGAGACTTTTCACCGCGAGTCTTTCCTTAGTGCCTTGGTTTTGAATCATGGACCCTATTGGAGACATTCCATTAACCAGTGCCTTCTCCCTTCTCACGGACTGGTTTCAGCACAGTTCTTCTGCAGCCTGGTGGCCCAGAGGAGCCCAGCTCCCGCTCTGATGCCTCACAAACCACCTCCAGGGACCCCCAAGTGTACAAATGTTCCCCCCAAATGCGTGAGCATCATTAGAGGGCAGCTGTGGCCCATCCACGGCCGTAAGTCATTCCAGCGCCCATGCCGTGGAGACGCCTGCTCACCCCGCTCGCCCCGCTCTTGGCTCTGGTTTCTGTTTCTGCCTTTCCCACCTACGTCATCATTTGCAGGTGGTGTCTCCCACTGCGCTAAGCCGGCACGCACGCGCTCCTTAAGAGGGCCCGACTGAGCAGTCCTGAGAAGGGATCACCCTCTCCCGGCTTTGCAGCCTCCCTTCCAGACACGAGATTTTACGCGGTTGCCCACTGTGAACCCCTGGGAGGAAGATTTAGATCACCTAGAGGAAGTTCTTCAAGGGGCACCCACACTGGAAGAGACAGAGTCAGCCTCCCACTTCCCTTGCTGGTGCGACGGAAGCACCGCGCTCGAGGGTTCAGGCGTGGTCAGCGATATTGACCTTGGCTTGCCCTCTGGTTGGGATCTGATTGCCTGAGAAAATGGCCCTCGCCTTGGCCGACAGGGTTCATGTGTTGCCCACTTGAAGAGGCACAGCCAGAAATCCTCCTAAGAGGACGCTGGGCCCGGGCTCCCCTTCTTTTGGCCTCGTTGCTCTGTGTTGCTGGCACCTGTCACTCAGGTGAAAGCTAGCTAGGACTTCCCACCCACATTAATTAAGTCGGTGCTGAGTGGAAGATTTACAAGCTTGAGCCCAACCCAGCTGACTCACTCCTCCGCTCCTCTCCCCTACAGCGGACCTTTTGTAAGCGTTTGTGTGTACAGCTTGTGCGTCCCCAGGATGGAAGAGACCAGTACCCTTGACCACACACATGCTCTCCCAGCCAGGGGCGGCCTCCCGGAGGACAGGGACCTCCTGGGCACCCTCTTTGTGCACGCTGTGGTTGCTAATGTGCAGCTCACCTTCCCCAAATGCTTGTTGAATAAGTGAATGAATGAATGAATGAATGGTTGAGGGGGTCGCTAAGGATATGTGTTCAGACCACCTCTAAGAGAAATTTCTGCTGTCATGGAGAAGCTGTGCTGTTCAACACTGCAGCCGCCTGGCACTAGGGATCCTGAGCACTTGAAATGTGGCTGGAGCAACTGGGTTCCTGAATTTATCATGTTTTTAAACTTATTTATTTATTTAATGAGAGAGAGAGAGAGATAGAGAGAGACAGAGAGAGAGAGAGAGAGAGAAATCTCCCATTCACTGGTTCACTCTTGCAACAACCAGGGCTGGGCCGAGTCCCAGCCGTGAGCCAAGCCCTCCATCTGAGTCAGCCACATGGATGGCAGGGACCCAACACCTTGAGCCATAATCTACTGCCTCCCAGATGACATGGGTAGCAAGCTGCAATTGGGAACAGAACTGGGACACAAATTCAGGTACCCTGATCTGGGATGTGGGCATCTCATTGGCATCTTAACCAGACCAAAATGTAACCTTCAATCTTTAATTTCAATGGCCACATCTTAAGTAGCATAGGTTTAGATGGTTGGCACTGTAGTCTGATTATGTACATTCATAAACCCTGCAACTTTCTCAGGTTAATCCTTGTTTCACAAGTCTGGAAGCAGTGGAACAGCACTCTAGGGCTTTCCACACCACCACAGGTGAACAAAGGCCAGGAGCAAGAAGAGTGACTAGAAGTCAGTTGCACCTGCTTTTTGTTAAGAGTCTTGAGTCCTCTAGCAGTGAAAACTGTCAGCCTCTTGGTGTACGACTCTCCCAAGAGCCACCCCCTGTGATTCTTCCAAGCAGGCTGGGCACGGAATCCAGGCTGCATCAGAGGCAGGGTGCTGCCGGGTGAGTCATCCATTTCTCAGAACAGGTGTTCTTTGGCAAGGCTCCTGGGAGGCCGTCTCACCCAACCTGCCTTTACCTGTAGGGATGACAGCAGTCCAGCGACAGGCAGGAGCGTTGTTCCTGGGCAGGGGTGTCTGAGCCGTGGTGCTACCAGGGACCCCGTGAGGAGTTGGACTCCAGGTGCCCCGGGTGGCGGCTGAATTCCCTGGGACGTGCACCAGCAGCACCAATGCCCAGCGAGGATCCTTTCTCCAGCCCTTGGTCCATCTGGTTACCCCCATTGCCAGAGAGCAGTGTGCCTTCCAGGACGAGGTGAGAGTGTGTGCAGCAGAGGGGTGACCCTCTCAGCGCCACTGCGCTCTGCCAGATGGAACCCGACAGACTCTTCACACCCAAGAAGACGCCTCCTTTGCCTGTCACTCAGCTCCTGGGGCTCTTCCTCTGTCCCCCTCCTCCCTCTGAGGGATGTAGGAAAGAGGTCGGTGCCACCTTGTGTGGCCCAATCACATGCCCCGCCTGCTTGCCGCCTCTCCTTTGGAAGACAAAAAGACTGCAGCGCCAGGTCCCTGACACAGCAGAGCTCCCGGGGTGCCCGCGGCCCAGGGCAGCATCTGGGTGCAGTTTTCTCTTGGTGCTGAGCCGTCTTCTGCAGCCTAGAGTTGTTCCAACACATCCCACACACCCGACAGGCCCCGCAGGCAGGGTTGGGGAGCCCATGCTGTGTGTGACGCACGGGAGAAGCTTCGAGGCCCAGTGGCACCCACAGTGCCCTGGGCAGGCACTCAGGGAGGTTGCTTGCCCTTCCATGTAGAGGCTCGCACCCTCCCCTCACTCTGCCTCTTCTCCTCCCAGCTACATCTGCACAGTCTTTGGGCAGGAGCAAGTCTAGGTCTGGAGGAGAACCGGTGTCCAGGCCCCCGATCTGTAGGACAGCACGGAGTATACCACGTGATTGTCCAGTGCCACCTTCTCATTGGCCTTGGCTGCTTCTTCTTCTTTTTTTTTTTTAAGATTTATTTATTCTTTGAAAGTCAGAGTTACACAGAGAGAGGAGAGGCAGAGAGAGAGAAAGGTCTTCCATCCTCTGGTTCACTCCCCAATTGGCCACAATGGCCGGAGCTGTGCTGATCCAAAGCCCAGAGCCAGGAGCCTTTTCTGGGCCTCCCACATGGGTGCAGGGGCCCAAGAACTTGGGCCATCGTCTACTGCTTTCCCAGGCCAAAGCAGAGAGCTGGATTGGAAGTGGAGCAGCCAGGACTAGAACCAGCACACATATGGGATGCCGGCACTGCAGGCAGTGGTTTTACCCACTACACCACAGTGCTGGGCTTGGCTTCTTGTAATGCCATCCAGCTGCGCCTAAATACCCTGTGGTTCCCATCACCCTGTTTTTTGTCATCCCTGTAGCCGATGTGTCTGTTTCTGGGTCAAGGGTGCCCGAAAAGGCTGGGGTGAGTGGATCGCCCTGGTCATTCTGGAAGAATCCTTTCGGGGTTCCTGGAGGATTTTGGTCTACTGAACAGTGTGTGGCTTCCTGTGTTGCTCGGGATGCTAAAGGTTAATATCTATAGAAATTATTCATTACATAAAGGACACTGATTTGAGCACAAGGCTATCTCTGTGTGGCACAGTCCGAGAATTTTAGATATTACAGCAGAAGAGGCCACAGCTTCATTTCAGTAGAATGGCAAACAGTATCAGAGAGATTAAGCAGTTTGGCCAAAGTCACTCGGCTTCCCTGCAGAACTACGAGGACCTCGAGTCAACAGTTGATCAAGATGATGCACAAGTCAATGCATGCATTGCTTCAACCTGGGCAAGAGCTGTGCGGAGCCTTATCGCGCTAGAGCAGGGGGCCCCGCGGGAAGAGTGAGGCTTCTGCAGTTTCCGTGAGCTCCGCGGGTCTCGCTCCTTCTTACCCTGGAGTGCAGGGTCTGGACCTTCTCAAAGTTAGTGTCTGGTGAAGGAGTCAGCTCAGGTTTTCCCCAGGGTTCTTCAGGAGTGGTTTCAAATGGGCCTGCAGGGGGTCATTGCAGGTCTGCTGATGGACTCACGGCTCGTTAGGAATTTGCTGTCCCCTGTATTTGATGTCGGCTCGCTCCTGCAAGGGGAATTCTGCTGTTTTGGAGATGTTGTGGTCAGAAACTGGATCTCGGAGGGCTGGTGTTGTGGCCTAGTGGGTAAAAGCTGCCACCTGCAGCGCTGGCGTCCCATCTGGGCTCTGGTAACTTCCCTCACTGCTCCGCTTCCAACCAGGCTCCCTGCTAATGTGCCTGGGAAAGCAGTGGCAGATGGTCCAAATGCTTGGGCCCCTGCACCCACGTAGTAGACCCTTATGAGCTCTTGGTGTTTGGCTTTGGCCTGGCCCATTGCAGCTATCCGGGGGAGTGAACCAGCAGATGGAAGATCTCTCTCTCTCCCTCTTTCCTTCTCTCTCTGTTACTCTGACTTTCAAACACATAAATAAATAAATAAATCTCTCTCTTTTTTTTAAAGACGCTGGATCTTGGGTTGAGAGGATCTATGCAATCGCTTGCCTTATAATCAACACTATTTGGTAGAATTCTCTCAATAAGATTTTAAATTCCTTGAGCCCAAATAATGCAGTTTATGTTTTCTTTGATTTCCTTTCTAGTGGAAAGACTGGACACACTGAAGATAGCAATAAACAATTTTATTTGTTTTTTTAAAAGGCTTAAATTAAATATAAACATATATTTATGGTAAAACATATATGTATTATATAGAGGGTCCAAATTTATAGCAAAAAATATAGTATTCCTTATCCAAGCTGGTAACTAGAAACAGAAAAAATTTTCTAAAAAATGATCTTCGTAAAAGACTTGCAGTGAGAAGCCCCAAAGTTTGCAATGATGTCCCTTAAAAATGTGCCAGTGGAGGCTGCAGAGGGTGATGAGTCAGCTTGAGAGGTGCAAACTGCATTCGCAGGAATGCCGACGACAAACAACACCTCTGAAAGCTTAGAACTCAAAAGAAACGCCTCTGAGCCTGACCACGCACCCCAGCAGTAGATGGCTGGTCACCCTGGCGGGTGTCGGAGGACAAAGTGGGCAGTGTCAGGTCTATGGAGGGACTGGGAGAAAGCACACCTTTCTCCTGGCTCTGGAAAGCAGAACTTAGCTGGGAGACCATGAGCTATCATTGTTTTAAAAAAGATTTATTTATGAGAAAGGCAGAGAGAGAAAGAGCAAGAGAGAAACCTGCTATCCATGGGTTCACTCTCCCAAATATTCTTAATAGCTAGGACTGGGCCAGACCAAAGCCAGGAGCCAGGAACTTCAACCAGGTCTCCCATGTGGGTGGCAGAGACTCAAGTACTCGGGTCATCTTCCACTTCTCCACAGGTGCGTTAGCAGGGAGCTGGATCAGAAGCGGAATGGCGGGGACTCAAACCAGCAGTACCCTATGGGATGTGGGCAGCAAGGCTTAACACGCTGTACTGTGATATCCATCCCAGTGAGTTGTCATTTTTTTTTAAACCCACATCACTGAGCTCTGGAACTTTCCATCAGAAGAGGAGGCCAAGGGAGTTTGAAAGCAGGGATGGTTTGGGGCACTGGTAGCAGATTAAAATGCCACAATAACACAAAAACTTAAATCACTGCAAGTCATTTTTAGCTCAAGGTCACTCATTTCCCACTGGAAGTCAAGTGATCTAAGCTTTTGCCTTACAAGTTTGGGGCATTCTGCACTTGGGCTTTGGCCGCCTGGCCAAGCAGGAGCTGACAGGAGATGAGAGCTTTGGAAAGTCTCCTCCTGTGATGCCCTGGTGATCTGGAGGGCTGAACTCATCTCCCAGGGCCAGCTGCGGGCCTGGAGACCTCGGTGCCTGCCTCCCCACCCGACCTGCTTTACCTCAGCTCTGGGCTGACGCCCACGGGAGCTTCCCACTTGTGCTTCTCTGAAGGACTCTCCTGAACGTGGAAAAAATAAGAACACCCACCTGGGGGTAGATTTCAGAGTTTGGATGCTCTTCTGAGTACAGTAACATCTGTTCCTGAACAATATTCCACTAGCCTAGTTTTTAACACGCCTGCATCCCACGGCACAGCGCCTGGGTTCCAGTCTCAGCTCCAGCTCCTGACGCCAGCTTCCTGCTGATGCAGACCCTGAGAGGCAGCATGGATGGCTCAAGTTGTTGGGTTCCTGCCACCACATGGGAGACCCGGATGGAGAGCCTGGCTCCCAGCTTCAGCCCAAACTGTTGTGGACATCTGGGGAGTGAACTAGTTGGATGGGAGCTCTCTAGTGTCCCTCTGCTTCTCAAATAAACACAAAATGAAACAAGGATGTGCCACCAACTTCTTTGTAGTGGTTAGGGTCAAGTTCAACACGAGGAGACATGCTAGATGTTTCATGGATGTGGCAGCCTTGCTGGAGGGTGATGCAGGTCCCAAAGAAGGAGTGTGTGTGGGCGTGGTCCACAGTAGTCCCTGACTCACTGCCCACCCCACTCTCCTATCAGAGCTGGGGATTGGACTGGAGCTCTCCTTTCCCCAGTGAGACAGGTCTGCGTGGAGGAACAGCGTCACCCCTGAGTCGGGCCACACACATGTGCTGTGTGTCTGGAGCTGAGCTGAGCTGGGTGATGTCAAAAGAAGACGGGGCTTGGCTCTGCCCTTAAGGAGCTCCCCGCAGAGACATGGAGGTCTCTGATGGAGACTGAGGAGGGTCTGGAACTTTCTGGAGGGCATGTCTCGTGGTCACTGGGCACTTTCTCATCCCAGGGGTGGGACTGAGCGTGTCCCCTGGGGCCCAGAGATGAACTTTGAACAGGCCTTCTGAAATTGTGTTTTATGGTCAATAGCTGGCTCGCAGGGTGCGGAGATGCCCTGCGTTTGTATTCTTCGCTGATTTCTGGGCTGCAGATACTCCCGGCATGGCCAATCACATGGTGTCAACCAGCTCCGCAAATTCCTGAAAGTGAACAATGGGCCTTGCAGGTGAAAAGCCAGGGCCAGCTCAGCACTGCCCCCAGCCCAGCTCTGAATCGCAAGAACTGACCTGTGACCCAGGGTGTTGGCTTTGGAGCCAGAGGGCCTTGGAGGGGACTGTGAATACGTTCTGATTCTCCCCATACTGAGGAGAAATTGTGACTTCTTAGAAGAGTGCTAGAGGAAGGGAGAGATGGGAATTCCACTGCGTATGGTTTTTTTTGCTTTAAAGATTTATTAACTTATTTTGAAAGAGTGAGAGAGAGAGAGAGAGAGAGAGAGATCCCTCATCTGCTGGTTCACTCCCCAGCTGCTAGCAGCAGCCAGTGCTGGTCCAGGCCGAAACCAGGAGCCAGGAGGTGGCAGGGTCCCAAGCACTTGGGCCATCTTCGCTGCTTTCCCAGGTGCATTAGCAGGGAGCTGGATCAGAAGAGGAGCAGCCGGGACTCAAACTGGCGCCCATATGGGATGCTGGCACCGCAGGTGGCTTTACCTGCTAGGCCACAGCACCGACCCACGCACACATCTTTGTTATGCACTTTCTCTGTGTCCATTTGTGCTAGGAGCCAAGAGCACTTGTTGTTGGAGAGCAGACAGAGCCACGTGCATGGCAGCCTGCGGTATCGTAGCTCACAGAGGGCTGGGGAAGCGCACGGGAGATGTTCAGATTCAGGGCGCTGAAAAAAGGCATCCATGTCAGATGCATGGATGCAAACCTTGGGGCAGAAGGTCAGACGCATAGCAGGAGCCCCACGAACCTTGACCCCACTCGAGGTCCTTCCCACCCTGAGAACTGTGCGTCTCCGTGCTGGTGTACAGAGAAAGCCTAGAAGGGCTTGAAGAATTATAGCTACGGTCGTCTGCAACATGAGGGGCAAAACACCAAGGGCCTATCTGCAGCTGAGTGACCAAATGCGGAGAGGATGTGCCCAGCGGAACCCTGCCCCCCTGTCCTCGCTGCCAGTGTACAGGGTCTTCCTGTCTACTTCACCTGAGCTGGAGGCGAGGCCATCCTGGAGCCAGGTACCAGGGTGGAAGGGGGTCGGGGGAGGGCAGCGAGGGGACTTCCTCATCCAGGAAGGATCTAGACCTCAGCGGCATTTGCAGTCCCAGCCTGTGCAGCCTGGGCCCTCCACCAGGGACAGCCTGGAGGGTGGGCTGCCATAGAGCACTCTCTCTCCTGTTTGTCGGGGAGCTGCTCCCAGGCCATGCAGGGGCGGGGGGGGGGCACATCTGACTGCTGGAGCCCAGCCTGAGACCATCACCAAAGGGAGCCCTGCAAGGCACCGTGCCAGCCTCATTTTGCAACTGAGGGAGCCGCGCAGCTTGCACGCTAGGAACTCTCCCCAGCCCGCCCACTCAGCCAGAAAGCCTGCGGGGAGGAGGCGCCTGCTCTGCCTGAGGATGGAGCTGCGGATGGCGTGTGTGGGTGGGGTAGGGAGGGGCCCAGGGAGGGCCTTCTCCTTCCCTAGTGGCTGGAGAGCAGCTCTTTGCGGCTGAGATGCAGGATGGGAGACTGAGCTGGAGCAGAGGCAGCTCCTAGCAGGTGCATCTGGCTTGCTTGCTCGGAGAAGGCCAGGAAGCACTGATGTGTAAACTCGGATGTGTGTGTGTGTGCGCACATGCACAGGCACGCATGCGTGCAAGCAGCATGTCAGAGAGGGATGTCGCGAGAAAACAGGCGATACTAAAGATAAGTATCTTTATCTTTAGCAGTCTTTGCGTGAATCAAGATTCCATGCACTTCGCAAATGCATTGGTGAAATCTGATTTACTTATAAATCGAGTTGTTGGTTTGTTTCACATTTGCTGTGTTCATTCCTCATGCTCCTTCCTCATTGACACCCTCCCCTTTCAAAAAAAAAAAAAAAAAAAAGAAAGAAAGAAAAAGAAAAAATCCTTAGAGAAAAATGTTCTACTTCTCCCTGCCTTCTTACTATCCGACACCCTCTCACCATTGCAATTCTTTTCTCTGCTTCTCTCTTTTTCAGAAGATTTATTTATTTTATATGAAAGAGTTACAGAGAGAGGAAAAGACAGAGAAAGAGAGACATTGTCCATCTGCTGCCTCACCGCCCAAGTGGCAAACATCTGGGCCATCTGCTGCTGCTTTCCCAGGTGCATTAACAGGGAGCTGGATTGGAAGTGGAGCAGCTGGGACTCGAACCAGTGCCCATATGGGATGCTGGCATTGCAGGGGCAACTTAACCCACTACACCGCATCTCCCAGCCCTCTCCTCTTTATGCCCCCTTACCAGTGTTTCATAACTCATTCATTCTTTCAACCAGGGAGTCAGTTATTCAGCCAAAATAGCTACAGATGACAGGCCCAAGGGCCAGGCAATGGCATCTAACGGGGAGAAGCTATCAAATAAGCAGAGTTTCATTTTCAGCTAGCATAAGAAAGGATTGTGTGACAGTTCATGTCACACCCAGGAGTGTGGTCTTCCGTGGGGAATGGTCTGCTGCTCGTAGCCAGCACACTCGGGCTGCCACGCTGGGGGGGATTCTCACCCGCCGCTGGGTGTGGCCCAGGAGACCTCCACGGTTCTCTCTGATGCTCGGATTCCACAGCTTGGCTGCTGTATTTTTCCATGTAATTGAATAACACCAGGGAAAGACTGTGGTCCCTAAATTAGATTTCTTTCCCCCTCAACTCCCAAGTGATCAATCTCAGCAAAGTAAATATCAGACAGGCTCCCCGATTTGCCGCGAGCCCAGCCTTCTCTAGCATTGGATGACTTGAAAGCTGTTAGACTGAGCTGCAGGAATGAAGCAAAGGACTGTTTGGATCCTTCTGAGTGGGAGCCAGACTCTGTGCAGAGAGCTGGGGCCTGGGCCGATGTGGCTTTCCCTGTGGCCAGGCCAGGCAGAGGCTTAGCCCACTACGCCACAGCACCAGCCCCCATCATCACCATCTTTAAGTCACGTGGCTGTACAAGCTCCAGGACTTTGTCCAGACTCACAAAGCTGCAACCCTAGGGGCATGCATTTGGGGCAGTGGTTGAGAGGCGGCTTGGGAGGCCTGCATCCCACACCAGAGCCTTGTTCGAGTCCCAGCTCTGCTCCTGCTTCCTGCTAATGCGCACCCTGGGGGGCAGCAGATGATGCCTCTAGTAGTTGGGTCCCTGCCACCTACACGGGAGTTGTAGATGGAGTTCCTGACTCCTGGCTTCTGGCTGGCCCAGGTCTGGCTGCTGAGGGCATCTGGGGAGTGAAGCAGTGGATAGAAGACCTCCCTCTGTGTGTCTTTCTTTGTCCCTCTGCCTTTCAAATGAATGAAAATAAATAGAAATTTCAAACCCCTGAACCTCTACACCTGTGAAATAGCTCCTCCCTACTTAGCATCCCCCACCCGCCCCCTTGCAAACCGGCATGCTCCAGGAACCTCTTGTGTGGAGCCACACAGAAGTGATCTTTGTGTGACTGGCTCTTTGCCCTTGGAATAACGTCGTCAAGGTTGATCCATGTTGCAGCTGTGTCAGCATTTCCTTCCCTTCTAAGGGGCAGTGGCTGGATTTCTCCTACTGATGGCATTTGTAACGCGCTGACTCATTTGAAAGCTGTGCGTGCACATTCTCTCTTCCCTATAGAATTCCAAATTCCTTGAGGGCAGGCTCTGAGGCCTTTTCCCTTTTGAATTTCCAGTGCACCCACTAGGCCAGTGTTCAGCGGAGAGTTTGTGTGTTAGCCAAGTATCTGTTGGGAAGAGCTAGAGGCAATGCGACCATACTATCTCGAGCCAGCTCTTCTAGATCTCTCTGTGCCTCCTTAACCATAGCCCCCACAAAAGGCCCCACAGCCATCAGAATGTTTTAAAATGCGAATTGTTTTGTTATTTGAGAAGCAGGGGGACAGAGACAGAGAGATCTCCTGTGAGCTGGTTCACTCCCCAAAGGCCCACAGCAGCCAGGACTGGGCCAGGCCGAAGCTAGGAACCTGGAACTCAATCCAGGTCTCCAAGTGGATGGCGGGGATCCAAGTACTTGAGCGGTCTCCTGGTGCTCGCTGGGGTGCACATAGCAGGAAGCTGGAAGGAGGAGCAGAGCTGGGGCCGCAGCCCAGACGCCCTGGTGTGGGGTGTGCGGTGCCAAGCAGAGTGAATGGCAGTTTGCAGCGGTTCCTGCCGTCAAGGTCAGGCAAACAGCAGGGGACTTGTCTCCGCAGTTGAGGCCTCCTCACCCAGCAGCTTTGACTCAGCCGAGCCTTCTGCTTCCTTCCTGTAAGGAAACATGTCCTGTGGGACAGGAAAGCTGAGCCCATCTTTAAAGAACAGAGAGCCAGGATGCGCGAGTCAGGGGGAGATGGTCCATGCAGCAGTGGGAGCTGCTATTCAGGTTTCCCATTCGGCGAATTTCTGCTTACGAGTGCCGTTGTTCTGACAGCGTCTGCTGAAGAACGCGCAGGTGGGGCTGCGGGCCCTGGTCATTTACGGCACGAGGCTCCTCTGCTGTGGCTAAGATAGTTCATGTGGGCCGGCGCCGCAGCTCACTAGGCTAATCCTCCGCCTGCTGCGCCGGCACCCCAGGTTCTAGTCCTGGTTGGGGCGCCGGATTCTGTCCCGGTTGCCCCTCTTCCAGGCCAGCTCTCTGCTGTGGCCCAGGAGCGCAGTGGAGGATGGCCCAAGTGCTTGGGCCCTGCACCTGCATGGGAGACCAGGAGGAAGCACCTGGCTCCTGCCATCGGATCAGTGCAGCACACCGGCCGTAGCGGCCATTTGGGGAGTGAACCAACGGAAGGAAGACCTTTCTCTCTGTCTCTCTCTCTCACTAACTCTGCCTGTCAAAAAAAAAAAAAAAAAAAAAGATAGCTCATGTGTTGGAAACATAACCCCAAAGGCAGCAGTACTGGGAAGGGGGACCTTTACGAGGGATGGATGGATTCACGCCGTTATCAGGGGAGCGGGGACAGGACGGCCTCCTTCCTCACTCTCCTGTCATCTCTCGCCCTCAGCTTCTGGTCGTGGGATGATGCAGTTCAAAGGTCCCTGCCAGGCGCTGGCCCTGACCTTGCACTTCCTGGCCTCCAGCACTGTAATAAAGAAATCTCTCCTCTTCATTAATCACTCTGTCTCGGGCATTTCATTGTAGCAGCACAGAACGGACCAAGGCCACCGCTTCCCACTCCCTCCTCCAAGCTGCCCCTCCAAGGAGAGTAAGGGAAGCCGTGCTGAGATTCTTGGAGGACTTGGGTAACCTCTCGCTGGGTCTGTACCCACGAGTTTGGGATCTGCTTTCCTTAACTTGGCCTACAGCCCTGCGTTTCTCCCTGCTCTTCCCCGTGGCTTGTGAGAGGAGATCGCGGAACAAGCGGGGGTGTCGAGTGGAGCGCTCCTGTTTCTCCCGGAGCCGGCACCTGGGGCAAGATGCTTCACCGCGGCCACGCTCCGTTTCTCGTCTGAAGGATGTGGAGAATGCGCGTTCCTCGCCAGGTTCTCTGAGAATCCCATGAGGTCCCGCGTGTCCGAGGCCCAGCACGGTGTCGTGATGGAGAGCATGGGTAACTTTCTCTGCCTTCTCCTCATGGGCCGACTTGGCACCCCTCTACCAAAGACTGTGGCTGAACTCACCCCGCTCGGAGCCAACACTCGCAGCCGCATTCGCTGCACTGCCTTTGCGTCTCCTCTCACTGCCCGCGACGCCCATGCACACCCTATGCTAGCTCATCCCTTTGGAACAACTAGTCTCCTTAGGACACAGGAGTCTGGTGTGGAATAAGGCCCTTCTCTGGCCTATGGAAGCCTAAGAAACACAAATTTTCTTCTTCTTTTTTTTTGAAGATTTTTAAAAATTTATTTGAAAGAGTTCAGAGTTACAGAGAGAGGAGGAGGAAGAAGAGGAGGAGAGAGAGAATCTTACATCTGCTGGTTCACTCCCCAAATGGCCACAACAACTGGGGCTGGGCCAGGCTGAAGCCAGGAGCCAGGTACTTCTCCTGGTCTCCCATGGGGTGCAGGGCCCAAGGACTTGGGCCATCCTTCACTGCACTCCCTGGCCACAGCAGAGAGCTGGCCTGGAAGAGGGGCAACCGGGACAGAATCCGACGCCCCGACTGGGACTAGAACCCAGTGTGCCGGCGCCGCCGCAAGGCGGAGGATTAGCCTAGTGAGCCGCGGCACTGGCCAGGGGGCCACTTGTTAAGCAGTAGTAGATAACTGATACAAGACCTCCTCTGGCCAGACATGATACTAAGTGCTTCATCTAGCTGATATTGGATCAACAGTAGTAGGTGCTGTTAACGCAGGTCTTTTCCACGGAGAAGTCTAAGTTTTAGGCATCTGCCCACTGCCTACTGCACATGTAATAGGTAGAGAAGCTGTCACTCAAATCCAGGCAGTCTCACCTTGGACTTCGACTTTTCACTGGGACACTTTGTATTCTACAAGGAGTCCTTGAGGGCCTGCTGTGCCCCTCTGTGCTGCTCCTCCTCATATGGGGTCTGTGAACCACTCATTCTCAGGTCTCAACAGAGCCTCAGAGGGGACCTGGGAAATCCTATCTAGTTTGTTTTTAACAGAGTAGCACTCTGTCCACCCACTTTTAGCTCCACCTCTTCTAGCCCCAGTAGCCACAGCCCCAGGTCTCCAGCCCCTTGTTCACGTCCTCTTTGCCACTTCTTGCCCTTGGTACCTGCTGTGGTCTTGGCAGTCAGGGCCAATGCAGCCACCCTCAGGTGGCATAGATCTTTCTCTTACCCTGGGCTGGCGCTTCCTCCTTGGTAGCCATGTCATATTCTCCCAAGTCCCCACAATGCGACTTATCCTTTTACTTAGATCATGGGGCTGGGAGTACTTGGGAGTCCTGTGCTTCTAACCCTCAGAGCCCCTCTCAGGTCCCTGGTAAGGAAGTGGAGCCTGCCCAACATTCCTCTGCCTCCGCTGCAGCTTAATTGGATGGCAGCTGGTGTCAGGGCATTCCTGGGAGATGGAAGCTGGCCGCTGCACTTTAGGGGGGGTGAGACAGCCTCTCCTTGGGCTTTGCAGGGACGCGGGGGAGGGGCTCCGCGCCGGGTCCCAGGCTACCGTGGCAATCTCACCCAGACCTTGCACGTGTGTTGGCTGGCTCTCTACAAGTGTCTAGTTGATTGCTCATCTTTGGTCAGAATGAAAAACAAGGAAACAAGCTAAACAGAACCTTGTGAGTTGGAGGCGACCTTTACCCCCAGTTCCCTGTCGACATTTGGCTGTGATCAGCAGTGCCCTAAGGCACAGAAAGAGCTGAATGGTGTCTGAAGGCAGCCCCGCCCTGGAGGCAGGAGGACTGGGCTTTGTCTAGGTGACCCTGGGAGGGTCACCCATCTCCCTGGACCTGCCTCCTCGTATTTTTATGGGACTGCATCATTGCTTGCAGGGCTGGCCCGTGAGCAGGGTGCCCTCCTTTCTATTACATGTCCCCTTTCACTGCTCACACTGGCTCCTGGATTGCTCTGCCTCTTCTTGAAGCTGGAAGGGTTTGTGTAAAACAGGGTTCCGTCCAGAAGTGCTCTATGGGTCAGAGGCTGAGGGACGCAGGACCCCAGCCCCAGGTTAAGGAGCTGAGTCTTCAGGGTGCAGATCAGTCTGAACAAGCCAGCGAAGCTCCCTTCAGACACCACTCTCTCCACAACCACAACAGCCCACCCAGCAGCCACTGCAGGGCGGGCCGGGGAGAGGGTGTGACCGTGACTAACTTCCGGCCAGCTCCGCCCTCCCAGGGACCCACATGGCATCCCTAATGTGGCCCATTTCCAGAGTAGAAAGGCAATGCTCACCTAAAGACTCAGAACCCCAGGTTCACAGGACGGGAGATGGCTTCATTCATTAATTCCACAAAGGACTGTGGAGTCACAGGAGCCTGAGTGGATCCTCAAGTTGGCTTCTGGGTGCTTTAGGGAGTAGGGAAGTAAACACATCTCCTCCGTCGCACGCCAGAGAGTGCATCTGATTTGCCTTTTGTGGTCAGAGCCCCCTCTCCTCTCGTAAAACTGACTCAGAGGCCCTCCCCACCCCCTTTTTAAAGGTTTGTTTATTTATTTGAAAGGCAGCATTACAGAGAAGCAGAGAGAGAGAGGTCTTCCACCCACTGGTTCACTCCCCAATTGGCCACAACAGCTGGAGCTGTGCCGATGCGAAGCCAGGAGCTTCCTCCGGGTCTTCCACGTGGATGCAGGGGCCCAAGGACTTGGGCCATCTTCTACTGCTTTCCCAGGCCATAGCAGAGAGCTGGATCAGAAGTGGAGGAGGCAGGACTGGTACTGGCGCCCATATGGGATGCCGGCACTGCAGGCGGAGGCTTTACCCGCTACACCACAGCGCTGGCTCCTCAGAGCCCCTTTAAAATACATTCCAGAAAACATAAACTGCAGACAGGGGCTGCTCAGCCTTCCCTGGGTTCTGGAAGGACTTCCTCTCCTGTTCCAGATGAGATGACCCGTGCTCCTTGGCCTCCATGCCCCGCCCAGGGGTGAGAGACCGTGTGTGTGTGTGTGTGTGTGTGTGTGTACTTCGGTTTTTCCCTCTTATCAGAGGTGACTCACGCCCTGGAGCCCTTGTAGGACCTGGGCCGGGATGCAGGGCTGAGCCGGAAGTGGCTTCTCCTCCCCCTCCCTGTGCGCCCCGCCCCCACCCCACCATCCCCTGCCTCTGGTGGAGCCTAGCCCCATGGGCCCTCTCTCAGTTGGTGGCCTTTAGGGGCATAGGGGCACAGGCCTCCAAGGAAGTGTGACAGCTGGGGACACAGGAAGCAGGGCTGGTGGTTGTGGGAAGGAGGCGCGCGCTCTGAAATGTAAGCCAGATGGCGAGCCCCACACCCCCCAGGAAGGCTTCCTTCCACCCGGGAGGTGGGGGCTGCCTCCACCCTCAAGAGATGTGGTTTTGATAGACTGATAGACGATGATGCTGCACAAGGAGCCCAAGGCCCTCAGCACCCCGGCCATCCCGGCTTCTGGACGGGTGGAGAACAGCAGGCAAGGCCAAGGCCACGGGCTTCTGCTTCCCCAGCCGCCTTCCCAGCAGGACTCTCACTCCCTTCCTCTCCGTCTGCCCATCGAGTGAGGCCCTCCTGCCAGACATCGTCAAGGGGCCAGGAATCCAAAGACCAGGCCCTTCCTCCCTCCTCCCACCCCTGCCTTTCCCACCCAGCGGAGGGGAGAGACAGCCTCTCTCCTCCCTGAGATGTGGTGGGTTCGTGGTGATACTCGGAGGCCAAAAGCAAGGATGAGAGTAAGGGAGCCCCAGGCAGACAGAAGGGTGTGTGCAAAGGTCCTGGGCTAGAGCTTCAGGGGGCAGAGGTGGTGAGTACAGCCCAGGGCAGAGAGGGCAGGCGATGGAGGCAGGAGGCAGGCTTGGATGTGAGGCTGGCACAGAGCACGTGCTGTATGGGCCACAGTCAGACTTGTCTCCATGCTGGGAGCCATGAGAAGCCTGTGGTAGAGGGGTTGGACAAGGATATCCGTCAGCTCATCCGGCCCGGTATGAGTGACGAGCCTGGGGCCGCTCTGCCCCTTCTGGCAAGCAGTGTCCGGGGCCAGGGACAACCCCAGGCCCAGCCATCAAGCCAGTGAAGCTGCAGGCAGGGGGCAGGGCCACAAGGCAGGAGGGTGGGCCCTGCACCTGCATCCCCCAAAGCTGCACACACCCTCCCGAGCCCGCAGCAGAAGGCCTCCCCAGGAGCTCCGCCCAGGCGCCATGAGTCACGCACCTGCGTGGTGAGTCAGCGGAGGAGGCCGGCAGGCAGGTGGGTGGCAGGGCAGCCACCCAGCCTCCTGGGGAGCAGGGGGGCAAGGCCTCCCCGCACGGCCCCCCCCAGGAACTCTGTCCTGGAGCTCCATTCATCCTGGCAGGAGGGCCCGGTCAGTTCTCTCCACCTGTCCCCACTTCCACTCTTCCTTCTTCCTGGCTGTCAGCTGCCTGCCGCCGTCACCATGGCTACGCTTGCTCTGCTCGGTGCCACCATCAGCAGGAGTCAGAGCAGGGGGAGGGGGCCTCATTAATCTTCCACCTGAACGGGCTGTTTTGGAAATCAGCTCACAGCTGCAACTGAGGAGTCCAGGCCCAGCCCGGGATCCACCTTAAGCACAGAGGACAAGACCCACTCAAAGGGTGCACCTGCCCATGCTGGACTAGCCAGGGGTGTGATTAAGGCCCACCCACTGGAGGGACTGGAGGTGGGTGGGGGAGGTTTGGGTTGCCAGAGGCAACGTGGGGCCAGACAGCACCCTGGCAGTCAGGCATCACAGGGATGAACTGGGACAAAGTATTTAGCCTTGCTGGGGCTCCTTATCTGTATAACGTGTATAGAACAATGACGTTGCAGGTAGTGGGAAGGATTCAAGATCATTTATGCAATGTGCACATCGTAGGTACCAAAAACGTTTCCTGCTGCTATCATGGAGTTCAGAGCCCTTGGAGACGCTCCACGCGTGTCCGCCGACTTGAGGGCGGCACTTCCCCAGTGCTGACTTAAAGGCTGGTGGGAGTTCAAGATGGCAGGCAGAGCAATTTTCGGACTCCTGGCAAGAGTCTCATCGCCCCCGGGAGATTCCGAACCACAGCCTGTGAGGATTGTGGGAAGTGAAGGAATTATGAGGGCTAGGGCCGGGCGTGGCCTGCGTCAGGGCAGCAGGTTGCTGTGGCCCATGGAGCCAAGTCTCAGAATTGGGGCACTCACTCAGGGCTGTGCAAGGGAGGAAGGCGGGGCCTGCACACAGAGGACCCGAGAGTGAGGGCGTCCCAGGCGGGGGCGGGGAGGGGCTGTTGAGAGGAGGGGTTATTTAGAAGGATTTACTACAGAGAGAGAGACTTGCAGATTCCAAACCCTGCTCCCTTCTACAGGAACGGAAGCAGGGAGACTATGCTAGCGACATCAGGTACAGAGGGAGGTTGGGGTGACAGTGTGCACACCAGGTGAGCTCTCTCCCCTGTCCCTTCCCCCAGCTAGTGCAAGAAGCTGAACGACCCGTTCCTGTGGAACCTGATCTACTCCAAGAGGAAAGACTGGTGTATACTGAGGGTTAGATGTTCCTAGTGTCAAAGCCCACTGTCCATCTGCTGATCACTCTGGAACAAATTCCACCCACGTACATAGAAATTCCAACCAGCTTTGCACCGTCTCCTTAAAGTCGAGTGGCAGGCAAAGATCTTCACTGAGCAAAGTGTCCAACGCAACAGGAGAGAGGAAGACAAAGCGATCTATGAAGGAAACAAATAGTGAACAAGCAGGAGAAATGGAAAGTAAGTTATAATTAATCCCCTTAGAGGAACAAGAGAAGATGATACATCCGTAGTGCATTAGGAAAATTGAACAAGTCCGGAAAAAAGAGAGTGGCTGGAAGCTAATGATCTGCGAGCCAAAGTTTCAAAATTGCTCCAGCACTATTGGAAGATAAAGTTAAGGAAATTTCCCTGAAAGTAAAACAAAGAATGTTAGCAGGAAAAATGAAAGGGGCAGGAGTAATTTAGGAGATCCAACATCCAATCGATACTTCTAGAAAGAGAGAACAGAAAAAACAGTGGAAAGGAAATTATCAAAGAAACAATACAAGAAAACGCTCTAACATGGAGAGTGAGTCTTGATTGAAATGCTCCAGATGCCCAGGATAGGAGTTGACAATGGCTCCCAAGGCACACCATTGTGATGTACGACTCCTAGAGATAAGGAGACAGATCTGAAGAGCTGGCAAAGAGAGAACTAAAAAAAAAAAAAAAAGATTTATTTATTTATTTATTATTTATTTGAAAGATTTACAGAGAGAAAGAAAAAGAGGAAGAATGAATCTTCCATCTGCTGGTTTACCCCATAGATGGCTGCAATGGCCCAGGGCTGGGCCACGCCAAAGCCGAGAGGCAGAAGCTTCTTCTGGGTCTCCCACGTGGGTGCAGGGGCTCAGGCATTTGCACCATCCTCTACTGCTTTTCCCAGGCCATTAGCAGGGAACTGGATCAGATGTGGAACAGCTGGGACATGAACTGGTGCCCACAGGGGATTCTGGCATCGGGGGCAGCAGTATAACCCACTATGCCACAACACCAGCCCCTTGTCCAAAACCTGTGCCTTTGTCACTGTGACAGCTGAATGCCCTCGTATTTTTCTGTTGGCAAGAAAGGATAGGAAGGGAGATCACTCAGGGCACAGGTGCTGAAGCCCAACAGCCAGGTGTCTCCGCGGCTCCGCCAAAGTGCTGGAGGAGACCTCTTCCACCTGGCGTCCTGAAGCCGTGCAGAGACTTTTTGGTCACAGCCATGCCCAGGGGAGAGAGGGTGCGGGGGTAGCAGAGCCCTCGAGTAGTGCTGTGGGGTGGAGCTGAGAGATTGCCTGGTCCAGCCTTCTCACCTTCCACGGAAGCCACAGAGGCCCATGTCCAGCACCCCACCCCCCGCCCCGAGCTCTGCGTTCCTCCCACCGTGCACACGAGGAAACAGCTGTGATTGAGTTTATCCAGATGGCCAAGGGCCCCGGTTTAACTTTGGCAGGCAGAATGCAGCTGTGCCAGTCGGCTGCTGGTTGTAGCAGTTGCTAGGGTGGCCCTAGCAACTGGGTGACTTGAGCATCAGACGTTTATTGTCCCAGTATCAGAGGCCAGTAGTTCATGATCAAGGGCAGGGTTGAGGATCTGTGCCGTATTCTGCCCTGGCTTCTGCAGGCTTGCAGCTCACGCTTGGCCTTCCTTGTCTTGAAGATGTGCGTCTCCGCCCCACATGGTGGCCTCCCTGTGTGTGTCTGGGCCCAGATCTCCCGTTTCACAGGGGTACCAGTTGGATCCTACCTCACTATGAGCCCAGCTTAACTGACTGCATCTGGACGAGCAGTAGCCCCGAATAGCCCACATGCCGAGGCCCGGAGCTTAGCACGTCAGCGTACAGACCTGGAGGCAGGTCTCTGCTTTCTGTGGAGTTCGGCCTTGGGTTTTTCCCATTCACGTACTGCTTTGACTGTGGCTTAAAATTCTGTACAACGCAGTACGTTCACTTGAAAACTTTCTCTCTCTCTTTTTAAGATTTTATTTATTTATTTGAGAGGTAGACTTACAGACAACGAGAGGGAGAGACAGAGAAAGGTTTTCCATCAGCTGGTTCACTCCCCAAATGGCCACAGCAGCCGGAGCTGGGCCGATCCAAGCCAGGAGCCAGGAGCCAGGAGCCAGGAGCCAGGATCCTCCTCCGGGCTTCACACGTGGGTGCAGGGAGCCAAATGGGCCATCTTCCACTGCTTTCCCAGGCCATTAGCAGAGAGCTGGATCAGATGAGGAGCAGCTGGGACTAGAACCAGCGCCCATATGGGATGCTGGCGCAGCAGGCGGAGGATTAATCTACTGCGTCACAGAGCCAGCCCCAAAAACGCTTTAAAAAAAAGATTTATTTATTTATTTATTTGAAAGGCAGAATTACAGAGATGCAGAGGTAGAGAGAGAAAGAGGTCTTCCAACTGCTGGTTCACTCCCCAAATGGCCAAAACAGCCAGAGCTGCGTTGATCTGAAGCCAGAAGCTTTCTCTGGGTCTCCCACGAGGGTACAGGGGCCCAAGGACTTGCACCATATTTAATTGCTTTCCCTCCCAGGTGCATTAGCAGGGAGCTGGATCAGAAGTGAGGCAGCCAGGACTTGAACCAGTGCCCATATGGGATACCGGCACTGCAGGCAGCGGCTTTACCCACTACGCCACAGCACCAGCCCCTTGAAAACTCATTAGCTCATCTGAGGCCAGAGCCCTTTCCCCGACAGAGCCTGCTACAGCCTGCTGCAGCCTGACATCTGCTTTGACAGTTACAGGAAATCTTTGAGAAGCCTCTAATCTGCTCCCGTAGACACACCTGCGACAGGTGTGACCTGCCTGTGAGTCACATGTTCCCTTCAAGAAGGATCCCGAAGTATATTAGCTGACTGAAAACAGCTGGGTAACACAGCCACCTGCGGGATAAAGGTTCCTTCTAGCTCTAAAATCACTGGGATTTATAAACAGACAATGGGGTTGAAGAGAATATGGGGACAGCCTGATGCCGTGGGAAGTCCAGCGAGAGTATTCATTTATTTACTCATACTTCTTTTATTATTATTATTATTATTATTATTATTTATTTGACAGGTAGAGTTATAGACGGTGAGAGAGAGAGACAGAGAGAAAGGTCTTCCTTCCGTTGGTTCACCCCCCAGATGGCTGCCACGGCTGGTGCGCTGCGCCGATCTGAAGCCAGGAGCCAGGTGCTTCCTCCTGGTCTCCCATGTGGGTGCAGGGCCCAAGCACTTGGGCCATCCTCCACTGCACTGCCGGGCCACAGCAGAGAGCTGGACTGGAAGAGGAGCAACTGGGACAGAATCCTGCACCCCGACTGGGACTAGAACCTGATGTGCCAGCGCCGCAGGCGGGGGATTAACCAAGTGAGCCACAGCGCCAGCCCTATTCATACTTCTTTGAACAAGTCCTTTTTTATTTTTTTTAACAAGTTCTTATGAGCACCCAAGATAAGCTAGACACTGAAATGGAAGCTGTAGTGCGGAACAGGCAAGCGTTTGGCCTGGCAGTTAAATGCTGCCTGGGACACCCCCACCCCGTGTTGGGGTACTGGGGTTCCATACCCAACTGCAGCTCCTGATTCCAGCTTCCTGCGAGTGCAGATGACCCCAGGAGGCAGCAATGACAGCTCCAGTGGGTTCCTGCCACCAATGTGGAAGACCTGGACTGAGTTCCTCTGGGCTCCTGGCTTTGCCCTGGCCCAGCCCTGGACTTTGAGGGCATTTGGAGAGTGAACCAGTAGATGGAAGCTCCTTCTCTCTGTTTCTCAAATAAATAGAGAAATACACTTTAGAAAATCTAAGTGGGGATGGAGAAAAGTAAACATACAAGCAATTTCTAATTTTGAGAAATGATATGACGGCACTCGGCAGTGTGCAATTGGGAAGGCAAAGAAGTCAGCTTGACACGGTGGGCGACGGGCGCTCTCCCTAGAGGTGACACTGATTCCAAGGCGGCAGGAACTAGCTGGGCACAGGCCCTGAGATGAGAACGATCCTGGTCTGCTGGAGGAAAATGCCAGACATTCAGCAGGGAGGCTGAGGGCTGCGCTGGGTGAGCAGTGCACGTGGGCCACCCCGTGCAGGGCCTGCTGGGCCAGCCTGCAGCACACGTTATGAAAAGCCATGGAAGAGTTTTAAGCGAGAGAAAGACATGATTTTCTTCCTGTTTCAAAAGCAATCATTCTCCTTGACCATTGCACTAGCTAACAGGAAAGTGTGAAATCACACAGAGTGTGTGAAGTTGTGGAAAACAGAGGCTCATACGTTGCTGATGGGAATACAAAGTGGTGTAGACCCTTAGGGGAGATGCACCTATGCACCAGAATAGAAACGTGCCTGCCCTTTGACCCTGTGGTTGCCCGCATGAATTTATTCTACTTATATGTATGTGAAAATCAATACACACACAGTTATTCCCAGCAGCATTGTTGAAAATGACAAAAGGCTGGAAAGGCTCTAAGTGAGGGACCAAATCCAACACATGCACAAAGAAGGGTTTGGGTGAGTAAATGCTGGTTGTCTACACAAGGTACTACTGTGCAGCTGTAGGGACTGAGAGTTCTCCGTGTACCGACAAGGGTCCATCTCAGACATAACATGGGGAACTCGAAAATTTTAGGTGTAGACATTTTTGAAATCTGTGCATTTTTTTAATTAATTTATTTATTTGAAAGGCAGAGTCAGAGAGAGAGAGAGAGAAAGAGAGAGAGAGATCTATCCACTGGTTTACTCCGCAGATGGCCGCAACTACCAAGCTGAACCAATCTGAAACCAGGAGCCAGGAGCCTCTTCCGGGTCTCCCATGTGGGTACAGGGGCCCAAGGATGTGGGCCATCTTCCACTGCTTTCCCAGGCCACAGCAGAGAGCTGGATCAAAAGTGGAGCAGTCGGAACTCGAATCGGCACCCATATGGATGCCGGCGTACCGCAGGCGGAGGCTCTGTCTACACCACAGCTCCGGCCCCCACACTGTGGTGTGGGATATTGGTTACAGGACTCCCACAGATGCCAACATTGGGGGATGTTCATGTCGCTTGCACAAAATGGCTCAGCATTCACCTATAACCTGCACACAGCCTTCCATATACTTAGGTGATGTGCAACACCTAACACAATGCACTCTGTAAATCATTGTCATACTACATTACTTAGGGATGAGGACGAGAAAGAAGTCTGTCCGTGTTCAGGGCATGCTTAGTTTTCTCCCAAGAATTTTGAGACTTCATAGGTTGACTCCTTGGATGTGGAGCCCATCGATGTAGAGAGCTGATTGTGTGTGCGTGTGTGTCTCTGTGTGTGCATGTGCGTGTGTGTGTGCATGCATGTGTGTGCAGGTGCATGTGCGTGTGTAAATGTAGATGTAGAGTATTCACTGGGGACTCTGGTGTAGGGGATAAAGGGGGAGCAGAGGAGGAGCTTTGAGACCACAGCGCTGGCCAGGCCCTTGGAAAAGGAGAGGCACAAGGAAGGAAGGAAGATGGGGTAGACGAGCTTTAGACGGCCGGGCAGCCAGGAGGGCATCAGCGCAGAGTCTGCGTCAGGCTGAACTGCACCTGCTCAGATCCTGCAGCTGGGAGCAGCGTGGCCTCAGCCTGGCTGCCGCGATGGGCCCCAAAGTGCAGTGGCCAGAGGCTGTCAGCTCGGCGGGTGTCTCCCCAAGACAGGCCTGAGCTGGGCACCTCCTTGGATGCAACAGCTTTAGATGCATGGAAATTTCTGGAAGGATGGGAAGAACCTGCTGCAGCAATGGCCACCCTGAGGAACCGAGCGGCTGGAGGACAGAGATGGAGGTGGGCTCTTCTCTGCCCACTCCTCTGCACTACCACTTTTTCATTTTCAATTCAGTGGCATTTAGTGCATTGATGGTGGCATACAAGGGCCACCTCTGTCTAGTTCCAAAATATTTCATCACCCTAAAAGGAAACCCTTTGCTCCCCATTCCCTCCCTTCCTCCCCACCCATGCCAGCGGCAGCCATCAATCTGTCCATCTCTATAGAGTTGCCTGGTCTGGATGGTTCACTCACCAAATGCCTGCAACAGCCAGGGCTGGGTCAAGCTGAAGCCAGGAGCCAGGAATCCCATCTAGGTCTCCCACGTGAGTGCAGGAACCCAAGTACTTGAGGCGTCCTCTGCTGCCTCCCCAGCATGTCAGCAGGGAGCTGGCCTGGAAGTGCAGAGTAGCCAGCTCTCCAGCCTGCACTCAGCTGTGGGATGCAGCTGTCCCAAGCTGTAGACACCTGCTGTGCCACAGGCGTCTTCAGTTAGCACAAAGCTTTCACAGGTCATCCACACAGCAGCCACCTATCAGGTCTTCATTCCTAGTTATGGCTGAATAGTCTTCCATTGTGTGACTGTACCACAATTTTCTTATCCATTCATCTGTTGACAGACATTTGGCTGGTTTCCACTCTTTGGCTATTGTGATTCACACAGCTATGAATGTATGTGTACGTGTATTTGTTTGACTAATCACGCTCAGTTCTTTTGGGTGTACACCTGGGAGTAGCGTTGCTTAGTCAAATGGCGGTTTCGTGCTGAGTTATTTGCAGATTGCCTAACCAGTTTCCAAGGTGGCTGCCTCAGTTTTCATTCTGACGAATGGTGCACAAAGTTCAAATTTCTCCACATCTTTGCCAAAACTTGGGAATTTTAAAGGCAGAGTGACAGAGCGAGCGAGAAACAGAGACAGAGAGGAAGAAACCTTCCATTCGTTAGTTCACTCCCCCAAATAGCTGCAAAACAGCTGGAGCTGGTCCAGGCTGAAGCCTGGGGTGTGGAGCTTCAGCCAGGTTCCCATGTGGGTGTAGGGGCCCAAGTACGTGAGCCATCTTCCGCTGCTTTCCCAGGTGCACTAGCAGAGAGCTGGATAGGAAGTGGAGCAGCAGGACTCCAGCTGGCTCTCTGACATGGGACACACTATGCTACAACACTTGTCCCACAGTTTCTGTTTGTGTTTTTATTGTATCCATCCTAATGGGTGCAAGGTGGTATCTCATTGTGGTTTTGACTTAGATGATGAGGGGCACTGAGCATGTTTTCTTGTGCTTCCTGTACATCTGCCTGTCTTCCTTGGAGAAATATCTGTGCAAGTTCTGTTGGCCAACTTCTCAGAGTTGAGTTGGGCTTTTTGTTGTTGAGTCGTCCAAGTTCTTTATAAACCCTGAATGTTGGACTCTTACCACCATCTGAATTTTATTCCACATAAACACATCACTCCCTCAGAAGAGGGATAAGATTAAAAATTCAAAAGAATACCAAGACCCTTAGCCTGGGCGTGGGTGACCAGGGAACGGTGGAAACCCTGGGCATGGTTAAGAAGCTGCCTCAGCATCCAGGCCAGAGATGATGGTGGTTTGAATGCCAGTAGGAGCAGCAAAGCTGGGAAGGACTGGGCAGGTACAAGACAAAAAGATGGTTTGTATGGAGAGGTGTGAAGTGGAGAAGAGAGGAAGCAGGGTGCCTACTGGATTTCCTGGGGCGGGTGCCATTTGCCTAGAGGAAGGGCAGGCTGGTTCAGGTGCCAGAGAGAGAATTAAGGGTTTGGTTTGGGACATGTTGAGTCTGCAGCACCTGTGAGTCAGCTGAGCTGCAAGGCTACACGGGAGTGTGTTCTGCAGGTGTGGAGTTGTGACTGCTGCATCCTTGTGGCCAGGATCTCCAAGGACAGCTGGCTGTGGTCAGGCAAGGCGGGGAGGCAGGCAGCCGCCCGGCAGGGGAGGGCAGGCGTGTGAAGGCATGGCGGCCACTGGCTGAGATGCCCGGGGGGTCTGAGCTGACAACGGCAGGAACCCACTGCGCAACCGCATCATAGAAAGGGAGGAGCCAGCTGGAACGCCACTGCTGGAGCAGGGAGCTGAAGACACGCACGGCTGGTGGGGACGGAGAAGAGGGGATGAGTGGAGGGGTGGGCATGCCTGGAATGACACCCAACTTTTTCCCCTTCACCCCCACGTGGAACCCACCAGCAAAGCCTCAGCCTTTGGCCACCAAGCGATCTGGCTTCTGTCCTCCCTGTGTGCCTGCCTATAATGTCCTCTTGCTGCATCCCCTGGCCTTGAGCCTCCCCCACGCCTGTCCTGGGTACAGCCGCCAGCCTGCTTTCCCGAAGTGTCGCTCCCCCTCTTCGTGGAGGAACGACACAGGACCCTGCGCTGTTCTTTTGTCTGCTCGGCCCTCCCCGGGTTTGCTGCTGGTTCTTCCCGGGTTGGCTGCCGTCCCTTCCACCTCCGTGGAAGGGCGGTTCCCCCTGGCCACTTTCCCCACTTCCGCAGGGGAGCAGCACACCGCCGGCCGGCTCTCTCGGGGGCTGCACAGGTGTTCCCTCAGATGTTCCTGGTGCAGGCCGTCTCTCTCCTCCTATGTAGTCCTCCTCCACCAATCCCAACTCGGCTGCCCACATGCCGAGTACGCTGCTCTCCTCCAATCAGGAGCAGGATCAGCTCCTGGAGGTCATCACTCAGGTTGGCAAGAGGCAGCTGCGTAGAAGCTGTTTTCTCCTCTCCCAGCGCCATATTGTGGGAGAGCAGATGCATAGAATAAGTCTTAATTCCAGTAACTCAGTCCAGTCCGGGTTGCTCCCCACACCGAAGTTCCTCTGCCATCCTGTTACTGCCGCCTCCCACGCTCCCATCAGAGCGGCAGGGATTCTTGCTGCATGGCAGGTAAAACCCAGCTCCTCCGCCACGCCCCCAGGTCCTCGTGTTCTGGCCCCTCTCCCCCTTTCCTCTATTCATAGATTCTTCTTCTTCCCAGGCCCAGCAAAAGTACCCCTCTCACCCAATCCTCCTCCCGCAAAACAACCCACCCCACTCCAGGGAGCCTCCCCAGGGAACTTCCAGCCCCTCCCCCTGGCTCCCCAGCTGGCAGGCTCGCCCAGTGCCTGGGGGTCATGGGGTCATGGTCACACAGCCTCCCTGCTTGCTTTCACAGCACGGCTTTGAGGGTAGACTTCCAGACCCATTTCTGGAGAGGCCAGGTGCGGGCCTCCCCAGCACACAGCTGTATTTCCCGTCTTCCCTGCAGCTTTGTAAGGGTCTTTCCTTGGAACAATGAGGTGCCAAGCATTGTCTCCTCTCGCATGTGGACAGTGCTGGCTAAATCTGAGGTCAGAATTCAGGAAAGCGGCCCTGAAGCTTTGGAAATGCGAATGTCCTTTGATAAGTGGTTGACCACCATCCATGCATCTGTCCAGCCCAGAGAGAGGATCATTTTTTAAATTAAAGTTTTGTGTATTTGAAAGTCAGAGTTATAGAGAGAGAAGGAGAGAGAGAGGAGAGGGAGAGAGAGAAAGAGAGAGAGAGATTTTCTATTCACTGGTTCACTCTCCAAATGACTGCAACAGCTGGAGGTGGGCCAGGCTAAGGGCAGGAGCCAGGAGCTTCATCCTGGTCTCCCACATGGATGCAGGGGTCTAAGCACTTGGGCCATCTTCCGCTGCTTTCCCAGGCACATTAGCAGGGAGCTGGACTGGAAGTGGAGAAACTGGAAGTTAAACTTGCGTTCCTATGGGAAGCCGGCATTGAAGGTGGCAGCTTAACCCACTATGCCACAGTGCTGGGCCTCCAGGGAGAGACTTGAATGTCAAGAGCCCAGCTAAGAGATGAGGGGGGTTTGTGTGTGTGTACAAACCCCCGCATCTTGTGTGTGTGGCTGAGTAAGAATGGGTGGGCATCCTTCAAGAGGGGAAGAGCACCCAGGTTTGGGAGTCAGGAGTCCGTGAGACCTGGGTTCAAGTCCTGGCCAGGCCACTTATGAGGTGCATCACTAGGGGCAGGTCATTTCAGCTTTGTGAGCTGTCAAATGGTGGAAGTGCGACCCAATGCTTCAGTTGCCTTTAGCTATAAATAAATAAATGGGTTTTTTTGTTTGTTTCAGAATTCTGTCGCCTCAGGGACCCAAGGCTGTCCTCAGATCCCTCCATGTCATCCTTCTCCTGTGTCTGGAGCGGAGGCTGTGTTTCTGAGAGCTGGGGGCTGACGGAGGAATCTTTCCCTTCCAAGTTTCCCTGTTTGGGTCCACTTAACCCCAGTTATGGTCACACGGGAAAGGGCTTGAGTGTGCGTGTGAGTGTGTGTGAGCACTGTGAGTGCAAGTGTCATTGCGTGTGTGTTTGTGTGTGTGTGCGCAAGTGACTGTGGCCGAGGGTGTGTGGCGGTGACAGGTGCACACAGCGGGATGACAGGTTCCTCGTGGGGCCTCTGGAAGGGCAGAAAGGAGGCTGCCTACGCTCTGGAGCCCGGGGACGTGTGGATGCCAATGCCCCCGTACCTGTCCCACTCCCAGGCACTGGCCCTCGGGGTGCTGGCCGGAGCGGAGCGGACGCTGGCACACCCGGCAAGGTGGCCAGGAAGGTGAGGGGGAGAAGGCAGTGGGTGTGCCTCGTGTGCCTGACTCACGGCTGTGACTCGTCAGCACAGCTGATGGGTTCTTTGTGTTGTCAGATGTGGGAGCGAACCGCACAGGACACAGTGTCACATGCAGATCAGCCTTCACCGTGTGCGTGACTGTGGAGTCCCGAGCGCCAGCGTGGGTAACTGGAGGCACAGCCTCTGCATCTCTTGCGGCTCTCGCAGGGAGGAGGGGGCAGCGCCCCGCACAGGGGGCTGAGAGGCTATGCAGGGAGGGGCTGAGCAGCACGAACCTGGGACCCTCACGCTGCTCAGAGTAGGGACTTTGTCTTTATCTCCCACCCTCAGCATGCCCGGTGCTTCCTGGGGCATGCGTTGGGCACTCTGGAGGGGATGGTAAAAGAGAAAAGGGCTGCGTCAGAGAGGGCTGCAGGTGCCCGTCTGGGCTGTGCCCATCAGGGTACCCCACAGGGCTCGGTGACCTTAAGCCCCTGGAGTTGGAGTTTGCACCCTTGGACCACACGCAGGTGCAGCCAACCAGTGACCCCAGCATCCCTCTCTTCATATCTTCCAGACTAAGCACCTGCCTCTGTCACCCTGTCTGCTGGCCTGCCTGCAGCTCTGGCTGATTTCCGTATCCATGGAGATGGTCCCTTTAACACCTGCCCTCTCATCCCTGATCTCCTCCTTGGCCTTCAGCCCTGCTGGCTCCTCCCAGAGCCCCAACACCCACTACGCTTACACCTGGGGTACAGCACCAGTCACTGAGCCATCACGTTTTAGATTCACGGCCCCCCTCGGGCTCTGCATCACAAGGACTCCTCACACGCACGTGAACTCTGTGGGCCTTCTCTGGCTTTGCAGTGCCCATAAAATCGCAGCCCTGGCTGAACCCAAACCCTGTGTCTATGCCACGCCTGTCCCACCCCGCCCCAGTGCTGCACCCCTAGTCACACGTGGGTGGAGGGAAAAGATACACACGTGCCGACTGCTTTAGTTTAAATTCAAGTGAGTTCTTAGCGTTTAACCCAGCCACGTCCCCGCACCAGTTCAGGCCTACTCTCCCAGATCATGGCACTGTTGCCTTCCGTGCCCTGCTTGTCAGCACGGCCCCACCCCACCTTCTCTCTCAGTTGCTGACATGGCCTCGGGTTTCACCAGCGGAGGATTCCAGCAGGCCGTCGTGTCTGCTTATCCAACAGCAGCCAAGCCCGCGTATTCTTCCTTGCCTTTTTGTGGCCACAGATGGCCCTCCAAGCTCCCAGCTGTGGTCGCATTACTTCTGTGTCCCGATGCCCGGAACCTGTGACCGTGCTACCTTACCTGGCAAAGAAGGCTTGGTGGATGTGATTGGGTTAAGGTCTCCATACGGGGAGTTTATCCTGAATGATCTGCGTGAACCCATAGTAATGAGCAGTGTCTTTCCTAGAGGGGGGTAAGAAGGCCAAAGCCAGCACAGGTGACGTGTTGATGGAAGCGAAGCAAGAGACTGGAACATGCTACACAGCTCACTGCAGGTAGCCCCCAGGAGCTAGAAATGGCAAGGGAATACATCCTCTCCTAGAGCCTCTTGGAGGAACACAGCCCCCCTGGCATCTTGATCTTAGGACTTCTGGCCCCTAGAACCAGCAGATAAGAAGTCTGTGTTGAGGGGCCCGTGTTGCAGTGCAGTAGTTAAGCTACCACTTGCATTGCCAGCATCCCATATCAGAGTGCTGCTTTGTGCCTGGCTGCTCTGCTTCTGACCCAGCTCCCTGCTAATGTGCCTGGGGAGGCAGCAGAGGATGGCCCACGTACTTGGGTCCCTGTCACCCGCATGGGAGACCCGAATGGAGTCCTAGGCTCCTGGCTTCAGCCTGGCCCAGCCTTGACGATTGCAGCCATTTGGGGAGGGAACCAGCAGGTGGAAGATCTCTGTCTCTCCCAACTCCCTATTCCTCACACTCTCCTTGTCACTCTTTCATATAAATAAACAAATCTATTTTTTAAAAAAAATCTGTGGTTTTTGCCACTGAATCGGTCTAACCTGTCACAGCAGCAGTGGGAGGCTGACACAAAAGGTCAGCGGCTCCTCTGGTCCTCTGGCCAGCAACGCTCTCTCATTATCAACATTTCCCCAGCCCTGGCTAATCCCATGAGCACAGAGGCGTGCTGCCACTTCCCTCATCTCTGAAAAGTGCAAACACTGAACTTCTCCTCCTTCGACATCCGAGTCTGGCTGGGAGCCCATCTCTCTGCTACTCAACTGTACAGACTTATAAAGAGCCCATCTTTTTAAATTTTTTTTTAAGATTTATTTATGTATTCAAAAGGCAGTTACAGAACAGAGAGAAAAAAGAGAGAGAGAGGTATTCGGTCTGCTGATTCATTCCTTCAAATGGCCGTAACGGCCTGGGCTGGGCTGGGCCAAGCTGAACCCAGGAGCCAGCAACTCCATTAAGTGACAGCACTTGAGCTCTTCCACTGCTTTCCCAGGTACAACAGCAGGGAGCTGGATCGGAAGTGCAGCAGCCGGGACTCAAACCAGAGCTCAGACAGAGTCTTCTGCTGCAGGCGGCAGCTTAACCCACCGCACCCCAACGCTGGCCCTATGAAGAGCCGTCTTCTGTTAAGCCCACCCTGCCGGCCTTGTGACCCCCACCCAGATAACCAGGACTGCTTCTGCACCTCAAGATTCTTAATGTAATGACACTTGCGAAATCTCTCTTGCCACGTTCAGTTTCTGCAGATCAAACATGGATACCTTTGGGGGCCATCTTTCAACCTGACTCTTGTAACTTGAGAATCCTTTGCCTGCCAAGGGCCATTTGGATATTCAGAACACCATCCGCAGGCCATTCAGAATTATCCACTTAAAAACCAGTCTGCTCTGGATTTATTGAACTTTGGGTGCTGCCTGCAGTTGCCTTGCAGGGCGAGATCTATGATTTCGTGGGCCTTACATGGCTTGCAGGGCAGACGGTCCCCAGCCCTGCTAGTCCCTCTTTCGCCTACTTCCTTCCGGTCGACTCACAAGTCACTTCAACACCGACATCCCCCGTGCAGCTGGCACATGGCACAGCACTCAGGACACTGCTTCGGCCTCCATGTCCCATACTGGAGTGTCTGGGTTGGAGTCCTGACTCAGCCTCCAATTGCCAGCTTTCTGCTAATGCACACCTTGGAAGGCAGCAGGTGATGGCGCAAGCAGTTGAGAAACCCAGAGGGAGCTTCTAGGCTCCTGGCTTTGGCCTGGTGCAGGCCCAGTTTTTGTAGGCATTAGGGTGTGAACCAGTGTTGACAGTTCACTCAGTGTAAGTGTGTGTGTGGCTGTCTCTCTGCCTTTCGAATAATAAGAAACTAAATTTAAAAAGCCCCTCCCTGCCTATCTTATACGATGAGCTCAGATACGGTGACCCCCCTCCAAAAAAAAAAATGAAGATGTGTGACAGTATGGCTGCCACATGACTGATGGACACTGAGCCCACGTGCACCTGCGCCCAACACCGGGCCGCTCAGCACCAGATGCGGGAGCTGCAGGATGCCCGCCCTTCAGAGGCGGTCTCCGGGTGGGCATCCACGCAGCCAAGGACTTGTCCCACGTGTGGATCGACTTCTGCTGAATCCAGGGCTCGGGTTCTACAGCAGGCAGCCGTGTGCCAGCATCAAAACCCAGAGTGGCCTGCCCGCCCTGCCTGGCACACGACAAGGTTTTCCCACTGCTCCTGACCTCACAGAGGGCTGCATCCTGCCGCGCCCGGCCCTCCCCAGCCCCTAGCTCCTGGCCTGGCGGCTGGGCCCCCGCTCTGAGTGGCGGAGCGGATCCCTGCAAGAGACCTCATTGTACTTTCTAAGCAGCTTTGATTTCTCCATCACTTCCCTAAATGCCGCCGACCGGGCACACATAATGGGATTCCAAGAAGGTCAAGTGGTCTGTTGAACAACCTTGGCCTCCAGGGGTCCAGGAGCGGGCGTTCTGCGGCCAGCCCTTCTCCTCTCGCACGGCTACACCCAGCGCTCGGGTGGGCAAGGGCCAGGCGGCTGAAGAAGCATGCAATGTCCCCGGGCCGCCAACAGCTCCCTAGGAGTCTCCTGGCTTCCTGCTTCGCTCTGCTGCTCAGGGGTTGCCTCTCTTTCCTTCTTCATAACGATTTTGTCCCCGCTAAGGTGAAGAACACCGGAGTCTCTGGTGTGTGTGCGTTCCTGTCTCAGACCTGTCACCTTGCGGCACAGGCCCAGCACGCAAACGATCGATTGGAACAAGGCGAGGCGGCTGCAGCAACGTGCGCGCGTGCGTGGAAACCAAGGGGACGCGCCTGCGAGAAGGTGACTTCCTTCCGGGGTCACAGGCGGCTGCTGCTTCGCCTAGGAGAGAAGACTTCCAGGCTGTGCCCCTGAGCTCGCTCCTTCTCGCGGGGAGGGCGTTCCGGCAGCAGCGGCAGCCTCTGTCCTTGCTGGTGTCGCCTGTCTCCCCGTTTGCCTTTCTTGGGTGGATTGTATTTGTTTTTTTCTGTCTTCACACTGTCTTTTTGTCTTCTCTCCATTTTCCCTTTTCTGTTCCTCTCATTCATGGCCAATGCCCCAAATGTCCCATGAACCAGGTTCCATCCCGAGTCTGCTAACTAGCAGCTCATATTCACTGAGCATCTAGAATTCGCCACTTCGGTGCTAAACACCTGCAATGCATTTTCTTACTGCATACTCCAAGGTACTGCGTGAGGTTGTTAGGGAGGCTGAGGCCAGGGCGAGGCAAGTGAGGAATTTTAGGTGAACGCCACCCCAGGGTCACTGACACTGGCCAGTCCCATCACTACTGTTCTCTCCATCTCCACCTTAACATATGTGGACACGCCTTCTGGTGGGACAGGTCGCTCGCCCAAGGTCACAGCTAAACAGAATATGAACGGAATAAAACACGGAGTAAGCTGCCTCCAGGACCCAAGATCAAAAGAAGTTTAATAAATACATACCCAGACACCCAAACAGCTTGTAAGAGCATCATGTTATTAAATGTTTATTTATTCATTTTTATTTGAAAGGCAAAGCGACAGAGACAGAGAACTGAGAGTGGCATCTTCCTCTGGTTCATGTCCCCAAATGCCCCGAGAGTGGGGCCTGGGCCAGGCTGAACCGGGAACTGGGAATTCATCTGTGTCTCTCTCATGAGTGACAGGCACCCGAGTGCCCGAGTCCTCAGCCCCTGTGCCCCAGGGTGTACATCGGCAGGAAGCTGGAATAGGAAGCAGGGTTGGGATTTGAACCCAGGCACTCTGATAGGGGCTATGCATTCCCCAAGCAGCAGCTTAACCTGCTGCGCCACAACACCCATCCCATAAGGGCACCATTCTTAACACAAAGAGAAAGTCACACACTTAGGGCAAGCTTCTAACACAAAAGCCAGGGATCCAGCTAAGCAAACAGGAAACTCAGAAAACCCCAAAGCTGAAATAATGCACAAAGCCGAAGAAACTTCCACTAAACTGAACTCAGTCTCCTTGAGGAATTAGAAGGAAGCCAAAAGGGGGGAGCAATAAATTACTAAGGAAAGAATACAGGAGAATTTGCACCAAGTTCCTCGGGCACTGGATTAAAAAAATAGATAAACCAAGGTAAAATTTTAGAACATAAGGGATAAAGAGATGAGCATAAGAATTTCCAGAAGAAAATACAAAGAATAGGGATCAGAATGGAATTCAGACTTGCCCCAACACTACTGAAAATCAGAAGGCAACAGAGCAATGCTTTTGAAACTCTGAAGGAAAATGACTTCAAACTGCCAATTAGATGTGTGGCTAAACTAAAAACAGTTTTCAGACATGCAAAGTCTCAAAGAATTCACTTTCCACCAACCTTCTCTCAAGAAACTACTGAAGGGTGTTCTCCAACAAAACAAGGGAGTAAAACAACAAAAAGTGGCCCAGGAAACAGCTAGTCCGACACAGGGGACAGTGGAGGGAAGTCTCTGGTACAGTAATCTACAGAGCTGTCAGTTCAGCGCAGAGCCACAGGGTAGAGGACACTGGACATCTGGATTCAGCAGAGCAAGGACTGGAGAGCTGAGAGCTTGCTGCATGTGTGGAGGTTAAGAAGAATTAGGGGAGGCACCCAGGAAGCTAAGCAAATGTAAAAAAATAAAGCGATTTTTAACTACAGGAAAAAGAAAAAGGAGTACATGAAAGGAAACACAAGTATCCATAAAATAAACTCTGATACTGAGGTACGAACAATATTTAGCAGTGTTTACAGAGGCCCATCAACTTAAATCCTGCATACTAACATATCCAAAAATAAGGCGAAGAATAGATGCATGTACATACATGTGCATGCTTGTACCCAACACACAAGCCACATTCTCCTGTTCTGGAGTAAGTAGCTAATACATGTTTCAACTGAAAAGAATCAAAAAATAGAATACTGAACCTGTGGTGCAGGGAAGGGACATGCAGCCTAGCAGTTGGGACACTCGGCATCCTGGCTCCTGGCTCCCGCTTCCCGTCAGGGCAGACCCTGGGAGGCCATGGTGATGGCTCCAGACACCCATGTGGGAGACCTGGACTGGGCTGCTGACTCCGGGCTTCATACTAGCTATGGCAAGTATCCAGGGAGTGAGCCAGTGGATGGAAGATGGAAGATGGAAGATCTCTCTCTTTCTCTCTCCCTCCTTTTCTCTCTCAAAAACAAAATGGAACTAAACTGTGGGGAAACATGCCTGAAGAATGTGTCTAGGAGCTCAAAGTGCTTGCCTCTGGAGGTGGGATTCCAGGTGCTGACAGGGCGGAGCAGCCGTCCCTGCTCGTCCCCACAGCCTTGTAGTACCTGTGAGTGCCAAGGTACACTCACTACCCCAATAAGAAGAGCATTTCAATCCCACCTTACGCATTTGCCTCTTTTTCCTCACCAGACCAGAACCTAGAGGCCTTTGCAGGGTATAGTACCTGATCCTTTTCTCTCCTTTGTGATACAACCGAGCAGTAGTTTAATAACCCAAAAGGGCACATGGTCCTTAATGCGATATTTGACTTTGAAATTAATTTCATAGTTCTATTTGACTACACGTCAGATGGTGACCACACTTTAAACACCATTCACTTTGCCCACCTGCCTCTTCCTCTTGGCTAAAGGTTTCCCTTTTCTCTGATGGCAAGGGCTGTTTGCAGCACCAAGCGTCTCTGTCTCTGACTTTGTCCTTATTTGACTTTCTGCACCTTGCATGGATCCAGCTGCCAAGCTCAGAGGTCCCCACCCCTAATCAATCACCTTGCATCACTAGCTCAGTGTTTGGTACCCACGCCGAGATGCTCAACACCACCTCTTCCTTGAAGGGGTCCAAAAACTCTAGAAACAGTCCCTGCCTTCAAGGAACCTAAGGTCCAGTTAAAAGAAGAGTCCATGGGCAAAAGAACCCAGAAACCAAAAAGACTTAAACAAACGGGAGTGGATGTTTAGTCCACGGTGGAGCTGCTGCGGTCCCACATCAGAATGCCTGGATTTCATCCCCAGCCCCGGCCTCTGAATCCAGCCTCCAGCTAATGCAGGCGGTGGCGGGCAGCAGCAATGGCTCAAGTGATTGGGTTCCTGCCCTGTATGTGGAAGAACTGGGTTATGTTCTTCGATCCTGAGTTTTGCCTTGGCTCTGCTCCAGCCATTGCGCTCACTTGCTCTCTCTCTCACTCCGCTCTCTCTCTCTCCCTCTCTCTTTTTCTCTCTCTCGGTTCTTCACTTCTGGGTTTAGCCCTGGCTCTGCTCCAGCCATTACAGTCTCTCCTCCCCCTATTCCTCCCTCCCTCTCAAATGAAAACTAAAACAACAACGACACTGGAGGGGCTGGTGCTGTGGCGTAGCAGGTAAGGCCACTGCCTGCAGTGCTGGCATCCCATATGGGCGCTGGTTCGAGTCCCGGTTGCTCCACTTCCAATCCATCTCTCTGCTATGGCCTGGGGAAGCAGCAGAAGATGGTCCAAGTCCTTGAGCCCCTGCACCCAAGTGGGAGACCCGGAAGAAGCTCCTGGCTTCAGATAGGCGCAGCTCTGGCCACTGCCGCCATTTGGGAAGTGAACCATCTGATGAAAGACCTCTCTCTCTCTCTCTCTCTCTCTCTGCCTCTGCTTCTCTTTCAGTGTAACTTTGACTTTCAAATAAATAAATAAACAATCTTTAAAATTAAAAAAACCCACTGGAGAATGAAGCCAGGCAGAGCTGCCCACACAATGAAGGTGTGGCTGGCATGCTCGGTGGTCACATCTGGTTCAGAATAGTTTCCCAGGGTCCCCCTGAGTAGACAATCCCCTCCCTGAAGTCCTGGTGCCCTCCCCTGGGCTAACACTTGGGGATGCTCTCTGGATGCCAGAATCCCGGCACTGCACGCCAAGCTGTGGCTGCCCCTTGACCCCCAGTGAGGTCTGAGCTCCCCAGCTGCACCTGCTGTGTGTCCTGCAGCCCCAGGGCTCAAGTTCAGGAGCTGAAGGACCCAGCACGTTGTTTCCCGTAAGGAGGAAACTGACATTCGTAGCACAGGGTGTTAGGCTGGCTGGTCTTCCCTGCCCCTACGCCAGCCCCCCTTTCCCAGCCTGCTGGTTTGCATCTGCAGTGGGCGCAGACCGGGAAGGCTCCAGGGACAGACGCTCAGACAGGCCAGTGAGCCCTTCCTAGGGGACACCCAGCAGAAGGGCGTGGAGAGGGGAGCGGAGCTCCTGCCAAGCCTGGTGCATTGTGAACCCCCAGAGAGCTTGCACGCTACTCTCCCAGGCCCACCCCACCATGCGAAGGCTCAGCAGGATGAACGACCCCCCCACCCCATTTCTCCAAAACACAGAGCACACCAGGAGTGAGGGGTGGATTTTTTTGGCGGGAGCACCAAAGCACACCGGCCACCCATGTGTCGGCCGGCTGGGTCACCTGAGTCCATCTGTGAGAAGGGAGAGGCCACCCACTCAGACCTGGCACTTCCTACTTCCTAGTGGCTGGCTCTGCCCCCGCCCCTTCATAGAGAAAAGGAAGAGGCTAGGTGGGGATATTGCAGGACCCGACCCGCGGCCAGCCCAGCGCCTGGCACACGAATGCGTCCCGGGTGGCTAGCGGTCCCTGCTGTGGGTGTGGTCACGGTCAGCCCAGCCCCTCGAGGGGCTCTGGCTCTCACATGCTGCAAGGCTCAGCAGCATCCTGAAAAACGACAGGAGTTCCACCATGACTTGCATTTTTTGTAATTCTGTTTTTCTCCTGACCCAATTAACAACAAAAAAAGGAAGGCTTCTTCTGGTCCCTTTTCTCTGGGGCGCAGGGGTTGTGCTAGTTTGCCTGGCTGCTGGCGTGATGTGCTAACCAGAGGGTGTGTAGGAGCTGGGGAAGGCAGAGCTGTGCCAAGGTCAGGGCCAAGGTCAGCCATCCTGGCCTCTGCTCTGTGGCCCCAGGGGAGGGGTTAGGAGAGGAGGGGCATGGAGCAGATCTGTGTGCACAGTGCCTCCTCCCCAGGCAGCCGCCAGCACCGTGCCTGGCCGCCCCAGCCACCCCAGCTGTCCTGGGCCCACCTCCCTGCAGGATTCCAGTTCCCTGGGTCTGGGCCTGAGAGGCCACGCCCCTCAGGATCAGGAGGTACAGCCAGGGTTGAGATGCTCCCCCCCCCCAGACCCCACCCCCAGGTGGGGCTTCGATACTGCATTAACCCCTCCTGGCAAAGCGGTCCTTGGACAAGCCACCATGCACGAGGTAGGCCTGTGTGCGCAGGAGCAGGTGACTCAACTGTGCTCCCAGCCTGCACACTCCAGGTCGTCTGTGGCCTTGGGACTCCTGGGCCTCAGTTTCCTCATCTGTGAAATGGGGACAATAACAAGTTACTCTTGCTGCACTGCAGCGAGACCCAAATGAGCTCCAGCTTTGTACTGGTGGAGAGAGAGGAGAGAGACAGAGGGAGGCCGGTTTACTCTAAGGAACTGGTTCATTCTTTTATGGAAGCTGATTAGATGAGTCTCGAGTTCTGTCGCTGGTGCGCTGGGTCGTGCTGCCTGACCCAGGAGAGCCGAGGAGAGCATCTCGCAGTCCTGGTCTGAAGGCAGAAGTGGCAGGAGAGATCGGATGGTGTCAGCGGCGATGACATCGCAGCTCAAAGCCACCAGGCCTGCGGAGTTCTGTCCCCTCCAGGGCGGGTCAGCCTCCTAGGAGACACGAGGGAGGTGGGGCCACGCGGCGATGGGTGGGCTTCCCAGCCACCGCACAGGCGCTGGAGTAGGACAGGCTGCGCCTTGGGGCTTGTTTTATGCTCAGGATCCTTCATTCCTTCCCATAAAATCTCCACCTCCAAGGCCACCACGCACAGGGCACTTGCTCTGCACCAGGCGGTGTGCCCGGTCTCGGCCCGAATCAGCTTTCTCTTGCCCGGGGCTCTGCTGGGTTCCAGCAGACGCCAGGACCACCATGGTGCTCTGGTCCCTTCCCTTCCGGTCTCCTCCTGCTTCTTTGCATGGGAGCCTGCTCCACCGGGCAGCCAGGCCGAGCCCCCCCAGGGGATGCCTGGAAGCGCAGATAGCACCAAACCTTGTATGCACCGGTTTTCTCCTTTACACACCTACATAATAAGGTGGGGTTTCTAAGTACGGCGCAGGAAGTGGTTAACAACACCAATGAATAATCAGCTAGAGTCATTATAACAATATAGGTTATAAAAGTTATCCGAAGTGTTCTTTTTTAAATTTTCCATTTAATATTTGTGCAAGGCAGTGGATGACAGATTAAGTGAAACTGTGGAAAGAGAAGCTACAGATTGGGAGTGCTGTAGACAAGTCCCTGCTTCTGGGAGCCACGAGCCAGGGAGGGTAGAAGGTACCACAGACCTCTCTTGCTCTTGCTTTATTGTGTGTGTGTGTGTGTGTGTGTGTGTTTTAAGATTAAATTTTTATTTGAAAGGCAGAGTTGGCCGGGGTGGGGAGGTGGTAGTGTCTTCCATCCGCTGATTCACTCCACGAATGGCTGCAACGGCCAGGGCTGGGTCAGGCTGAAGCCAGGGGCCAGGGGCCAGGAGCTTCTTCCAGGTCTCCTGCATGGGTGCAGGGGGCCAAGAACTTGGGCCATCCACCGCTACTTTTCCCAAGCACACTAGCAGGGAGCTGAATAAGAATTGGAGCAGCCAGGACACGAACCAGTGCCCATATGGGATGCTGGTGCTACAGGCAGCGGCGTTACCCACTGGGCCCCAGCGCTGGTCCCTGGCCCTGGCTTTACGCCTATGGGCCTTGATAGACATAGTCCGGGTCTTAACGAGAGTCCATTCCATAGATGTGTGGTTAGCTCATCCTGATCACTTCTGTCTCAATGGCAGATCAAGGGTTTGGAAACACGGCCACCATGTCCCAGGGCTTACAGCATTTGTGACAATATCATCCCTTCCACCCATGCACAGGGGGCTGTACCTGCCAGTGGTCTGGCTGCCTGCCCACCCCTGCTGGCTAACTGCACACTGAGCGCTGAATGCAGAGACAGCACTGGGTGGGTGAGGCAGTGGGTGTCAGAGGCACTGCCCACTCTGTGCACACCCCAGTTGAAATGGGTACCAGAGACAGGCCAGGCCAGCCTTGCCAGCCCCAGCTCACAGGTCCTGCAGGTCCCCAATGGCAAACAGTGATGACCATGATTTCGATTACTTTTGACTTTGAAAATACGATTCTGAAATGGATCATGTGAAGTGGTGAGCTGTGTGGTATTTGGAAGTAATCAACAGATGCTAGGTGTTGCCAGAGTTGTAGAAGAGGGCCTGCCTGTGTATTCAGGGGGGCACGCTACAACAGCAGCTACAGTCTGAACCAAACTAACACAGGAACTGGTATGTGTGTTCACGTGTGTGTGCACGTGTGTGTTTTGGACATGTCGGGGAGCGGAGTGGAAAACGCAGAGGCGAGGCAGGCAGGGACAGGATAGGGCGTGTGCACAGGCGGCAGCTCGTGATGACGAGGACCCAGGGGTGGGGGACTACCCCGACAGGAAGTGCGGCCCCAGTGGTCCTAGGTCAGAAGACGGGACAACGGGGGCGTCCTAGTCCATGTGCTCTCACGGTGACACAGGACCACAGACTGGGCAGTCGGCACAGAGAAGTCCACTTTGCTCCCACTTAGGGAGGCTGGGGAGTCGAAGACCACGGCCACTGTGGCTGTGCTGAGGGCACTTGAGCGCGTGGGGAGGGCACAGAGCAGGCGTGGTCTGTAGCCCCTCCCAAGAGAGCGGAGCGAGCCTAAACACCTGCTGTCCACGGAGAGACACACTCAGCAGACTGGGCGGGGTGTGCTCCAGGTGCTCAAGGCCAGCAGGAGTGAAGCCATCCGCTGAGTGAGCCAGGGGACCAAGGGGAGGGAAGGGACAGTCTGGGGTGTAAGGAAGGGAACAGAGAGAGGGTAGGCATGTCCAGGGATGGCTGAGGTTGGAGGCCAGGGTCTGCGGTAGCCACAGTCTTCAGGGCTGTGCAGCTGTGCCCAAAACACTCAGCACCGCGCAGGCAAGAAGAGGACACGGTGGGACCACGGGGGCTTCCTGGGGGTGGGGCAGGTGTGATCAGCAGCCCAGGGTGAGACACGAGAAGGTACAGTGATGGGAACATGGTTCTGGCCATCAGAGGCCCCGGGTGAGCCTGGTGTGTTAGACTCTCAAGCCTCAGTTTTGTCATCTGCCAAATGGGAATAACCTCATGCCGTGGCCATGCGGTTCAAGGGACGGAGCTGAGGAGTTCAAGCTTTTGTGCGCTGACTCCCTCCTTCGCTGAGGTTCTCATTACCGGTCCTCTGCAGAGCAATGCCCAGGACCACCGCGGTCACCTTCATTGAGTGCCTGCTACTCGCCCCGGTGCCACCAAGGGGCAAGCAGAATTACACCAGGGCACGCAGGCAGCCCGAAGCTCCTACCCACCAGGCAGTGTCAGGCCCTGGAACCTTTCAGCGGCTCGGTCCTGGGTTAGAGGTCACCCATTTGCATTCTTTCCCGAGCACTTGGAAGGGAGAAGGCGTCTTCATTGCCACCTGCCCGGTAATATGCTTAGAGCTCAGGCTAAGCCACAGGGGGCCAGGACAGGGAAGACAGGAAAAGGGATGAGGGAGGGAAGCGAGGGTGCAGATCCAAGTCAGCAAAGACTTGGAACAAGGAGAAGAGGAATCTGGCCAAAGGTGGAGTGGTGGAGGGAAGGGAGGGATGGGGACAGCCGGGGAGAGCGAGGGTCGCGGCCAGCCTGCCCAGCAGACCAGAAACAGGACCACCAGGGCAGGCCCGCTCAGAGAAGGCAGATCAGATGAGTAATTGCTGGGCATTGGCATTTTTTGGCTCTCATTTGTGTCCACTGGCTTCCAGGCCTGTGCCCCTGCCCGAGACCGCGCTGTGGGTAACGCAATCCACTCCCTGCAGAACACCCCATCTCACCATAGCTTAGCCCTCTGGAGACATTTCCAGGGCCACAGTGCCTGGCAAGTAGCTGCTGCTGCCAATTTCTTGGGGGCATTTTTGGGAGGTGGCAAATCTTAAATCTCCAAAGATTTTCAACAGCACATGCATAGATCCTAAAAACTGAATAGAGGAACTAATTTTGGACAGAGAACTTTGATGTCACTTTCTCTATGTCATTAACTGCTCCATCTATCCATCTATCCACCCACCCACCCATCCATCAATGCATCCATCCGTATACACATCCATCCATCTACCCACCCATCCACCCCCTCAACCATTCTTTTATCCACCCACCCATTCACCCACCTACCCATCCATCATTCTACTCATCCATCTATTCACCCAATCATCCACCCATCCAACCATTCTTCCATCCATCCATCCACCCATTTACATATTCATTCACTCCTTACTTATTCACTGTACTGTGAAGTTTACGAACCTGGACTCTGGAGCCCCTGACCTCCTCATGTGTCAGATAATCTTTCTGTGTGTCAGTTTCTCCATCTGAAAAACGGAAATAAGACCTCCCAGGCATGAGGTGAGGGTCAGGAGAGTTAACCCTCCCTCAGATCAGTGCTTGATCCCAGCCAGTGAGCTCAGGGACCAGAAGATACCAGGCCCATGTGGGCTTGGTTCCTGCCCTGGGGAGAGCCACAGGCCAGTGAGGGTTGCTCTATCCAGCCCAGCTACTGGCTAGGACAAGACAAGAAGAGGCCAGCTCATGGTCAGCGTCTTTAGGAAGGCGGATGCCTCAGCGCTGGGGCTGGAGCGCCGAGACACTGCTTTTGCAGCCGGGCAGCCTGCACCTGCTCCCCTGTGTGAGGCCGCGCAGCAGTAGGCATTCCTCTGATGAGATTCTTTCCTGAACGCAGAGACAACCATCTGGCTGAGGCAGGAGAGGCTTTCAGGATGCCAGGGGCTGGCTCTAGCAAGGGCTCGTCTTCCCAGGGGTGCCGGCTGATGATCACGTCCCAGCACCCGCACGCTGACCCCCAGGCACCTCGCAGCCGAAGGCGGAGCCCAATAAGAGAAGCCACAGCCGTAAGTAGGGCATGGGCCTGGGCTTTGTCGTCTGCGGAAGACATCCTCTGCCCCCAGCGCTTTGTGCCTTGAATCCTGGCTGCCGCTCCAGGGAGGCGGGAGCCTGTGATCTCTTCCTTTTGCTGGAGCTCAGGCAGAACAAGGCTGGAGTCTCATTTGTCTGTCTGAGATGCAGACTGTCAGAGCCAGGCAGCTTGGAAAAATGAAGTGACAAAAGAAGGCGGCCAGCAATTAGGTAATGCCAGCCTGCCTGCTGGGCAGCCCCACAAGGAGCGTGCAGGAGAGCGCCGCACACATGGGGCCTGGGGCTGCAGGTGCACGGCTGTGCGTGCACTAGGGGTACGGCCAGGGTGGGGTGAAGGGGCCTGGCAAGCGGCCAGTGACCTAACCTCTCTGAGCCTCACCTGTGCAATGGGTGCCAAATGCCTCCGTCCCTAGGAGCTAGGAGATCCGAATCTAACCCTGCAGTGACCCCAGGTGACAAGACAGCTGGCCAGAAATGTCCCCTCCAGGGTCACTGCCTGCACACAAGGAGCCAGCGCCAGATGAGAGGCCCCAGGCCCAGGGCTTGGCTAGGAGGACCTTCTAAGCCCCCCACTCCCCATCAAGTGCTCTGCTGCCAGGCCCTCTGGGAGTGACACATGCTCTCCCCACCCCACTGTCCCAGTCACGCTGATTTCTGCTCAGGTTCTCCACAATGGACAAAATGCTTTAATGCTTTCCTCCCAGCCAGGCCTCCTCCCGGGAGGGCTCAGCCCAACACATCCCTCCCAGGGGAGCCTGGGGTGCTGGCAAAGCCCAGGGAACCTCTCTCGAATCCTCACACCCCTCCCCTGCTCCAGCAACCAGGAATGGTTTGGGTGTGTTTCTGGGTGTGGAGTGGGAAGAGCCCGGAGGCTCTCTGTCCCGGGTTGAAGTTCAGGCGTCCACTGTGTACCAGCTGGCTGACTGCGCCTCTCAGCTTCAGTTCCCTCCTCAGATAATTGTTCTGTAGAGGGGCGGGCATTTGGCACCAAGGTTAAAATGCTGCTTCAATGCTCACACCCCAAGGCCGGTGCTGTGGCGTGGTGGGCTGAGCCTCCACCTGTGGCGCCGGCATCCCATATGGGTGCCAGTTCGGGTCCCGGTTGCCCCTCTTCCAATCCAGCTCTCTGCTGTGGCCTGGGAAAGCAGTAAAAGATGGCCCAAGTCCTTGGGCCCCTGCACCCACGTGGGAGACCTGGAAGAAGCTCCTGATTGCTGGCTTCAGATCAGCCCAGCTCCAGCCATTGCAGCCATTTTAGGGAGTGAACCAGCAGATAGAAGACCTCTCTCTCTATGCCTCTCTCTTTGTCTGTAACTCTACCTCTCAAATAAATAAATAAAATCTTAAAACGCTCACACCCCACGTCCAAGTGCTTGGGTTCAAGTCCAGCTCTGCTCCTTATTCCATCTCCTTGCTAATGTGCACCCTGGGAGGCAGCAGGTGACGGCTCCAGGACTTGAGTCTGCATCCATGGGAGAGACCTGGGTTGAGTTCCAGCCTCCTGGCTTTGGCCTGGCCCCGCCCTGACTATTGCAGCTATTTGAGGAGTAAGCCAGCAGACGGAGGATCCATCTCCATCTTGTAAGGTGTCTGGTGCGTAACAAATCTTCCCAGGCAGACGCATCAATTAATTCACAGGCTTTTATTGGAATTCCGCTCCCGGGCGAGGTTCCCCGGTCCCAACAGAGTGGGGGCCAGGGAAGTCACGCGTCAGAGGTTGGGAGGGCTCCTTTTATAGATTCAGGGCGTGGGGATTAAAGGTTGAGGCGGGTCTGATCCTCATTGGTTGACCTTTAGGCACCCGCAGGGACCTTGACAAGGACTTTTCTTTCCCGGAAGTACCGGTAGGGTCTCTCCATTCCCGGAAGCACAGGTCTTCCTTCCATGCGGATCCCAAAGCTACCACATCTGCCCCACCCCGCTCAAATAAATAAAAATAAATGTTGAACAGTTTCTGGAAATGTGTCCCCTACATATATTGTCCCCACTGCTGCTCCGCGACACACAGCTCGTGCCCGTGGGTCCTCGGCTGGACTCCAAACTCCCACTCTTTCTTCGGGATCAGAGGAGATGAGGATCTCTCTTCCTTTTCCTTCTTGAAGTTGTAGGGATCAAAGGACATCACTCACCGGTTTATTGAACAAACAATTGCTGAGAGCTGCTGTGTGCCAACTTCCGTCTCCCGGATTGAGGGGCTCCCTGCACTGCCAAGAGCTGGACGGATGTGTGCTGAGGGCTGGGCACTGTGCCCCTAGCAGCGAGCCTGTCTTAGGTCCTTGCAGAGGAAGCCGGCTCCCAGCTCAGCAGCTGGCACCTGCCCCGTGATGAGCCATTTTCTTCCTTCTCCCCAGGGCGTGGCTGGTAAACCACTCCCCTACACCAAGGGGGTGCCACTCAGCCCCTGGGGGAGAAGCCGCCTTCTGGGCTCACACACACCACCCCACTCCACCTTCCACCAGCCCGCTGGGAATGAGCCTCACTGAAGGTGCCTACGGTCACCTGTGGATCAGACACCTTGCCTGTCCTCACAGCCTTTCAGAGCGCCTCGAAACTGCCCCATCTAAACACCAGCTGGCAAAGGCCTGAAGAATCATAAACCCGCCAAAAAACAAACAGACCCAACCTGTGCGCCCAGAGGCAGGGAGCCGGAAGGAACGCACACAGCTCAGATGGGTCAGGAGAGCGGGGAGCCCCTCCCCCACTACAACAGGAGGTTGGTTAAGGTCAGCAGTGCGACCCCAGGCCTAGGAGCCAGGGGCTTTGCCTCTTCCTCGCAGTGTGGTCTTGGGTAAGTCTCAGCCTCTCTGGTCACCACAGCCCAGCCAAATGCCCACAACCCATCTCAGCATGGAGTGATAGCAAAAATTAGATGAATTAACTCCAGGAAAGTGGAAAGTGGTCACACTAGCTACTGCACACAAAAAAATGTTAACCATTATGATCATTCATGAGGACACGCAAGGCCCAGGTCTGACAGCCAATCAGGAGAGAAGAGGTGTGGTTACCAGCTCCAGGAGGCCAGGGTTGCAATGGGGGACAGGCTTGGTACCTACACCCACCCCTGCCTCAGTTTCCTTCTTTGGAGAGTGGAGATTACACAATACAACACTTGAAATTTCTTCATAGGATATGTGCTATGAAGTAAGTGTAGGCTGGGTATTTATACCACATTCTCTCTATAGGGAAACTGAGGCAGGTTATAACCTCATCCAGAGAAGTAGAAATGCTGAGATTTGAGCCAACGTAATCTACCTCCAGGCCTTCAAATTGTTGGAAATGTATTTCTTATTCCCCGTTTTTCATTTTGGGCTGCTAACAAGATAAGATGACATTTGCCAAGCGAAGGGATAAATTTGTCTTAAACCTAATTTTCAGCGATTTTTTTCTCTATCCTCTTTTGATAGACTAGCAGCCTTTAAACGAGAGATTATATAAAAATCCACCCCAACCGACACGTATCCAGACATCACAAACTCTCCCGCCTCTGAGGGAGAGACAGGCGTACATTCACGCACCAAACCGGAACAAGGTCAGAGGCGCACCAGCGGGGCCGATGCCGCTTGCCCCTGCGGTATTCCATGGCACCGGGGGCCCGGGGAGGCTGAAAGGCAGCGTGGGAATTGCGGAGTGGGTTGGGTTCGGACTTATAAACGCGGCCCCCCCGAGGCCCAGGCTCGACCCGCACCTCCGCCAGCCGCGGACAGAGTGATCCATTGTCATTCAGCGGCACCCCCCACAGCACCCCTGACTCTCAAAGCTTCCTGCACCAACCCCCGGGGGCTTTCCCCAGGACTCTGGAATCTCATCCCCGGCGAACGGGGCCCTCCAGAGGCCCCCAGCCCTCGGGCAGGTGGGGGTACACGAAGTAGCAATGGCACCTCCTTCCCGGGCCACGGGGCTGCAGGGCCCTGGCGAGCAGCGCTTAAAAAATCGGGGTCCCCGGGGAGGGGGTGGGGGGCAGCGGCTGCGTCGTCGCCTTCTGATCTGCTCAGGGTGAATGTGGCCTGAGTCCCGACTGTCCCCAAAGGGCTGGGTGGTACATAGGCCACCGCTCCCCGGCTTTTGTCCCTTCGGTCGGGTCAGCCAGGGCAGCTTCGGGACGGGGCGCATCCCACCCGGGGCCCACGTGGCCTCCCGCCAGCCTCCCGCCAGCCGTGACTCAGCCTCGGCAGCTCCGCACAGGCGGGGCGCCGAACAAAGGAGCGCCCGGCTCGGCTCGGCTCGGCTCGGCTCGAACGCGCCCTCCCCGGGCCGCGCCGCACCTGCAGGGCCTCCGCGGCCCCCTCCTCTGTTCTCTCCTCCCCTCTCCCCTCCCGGAGGCGGCGCTGGCTGTTGCCGGGCAGGCTGCGCCCGCGGCGGCTGCAGTTGGCTCCGGGCCGCCCCCGGCCGCCGCCCCCGCGCCGTGAGTCACCCCCGCCCGCCGAGCGGGCCGCCGCCCCGCCGCTCGCGCGCCTCTGCGCCTGCGCGATCCGCGCCCCCCTGCTGCGCGCGGGCGGGAACCCCGGGGGCGCCGGGCCCGGCCTTGGGGTACCGGGATGGCCTGGGGGCCCTGAGATGCGGCCGCCCCGCTCCGTCCAGCACCGGCGACCCGGACGCCAGGTTGTCACCGAGCGTCCCCGCCTCCCTGGCACTGCTCCGACGCTGCCGGTGGCTCTCCCTGGGCGGCCGCCTCCGCTCTTCCAGCTCCCGGGCCGGTGGTTCTCAGGGTTGCTGCCCACACGGATCACCTGGGGAGCTGTAAGAACCCACCCCGCTGCCGAAGACCTGGGCGTCTTGTGTGGTTCCCCGGGTGCCTCCAGTGTGCAGCCACCCGGCCACCGGGACGTGGGCTTTCCCTGTCCCTGGGACCTTGTTGGAATGCTGTTCTTGGTGTGTCAAATGGGGTCGGGGGAGCAGTAGGAACTCAGCTCTGCTGCAGACAGACCGACCGTATGGCGAGGGGATGCCGCGAGCAGAGCAGCGGATCCCCCCACCCCCACCCCCACTCAGGCGGCCCTGTTGGCGGCCAGGGGATGCCAGGAAGCAGAGAAAGGAAACTTCCAGATCCTCCCCTCTCTCCTGGGAGCCCTGGGCTGAAAGCAGTAACACTCCACTCTGTCTCCAGGGGATCGGAAGGCCGGAAGGGGTGGGGGTGGGGCTGACAAGGAGGGTCTGGGCCAGAGCTCCCAGCAGGGTGGGCGCTAAGGATCTGGGTCCCTGGAGACAGGCGCTGTGGTCGACCTGAGCAGGTGAGAAGACCCGCAGCTAGAGAGCAGGGTCAAAATGCAAGAGTGGGCAGGAGGAGGAAGGGGCGGGGCTGTTTGGTGCCTGAGATGCTGCAAACCAAACCCTCCCCCGCCCCGCCCACCCAGGGTGCCCGATTGAGTTCTGGCTCCTCTGCTTCTGATGCAGCTTCCTGCTGATGTTCACCCAGGCAAGCAGCAGGTGATGGCCCGAGGATTTGGGTCCCTGTCACCCACATGGGGGGCCTGGGTGGACCTGTGGGCTCCTGGCTTTGGCCTGATCCAGCTGACTTTCAGATATGTAGAGAGAAAGGAAGGCAGAGGGGTGGAGCCGGGAGAGGGGAGCCACCGTATGTGGGAGCCTCACTTCTAGGTGTCGCCCCCTCCCCTAGAACAGCGCAGCTTTCCCTAAGGCCGGCTGGGGCAGGACCTCCGCCCTGGGCCCTTGCTGGATGTGCGAGCTTGGGCAAAGGTGCCCGACGCTCTCAGGGCCCCAGTGGCTTCCTCTGTGCAATAGAGTCCATGTCCTGACTGCTGCTTAGGATGGCTGTGAGGACAGACAGGACCGCTGGACAGCTCTCGGATCAGCGTGGCCACAGCCACGGCCACACGGCAAGCCTTCCTTGGCGGGTTGCTCTTCTTCCCTGAGCTCAGTCTGCACGCTCCTGCTCCTGGCTCCTGAGTTCAGTCCCCGTTGGTTGTCAACACCTTTTTGAACCAGGATGATAACTCGGCCAGGGGCCACCCATGCTTGCCACTGAGACTCCAGCTGGGATATATCTCATCTCGTGGCCCTGTGACGGTGTTGGAAATCAGAGCCTCTGGCTTCAGACTCCCCGCCGTGCTGGGGACTGGCGTGGGGCCGTGCACAGTGAGGTTGTGGGTGGTATGGTGGGGGTCTGCCCAGGTGTAAGATGTGCCTAGAATGTGAGACCCTCAGCTTGCGCCAAAGGGTTGTGGCCGAGCTCTGATGGACAGCTCACTGGGGCAGGTTTTTTTTTAACCTACTTTCTGGACATTCAGCAAGGGACCTGCAGCTGAGGGGTGGCGCTGCAGCCCTGGGGCCGCCTGTCTGGGCTCCTGCAGCCCCCACATTGCTCTGTAGTCCTTGCTCACCTCTGCCTCCCAACAGCAGCATTTTGAAGGCCATGGCCATGCTATGCTCCACCCTGAATTCTCTCCGCCTGAGCAAGAAGCCTGACACCTAACTGGTGCTTACTTACTAAGGACTCATTATCCATGCAAGAAGAATCCTCCCCACCCCTCATCCCCAGACCCCTCGAATTTCTGGACCTATTTAACCTAAGCTGCCTCAGCTCTAAGAATTCCTGAGTCTGAATCCGGTTCCGACACATTCCTATACCGGACCTCGCGTCTGCATTTGCTTCCTACTCAGGTGGTGGCTGGGCTGTGGCCAATGCCTGCACATGGCCGGCCAGCTGAGGACCAGAGCTCCTCTCTGCCTGCCTCCCCCGTGAGCAGGCCGCGCGTCTGTTTCTCATTAGAGGCACATCGGGCCATGGCTTTGGGCCGCTGGAGCAGTTTCTCTTCCCCCTTGACCTTGGCAGCCTCCCCGGCATCCTCGGACACGCTGCCTCCATGTCCTTGGAGGAGTGAGCGCCCCTACCCCCTGTCCCTTTCTTTTTCTCTTGGCGAAGAGCACATGCAGCTGCCTAGGCCACGGGAGGCATCACATAGGGCCCGCAAGGCCATCACCACTCATAGGAATAGTTGAGGGAGCGCCAGCACCTGCCCCGTCTACAAGACCTTCCACACCTGACTGCTGGGCCTGGAAGAATCAAAAGGACAGTCTCTAAGAGGAATATTGTTCCTTCCAGGGACACGGCCGCAGTGGGATTGTCTGTCGTGTTAGCCTGACATGTGGCTATCTGGCACCGACAAGTCTCCACGTGGGTTAGGTTATCAGGAAAGATGGCTGCCAACGGGTTGACCCCGTGTGTGGCCCTGTGGGAGAGACAGACACAAGGGGCACCGCTCCAGCTTCCACGCTCCCTCTCTGGCCACCCCACAAAGCCCAGGCTGTCCTGCCGGGCAGAGAGCCACCCGCCAACCCCGGGCCTAGGTACATGTAGGGGAGGCCCGAGGGCACCCAGCGTGGCCGACACACGTGGAGCCTCCTGAGCCGGCGCTGCCGAGCCCTGCCCACAGTCCAGGTTTAAGTCTACGCATGTCAGGACGCTGTGCTGCCTAGCGGCGAGCAACGGAAGCACCAGACTCTGGGCCCGTTTCTCCACTTGTCCAATGGTGGGTCTACCTGGCGGCGTCCTTAGGGTTGGGTCAGTGCCTCCATGAGTCACGTCCAAATGTCTCTCCACAAACCAGCCTTTCGGCATCTGCCCCCAGATGAGAGATTGAAATCAGGAAAAATATCCCTGAATTCCAGAGACTGCCACCTCGAATCCCACTGTCGTCCTCAGGGAAACAGGTGGAGGTATCATCTCAAAGCCCTGGCTTTAGAGTGCTTTGAGCCCTGGGTTTGAGTTCTAGTTCTACCACTTCCTGGGCCTCTGACTTTGGATACGTTTCTTCCTCTAAGTCTCAGTCTCCTCATCTGTAAAATGGGATAAAAACAACAAGGTGAGCTTCCTACAGGATAAATGTGAGGATGAAACAGGGTAATGTCAGAACCTTGCTTAGCGTGGTGCCTGCTGGTTGAGGGTTTTCAGTAAGTGGTAGCTTTGCTCTTTGCGGACTCTGTACTATTTTTTCTTTTTACATCTGTTTATAGAGAGAGAGAAAAATGAACTAAAATATGATATAAGAAAAGCGAATCACACATCACCAGGTCACCAAAGTCCCCATAGCACTGGTGGCTGCCATCTCTGAGGTCCAGAGAAAAAGCGAAAGATTTCTTCCTTTTTTAAAACAAATGTGGAATGCATGGGAGGGACAGTGATTTGCTTTTGTTTCTTAAAGGATTGTGCTCCTTGAATTGATGACAGACGAGGGTCGGATGAAAAGGCTGGAAAATTAAATCTGTGGCTGTGTCAAAATCAAGCACAAGACAGCAGCACATTGGTTAGCACATTTTTTCGAGAAAAACAACCGTGGAAGGAGAGAAATCAAAACCTAACCTTCTACCATCTGCCATAGACGATTCTGTAACTCTCGATAGGAATCTCATTAGCATCTCCTCAGAGGCTGAGGGTAGCCACTGACAGGGCTCTGAGGAAGACCGGGGCACCCACGCTCACACAGGCACACACGCTCGCTGGCACAGCCCCAGCCTGCTCCGGCAGGGAGCTAGCTGACTGCCCGGGAATTGGGGCCCCTCTCCCAGCCCCCTTCTTCCTAGCCAGGAACTCCATAACCAGACGAAGGCTCCATTTCAGCAGGGAGAGAGTTACTGCTCCCCAACCCCCCAAAAAAACACCTGCTCCAGGCAGAGGGAGCGAGGAGGAGCCGCTGTGCAGAGCCGAGAATAACACTTCAAACCCACATTCGCTGCTGGGCCTCCTGGGTCCGTGCTTTCCCAGCCTAATCAAGGGCTACATTTTCTGGAGCTTTGAAAACCTGGGCCTGCCAGTGCCCAGGCTCAGGGGTAAAAGGTCCCCACGTCCTCTCCCCTCCCCCAGCTCCTCCTATCCCCTTTGCACCTTGCTTCCCGAAGGAACGCCACACAATGCAAAAGGCTGTTGGCCACAGGCTTGCACCTGCTCCGTGCTGCCACAAGCATGGAGAGAATGGCGCAGGAGGGAAGAGGGGAAGGCCGGGAGGAGCTCTGTAGACAGGTGGAAGGGACCCTGGCATCTTTTCTTCACCGGCTCTCTGATTCTTTCCTGGCGGAGTGTGTGAGGCTGGAACCTGCGTGTGTGTGCATATGTGTGTGTAAGTGTGTATACATACGTGTATACAGACAATACTTCCCCCTTATCTGTGGTTTCACTTTGCCAGGTTTTAGGTACCTGCAATCCATCATGGTCCAAAAATATTAAGTGGAAAATTCCTGATTTTAAGAGAAAGAGGAGGGGCCAGCATTGTGGCGCAGCTGAGTAAGCTGCTGGTCCCATATGAGTGCCAGTTGGTGTCCCAGCTGCTCCACTTCTGATCCAGGGTCTTCCCTGATGCTCCAGGGAAAGCAGCAGAGGACGGCCCAAGTCCTTGGGTCCCCGCCATCCATGAGGAAGCGCTGGATGGACTTCCTGGCTCCTGGCTTTGGGCTCGCTCAGACCTGTTTATTGCAGCCATTTGGGGAGTGAATCAGAGCAGATGGAGGCTCTCTCTAGTTCTCTCTCTCTCTCTGTACTCTGCCTTTCAAATAAATAAATAAAATCTTTTTATAAAAGAAAGAGACCACATTAATGTAACTCTTTTTATTTCATTTATTTATTTTAGAGAGAGAGAGTTACAGACAGTGAGAGGGAGAGACAGAGAGAAAGGTCTTCCATCTGCTGGTTCACTCCCCAATTGGCCACAATGGCTGGAGCTGCACCGATCCGAAGCCAGGAGGCAGGAGCTTCCTGGTACAGCATCTGGGCCATCTTTCAGTGCTTTTCCAGGACACAGCAGAGAGCTGGATCAGAAGAGGAGCAGCTGGGACTAGAACTGGCACCCATATGGGATGCTGGCGCTGCAGGCGGAGGATTAACCTACCAAGCCGCAGCAGCAGCCCCAGTGTAACTCTTTTTACAGTATATTTTAGGAGCAGTCATTACTCTCTTATTTGCATCTTGGTAAATTAAAGTTTATCATAGGTATATAAGTATAGGAAGAAACAGTATGTGTAGGGGTTGGTGCAATGCATGGTTTCAGGCATCCACTGGGGATCTTGGTAGGTATCCTTGGGGTGAAACCTGTATATGCACACCACATACATATGCAGGCACACACAGACACATACATGCAAATAAAGCAGGTGCCACCCAGTGCCTTCCCCTCTCTGGGAAGACCAGAATCCATGAGATTCTAGAACTTCTCTTAGGCATTCATGGGTCACCCATCCCTTTAACTGAGGCAGGCATCCTGGCCGCCCGAGCCCAGACACTGGCTTTGACCTAGTGCTGTATGAATCTCACTCAGCGTCACTTGACTCCTATGTCTTGGGCTCTACTCCAGTGGGCACATTATTGGGTTCCTCGACTCATTGAGGTGTTTAGACCCCTCACGTCTTAAGTTAACGGATCATGGATTAAGAGTAAAGGCTTGATCCAATTGTGGTGTCAGGGAGGTGGACCCAGTCAAGGGGGCATGTCTGCAGAAGGCAGGTCTCCCGAGAGGGGTCCTGTGACCCCGTGTGGCCATGGGCTGCAGCCACCTCCCTCCTCCCTAAGCAGTTCACTACAGTGGCGAGAAGCTGACTGAGCTGTTCTGGGTCTCCCAGCAAGATGCTGCTCTTGGCTGGGCCCTTGTCTCCGAACGCCCTGACCACAGGAGCTGGGGCCTTCTTTTTTGGAGGAATCCCCAGGGACTTTGGAAGCAGCCACAAGGGCAGGGGGACAAAGTACAAATGGGCCACATGGACTCTGATGCTCGGTTCATTTAGATGCCAGGAGGCCGTGCACTGGAACTCAACCTTGCAGGCTCAATGATAGCACTGAATCACCTGTGGAGAGCTCAGCCACACAAACCAGTTAGAGCTTTCTGGCTGCGAGGGCCTGCGGGGCCAACCAGCATCAGCATGTGGCAGGAAATGCAACGACCCTCCTCACTAGAGGGCGCTCTAACGGAGACAGGAGGGTGTGGATCCAGGAAGCCACTGGGCCTTTCCACCTCTTGGTTTTTCCTCTCTCCGTTGGCTTTGTTCATTCTGTGGCTGCTGGGCAGAGGGCAAGGATGCAGACTGTGCTGTCCCTGTGGAAGGAAGGAGTGCCCTCTGCTCTCTGTAACATACGGGGTAGGGAATCTCTGGCTGGTGCAGCTTAGATCACGCATCCATCCATCCCTTGGGCAACCACTGAGGACAGGAGGCTGGGGTGTGTAGATCACACAGGTTGGGGGCAGAGCAGTGACCACAAGGAAGGGAGAAGCGGCTACCCAAAGCAGGGGGCAAGGGAGACTGTGCATCATGCACCAGGTGTTTGCCCAGGTAATTCAACACACACCGTACTCGCTCCATTGGCTCCATTTGCTCGCTGGCATTCTTCCTGGCCTCGGCGGCCATGCACTCTGCCTGCAGCCCTGTCCTCAGCAACCCAGGTGACCGGACCCCACCATGGCACCAACTGTTACCTTGCAACCAGTGTAAAGGTGGGCCGGTGCCATGGCTCACTTGGTTAATCCTCCGCCTGCGGCGCCGGCATCCATATGGATGCCGAGTTCTAGTCCCGGTTGCTCCTCTTCCAGTCCAGCTCTCTGCTGTGGCCCGGGGAGGGCAGTGGAGGATGGCCCAAGTGCTTGGGTCCTGCACCCGCATGGGAGACCAGGGAGAAGCCCCTGGCTCCTGGCTTTGGATCGGCACAGCGCCAGCCATAGTGGCCATTTGGGGAGTGAACCAGTGGATGGAAGATCTTTCTCTCTGTCTCTCTGTCTATAACTCTGTCAAATAAATAAATAGTGTAAAGGTGTTCCTGTCTGAGGCGGGCTCAGCCTTAGCCATGTCCTCATCCTAGGTCCCTGACAGTGAGCACTGCCTGCCTGGCTGTGCAGAGGTGGGACTTCCCATCTCTTCCCACCTCTGAGTGTGGCTGACCCTGCGGCTCATGTCACAATACTGGCTGTTATCACTGTGCGCCAGGAGTGGTTCCCAGCACTTTCATTACTGCCCTGTGTGGGAAGTATAATTACTGTTATCCCCACTTCACAGACAAGAAAACTGAGGCACTGCAGGGATAAGTTCCAGGCTTGAGGTCACATGACATCTATCCAGGGGAGCAAAGGAATCTCAGGCATTGAGGTGACCTAGGGAAGTGTGCAGACCATGGAATCAGACCAACCTTGCCATACTGTGTGACCTTGGCCAACTTGCTAAGCTTATCTCAGCCTCCTCATCTCTGAAAGGAGAATTTCTTGAAATTCCTCCACCCCTTTCTTGGCCTACTTTCTTCTCCTAGGTGAATGGTTTCATTCTCTTGTCTCATAGCTTTAAAAGCTGACTACATGTTGATTTTTTTAAGATTTGTTTATTGGGGCCAGCGCTGTGGCATAGCAGGTAAAGCTGCTGCCTTCAGTGCCAGCATCCCATATGGGCTCCTATTTGAGTCTTGGCTGCTCCACTTCCAATCCAGCTCTCTGCTATGGCCTGGGAAAGCAGTAGAAGATGGCTCAAGTGCTTGGGCCCCTGCACCTGCATGGGAACTCTGAAGAAGCTCCTGGCTTATGGCTTTGGATCAGCCCAGCTCTGGCTGTTGTGGCCATCTGGGTAGTGAACCAGTGGATGGAGGATCTCTCTCTGTCTCTCTCTCTTTCTACTCTGCCTTTCAAATAAAATAAATAAATCTTTTTTAAAAAGATATTTAGTTATTTTTTAACTGATTAATTGAAAGAATTACAGATAGAGAGAGGGACAGACAGATGGTGATATCTTCCATCTACTGGTTCACTCCCCAAATGGCTATGGCTGGGCTGAAGTCAGGAGCCAGGAGTTTCTTCCAGGTCTCCCATGTGGGTGCAGGAACCCAAGCACTTAGGCCATCCTCTACTGTTCTGCCAAGCACATTAGTAAGGAGCTGGATTGGAAGTGGGGCAGCTGGGACTCGAACCAGTGCCATATGGGAAGCTGGCTCCTCAGGCTGTGTCTTAACCTGCTGCGCCATGTTGGTGACTCTCAGCAGGTGAGCTCTCTGCCCTGCACACTGGCCTCTTCCAGCCACCAGAACGTTCCTCCTGAGCATCCCTTTGCATTTCCCAGGTAGCAGAATGAAGCTATTGCTTTTCCTCACCCCCCGGCACCACCGTCTCCCCAGCTCTCAGGCTACGCACCTAGAAGCTGAATTGGATTCATCTTTTTCTCACCTCATAACCAGTTTCTCATGAAGTCCTGTTGGCTCACCCTGCAAGATACACCAGAGCACAGGCCAGCTTCACTGTTGCCATGACCACAGCTGCGGCCCCAGCCTCGTGTCCCGCCTGCTGCATCCCTGCCTATCGGATCATTTCACACCTCTGCTAAAAACCCGCTGTGGCTGCCCCCTGCTCCGGAGGAAAGTCCAATCCCTTCCCTCGGTCCACGCGGTCCCACCTGCTGCCCGCTGTGCCTGCTTCCTGCTCTTTCCTCCTGGTTCCATGGCAGCCAAACGCATGTCTGCTTTGTCTGCTGCCAGATCCCAGCGCCTAGAGCACAGCGTCACACACAGAGACGTTTGTGTGCTGAATGAGAGGGTGAGTGGCTGCGAGCCAGCCTCACAGACCTCCTGTCTCTCCCCACGAGCCTCCTGTGGCTTCTCCTGCTCTGGGGCAGATGCACCTGCCTTTTCTTCTGCACCCGGCACTCTTCCGAGCTCCTCACGGCCACACCCTCCCCTTCTTTCGGGTCTTGGCTCCACTGGCAGCTCCTCAAAGAGGCCTTCGCTGCTGGCTGCGGTAGCAGAGGCAACAGCACCTCCACCATGGGATTCTGGCTCCCGTAGTACATGCAGGTCAGTGCCTGACACAGCCACCTTGGCTTGTTTTTTTTTTTTTTTTAAGATTTATTATTTGAAAGGCAGAGTGACAGTGAAGGAGAGAGAGAGAGAGAGAGAGAGAGAGAGGTCTTCCATTTGCTGGTTCACTCCCTAAATGGCCACAACAGCAGGAGCTGGGCCGATCTGAAGCCAGGAGCTTCTTCTGGGTCTCCCCCTCGGGTGCAGGGCCCCAAGGACTTGGCCATCTTCTACTGCTTTCCCAGGCCATAGCTGGATCGGAAGAGCAGCAGCCGGGACTAGAACCAGTGCCCATACGGGATACCGGCGTTTCAGGCCAGGGTTTTAACTCACTGCGCCACAGTGCCGGCCCAGGAAAACTGGCAGTTTCTAACAATGCTAAGGACACACAAAAAGCAGCACTCCTCCTCCCGAGTCTCCACACGGGAGCGGTGAGGTCAAACGTCCCTCAGATGAGAATGCAGCCAGATTGACAGCGGTCACAACCAGAAATGGCCGCAAGTCCACCAGCAGAGGGACAGAGGAGCACATCGGGTTCTGTGCACACAGGGAGAGGGACTCAGCTGCACACACAGCCTGGAGGGCTCCCAGAGACCACACGCCCATCGGAAGCAGCCACACACAAGGCGCACGGAGCGTGCGATTTGATTGACGTGAAAACTGGAGCGTGGAGGACACTCATTCTGGCAGGGCCCAGAGACCCCCGTCCAGCATTGCGGGAGTGATGCACACACACACGGCGTTTCTGTTGGGCAGAAGTGAGCCGAGCTCACGGGAACGGGTGGTGGCAGGTCAAGGTGGACACCCACGGTGAGAAAAATGTCCATAGCTTTGGGGATTTTGCAAAGCTCTCTGCGGGCTGCCCCGGCCGACAGCAGTTTGCAGAACAGCTGGACAAACACGGGCATTTCCCGTGGCTTCACACAGGAATCCTATCTTCCAGTGTTAATGCACACGGGCTGTGTGACCCCGGCTGTGACCGCGGCTGCGGCCCGTGGCTTCCTGCCCAGCCAGGGAAAGTGGGGGATGGTGGCAGAGGATAGGAAGACAGGGCAGAGGCAAACCCAGGTCTTGTGGGTTACAGAAAAATGGCTGAAGCACAGGGTGAACACAGGCCGCATCGGGGCAAGTCCATTGCTATATGGGCAATGGAAACAAGACTTTCTTTAGCAAATAAACTGAGGCCGTCTGAGGCTGTGGTAGGCAGAGCGGAGAGAAGCAGAAATGAGAGTTTCTACAGTTTGTATTGGCTGAACACTGGATCACCTGGGGAGCCCGAAACACTGCTAGGCCTGGGTGCCAGCCCCCCGGGACGTTTACCTGCTGGGCCCTGGGTGCAGCATGGGCCTCTTGCAGGTGGCCAGGAGCAGGAGCCACTTGTCCAGGAGCCCCAGGTCATGTACAGTCCCCAAGCCTCGACACCAGCAGCTCTCCCGGGTTCTGTGACCCATCTCGGGGTCCCCAGCCGCCAGCCACCAGCCGCCTTCCGATTCTTGCTTCACTTAGTCTGAGTTGAATTTCTGTTATATGTGGCCAAAAGAAGTCTTACCAAAAACTGGAGCTCTGCCATCGTCACCGACACCAGTTGCGCCTCAGTGAGGTGCTGGGCACTGTCTGAAGTCCTTGGCTTGTTTAACTTAGTCCTCCGGGCATCCTTAGAGAATGAAAACCATTACTCTGCCCATTTTACAAGTGAGGAAATGAAACCACCCAAGACCTAGCCCTTTGCCAAAACTTACACCTTTTATAAAGGCTGAGACACAAATGTGAACCCAGAAATGTCTGGGTGTTTTTTTTAAGACTTATTTTATTTGAAAGGCGGAGTGACAAAGAGAGGCAGAGAGATGGGGCAGTGATTTTTCAAGCATTGTTCACTCCATAAATGCCCTCTCAACAGTCAGGGCAAAGCCAGGCTGAAGCCAGGAGCCAAGAACTCCATCCGGGTCTCCTACATGGGTGGCAGAGGTCCAAGCACTTGAGCCATCATCAGCTGCTTCCCAGGTCCTTATCAGGAAGCTGAATTAGAAGTATGGCATAGGGGCCTGCTCTGAGGCGTAGCAGGTAAGGCTGCCACCTGAAGCGCCAGCATCCTATATGGGTGCCAGTTCAAGTCTCGGCCGCTTCGCTTTTGATCCAGCTCTCTGCTATGGCCTGGGAAAGCAGAGGAAGATGGCCCAAGTCCTTGGGCCCCTGCACCCATGTGGGAGACCTAGAAGAAGCTCCTGGCTTCTGGCTTCAGTTGGGCACAACTCCAGCCATTATGGCCATCTGGGGAGTGAACCAGCAGATGCAAGATCTCTCTCTCTCTCTCTCTGCCTCTGCCTCTCTGTAACTCTGCCTTTCAAATAAATTAATTAAAAAAAATAGTGTGGAGTAGCTGGGACTGGAACCCGGGCTCCGAAGGGATGCAAATCCTCGGGTGGCAGCTTGTCCCGCCGCGCCACAGCTCTCGTCCCAGAAGTGACTTTGCACCTCCTCCTCTTGCCATATCTCAGGGCAGAACCAAGCACAGAGGCAGATCCTGCGGGGAACCCAGGAGGGCGTCTCCCAACAGCCGGAGCCTGACTGTTTCTTATTAGGAGAAACCTCCGGGCTACAGTATCAGAAAGAGCCACCTCCCCGGCTCACGGCTCACGCTGGGGGCAGCTGTGCGTGTGGCCGATCCAGGGGCTCCCCTGCAGCCACTAGGTAGGCAGCTTCCTTCCACTTCCTGCTCTGCCCTGCGCCAGGCGGAGGCCCCTTCCTCAGGCTGGCTCCCCCGCGAGCAGGCAGGATGTTTGAACAGCCAGGCCGAGAAAGCCCCCGTGTCTCTTCTAAGCAGCCAGTGACATGGGGTGCAACATCCCTTCTTGTTTCTTTATAGAGAGGGCTGTGGGAGCACCAGGATTTGCTTGGATCTTGGGGGTCTTGTGGAAAGGTAGAGGGGGTGACAAAGGATAGTGATCGAGTGTCTCCCAAGAGGTAGACGGACTGTAGTGGGTCCGTGGGAGGCATGCGCGCTGGCCATTGCGCTCCGTGGGCGGGGCCGGAGTTTCTGTTGTGATCACGGCCAGGCCGATCTCCGGCACTGAAGACAGCTTAGCACATAGGAGGGAACTCCAACAGGCTCATGGAAACACACAGCAGCTCAGAAGTTGATTCTGGTTCAAGAATTTTTGAAATCCACACATAGATTTCTTTTCCTAGCATGCATTTTCATGAGTTTTTTGCAGTACCCGCTTTTTTTTTTTTTTTAAGATTGTATCTGTTTATTTGAGACGTAGAGTTATAGACAGTGAGAGAGAGAGAGAGACAGAGAGGTCTTCCATCCGCTGGTTCACTCCCCAAATGGCCGCTGCTCTGAAGCCAGCAGCCAGGAGCTTCTTCCAGGTCTCCCACGCAGGTGCAGGAGCCCAAGCGCTTGGGCCATCCTCCGTTGCTTTTCCAGGCCACAGCAGCGAGCTGGATAAGAAGAGGAGCAGCTGGGACTAGAACCAGTGCTGGGATGCCAGCACCGCAGGTGGAGGATTAACCCACTGTGCCACAGCAGCGACCTCTACTTATTTATTTTTATTTGAAAAAGCAGAGAGAGTGAGAGCAAAAGAGAGAGAGAGAGAGAGAGAGAGATCTTCTAACTGTTGATTCACATCCCAAATACCAGTAACAACTGGGGCTGGGCCAGGCCTCAGCCAGAAGTCAGTATGTCAATCAGGTCTCCCACGTGGGTGTCAGGGACCCAAGTACTTGATCCATCGCCTCTGGCGTCCCAAGATATGCCTTAGCAGGAAGCTGGATCAGAACTGGATCAGTGGGTTGGCACTGTGGCCCAGTGGGTTAAACACCACCTGCCACACTGGCACTCCTGTGAGCTCTGGTTCGTATCCCAGCTGCCCCACTTACTATCCAGCTCCCTGCTCATGTGTCTGGCTTTGGTCTGACCCAGTCGACTGTTGTGGCCATTTGGGGAGTGAACCAGTGGATGGATGATATCTCTTATTCTCTCTTTCTTTCTCTTTCTCTCCCTCTTTTTCTGTAACTTTGGCTTTCAAATAAATAAATAAGTCAAAAACAAAAAAGGTGGGGTGGGGGAAGAGGGAACCAGGGACTTCAACCCAGGTTCCCCGTATGGGATACAATGTTCCAAGGATCAACGTACCTGCTGTGCCACACATTAACCCTACTGCAATTTAAAATTGCGTCTACATCAAAAAGAGTACAGCTTGATGGCCTGTGCCACCCACATGGGAGGCCTGAATGGAGTTCCGAGATCCCAGCTTTGGCCTGGCCCAGTCCTAGCTGTTATGGGCCATTTGGGGAAATAAGCCAGTGGGTGGAGGATCTCGCTGTCCATCCGTGTCTCTTCCTCTCTTGCAAATAAAGTGAAAATAAATAATATAGTCATATAATCAACAATAGTCAATATTTTTAAAAGGACTTCTTTTCAAAGGTGACAAGGAAATAGTACGATAAACATCACGTGTGATGTAAACTGTCCCACGTTAGCCACTGGCTCTCTGGCGTGGTGAGTGAAGCCGCCGCCTGCGGTGCCAGCATCCCCTGTGGGTGCCGGTTCAGGTCCCGGTACTCATATGGGATGGTGGCATCACAGGCAGAGGCTTAACCTGATGTGCCACAATGTTGGCCCCTGTGAACCGGCGAGAAGGCAAGCAGGTATGGACAAGATGCAGCAGGGGGCGCCGGGGAGGGCTGGCTGTCCTGAGACCATCGGGCCACCCTTGCCCACTCTATGTTGGCTTCATTTACAGGCATCCCAACATCAGCCCTGCTGGCTAAGGCATGGGCTGCTAGGGGACGTTTTCGGAGAGGCCCCTTGACGCTCCATTCCTCCCCATGGGAAGCCCCTTTCTTTGTGCCAAAAGAGCTTTCGGTGCCTGTGCTGACCAAGCGAGGCGCATAAGCCAGCCTCCGAGAGCACAGGCCCTCTCACTTACCTTCGGCTTTGGTTCTGTTCGTGTGCTTGCTTTTTAAAGATCTACCTATTGATTGGAAAGAGTTACAAAGAGGGAGAGCTCCTCCATCCACAGGTTCACCCCTCAGAGGCAGGCAATGGCCTGGCTCAGGTCTCCCACATGGGCAGCAGGGCCTGGGCCATCCTCCGCTGCCCCTCCCAGGCTACCAACAGGGAGCTGGATTGGAAACGGAGCAGCCTGCACACCAACTGGTACCCGCGTGGTGTGCTGGCGTTGCAGGCTACGGCCTCATCCACTATGCCACAACACCAGGTCCCCTTGCCTCCTGCCGGTCTGAGCTCCTGATGTGACACCTGCTCAACCTGCCATGCAGCTGCTACCAACCCGGCCTTCCTGGGACCCAGCCCTTCCCAAAGACCTCCAGGGGGCCTCCCAACTGGCCTGCCCGTCTAGGCTGCACCCTGCCTGACCCAAAACATTCCCTACTGCTCACCCCCTCCAGACCATTCACAGCCTCTGGCCAGGCTCCTCCTGTCATTCCTTAGCACCCCACCCCCCTCTCCGGCTGACCACGTGGGTCCTGTCTCCCCCAGGTCAGAGAGCTCACGCCCCAGGCGGCAGCACTCGCTGTGCTGATGAGCAAGTCAACGCGGCGACCGCAGCGACACCGCGGCCTGCCTTCCGCTGTGTCTCAGGGGCTTGTCTCCCCCGTGACTTCCATCTTCCCTGAAAAGTGGACCAGGACCCATTAGTGAGCTGCGAAATCGCTTTAGTGGGTCATGACCTGAATTTTTAAAGACAATAGAACGGAACATTAGAGAGCACATGACATGTGAGTGTCTTTCTTACTCTGGTTGATGAGCAGAAAGCTGGACAAGTGGCTGCCTCATGTGGTGATGATGCATTTAGCTTTTCTTTTTAAAAATGTATTTATTCACTTGAAAGGCAGAACGACAGAGAGGGAGAAAGAAAGATCTTCCATCCATTCGCTGGTTTACTACCCAAATGCCCCCTAACAGATGGAGCTGGGCCAGGCCAATGCCAGGAGCCCAGGACTCTGTCCAGTTCTCTCACGTGGGGGCGGGGCCCATCACCCGCTGCCTCCCAGGTGCTCATTAGGAGGAAACTGGATTGGAAGCAGAGTAGCCAGGACGCCCATCAGCACTCAGATATAGGATTTGGGCATCCTACTTGGCAGCTTAACCCACTGCATCCCAACACCCGCCCCTCAGCTTTTATGTAACAGAGGCATGATCCAACCAGCTTGAATAACTGTCTTTTACAGCAAGAAGTCTGGGACTAGATCAGCTCTACGTTTGGTTTATCAGGAACTTATCAACAACATCGAGGACACAGCTTTTTGCCATCTGTCATCTTTCCAGCTACCCCGCCTCATGTGGGCAAAGGGGCTGTAGAAGTTCCTTGCACCACAACAACATCTTGAGACACAGAAAGATGGAGCTGTTTATTCTGTGGGTCTCTTTTTTATCAGCGAAGAAATCTTTCCCAAGAACCTTCTCCACGCTCCCATTTCCTTCCAGTGCTCTTTGAAATAAACTGAAATAAATGAATGATCTGTTTTTGCCAGGAGTGGCAAGGAAAACCAAAATTAGTTTAGATGAAGATACAAGCGGCTTTCCCCGGGCACCTGTCTGGGTTTACTCGTGGGCGAAAGCAGAGATTGATAGGGTTGGGGTAAGCCAAGCGAAGCTGGCCTCCCTCACCCACCACGCACCCGAGGAGGACCAAGGCTGCTTTTATTTCCAGCGATAAATTAAATCAACCACTCTGCCTGGAAGTGTGAATATTCATAGAAGCAGAGATCAAATGTCCAATCTGAGATGCTGGAGGCACTCTGCAGACGTCGCCCACGGTTGGTTGGTACTTAACTCGCCAGAGGCTGGGACGTCTTCCAAGTCTTCATTTTTCTATTGCATTATTAACTGTGAAGGGCTAGGTTAGCAACAGCGCACAGGGCTGTGCTGTTGGAATCATATAATGCGCATTCGTCACCATGCAGATGGCAATGGGAGGTTCCACAGATGGGGCTGGGGCTCTTGGGCTGAGGCGGCACACGCGGGAGGGGGGCGTGGGCAGGCGGCGGGATCAGAGGTGGAGAGACATCACGTCATCCCAGACAGGGGCTTCCTCTGGGAACCGGCAGAGTTGTTGCTGACTCACTGCCCCAGGCAAATTATCAGCGTGTTTCTTGGACAAAGGTCCGTGTAACGAAGCGCTGGTTCCACGGCTCTCCTTGGCTTGTTTCTGCTCATGTGGCCGTGTAAGGCCAGACTGGAAAACGTGGGCACGTGAACTAAGCGTAAGTGTCAGAGTCCGTGGCAGAGAGCAGGAAGCCAGTGCCGTTATCTCTTCTCTCTTGAATGCATACGTGTGTGAGTGCATGTGTGTACATGTGCACGCATGCCCTTATCAGCGCGCGCACAGGGTCAAGGGCTCTGAGCTGCAGACAAGCTTTGGTCTCTGAGATGGAATTTTTCGTTTTGCTCCTGCTCTTTCTATCTGAGCCTCCCAGGAGCTAAAACTCAACTTGCGAGTGCCCTAAACCCTTCCCTGAAAGGTGGCCTTCCGCTCTTGGAATGACAGGGCAGTGCCTTCTGCCTGGCCAGATCAGAGAGGCTGGAGAGGCACCCGGTGGACCCAGGACTGGAAAGCTGAAAGTCTGGATTCTACTCTTGCCTCCAGGCCTCACTTCTCAGCTAGTTGGGAGGCGGTGGGCTCAGTGAGCCTCAGGTGGCCCCAGGTCTGCCAGAGTTTCCTTGAAGTTCCCCCTTCAGTTTTAGGGGCCTCATGTTAAGCTGATCGCTGGCAAACTGGACTGTGTGCTTGCTAGGACAGCCAGCATGTCCCCAGCATGTCAGGTGGCCAGAAACTGCCACTGTACCAGGCTTTCCATTGCATTGTCACATTTGATTCGCTCATCAATCAATCTTTTAAGTGTTTACATTCATGTTAATGAGATTCTAGAGGGGCCGGCACTGTGGCTCCGCTGGTTGAAGGCACAGCCTGTGGCAGCTGCATCCCATAGGGGTGCTGGTTCGAGTCCTGGCTGCTCCACTTCCAATCCAGCGCCCTGCTGGTGCTCCTGGGAAAGCAGCAGAGGATGGCCCAAGTCTCCACGTGGGACACCCAGATTAAGCTCTTGGTTCCTGGCTTCAGATCGGCTCAGCTCTGGCCATTGCAACCATGTGGGGAGTGAAACAGTGGATGGAAGACTCTGTCTCTCTCTCTCTCTGACTCTCTGTCTCTATCTCTCTCTGTCTCTACCTCTCTCTGTAACTCTGTCTTTCAAATAAATAAAATAGATCTAAGAGAGAGAGAGATTCTAGAAGGGCTGGCATTGTGGTACAGCGGGTAAAACCATCAAATGTGATGCTGGCACTGGCTACTCCACTTTCAATCCAGCTCCTTGTTCATGCATGCACCAGGCAAGGCAGCAGAAGTTGGCCCAAGTGCCTGGGCCCCTGTCACCCATGTAGGAGACCTGGACGGAGTTTTAGGCTTCTGGCTTTGGCGTATTCCCAGCTCTGGCTGTTGCAATCATTTGGACAGTGAATCAGCAGATAGAATCTCTCTCTACCTGCCACCCTCCTCCCTTTCAAATAAATAAATAGATCTTTCCTAAGAGATTCTAGGGGCTGGTGCTGTGGTGTAGCAGCTTAAGCCACTGGTTCACCAGCATCCCATATGGGTGCCAATTCAAATCCCGGCTGCTCCACTTCCGATCCAGTTCCCTGCTAACATGCCTGCAAATGCAGTGGGGGATGGCCCCAGTTCTTGGGCCCCTGCACCCACATGGGAAACCTGGATGAAACTCCTAGCTCCTGGCTCCTGGCTTTGGCCTGGCCCAGCCCCAGCAGAGTGGCCACTAAGATGGAAGATCTTTCTGTGTGTGTTTCTTTCTGTTACTCTACCTTTCAAATAAATAAACAAACCTTTAAAGAAAAGAAAAAAAAAAAAGCGAGTCTAGAGAGCATAGACCGGGGAGACTGGGGCTGGCACTCAGGAACACCTTGAGCGGATTATTTTACAGATGGTTTGGGAAAACTCGGAGAAGCAAGTGGCAAGTGCAGCGGGCTTCCACGGCTTCAGCTCGGTCCGTGTCTGCAGCACGATCCCATAGCTCCCATGGTGGGCAGCAATGGCTACCGTGTGTCGAGTGCTCTCCATGTGCCCGGCAGCTCACTAAGCGTCCCAGGGCAGCTACAGGCTCCCCAGCAGAGCAGGAGGTGGGCGCTATGATTGCTTCTATTTACAGAGGAACATGCAGAAGCTTAGGAAGAGAAGCACTGGTTTTTCCCTGGCTGTGCCTGGCTCCTATTGCTCCTCCTGGCCCTTAATCCTTCAGGACTCAGCTTAAATATCCCCTCGGAGGTTCGCCTGCCCACGCGGTGTCTGCCTGCTGCCCCCAGGTCCTCTCCTGCGCTCGCCTTGTTCATGTTCTCCATAGGAACCATCAGAATCTCCAGATAACTTTTTTTTTTTTGTCTCATCTGCTTGTTTATTCTGTCTCTATGCTTCAGAGAAAAGCCCTGTGGGGCAGGGACCTAGCAGGGTGTCTGAACCAATGGGTGCGCACGTGCATGAGTGAACACAGTTAATTAATGGATCTGGAGTTCGTCTCATGCTAAAGAGCAAACCTCTAGCCTCGGTGTTACATGCACACACCAGCCTACTCACCCGTGCCACCACACACAGTTATTAAACGATTGAGACGTGCCAGGCACTGAGGCAGGTGCTGGAGAATCAGAGGAGTGAGACACAGCCTCTGCCTTTGGAAATGTTCCCTTGGAGGGGTGTGGGTGGCACTTGGAAAGGGGGACGGGGGCCGGTGCCTTGACACAGCAGGTTAACACCCTGGCCTGAAGCGCTGGCATCCCATATGGGCGCCAGTTTGGAACCCGGCTGCTCCACTTCCAATCCAGCTCTCTGCTGTGGCCTGGGAAAGCGGTGGAGGATGGCCCAAGTCCTTGGGCCCCTGCACCCTTGAGGGGGACCTGGAAGAAGCTCCTGGCTCCTGGCTTCGGATTGGCACAGCTCCAGACGTTGTGGCAAATTGGGGAGTAAGTCAGCAGATGGACGACCTCTCTCTCTCTCTCCCTCTGTGCCTCTCCTCTCTCTGTGTAACTCTGACTTGTAAATAAATAAATAAATCTTTTAAAAAAAAATGGAGAGGGGGACGAAGTGGGGTGTACACAAAAGCAGGACAGGAATGATGGTGTCAACAAGTCTTATCCTGGAGAGCCAGGCACACAATGACACAGCAACAGGAAGAAGGGGCACCCAGCTGCCCCTGCCAGACTAGTGCGACCTCTGCCAATCCGATGGCTTTGAACCTGACCATGGAAGAGGACTCTGAGCTGCAGAGAAGCAGGTGTGCCCAGGCAGGGAGCAGGGAACCTGGGGGCTCCTCCCCGGCCTCCACTGTTGAGTCGCATTTGGATCTTGGTATGCAGTTGTTAAGAGGATTTCAGACTCATTGCCTCCACGTGGATACACCATAAAGGGAATCCTGCCTGGACCAGGGAACAGGGGCCTTGGGAGGTGTGTGGGAGTCCGTGGTGGCCTCCAGCTCTAAGAGTGGCACGAATGGCAGGGCTGTCTCATGGGAGAAGGTGCCAAAGACAGACCCAAAGCCTAGAGCATATTGCTAGTTTTTTAATGCTTATTTGTTTTCATCTACTTGAAAGACAGAGCTAGAAACAAAGAAAGAGAGAGGGAGGGAGGGAGGGAGGGAGAGAGAGAGAGAGAGAGTTCTTCATCAGCTGGTTCATTCTCAAATGCCTTGCAAGAGCCCAGGGCTGGACCAGGCTGCAGCTAGGAGCCAGGAACTCCATTCCACATGGGTGGCAGGGGCCTCAGCATGCCAGCCACCATCTGCTGCCTCCCAGGATGGATTAGCAGAAAGCTGGATTGGAAGCAGAGGAGCTGGGATTCGAACAGGTGCTCAGAAATGGGCCACAGTGGGTGTCCATAGTGGCTGCTTAACCCATCGCACCTCAGTGCCCACCCATGGGGCACATTCTCGCACACAGAGCTCAGATGTCCACATTCAGAGTACAGAGTATTTGTCTTGCCGTAACTCTGAAGAATTTCTTACAGAGTGGGAACTGTAGCCAAAGTGTTGACACTGGCATGGTTCATCTTCTCCAACACCCCCACCCCACCCCCCGCAGCAGCCTGAGCTCAGAACACCACTTGAGTAATCACTTCTCTGATCAGAACGTATGGAGCACCCAGTCCCGGGTCAGACCTGGGCAGTGGACAGAAGGGCACAGCCTCTGACCCCAAAGTGCCCATGTGCAAAGCAGCAATGGCAGTGCCCAGCGTGCCAGAAAGGGGCTCAGCTTGGGGTAGCAGGAGCGGGGTGCTGGTGCTGGGGTAGCACCGCGGGCCCCTGCGTCAGGTGGTCTTGGGCTCAAAGCCTCACTCTGCACTTAACGTTTGATGCACTGGGTGATGAGGGCGACCTGTGTGCTAGTCAGGCCACAGGCTGACTGCTCAAACCAAATTGGTTTCCCCCTCCCGCAGACATCCAGTGGGTGTTTTGTCTCTGTTCTAGGAACCATCCAGTCCCAGGCCTTGTATACCTCGTTGCGCTGCCAACTCTTTTTTTTTTTTTAAGATTTATTTATTTATTTGAAAGGCAAATTTACACACAGAGAGAAGGAGAGGCAGAGAGAGAGAGAGGTCTTCCATCTGCTGGTTCACTCCCTAGATGGCCGCAACTGCTGGAGCTGTGCCAATCCGAAGCCAGGAGCCAGGAGCTTCCTTCAGGTCTCCCATGTGGGTGCAGGGGCCCAAGGACTTGGGCCATCTTCTACTGCTTTCCCAGGCCACAGCAGAGAGCTGGGTCAGAAGTGGAGCAGCCGGGATGCAAGCAGGTACCCATATGGGATACCTGCAGTGCAGGCAGTGGCTTTACCCACTACGCCACAGCGCCGACCCAGCTCCACCAATTCTAAGAGGCTGGCTTCACCCACGGCGTGTGCCAGCTGCAGACCAGCGTGAGGCGGGAGCTTCCACGGTGCCACTGTGCCTGCTCCTCTCTCGGCGTCGCTCCTCTCATCCTCTGGATGGGACTCTCCCTGCACTCTGGGCCAGCTCTCCCCTTACGGTTGCGGGTGGATTCGGGCGGCTGCATACTTCATCTGCTCTCGGCTCCGGGTCTGGGGCCTCCCCTCTAAGGGTCAAACGGATGTCCTGGGTGACTCTCAGTAATGGGCACCCAATACAGGAATACAAAAAGCTGTCAGCTAAGACTAATTAGGATCCTTACCCTAGCCTGCCCGGTGACTGCCTGGTGAGAGGAGTCCCACACAAATTCCCCACCATGTCACCAGGAGAAGGATGAATGGATGCAAGCTGCTCCTTTCTCTGTGGGTTACAGGCACTTCTGGGCTCTATCATCCATAGCAGTGATCAGCAAATTCCAGCCAAAAACTTCTAATTTTGACTATGTCCCCAAGAAGCACACTTATTTCTTTGTAAGAATATACATGTGCTATTCTACTAAAATAGTACCATTATGGCACTGCAGGGTCTCTCCTCTCCCACTTCCTTGGTATACCCTTCCCCACAGGGCAAATGGAATCCCAGCATAGACTACATTTCCCAAGATCCTTTGTAGCTAGGTGTGGCCACATGATGAAATCTAGCCAATGGAATGTCACAGTGCAGCTGTGCCATTTCCGGGCAGGGTCCTGATGACAGGACACACATTTCTTCCCTGCTTTTTCCTTCTTCCTGCTTAGAACCTGGCCACGTTGGCTGGACGGTGAGCAGCAGCCTTGCATACTGAAATGGCAGCCACACGTGGAAGGCGGCCGAGCAGCCAGGGGGACACGGGACCAGCTCTGGACTGCCTACCCCCAGACTTTATTTGCGGGAGAGCTACTTTGCTCTTGTTCAGGGCGTGGATATTTTGGATAGTCTCCTTTCTTCATCTCAGTCGGATCGAACAATACCTGATAAAATCATGTATGAGGCATGCACCCAAAAACACACAAAAACAAGAGATAAAATAGCGAGGAAGTGTTATTAGATACCTTTGGGAGTTCTAGTATTCTCGGCACTCTATGGGCTGGGCTGGGTTCCCTGCCTCTCTCCTTCCATTTGACAGACCTGGGTCCCTTGGCCCTGCTCTCGGGGGGTTGAGGGGGCCCACAGGGCTGGCTGCAGTTGGGAGGCTGTTTGCTCCTCCCCGCTCCGCCGCCCCTGAAATGAAATTTGTTCTTGGGAGGCCGCAGCTGTGACTTGTGCTCGCTGACCCACCTTGCAGGGCCACGCCAGAATCCCTCTCAGGGCCTGCCTTCTGCTAGGTCCGATCTCATCATCCAGACGTTGCCTCTGCTCTGGAGAAAGAAGGCGAGGACATCGGATGGAACTGCAACCCGTCTCTTTCTTGGAAAGTGATGCCCATGGGGTCCTGCCCACCATGCACCATGCAAACTCCCTGCCAGGGCCCCTGGAGATCTGGGCGAGTCCACAGGGCTTGCCTCCTCCCCTATCAGGCATCGGGGTCCTGATCGCATCACAGCTCCAAAATGCCCTGACTCATGCCACTGCTCGCTGGGGTTTTAGAAAAGATCTTATTCAGGCCGTGTAGGCTTCGTGCTCCACCCCCTCCCACTCCATGCAGCGATTCAATTACAGCCCCGGGGTGGGGAAGAGGGGCTTGCGGGGAGGGAGAAAGGGGCTCCTGAAACCAGCAGGGGAAGCTCTTGAGAGGGTCCCATTATGAGAGGAATGCACGGGGGCCAAAGGGCTGGCCCTTAACCCAAGCGTGGGCAGGTCAGCAACCTTCTCCGCGCCGCCCCCACCAAATTCTGAGCCCGGCTTTCTCCTACACTTCTAGGTGGCCGGGCTGTCACGTGATATGTTGGTAACCATGGCAACGAGCCGTGTTTGGTGAAGTGCATGGAGAGAAATCCCACAGAGAGAGAGAGAGAGCGAGCGAGCGAGAGCGAGAGAGCGCTGGGCTTTGCCCAAGGTCGCTTGCCTCCAACCTGAACCTGCTCTGTTCTCCACCATCACGGCCAGCAACTGTTGTTGAAATGGCAGTGATCTGCTGTCCTCTGAGCTGGAGACATTGGCTGTGCTTTTACTCTCCTCGCGGTACTTGTCTCCTATTTTGGAACCCAGTCCCTGCAGATGAAAGACAAAAATAGCTTCCTCCATAGGAGAAGACGCTACCGCCTCTTCTGTGCCTTCAGAGCTGGGCTTCTGACTGCAGCCATCCAGCCTGCCGGGGCCCCTACCTCTCCCTGACCACAGACAAAGCTGGGGGAGGGGCTGACGCACTGCTACTGCCCTGGGCCAGAGCAGGGAGCAGGGAGGCGATGCGGGGGCGGCTGCGCCCTGGGGAGGGCGCCCGGCATCCTGCTCCTGCGCTGCGCGCAGGCTGGGACAGAGGCTCAGACACTCTTTGTTACAAAGGAAGGTCACGGTCATAATGTGGTGACACGCACGGAGCGAGCCACCCTGGGGCAGTCCGGTGGCCGGGGCAGAGCAAAGCCTGGGCGAGCTAGGAGCAGCACGGTTCCGGCTGGCGCCGCCAGTGTAGCCTCGCCTCTTCGGATGTCACTTTCTCCTGTAGGCCCTGCCCAGTGTGTGTCCGTCGTCCTTCTTCCCGTGCTTTAGCAACCATATTTCATCAGACGGAAGAAAATACTTGGAAAAATAAATCAAGAAAAGAAAGTGCTCCCAGCCTCGGAGATAGCCAGGCACCAATCTTCTTAGTTGTGGCTGTATTCCTTCTTGCAGAATTCCCAAAGCTGGGAGAAGGCATTGGGTCAGAGAGCCACGGTAGTGCCAAGTTCCAGAAGTGACCACAATGGGGTTTTTACCCAACACTGAGAGTGCAAAGCAAACTTCCCATTGCATTCAACCCTGACAGCGCCCTCTCCACCCGACCCCCGACCTCTGGTTTGTAACGTGGTCCCCACCTGGCTAGTGACAGAGGCAGGACCCGAGTCTTGGCCAGTGCATTCCCCAAGTCTCTGCTTTCTGGGGGCTGCTCCACGCTGGCAGGAGAGAGGTGCCACGTGGCTTCCAGGGAGCTCAGGAAGAAGCGCGGTGCGTGCGCGGGCACATGTGTGCGTGGACGTGCGTGTCGCTCCGCTCCGGATGACAGGTCGCCCGCTCGTCCCGCGCTGCCATGAGCGCTTCTGAGGATCCTCATGGAAAAGCAGCTCAGCCCAGAAGCCTGGTCTCAACGGCGAGGAGAGAGCCGTGCTCGCGAGCGCGCAGCGCTGGGGAATAGGAGTCCCCGGCCGTGGTTATGGGGGCCGGGGGGCTGAGCCTGCAGAAGGAAAGCTGGGCCACTTGAGATCCGTCCCCTTGAGCTGCCTGACTTCGCTCTCCCATGGTCACTCTCGCCTCTTCTCAGGCTCCTCACGGGCTGGAAGGCTCGGGCGACCCCTGGTCTTCTGGTTGCCTTTGGCCTTGGTGAGCCCCGGCAGGAGACAAGTAAGGTCAAGCTCCCTGCACTTGGAGCTGGTGCAGCCCTGGGGTACCGCGTTCTCCCTCGCTGACTTTCTTACCTTGCCAATACCGTTAGAGAAGTCCCTTTTGCAAACCCTTGAGTGTGCTGAGCCGTCTCCTGCTGGGGCCCTACCTGACACAGTCATAGGCTACCTTCCTCCTGGCAGTAACAGGAGGATGAAATGAGCCAGGTCCTGGAGCGCATGAGCTCTGAACAGCTCGCAGCCAGCGGCAGGGTCAGTGCCCTTCCCTGCACACTTGCAGACAGTGTGGCTGGTAGTGTGGCCAGCCGCGTGGCCGCTCCAGTAGCCCAGCCTCTGTTCTTGCCTAAGTTCTGGCTGGTTTGCAAACGCAAAACAATGAATTCCCAATACACTGAAGCCAGTGATTTATGTAATGAGAAAAAAGGGGGGAAATAATTAAATTCACTGAAGGTGCAAACGAAAGATCAAAAAAGCATATGCAGGAGATATTCATCTACCCTAAAAATATATATTAAGTGCTGCCATGTGCAAGAGATTTAGTCATGAATAATGCAGACCTGGCCCCGCTCTCTCGCAGAGCTTATGCTCTGGAGGCGAGGCGAGGCAAGGCACACGGTTAAACCAAGCATGCTAGGAAGCCCTTTCCCTTGTAACGAAAATTGTTGCAGGAGAATGAATGGTAAGGAAAGTGAAAAACATTTATTTATTTGGGAGAGTTACAGAGAGGGAGAGACAGAGGGAAAGGTCTTCCATGCGCTGCTTCTTTTCCCAAATGGCTGCAACAGCCAGAGCTGAGCTGATCCGAAGCCATGAGCCAGGAGCTTCTTCCGGATTTCCCACGTGGGTGGCAGGGGCCCAAGGACTTGGGCCATCCTCTCCTGCTTTTCCCGGGCCACAGCAGAGAGCTGGATCAGAAGTGGTATAGCCAGGACCCGAACCCACACCCCTGTGGGATGCTGGTGTTGCAGACGGCAGCTTTACCCGCTACACCACAGTGCCGGTCCCAGAAAGCGGCTTTTAACTGAGCCTTTGCTGTGTGCCAGGCTTTTCACTGACATTATCCTGTGTGATTTTACAACAGACACTTACCCCCTTTTTGCAGTGAGGAAGCTGCTATGATTTAACAAGGTCACTGATCAGTCAAAAATATTTACTGAGCGTCTACTATATTACTGGTCCTCTCCTGCTTTTTAAAGAACTTAGAGATAGGAGGAGGGATAAGTACATAAACATATTTATCAAACGTGGGTCGGGGCCATGGCAGAGACATGTTCAAGGCACCGTGGGAGCATGGACAATCCACTCTGCACCCAACACTGGACAGGGCCGGAAAGACTTCAGGGAAGGCAGCCCAGTGAGTGAGGGCTCCGCTGAGCATTAAGGAGCAGTGGCGCTCGCCAGGCTGGGGATGGGGCAGTAGGGAGAGAGGGAGGCCCCTCAAAGCAGCAGGGAAGATCTGTAGGAGGGAGCAGGCCCTGGCGGGGTTGTCCTTGTATCAGGAATCCTGGACTGCAAGTCCCACGGCTCACCCTCCAGCACTGAGTTTAAACTGGGGAGTCGCACGGGCAGATTTGGGTTTCATGTAGATCCCCTTGGCTGTCACTCGGAGGGTGGGTTTGAAGTAGGCAAGACTGGAGATGGGGAGACTCTAGGGGGCTGACTCGTTATCAAGGTGAGATCTAGGAAGACCCCAGACCGGTCGGAGATCCGAATGAGGGGGAGCAGACACCTGCCTGGCCAACTCCTTAAAGAGGTGGAACTTCAGGGTGGGATCGTGGTTTGGCTTTGGGATACGAGGGGTGGGGAGGAGAGAGAAAGAGAGAGAAAGAGTATTCACCTCCACCAAGTGTGGGTGCCAGGGCCACCAACTGAGATGGAGAACTGAGCAGAAAGCAAGCAGGTTTGGGAGGCACCATGGGTCCGAGCTGGCCGAGTGGAATTTGCTCCTGGGACCTTGAATCCACACAGTGACCTGGTGCTCAGCTCTGCACTGGGCCTCTGGGCGCCAGGGGGCTCAGCAGTCCCCCTGGCTCTTGGGGACCACCTGGCCGTCCTTCCAATCAGCCCTCCTGTGCACAGCGAGCCAGGCTCGGTCCCTGTTGCTCTACCTAAAGGACAGTCCGGCTCCGGAGCTGGTGGTTCCAGGCCCCTGGGACACCCCAGGAGCTCCGGGAACTAGGAACCAACAGAAGCGAAGACAGAATCTGACCACGGACAGAGCGTGGGCTGAGAACAGTGGGCAGAGGGAGGAGCCCCGGAGAACCAGTCCAGGCCGGGGGAGGAACGGACACAAGTGGTCAGGGAGGGCCAGGAGAAGCAGCAGAGGCGGCCCCGGGGAAGGGAAGGCAGCGCATTTTGAAGACTGAATGGCGGGAGGTTTTCTGTACAGCTGAGGCTGAAGTGAAGCGGCTTGCTGAGGACTCCCGGGGTGGCAGCAGTGCAGGTGGTAGGACAGGAGCCGCCTGTGCAGGGGGTGGGGGCGGCACCACGCCCGAGAGGGAGACCACGCAGCGAGGAGGGAGGCGGGCCCTGGGGTTGACGCCAGCAGTCAGCAGGCCCAGCGAGGACTGGGCTGAGTCCCAGGTCCTCCACTCCCGCCCACGATCCTGCGGCCTGGGAGACTCAGGATTTGGAAGGCACACAGAGTAGCCCTTTTCCCTGGGGTGGGAATTGGCAGGGGGGCAGGGCTAAGTGTTGGAGGGGCTGATGACAACCTGGAAAATACAAGGGGACTTCAGAGAGTCTGCAGAAAAATGGAAGTGAAAGGCAAGTTATTATTGGATGTGAAAAGAAGATGGAAATCCATGCAGCTTTTTTTTCCCCAGTAATATGCTTTTTCCATGAACTTTTTGAAGACCTCTCTCCTGCTAGTCTTCAGTATCTGTGAGTTCTTCACCTCCAGGCCAGGGCCAGGCTGAAGCCAAGAGGCAGAAACTCCTTCTGGGTCTCCCATGTTCCTGGCAGGGACCCAAGGACTTGGGCCGTCTTCTGCTGTGTTCTGAGGGTGAGCATTAGCAGGAAGCTGGATTGAAAGCGGAGGATCCAGGACTTGAACCAGTGTTCCTATGTGAGGTGCGGGCATCTCATGTGGTGGCCATAACCCCCGGCACCACAGCACTGGCCTCCCCGACTTGCTTCTTAGGTCAGAACCAAAACCAGTACAGTAACTAAGTGAAGATAAAAAGAACTATTTTCTTTAGAATGCAAACTAGAAATGCCCTCTCAATTGCTCCCCTGCCAAAAGACAGGAGAAAATCAAGTTCTTGGAAGTTAGTATTAGAAGGACAGTAGCGGGGCTGGCGCTGTGGCATAGTGGGTAAAGCTGTCGCATGCAGTGTCAGCATCCCATATGGGCACCAGTTCGAGTCCTCACTGCTCCACTTCCAATCCAGCTCTCTGCTATGGCCTGGGAAAACAGTAGAAGATGGCCCAAGTCCTTGGGACCCTGCACCAGCGTGGGAGACCCAGAAGAAGCTCCTGGCTCCTGGCTCCTGGCTTCAGATCAGTTCAGCTTGGGCTGTCGTGGCCATTTGGGGAGTGAATCAGAGGATGGAAGACCTCTTTGTCTCTCTGTAACTCTGCCTTTCATATATATGTATACACACACACACACACACACACATATATATACATATATATATTTAAAAAGTCATGGTTTGACAGTTCCCCGTGCTGACCAAGGCTTCACAGACAGGATTCTTCTTCAGATATTTACTGAGAAAGCATGGATGAAAACAGAATTGAGCCAAGGACAGGGTATTTTTTAAATAACAAAAGCTTGGGGCTGGTACTGTGGCACAGCAGGTTAGGCAGTCACCTGCGGCTCTGACGTCCCATACTGGAGCAATGGTTCAGGCCTCCGCTGCTCCACTTCTGCTCCAGCTCACTGCTAATGGGTGTGGGGAAATAGTGGAAGATGGCCCAAGCACTCGGATCCCTGCACCGGCATGGGAGACCCAGATGGAGTTCCAGACTCCTGGCTTCAGTCTGGCACAGTCCCAGCTGTTGCAACCATTTGGGGGAGTGAACCAGCAAATGCAAGATCTCTCTCTCTTTCTGCATCACTCTGCCTCTCAAATAACAAATCATTTTAAAAAAATTATTTGACATTTTGAAATTTATATTTGTTCATTGTCGAAAGCTTGGATAATAAAGAATAAAAATAGCTTGAAGCCCTGCCACACGCAGATGGAATATCTCCTTCTAGTCTTTTCACAACGTAGCATGCTCAATCTGCTTTTCACGGCGACCTGCTCACGCCCTCGGCAGGGCTGGGCAGGAGCTACGGTACAGTGGGATCCCAGCCAGAGTGTGCGAGGGGAGGGAGGAGGATGATGCACTCAGGAGCAGGAGGCGGGGGGGACGGGGGGATCAATGAGATGGCCTAGCAGAAAATAAGACAAGAGAGACCCAGAACCCAGCTCGCCTGCTTCAGTCCGGGACGCTGTGTGCCTACACCTGCCCCCGTCCCCCCCGCCCCCAATTATTATATGACCTCCTGCAGCAGAGGACTCGTGGCCAATACTTTTTCGCCCCTGTGTCTTTGAACTTAACCTTGGGAGCTGCTTTGGCTAGGAGAAACGGTAGTGGAAGTGATGCTGGCAGAGGCCACGAATGGGCTCTCACAGCCTGGCTGAGTCTCTGCACTTCCGCCCCCCGCTGCCAGCTGGCTCTGCCTGGTCCCAGGACGAGGAGGCGCTTGCGACAGACCTGCAAAAGGCAGCCAGCAGCCCTGCCGGCCCCGGCCCTGTCTGCATGCCCGCAAGCGTCCGTGGTAACAGACTGAAGTCACCCGGTGCGACTTCTGTCCTCACTCATCCGCTCCGACACCTGCATCTCCTTCACCCCTGTCTGTCCCCTGCGTGCATTTCCCAGCTGTCGCTGTCGGCAATGGCTACCTCGGTGAACTCATCTCTCCCCGAGCTGGGCTGTCCCGGGCAGGAGCGCTGGGCTCAGCTGCCGCACCAAGTCCCTGCACAACGGGGCATCTCCACTCCCAGGTCTGAAAACTCTGTGTTTTTCAGCACCTAAGCAGCCAGGAAATTCAGACTAAATTCCAAGCATGCAGTTTAAATAGCCATCGTTAGCTTAGCATCCTGGTAAAACACTACCCCGCCCCCCCCAAACCCGGTACATAACTGAAGAAAATGTGAACCAGCTTAGCAAAGAGACACCTGCGCATGCAGCACTATTCACAACGGCCGAGGTAGAGAATGAACCCGGTGTCCATCGACGGCTGGACGGATGACGCAAATGTGGTGCATATACACCACGGGACACCGCTCAGCCACAGACAAGAGCGAAACCCAAGCACCGGCAGCCAAGTGGATGGAACTGGCAGTCGCTACGTAAGTGAGATAAAGCCAGACACCACTTGTTCTCGCTCCTACGTAGAGACTGTCAGAAGCTGATGTGAACTGAGAACAGCGGTTCCTGGGCCCTGGGAAGGGGCAGGGGAGGAGGGATAGAGGAAGGCGGGGGAGCAGGGACCAGGACATGGTTGGGAGGGAGTCCCAGGGCTGCGCAGCACAGCAGGTGCCTGCTGGTCCCAGCTCTGTGTCATGCAGGGAATGGGGCACTGAACAGGAGCTGGGAGACTGATGGCTGTGCTGTAGACAGGTGCTGCCGCAGCGCCCTGTATTCTCTAAAGACAAACACGCATTACCTGCTCGTGAGAACAACACTCTCTCCCCTGCTCTCCATAACGCTTCATGTTTATGACCAGGTGCTAGTGATACGGGGCCTTTTAATTTAGTTCCTCTCAAACTACCTTCCAGATGTAGCACACACAAGCTTTGCCTCGCACGCCCACAAGACTCCTTATTGATTTGTCAAGCTTTGGGCCACAACCGATCTACTGTTTGACGGAAAATAATACCACCACTTATCCACGACTTTCTGACCATGTCCCAGACATCACTTCAAATGTTTTTCACATTGTAGCGCTTAGGATTATGTTCAGCTGGGAGTCACAAAGGCCGTAACTGTGGTGCTTACTCCTCGGAGGTGGAGAAGGAGGGAGGTGGGGAGCCGTGAACTTCACTGCGGCTTTGTTCACAAAGTCCTCAACCTCACAGGCTTCCTCCAGCTCTTCACTCCGCTATCCTTGAAATACTGTTCTCGTTCTCATGGTCCAAAATGGTAGCCAGAATGCCAGACATCACACTCATCTTCCAGGCAGCAAACTGAAGAATTTACTGTCTTTATTTTGGGTGGCTGTGTGCACACCTACACACTGGGAGCCCACAATTAAAGAAGAAAAAGGATAGTGTGGCACAAGTGACACCCTCTGTCTTGGAAGACTCCAGAAAGTTTGTGTGAAAACAGGATGGAAAAATGTTTATTTGGGTGCACAAACATTTTGAAATCTACGCAGTTTTCCACTACATGCATTTTCCATGAACTTTTTGAGGACACCTCATATCCTTATGCTCAGCTTACCTACAGGGGAACGGAGCCACGCAAAGGCCGCCCAAGCTCACACTCGGGTGAACTCGGGTGACCTGGCCCCGGACGTGCGTTCTTTGCCACCATGGGAGTAAGGGGTGCCCACTGGTGTCCAGGGGCGAGCAGGGGCCTTGCGTGTGCTCTGAGCTGTGCCTCCTGCCCTCCTCCTCCCTGTCGCTGTCCCCTCCAGCTCTGGCAGGCCCCAGGTTTGGGTTCTGGCCGCTCCCCGTGTCTGTTGGCTCACGAGGCCTGGGTGGCAGGGACTGTCTCCATTCAGCTCAGACCTCCTGAGGTGGGAATTCAGAGGCTGGGTTCTGGGGTCCAACAGAGTGGGGTCTGGATCCTGAGTGACCTTGCTACAAGCCGCTTCAGCTCTCTGAGCTCGGCCCCCTCCTCTAGGGAACGAGAGAAAAGAGGGGTCTTGCCCCACAGGCCTGTGAGCAGGGGTGGGGTGCAAATGGGAGACTGATGAGCGTGCTGAGGCCTGGAGCTGAGGCGGAGCATGCGTGTGTGTGTGTGATTATGCCAACTATGGGAACTCCTGCTCTCCAGACAGGGGCTGGGGCACCACCACAGGGGGCCTCCCTCGGCCCCTCTTCCCTCTCTCAAGGGCGAGCAGGGGCTGTAGGACTCTGACTCCCGCCATGCGGGCCCTGGATGGCTGGTGGCGCTCCCAGCTCTGGCTGCCTGCATTCAGAAGCCCGATGTGCCTGGTGGGGGGAGGGCTCCCAGCTCACGGCTATGGATAGTCACTCTTGGATGGAGAGCAGAGCAGCCACACTGGCCTGCAGAAGGGGAGGTTTTCCTTGTACACACACACACACACACACACACACGCAGATGCACATCTCCCGTGGGAGCAAAGACAGGTCCAGACAACAGCGGTGTTTTCCGAACAATCGGATTCAATACCTTTGGGGAACTGCGCGGGCCAGGCGTGGACAGGCTTTGCTATTTCAAAACTCGGTAATATTTTTCTGAATTGAAGCAGAAATGATAATGACAACAGAGGGAGAAGAAAGACTCGCGCCCGGCCCACTGTCATGCAGACCCCGAAACCGGAGCCCACGGAGGGATGCTGGCACAGCGGATGGAGGCTTAACCTGCCACTCCACAGTGCTGGTCCCTGTGTTTTTTTGGTTTTTTTTTTTTTTTTTTTCTATCAAGTTCAATGTTGCCAGGAACATTCACTCAGCTGACAGAGAATTATCAGCCAGCTCTGTCTTCTACAGCTTTTCTCCTCACGTGAATCTTCTCTTTCTCTCTAGCACAGACGGCTGACTGTGCACTTACCTGTTTCGCCCTTCGCTCAAAAGCAAGAGTTTTAGCTGAGCCCAGGGCTGCCTCCCATTTCCCAGGCCCCCTTCTGGCTGGGTGCGGTTAACCACGTGGCCGACCCGGGCTTCCGTGATAGGAATAGAAGCCGGGTGAGCAACTTCCTGGTGAGGGCCAGAAAATGAGTGGGAGGTCTTGGCCTCGGTCGCCCGCCTTGCCTTTTGGCTGGGACATGGTAAGGACAGGGCGGGAGCAGTGACCCTGAGCAGACAAGTCGGGGGCCCGTGTGGAGCAGGGCATAGCGGCCGGACCTGGACCACCTGTCCACCTTGACTGTCCCGAGCGAACTCAGCGGGCACCGTGGTCAGCAAGGCTTCTGTGTTTTGGACTCTGTTCCAGCAGCTTAGCCTGTAGCCGATCTCACCGACAAAAACCCTTCATTCTGCAGGGCTTTATCCACCCTGGAACGAGCCCCTCCATCCTCTGGCCCTCCCGGCCCACCTCTCGCTCTTTGCTGCACATTCTACCTGCTTCTGTATTTCCCCGTGGAGGAGTCTGATCTTTGTTCTTTGCACCTACAACAGGACAGAGGCCAGCTCTCCATTCCTGCTCCATATCACACCAGGCCTCGCATACTGCCTTGTACGAGATCGCTTCTCAGCTTCAAGTAAACAGGGTGAATTAAAAGATCATTCTTTTGTAAAAAAAAATGTATTTATTTGAAAGTCAGAGTTATAGACGCGGGGGGAGAGGGAGAGACAAAGAGAAAGATCTTTCATCCACTGGTTCACTCCCCAGATGGCTGCAATGGCCAACACTGGGCCACGCTGAAGCCAGGAGCCAGGAGCTTCACCCAGGTCTCCCATGTGGGTGGCGGGGGCCCAAGCACTTGGGGCATCTTCTGCTGCTCCTCCCAGGCCATTAGCAGGGAGCTGGATGGGAAGTGGAGCAGCAAGGACAGAATCAGCATCCATATGGGGGGCTTGAGTTGCAGGTGGTAGCTTTCTGTCTACGCCACAACACCAACACCAAAAGAGCATTCTTTATTGTCTATATACATGAAGAGTTATGACCGAATAAGAGATTAGTCATTAGGTAAACAGCTGTATCCAGAGACTGCTGGATGGAGAACAGTGTGCCCGGGCGGCAAGCTGCCGGTTTATCTCCTGCTCAATATTTGTACCAACAACTTCAGTGAGGCACAGTCAATACCATCTGTTGCACCTGTGGATAACAATGGGAAGCCAATAAACTAGATAAGAGAACCAGGAATCAGAAAGATCTGGACAGACAGGAACAATGGGTGCAAATTAAACTTTAACTGCAAAGTCCGGAATGCCAGTTCAAAATAGGTAAAAGGACAGAACAAGAGAGAAATGGCTTACGGATTATGTAAACAAGGCTCAAGGACTGTATTTGACTGGCAACCTGGAATGAGTGAAAGAGTTAAGATGTGATGGCCGAAACCAGTCCTGGTGCAGTTCGGGGCTGACCACGTGGACTCAATGGCCAGGGGGTGCCTGCTGAGTGCTGGGTGTGGTGTGGGAGTGAGGAAGAAGGAGTGGCCCCTGCTGCCCAGCAGCTTGCAAAGACACTGCGTCTGTTCCACCTACGGCACAGGCAGGGGGCACGCAGTGCACAAGAGCCAGGAGACGGGAGAGCGCGGCACAGGCAGGGCGCAAAGGGGCCAGTGGAGCGGAGCTCGCCGGAGCGCTGGGGAGGAGGCTGAGGGAAGACAGAGCCAGTCTGCAGCGGGCCCTCGGTGCCAGGGCATGGCAACTGCAGGGCTTGGCAGCCAGCCTCAGTGCACACACAGCAAGGGATGGGCAGTGTTCCAGGAGGACTTCCTTGGAAGCGGTCTCTTGGACAGATCGCAATAGGGAGGCACCAAGGCTTGGAACTGGAGGAACCTTCTAAAGACCGATGGTCTCGTTCAACTTCTGCATTTTCTTTCCTTTTTTTTTTTTTAAATTAATTTATTTATTTGAAAGTCAGAGTTACACAGAGAGAGAAAGGTCTTCCACCCACTGGTTCACTCCCCAATTGGCTGCAATGGCTGGAACTGTGCCGATCTGAAGCCAGGAGCTTCTTTCGGGTCTCCCACGCGGTTGCAGGGGACCAAGGACTTGGGCCATCTTCTACTGCTTTCGCAGGCCATGGCAGAGAGCTGGATCGGAAGAGGAGCAGCAGGGACTAGAACCGGCACCCATATGGGATGCCAGACTTCAGGCCAGGGTGTTAACCCACTGCGCAGGCCCCAGCTTCTGCATTTTCTAAGTGTAGCCACGGAGCCGACAGGGTACACTGGAGCCAGATCCGGGATGGTGTTGGAATCAGCATCCGTGGGATGCATACAGCTACCATGCAGAAATGCGGTAAACACTAAGTGACCCCCTTCTGTGGCCAAGGTCAAACCTACTGCACATGGGAAGTGGAAAGAGGTCAGCCAGGCGGAGAGGGAACGGAAGCGGAAGAGGAGAGGGGAGGTTGAGGGCTGCTGAGAGGCAGGAAGGACAGTGGTGGGATTCTCGGCCGTGGGGGGAGACAAGCTCGCGGGTGGGTCCCCTTTCTCCGAAAATGAGTGTGTCCACAAGAGAGCAACTCACAGGAAGCAGGGATGGGACTGCTCAGCACGTGGTGAGCCGGCGGCTGGCTGTGCGCATCTGGAGGGCTCTCATGGATCAAGGTCAAGGTGCCTGCCGGTTAGCTACAGCAGGACCCTGGCATGAGGCACATCGTCCCCTCTCTAGGAAGCGACACAAAGGAGCAGATGTGGGAGTCACGTGGCCCTGGGGTCCAGTGTCAGCCTCCCAGGACAGACTCTCTGTCTTTGGGCAAACTGCTGACCCTTGCTGTGCCTCATACCCTACATGTAACGAAACAGAGGAGGGACTGGAGGTCTTTCCAAAGGTCTCATCCGGACATAGGATCCCTTGGTTCTAAAACGGTGGCCTGTGTGCATCAGACAAACTGATGGGAGTGTGAGGGCCCTCTCACTCGGACGCGAGCCTGAGTCTGAACTGGGGTTGGGGATCTGGTGGGCACAGACAGCGTGGAGCGATGGAACAGGGCTGACATGTTCACAAAAGCACTTTCCTCTGTGGGTAGGAGTGCAAAATAGTCCCACTTAGCTGATACCACTAATTTTTTAAAGAAAACCATCTGAGCTAAAGAACTGAAGATCAATGTGGGAGCTATGAGTCAACCACTCAGTTTCAGCTACATGAGTCTTACAATATAAAGGACGTGCTTTTAACATTTCTTAGATTTTTTACAAAACTCCTCATTTCTCTTTAAAAACCCTTATCCAGAGGCATGCCAAGGCGTGGTGAAAGGGCTGAGCGTTCACTCGCGTCCGGGGCAGCTCTAAGCAATGACTGCGCTCCTGGCCCATCTCCTAGCGCTCTCCGGAAGTGACTGCAGCACCTTCTCCGAAAACTGGCCACTGCCTACAAACCCCACTTCTTGTTCCCACTGTGGGGTTCGTCCCCGTTTTCCAACTGTTTAGTAAGGGGCAGTGTCGCTTCATCACACCCAGCATCTCCATTAGAAAGGAAGCATCGCCCAGGAACCAGCGGTTCTCTGTTGTCCTTCAGTGCCCAACATCTCACTCTTAGGGAGCGCCTTCCAGAGAGCTGCTTGCCTTTGCTGCGACAGACTCAAAGCTGGATGACGAGGACCTGGAGATGCCACAGAGCAAGGCCAGAAAAGTATGTCGAAGCCTGCCGTGGAGGATTGTGGGAAATGCTCCCATCATCAGTTTAAGCCGACCTTGGGCTACGGCCACGAGGAAAGAACATTTAGCACATGTCAAAAACAGCTGTTCCCTCTCCTGCACCCGAGGGCAGCTCTTGAGTATTTCCCGTGTGTTTATGCAGAGACAGACCGGGCCCAGTTCTAGTTCATTCTCTGCCACTTAACCACAGCAAGCCTCAGTGTCTCCATCACCGGGATCAGAGTGACACAGCAATGCCCCCCGTGAAGACGCCTGGCAACCCGCACGGCACTCCCATGTGCAGCTCTGGGGCCGGGGCTGGGGGGGAACGTGGCTGCCGGGACCGCTCGGCTCGCTCGTGGCTGCCACCAGCGACCTGGGAAGGGTGAGGGGCTGGCACCATGCAGGCGCTTTCAGTCTCAAAACTGCCAGCGCCTTTGGTTTGAAATAGCATTATTAAGGGGAGAAAATGTGCGGATCGCGACGGTGCTAGGTGCCCTGTTTCTTGGCACAGGCCTCCCACTTGATCTAATTTAAGTTCCACACAGGTGGGAAAAAGAGTGTTCTACTAAGGACCCGCCATGTGGCTCCAAAGGACAGATTTTTTTTTTTTAAGTAACAGAAAGCAGGATTGTCTTTGTTTAAGAAAGAAAAGGAGGGGAAGAGGAGTGTAGGAGGGTTTGTTCGAATGCTGGAGAAAGCGGTTTTAAGCAGCTAGAGGAATACAAGGGAGGTGCGCCATGGCAAGAATGCCTGCAGCCCAAGGCGTAGTGCAAGCGCCCAGGAACTGATGGGAGCTGCTTGGGCGCCCAGCGAGGCAGACTGTGTGCGCGCTGAGGGGGCGCACGCCGTGAGCAGCTTTCTCCCTTTTATTAGCTCTGCAGCCGGGAGCACTTTCTCCCACCGCCTGCAGCCCAGCTTGCAGCCCGAGCCCTGGGTGTGGTGCTTGGGATGGGAGCAGGTCGGGAACAAGGCCACCTCCCGGAGGGTGCCCCGGGGACCTCGCTGACACCCTGTAGAGGAACCCCAGCAGAGCACAAGCCCTTTGGAGGGTGGCTCAGCTAACTGAAGCCCCACGTCGGTCATGCGTGAGATCATGATTCTCCCCCCAGGCTCACCGTGCCTCTCCTGAGCTTTTGTATTTTCCAGGAATGTGTTGGAATGACTAGTCATTGTTCCCCAGCATCTGTGCTCTCCCTCACTCTTAATAGAAATGTTTGTGCTGGTTGCCCAAAAATACATTTCCCAGCCTTCCCCGCAGCTGGTGCGTGTGCGGCGTGTAGGGGGTACTGAGCACAGCCTCTGAGAGAGAGGGTGTCCCCCTTCCTCTCATCTCCTGCCTGGGCTGCACACGTGGTTGTGGTGGGCCACCTGGACCATGCAGACGGTGGAGCTTACAGAGGTCGGAGCGATGAGGCACAGGAGCCTGGGTCCCTGACTCCTCGGAGCCACGGCCCTAGCGTTATCAGTCCTGGGCTGAAGACCCTCCCACTGTTACGTAAGAGAAACCAGCCTAGGTTATCACTTAAGCCACTGAGACTTTAGGTCTCTTGCTGCATGCAGCCGAACCCATCATCCGACAAATAAATGCACTGTCATGGTTCAATGTTTTACCGTCTCACCCTGATGATTTAGGATAAATCTAACTCCTACTACCTCCAGGGTGAAGATGTTTTAAAGGACCCAGCAGCTTGTCAATAAATCTGGCTCTCTCCAAAAATATTCCTGAACATTCATGTGATCGGAAAACTCAGCTAGTAATCAGGAAGAACCCCCACTCCCCCCATGCCGTAGAATCTTTGGGAAGCAAAAGCCTCCAAAATTGAGTCTTTGGTTATGTCTGCAGAACGCGTTCAGTGCACGTCCGGTCAATTCGGAGTTGAATTCAGACAGCAAAGCTCGCAGAGGCAGAGAAGGTGGACACACACCATACGGCGGCGTCCTGGGCTTCGGATGCTGATGGGGGAATAAAAATCAGCTCAGCTCTGCTAAGACGGCATCAGACGCTGGGCACAGCAGGCACCAAAGTGGAAGCTGAAAAACAGCAGCTGGGGTCCCATGAAGACCACTAAGGCACGTCTGCTACATAGTATTTTATGGCCGGTCTGACGGGGAGGGGCTGAGGGCGCGGGGGTGGGGGGAGGACTGGCCCACACCTCCCTCTACATGTGTACCCACCCCTGGGCTGCAGGGTAACACGGTTTTGGACATTCACTTCCATAATCAGGCTCAAACCGAGGCCTTGGCAGAGTCTCAGGACTAGACAGAGGACGAGGGAGCGCTCCCTCCCGCAGCAGTGGAGCCTGGAGGTGGCCATCCAGACAGCCGCGGACCCCAGGAACTGAGCAGTGGCTCCGTCTGCACCTCCCGAGACACCAGAGTGACGCTGCCAGCTCCCCGCGAGGCACCCAGACGGGAGTGGCCTCCTCTTCCTCACCGACGCCTTCTCACAGCCTCACAAACTGTCCTCGTGGAGTGTTCTATCATCTGTCCAGGAGACAGGCTGACACCACTGGCTTGATCACTGTCTGTAGGTCACCTGCTGGGGACACCTGGGCTGACTCCTGGAGCTCTGTTCTTTGGGCACTGTGGTGAAACGTCAGCTTTGGGCACTTCCGGGTACGCAGGGGCATTTGCACACCCGTTCAGCGCCCTGAAAGCAAGTGTGTGGGGCCTCGTGATTAAGTATACCTTGTGCAGCTACTCTACCGAGTGCTCTTGCTTTTAAGATTTATTTTATTTGAAAGGCAGAGTTACAGATAGGGAGGGACACACACACATACAGAGAGAGAGAAAGAGAATCTTCTATCCCTGGTTCACTCCCCAACTGGCTGCAACGTTTAGGGCTGGGCCAGGCTGAAGCCAGATGCTTCATCCAGGTTTCCCCACAAGGGTGCAGGGGCTCAAGCACTTGGGCCATCCTTCACTGCTTTCCCAGGTGCATTAGCAGGGAGCTGGATCATAAGTGGAACAGCAGGGGCTCAAACTGGCACCCATATGGGATGCTGGCATTCCAGGAGGAGTTTAACCCATGATGCCAGACACCAGCCTTGAGAATAGAATCATCTGTTGATGTGGAAAGAAAACAGATATGACATACTGCAGAGCCTTTTTAAAAAGTGTAAAACTTGGGCCGGCACTGTGGTAGAGTGAGCTAAGCCTCTGCCTGTGGTGCCAGCATCCCATATGAGTGCTGGTTTGTGTCTCGGCTGCTCCTTTTCTGATCCAGCTCTCTGCTAATGGCCTGGGAAGACAGTGGAAGACGACGGCCCAAGTGCTTGGGACCCCGCAACCACGTGGGAGACCCAGAAGCTCCTGGCTCTTGGCTTCAGAATGGCCCAACCTGGCTGTTGCATTTAGGGAGTGAACTAGCAGAGGAGGACCTCTCTCTCTCCCTGTCTGTCTGCAACTCTACCTCTCAAATAAATTTAAAAAATAAAAAAGTGTGAAACTTCCCTAAAGTTTAAATAGCAGCAGAGGTTCTCAACCTTGGCCGCACATCAGAACTGCCTGGAACTCACTCCAGTCAGCCTGATTTGATTGGTCAAAGGGGAGAGGAGATAGGCAGGGGCATGTGGGTTTTCAGAAACTGTCCAGGGGACTCTAACAGCAGAGTTGAGGATCAATGCAAATTGAACCGTTAGAAACGTATACCACCTTTTAACGGGACTTGCTTCCATGTGTTGTTCTGGGAGTTAGGGAGCACCAAAGCTTTGGTGCAAAGGGACCTAAGGCTGTGAGCTCCTGCCCTACACTCATGGCGGCCCCAGCACCCACAGGTGTGGTTCTGGAAGTCTACCGTTGATGGAGTCACCTGTGCAGATTCCTGGGAGATCCTCCCTCCTCTCCCCGGAGTTGCTTGAGAACACACAGGAGATGAGGGGCACCAGGAAACTGCACTTGACCTTGCCGATCCACTTGGAAGGCCACAGCATCAGCCCAGGGCACCCACAGCACGGGAAGCACACCTTCAGCAAGGCGTAGAACATTCAAAGTAGAGTATTTCTCTTAGGTGCGAATGGTAAGCGCCTCACAGGCCGTGGCTTCGAGTGCAGGTCCATCCCTTGACCAGCAGACCGAGAAGGAACAGCCTTTGGGGGAGCAGGGAGACAGATGCTGATAAAGCAGTGTGTTCTGGAAAGTTCCCACCATTTCTGGGGTCTTTATCCGTCTCAGGTGTTCTGTTCACGTTACGTTGCTCTTTCCTCATTCTCGATCTCTCCTGTCTTGGTTTAGCCTATGGATGCTGACCACGACCAAGACCCCCTAAGTTTTAAAGTGCCCTGTGCTAAGTGGGAGACCTGAAAGAAACTCTAACTCCTGGCTTTGCTGGCTCAGCCCTGGCCATCTGTGGCCATTTCGGGGAGTGAACCAGAGGATGGAAGACCTCTGTCTCTCCCCAACTCTTTCAAATAAATAAATAAATAAATAAATAAATAAATAAATAAATAAATCTTTACAAGAAAAGACAAGTGGCTGAATGTTGAGATTCTGACTCTCTGTGCTGCAGATACCCAGTGCTGCTTTCTGCTTCACAGCCAGGCAGCCTTAATCGGCAGTGAATGCTGCTGCTGTATCTCAGAAGCAGACCTTGCGGGCTTCACTTGCAGAGGCCTTGTCCTTCCTGCAGCTGCTGTCACTTGTTAGGCGAGAGGCCTCGCCCTCCTCCTTTACGGGTAGCCTCAAAGGCAGGCCCTGTTTAGGTCATCATTCAGCATTCTTACAGAGATGTGGGGTTTATTACCTGAGAACCAGGTGACAAGACACCAGAGTGACACTTGGCTCAGGACCAAGCTCCCCAGTTTCCCAAGTTACCAGCAAGACCTCCCTCCCTGGCCCCTGGTCGTGACTCAGGGAAGGCTCTGCTGACCTGGGCCCTCGCCACCCCAGTGGCCCTTTCCAGCAGAGTGGCAGGAAGGCGGTTACATTTGTTTTTAACAGCTTCTGTCTTAAATTCTTTCTGTAGTCCACTAAGTTGGCTTCCATTCCTCATCTGTTGAAATTACCACCCTGCCCTCAGACTGCGGAGACGTCTCACCTGCCCGGCCCTGCTCCCTGAGGCATTCAACAGACAGTGCCCCACTCCCGGAAGCGCCCTCGTGCCTGGGTTCTGGAGAGCCTGGTTCGGAGTCTCTTCCTCCTCTGTATCTATAGTTATTTCCTACGAGATCTCATCCCGTCCTGCAGCTTGGAATGCCTTCTACAGGTTGGCAACTCGGGAATTTTATCCCCAGCCCAGCCTCTCTGGACAGGATACATCTGACACTGCCACTTGGCCGACGGTCATGCCAAACTTAGGTTCAAGAGTGTTTTTCATCTTCTCGCACACTCGCCCTAATCTGCTGTCTCCCATCCTCTCTGCCTCCTCAGAACATGGCTCCATGCCCCACCCAGCGGATCAGGCCAGGACCCTCACAGGCCTGAGTCCCTTGCCTCCTATGCCAGAGGCCCAGGGGTTTCTGCTTCTAGAAATTCCCAGCCAGGTTCAAGGTTCCCTGTCTTCCTCTTGGATTGCTCTTGCAGGTTACTCCTCACGTGGCCTACTGCCAACACTCGCCGCCCTCCCACACAGGAGCCTGCTCTGCACCCATCAGATCACTCAGGGCCTCTTCAGTTCTTCCCACTGCTTCTGAAGCACAGCCCCAAAGCCACACCATGCCCAACCACGCTCTGCTCCCCTCCAACCCTGACCGCGACCGCTCCCTCCCCTGCAGCGCTCCCCACACTCAGCGCCTGCCCTCTCCCCACCCAGGACAGCTCTTTCCTGCCCCAGGGCCTCCAGAGGAGAATCTGAAGCCCAGCCTACCTGGACCAAGACACAACTGTCTGCCCGCGTGGACTACACGTTGCAAGAACCAGGGTTGCATCCCCAGTGCCAGACACCTAGGGGTCAATACAGAATGAGCTCGCTGTGGCTGCTTTTGCATTTAGGACACCAAAGACACTACCTTCACGTGCCCCGACAGGCATGCAAATTGGGATCTGCGGCACCAGGGTAAGTGGGCTGCTCAGCTCTGTGCGCCCCAGGTCCCACTCTCCAACGCCCCCAGTCAGATCTGGCACAGCAGGGGCCACAGTGCTGGGCCAGCCCTGTCCTGCATTCTCCTGGGCAACTTCTGTGTGGAGACACCCGGGGGCCTGCCAGCTTGCTCAGAACTGTTCCCTGCTGAGGGATTTCCTGCACAACCCTTTCTCCTCCCAGCCCTTCTCCCTTCAGAGGGGCGAGGCTGTGCCCTGGCTACTCCTGCTCTCTCCCCCTTTGTCCTTCGCAGGTGTGTCCCTAACCTGACCACTTCTGATTCTGTGCTGGCATCAGCCTCCTAGGGGCTGTGTTAGAACCTGGAAATACGGACGCTACAAACCATGGTCCTGTTCAATACCATGCAGAAAACCATCCATTCACGTCCCATGCCTCTTCCAGACATGACCTTCAAATGAAGAGATTGCAAAAGAACCACCGAGACTTTGATTTACCACCAAGGACTCCGGCTCCAGGTCGCTAGAGGAACACTTGTCCCTACAGCAGTCAGCAGAATGGACAGCTGTTGACAGACACAGAATATCTGGGCATATTTCAGGGCATGCACCAACAGCCTGAAGTTCATAGTCAGGGTTCTATAAACGCTTCAGGGGCCAGTCACCACCTACCACTTGTCTTGGTATTTGTGACATAATCTTTGTGGTTGCTGGTGACCTGAGAGCTTTGTTAATTTTGTCGATAAAACCTGCTCTCATCAGAGGGAGAAACTCACTCTATAACTAGTGTGGCATTTCTCTTCCTTCTTCAACTGTAAATCACTATTGCTTCTCACCCTGTGTAAGTGCCATGATCAAAACTGCCCACTGCTATATCCTGGGGAAGGCACTCAGCAATTATTTGCTGAGCAAATTATCCTGTATATAGGTGTTTTTACCTTTTTCCCCCAAAATTATTTATTTGAAAGAGAGAGAGAAATCAATTTTCCATCTGCTGGTTCACTCCCCAGATGGCCACAACAGCCATGGCTGTGCCAGACCAAAGCCAGGAGGCTGGAACTCCATCCTGGTCTCCCATATGGGTGGCAGGGGCCAAAGTACTTGGGCCATCTTCCACTGCCTTTCCAGGTGCATTAGCAGGGAGCTGAATTGACAGTATGGCAGCCATGGGGCCAGTACTGTGGTACAGTGGGTAAAGTTGCCACCTGTGATGCCATATGGGCACTGATTCAAGACCTGGCTGTTCCACTTCTGATCCAGCTCCCTGCTTAAGGCCTGGGAAGGTAGTGAGGATGGCCCAAGTTTGCCACCCACATGGGAGGCCTGGATGAAGCTCCTGGCTCCTGGTTTAGGCCTGGCCCAACCCTGGTCATTGTGGCCATCTGGGGAGTGAACCAGGATGGAAGATCTCTCTCTCCTTCTCTTTGTAACTGCCTTTCAAATGAATAAAAATAAATCTTTAAAAACAAACAAACAAAAAAGTAAAATGGAGTAGCCACGACTTGAACCAGTGCTCATATGGGATGCTGGTATCCCAAGCGGTGGCTTAACCAGCTGCGCCACAACACAGGCTTCACATTATTTTATTTAAGGCTCAAGCATGGGGCTAGTGCTGTGGTGTAGTAGGTTAGGCTGCCACCTGCAGCTCCGGCATCCCACATAGGTGCCGGTTCAAGTCCCGGCTGCTCCACAACCAATCCCGCTCCCTATTATTGTGCCTGCAATGGCGGTGGAGAATGGCCCAGGTGCTTGGGCCCCTGTACCCACATGGGAGACCCAGATGAAGCTCCTGGCTGCTGATCGGCCCAGCTCCGGCCATTGTGGCCATTTGGGGAGTGAACCAGCAGATGGAAGATCTGCCCCTCCACCTCTGTTAACTCTTTCAAATAAAAATGAAATCAATCTTAAAAAGGGGAGGGTGTCAAAACAATGCTGAAGAGGTATTTATCTCCATTTTACTAAAACTCATAAAGTGCAGGTGGTTTTTGCAAGGTCACGTGGCACTCTCCAGTAATTCAGACATCAACTGTTCAAGCGGTGTATCTGCCGAGTGTGTTTAGCTAACATTTATCGAATACTTCAAAGACTCAATGATTTACCACATTAAAGAGGTGTTAACTGTTACTTCGGTGCTGACTTTACACTTGATGGCGCTGAGGTCTGGACAGGCTGGCTGGCTTCCAAGGTCATACAGGGAAGGGGCGGGGCTAAAGTGCAAACACAGGCATGCGCAGAGGATATGCTCTAAATCTTACCCTATTAGGTTTCACCCAAGTGATGAGAAACAACCCCCTTCCAACCCGCTCAAATGATAAGAACTTGAGGAGTGCAACAATTCTGTAAAGACAAACAAAGCCCATAAAACAAGTCCAACAGAAGTACATCATAGGGTACAGTGTTATTTTGCCTCTCCTAAAAACAAAGATGATCTTAGAATGAGGACAGTTGCTCGGGTGGAGAAAAACACTGATAGCGCTATGCTGACATCTTTTACTGTAGACTCAAGGAGCATAAAGTCCAATGGCAAAAAAAAAAAAAAATTCTTTCTGGGCAGCAATAAAAGAAAATGTGTCTGTGTGTGCAAGAGAGAAAGGGAGGCTGACATAAACACTGAGAAAGCACGGGACGCTTTTCCCTGAGGCTTGGGGTTCCCAGCAGTTAACACGTGAGCACTTACATCACACAGCATACTCGTGTGTTCAGTGTTTTTTTAAAAAATGCCGAATATGAGTTTTGGGGTAATCCGCTGCCATACTGTACAGCTACTGCTGACACACAGTGATGTGTACTCAAGCCACGGTATCCAGGAAGCAGGACGTGGACTAATCAGACCAGGGCCTGGGCCAGCACTGGTGCAGGGTACAGCAGGCCCCTGCTCTGCCACGTGCCACCCTTCAGCTGCTGGTGAGCAAGGCCGGGTGGGGGACCAGGGCAGGGGGCTGAAGCAGTGGGCAGCACTTGGTGTGGCCAGGCCAGTAGTCATTCCTGGCTGGGTACAAGTATTTCCACAGGGTCACTGGCAGGGCCACACAGGCTGGGACAGCTAAAAACCAGTTCTGCACAGGTTAACTGGGCACTGATTCCAAACCTTTAAAGGAATATGCTTGACACTGCACTTTCGCTTTATTCTAGATAAGGTTGCTTCACTGTCTCAATACATTATTTTGAAACTCGGATTTTCCTTTTAATATATTCTCCCTGGAATCTGATAGTAGTCACAACCACCACCACAAAGGGTAGATTTATGCTTGTAGGCCTACAGACTTTCAAGAAGTAAGCAAGAAAACATTAGTAACCCTGCGAACATTCTGTGTAAAGGGGGCTGGCAAGCAGCAGGCCCTCCTCACACTGTGAGTTTCTGTACGCGCCAGGGGCTATGGCATTTCTGTAAAGTGCCAGGATCTCGTAATAGGAGTCATTTACAACCTGATTTTAGGGTTGGAGCTGTGGTGTAGCAGGTTAAGCCACCACCTGCAGTACTGGCACCCTACATCAGAGTGCTGGTTTGAGCCCCGGCTACTCTGCTTCCAATCCAATTCCCTAATGTACCTGGGAAAACAGCAGATGATGCCCCTAAATACTTTGGCCCCTGCGACCCATGTGGGAGACCAGGATGTAGTTCCTGACTGGAGTCCAGGCTCCTGGTTTTGGCCTGGCCTGGCCTTGGCTGTAGCATATGGAATATCACTGTCTTTCCCTCTGCCTTATGAAAAAAAAATTTTTTTTATTATTTTTTTTTTTTGACAGGCAGAGTGGACAGTGAGAGAGAGACAGAGAGAAAGGTCTTCCTTTTGCCGTTGGTTCACCCTCCAATGGCCGCCACAGCTGGCGCGCTGCGGCCGGCACACTGCACTGATCCGATGGCAGGAGCCAGGTGCTTCTCCTGGTCTCCCATGGGGTTCAGGGCCCAAGTACTTGGGCCATCCTCTGCTGCACTCCCTGGCCACAGCAGAGAGTTGGCCTGGAAGAGGGACAACCGGGACAGAATCCGGCGCCCCGACCGGGACTAGAACCCGGTGTGCCGGTGCTGCAAGGCGGAGGATTAGCCTAGTGAGCCACGGCGCCGGCCAAAAAAATTCTTTTAAAGAATTTTTCCTTTAGACAATGGAAGTAAATATTGGGGGGGAAAGGTGGCATTTTGACTTTGAATATCAAAATCCAAATAAAAGAATGCATCAGTCAACAAACCAATCAAACCAAACCACAAGGAAACTAGTTTAATCCTATAGACTAGTAAGGACTTGTACTCTACAATTAGCCCTAAAAATGCTAGTAAACAATGTCCTTTTAGAAAAGTCCAGGGCAGGGGCCAGCACCAAGTGAAGCCCCTGCTGGTGATGCCAGCATCCCTCATCGGGGCAATGGTTCCTGTCCTGGCTGCTCTGCCTCCTGGCCAGCTTCCCACTGATGTACCTGGGAAGGCAGCAGAAGACGGCCCAAGTGCTCGGGAGACTGAGGTGGAGTTCTAGGTTCCTGGCTTTGCCCTGGCCCAGACGTAAGTTGTTGTGGCCATTTTGGGAGTAAGTGGATGGAAGATCTCTGCCTTTCAAATAAATAAATCTTAATAATAAAACCCATGCAGAGTATTTAAGAGCTAAGAAAAGCATTTCCTACCACCATTTACAGAAAATATGAAAAGTGCAACCATTTTGCACAACCACACCTATGCAAACTTGACACTGCTCTGCACCTCCACAACCACCTTTTCCAGGGTGTCTCACAAGGCTCACGGGAGCTTTTTTTTTTTTTCATTTCTACCACATGCTACTGGAGTTACACGTGCAGAAAGCTCAGTGAAGCAGGTGTTACCCTCAGTGTGGATGAGGATGCTGAGGTCAGCACGTCAAGTGAGTTTACTGCCCAGGTCACTCAGAGCGGCGGCGATGGACCTGACCCTAAGTTGCTGGGCTACGCTTGGCTGCTTCCTCTACTCAGTGACTGTGCAGTGTCGTGCCGCCTGACACTCAGGTGCGCTTCTCCAGGGTGCACGCGACTCCCGATCTCCAGCTGTCACTCCAGCTCTTCCCCCCTCTCAAGAAAGCATGCTGAACTGCCGCTCAGGGACGTGCTCTTCCAGGGGCAACCCTGAGTCCACTCTGACCTACAGAAGAGTCTACAAACTTTGGCCCTTTTATAAATACTTCTTAAAATGAAAGAAAATAGTCATGATTACATATGTTGACTGAAAACTAAAAATCAAAAAGGATATGAGGGTTTAAATTGTTGGCTGGCAAGGATATCACAAGGTCAGTATTTCTTTCAACCAATGGTAAGCGAGCAGGTCAGGGTAAGCTCTATTTTCCTGCTAACAACAAAGTCCAGTGCATTTTTATATACATACACAATTTTTATTGTCAATAATTTATAGCTTAAATTTTACAAATTATGAATTTGTCTTAGAACACTGAAGAGCACAGGTTAAAATGTTATATTTAAATGACATACTCATTCCTAAATATCTCTTACAGCAACATTCTAAGTATAAACTAGGCTGACTGTGCCTAAAACAATGAACACCATCACAGTACACCTGGAGTGAGCACTTCCGTCAGTCCACAGAAAGGTGTGGTTACTGTCAGAGCTTTCGGCCTCTGGGGACACTCGATCACCTATGGATGGACGTTTGCTACGTGACACCACGGAACTTGCTTCTCAAGTCACAGGTCTACCTCTGCTCCCTCCTTGCCGCTCAGTGTCTACTCCTGTTTTCCCGAAACCATACTCCCTCGACCTCAGGGAAGCATCCGGGATAGCCGAGCACGGCTATGCAGAACATATGTAATGCACACACTGTCTCACAGCAGCACACATGAACGGATGGCAGTGTACCTCAACCACAACCCACGCTCCACTACCTTGTTACTCTGCCTGCCACTTCTGACTGCTCTGTTAACTTCCAGATCCTACAAGTCAAAGTTTTCCAAGATTTTAATCTTAGCTCTTTTGTTCTTTACTACATATTGCCTTAAAAATATTTATGTAAATTTCTCCTCATTCCTGACTTATCTGTCCCAGTTTCATGTTTCAGATGACATGTGTTGAATGTTCAAAAAAAATGTTGCCACGCATCCCATACCAGTGGACTTTGTTCAAAGGATTATGCCTTACACTTTGTACATGCTTTGCAGAATTATTTTATATGAAGCATCTGCTTTCACTGATTTATATAGATTGGTACATCCCTAAGCTGCTAAAAATCCTTTAGCTTAAAGACAAATGGGAAACCAAGGTCCCAAGTTCTACAACAAAGGGCACTGGTTTCCAAAGTGATGTGATGTGTGTGTGTGTGAGATGATAAAGATGATCCACTGGGATATGGAAAATTATAACATTTTTTATCTCATCCTGTGAATGCTTTGTAATTATAACTGAAATACACACATAGAATTTATGAATATTTACATGGGCAGCGTATAGTCAAGAATTAACAATGATAGAACTTTTTAATTTTATTGTGTAGACTCACTGACATGAATAGTCCTGATCTGAAGTATTTGTGTTATCACAATACTATTTAAGTGATAAAAAGTATTTTAAAAATTTATCTATTTGGAGGCCAGTGCTGTGGTATAGTGGGTAAAGTTGCCACCTGCAGTGTTGGCATCCCATATGGGCACCGGTTCAAGTCTTGGTTGCTCCACTTCCGATCCAGCTCCCTGTTAATGTGCCTGGGAAAGTAGTGGAAGATGGCCCAAGTCCTTGGGCCCCTGCACCAACACGGGAAACCTGGAAGAAGCTCCAAGCTCCTGGCTTTGGCTCAGCCCAGCTCCGGTCGTTGCAGCCATCTGGGGAGTGACCCAGCAGATGGAAGATCTCTCTCTGCTTGACTTTCAAATCAATCAATCTAAATTATCTATTTGAAAGGCAGTCTCGCTCATATACATGTGTGTGTGTGTGCGCGTGTGCACACACGGAGGGAGGGGGGGGAGGGAACGAACAACTTCCACCCACTAGTTCACTGCCTAAATGGCCCTGACCACACAGTGGAGATGGGCTTGGCCAAAGGCAGGAGCCAGTGGCTCCTCACAAGCCTCCTTCAGGGGTGGCAGGGACGCAAGTACTTGAGCCATCTACTGCTGCTTCCTAGCTGCATCAGCAGAAAGCTGGACCAGACGTGGAGCAGCTATGAAGTTAAGTTTGACATCTAAGAGCCTTTTTAAAGCATGTAACACTAGTACGTTATAACCACAAATGTATGTCAGATCTGAGTGTGATAAAGGTAACTTGACTCCTATTCTGAAACAACTCTCCCCATCCAACAATTCCAAGCATGGTGGGCATCTGGTGCAGCAGTCGAGGTGTCACATCCCCCTTAGTTCCTGGGGTACAGTCCTCGTTCCACTCTGGATTCCAGCTTCCTTCTCATGCACAGCCTGGGAGGCAGCAGGCAATGGTGTTGAGTTGTTGGGCTCCTGCCTTCCATGTGGGAGACCTAGACTGAGCTCTGGGCTCCTAGATTTGGCCTTGCCCAGCCATGGCTGTTGGGGGCAATCGGAAAGTAAACCAGCAAATGGGAGATCTCTCCCTGTGCCTTTCAAGTAGATTAAAAAAAATTTTTTTAAGCATCTGGGAAAAATGTGGACAAATAAAGATCAGTTTGTATGTTAAGATAGTATCAGGGTTATTCCCACCTGACAATACTTGCTCAAAGCGTGCAACTATCGATGGGTTCCCAGCACTGTCAATTTCCTGATGTTAGAGGACTGCTGATAGAGAATGAATCTGAGACTCCCAATAAGTGCTAGGAAAATCATGCTGCATTGTCCTAGACATGATCAGGTGACTTCTTTGTTAAGCACTTTAGGGAAGGGATGCTCATTCCAAAAGGCAAAACACTCTGATACCGGGTAGATTTAGGAACTGTAATGAATTTTCTTACAGTGAAGTAATCTCCACATGACTTTCGGATCTGTTCCCTGGAACAAAAACACAGCACCTTTCCAAGCGTTTCCCTTGGAAACAGGGTTTATAGCCTACTGTCTTAGACCTCGCCTCCCTTTTCTGTGGATCTAAGCAATATTCCACTTCAAAACACACGCACGCAGCATCAGCATCAACTGTACAGAGGCGGCTGGAAACAAATGAAGATGACTGTGTAAGACTAAGACGTGTGTTCTCCTGAACTAAAGGTGCATTTCCATCTTTTAGGGCAGAGAAACCATGCTTGACTCACTGTAAGCCCATGATAAACTAACACACTGGCTCTTAACATGAAAAAATGTGGAGACAGATTGCTGTTCAAATTTTGGACTCATGTAATGCGATTTTTATAAATCCTACATGGATTTATGTTTATTCCAAACTGCTTTTTGTCGGTTTTATTTCAGTATTTCAGACTGAAATCTTTTCTCAACTGTAATTCGCTATGAGCTTTTCCTCCATACTTTGTGTCATTTGTGAACTGAGCTCACTTGCTCACTCCTGCATGCTAAGTGGGTAGGACAGAGCTATACAGAATTCAACCAGATTGATACACATCTACTAGTACAGAAGTTCAACATAAGCTTGGTTCATTCACCTATATTATATGCCTGTATACCACCTTGCTATCAAGATTACCATGTGGGAGCCAGTGCTGTGACGTAGCGGGTTAAGCTGTTGATTGCAATACTGGCATTCCCTGTACACTCCAGTTTGAGTCTGGCTGCTCCACTTCTAATGTAGCTCCATACTAATAACCTTGGGAAGCAGCAGAAGACGGCCCAAGCACTTGGGCCCTTGCACCCACATGGGAGACCTGGAAAAAGCTCCTGGCTCCCTAGCTTTGGTGTGGCTCAGCTCTGGCCGTTGTAGCCAGAGAGTGAACCAGCAGGTGGAAGATCTCTGTTTCTCCCATTCTCTCTGTAACTTTGCCTTTCAAATAAATAGTATTTTTTTTTAAAAAAGACTGCCATGTATTACTGACTTGCTAAAATTAGATGCATTATTGAGCTGTTCCTTGATTTCAAGTCTATTATAATATGCAACTCTAAAAAGAAAAACTTTGTAAGCTCTTCCACACGCCTATAATATAATGAACACTCCTCTTAAGGTGTTAGTAACCTAAAGATATAAATAAAATTTAAAAAAATTTTAAAAATATTTGAAAGGTAGAGCTACAGAGAGGGAAAGACAGAGACAGACAGAGATCTTCTGTCTGTTGGTCACTCCCCAAATGGACATAACAGCCAGGGTTGTGCCAGGCTGAAGCCAGGAGCCAGGAGCTTCTTCCAGGTCTCTCACGTGGGTACAGGGACCCAAGCACTTGGGCCATCCTCCACTGCCTTCCCAGGCACATTAGCAGGGACCTGGATAGGAAGTGGCTCAGTGGGGACTAGAATTGATGGCCATATGGGATGACTCTGGCTGTGGCTTATTCCGCTACGCCACAATGCTAGTGCTCCCAAAAATATTCTCTAAAAAGTAATGCATAAAAGCAATGACAATGGTTTGTTGCAATTCAGAGAAAAATTATATATTTAAAGATAATAAATAGGTACACGCACAGTCATAAACTACGAAGTACTGGGCTGGTGCTGGCAGCAGGTTAAACTCGCATCCTGTACTGGGGTGCAGGTTAAGAGTCTGGCAGCTCCACTTCCAATCCCACTAATGCGCTAGGCAAGCAGTGGAAGATAACCCCAGTACTTGGGCCACATCAAAGACCCAGATGGAGTTCCAGACTTGTGACTCTGGTCTCATCCAGTCCTGATCACTGAGGCCATTTGGAAAGTGAACTAGAGGATGCAAGATCTGTCACTCTGCCTTTCAAATAAATCAACCTTAAAAAAAAAAAAAAAAAAAGTCAAGTAGACACAAAAATAAGATCCCAAAGATCATAAAGAAAAGTACACAAAATGATAAAAAGATTACTCCTAGTGGCTAAGAAGGTTAGAAAGCATGATTGTTAGTAAAATGGTGCAGTCTTATCTGTGGCGCAATCTATCCCCCCATACCATCCTAGGCTCTGGCTCCCGCTGTCATTGCTGGAAGCCAGGTGACCACATGGCCCAACCACAGGAGCCAGCTCCACTCCCACCCTAATGGGGTTCGCTGTTCCTACTTCCCTGCCCACTCCCTGGCAAAGGTTTAAAAGGACCTGTTCCTGAATATGTGTCTCTCTCTCTTGATCTCTCTTAGGCTTTTTCCTTCTTCCCTCCCTCCCTCCAGTCTGTTGGTTTCCTTCACCAATAAACTCTTTCCCTTGCTCTGGTGTTTGGTGTGTTTTGTGGCGGCCTTACAATGATCCCATTAGAACGGACAACCTTGGAGGGAGGACAAGGAAATGGCAGAGGAGGAGGGCACCTTAGTTAAGAGAAAGACCACGTGGGGAGTAAAAGGGATAGCGTGAGCGCTAGTTCAGCTTGACAGAGGTATGACAGCAGAGGGGCTGGCTGGCAGCATACACTGGAGCCAGACCAAAGGGGACTTATCTTTAGTCCAGGAGTGTGTGCTTATCTGGGAGGCCAGAGAGTACCCTGGGCTTCAGAGGAGGAGACTGTGTCTGGAATTGTGCTCCAGGAGAAACTTTGTGGTTGTGAAGGGGAAATAAATGTCACTGAGGGGAAAGTCTGGAAATAAAACTACACATGAAATTAGTCCACAATCTAATTAAGCAAAGAGGAGGTTCAGGGTATAAAGATAAATGTAAATAAGCAGAAACCAAGAGCAAATTTATAATTCTGCACTTTCAATATTTTCTGTGTTTTTTAAAAAATCAAGACATAAATCATTTATCTCTAGTCTTCTAATTAGGTTCTTAGTCTTTTATCACTTTCCTAGATTGACAGCAGTTCAGACCTACTGTCAAATTCTTATATCCTTCTGTGTTGTAATTAATCAAGGCCAAGTACAAACTCAACAAAAAACACATTCTCTTTAAGTTGCTAAGGTAACACCTAGCTGATGGAACAAGGACAAAAGCCCCCACCATTTTAGGTTTCTTGTTACCCCTGCCTTCTTTCCAGAGACCAGTTCAATCTCACCCCCTGCATTGCTCCCCAGGTTTAGAAGCCAGTGAGAAAAACTTAAGACCAGTATGGAGAAGCTCATCTCCGCCTACTGCCCCACCTCCCACCCCAGCCCACCTAAGATATAAAAAGGCCCAGTCTGCTAGGGTCAAGGCATCTGCCACCTGTTCGCTCTGCGAGCATGATGGCAGTTGGTAGACCTCTGTGGATTTATTTTCTCGAATAAATTGAGCCTGGCTGCAAGTTTGTATTCTGTCTCCTCACTGCTCTGTGCCTCTTTTCCTAACATTTTGGTGTCCTGCCTTGAGGAGGCACCAATCTGTCCTTTTTTCCTTACACTAGCCAACTCTCATTCCTTGATATTCCTGCTTTACCAAAAATAAAGGCGCACTTTTCCACTTTTCAGGAACTCTGCCCTTCTAAAATGTAGTCTTCTGACACTTTTTTTTTTTAGTTTGCAGTCTTGTTTCATATGTATGTGCATTCATTTAGTTTATTTAAAGTGCTGAGCACTTTGAATGGGCAGCATTTCCACAAGAGACTGGGGTTGGGTAGCGAAGAAACATTTCATTCCTCATCAGATATACAAGCAGAAAGAGGCACAAAGGAGAAGAGCATGTGGGAAGTCAGAGAATGTTCCACATTCCATGGGATGAGGGACAGAGGCAAGGGGGAGAGAGAGCTAACGGTTACTGAGCACCAGTGACTGCACAGGTGCTTGTCCTTATCTTTTATTAACTTGTAACAATCCTTTGAGGTAGCTATTAAGTGTCTGTATCTTATAAAAGCTGATTCAAGGCACTGTAACTGATAAAGATGAGGTAACCTGTCCAAGCTTAGCTAGGAAAAAGCAGAGCCCATTTTGAACTTAGGTGTTTCCTAGCTTTCTCACTAGGTCATCTGACTCTAGTTTTAAATCCCCAGGTTTTACAAGCTTCTTTTTAGGTAAAGAACTCTGTTCCTATCAGAAATATCATTAGCAAGACTTATAAATCAGTCTCTTTTGTTACCATGAAAATCTGTATGTGTAAATATGCGCTAGTAGAACCCAACAAAATGGAAATCTAATACCTGAAAACATGAAGACAAGGCTATTTTGTTACTATAACTTGCTAAACTGACTTAATGTCATAAAATTTACTTTCCCTCTATCTTCACAGCAGGCAGGCACCAATAAATCAAAAATCTCATTAGACTTGGATAAAAAAGTATGCCCAAAACGTAAGCTGTGGTTTTATACTTTATTTCCCTGGCAGTTAAGACTTCCAGCAAGTAGCGTGTACAGAGCCTATAATTTTATACTCCGTGTAAAATAATTTATGGGTTTCACAACTTTAGTTGCCTGATGTTCCCTGGCAACTTGCAGTTCTCCCTAGTTTACTGTGGACAGCAGATTGAGTTAGAAGATCCTAGCAAATACATGGGCAGTGGACAATTCACGGACAGGAACTGCATCTGGCTAACATATATAATTAAAGTGCTTGACTTCTGCTAGAAATGAAGAAAACCCATCATACTTGAACTACCAAATTCAAGACAAAATATTCAAACAAAGGTACTGAGCAAACACTGCTGGGCCAAGGCAGCCTGACCCAGTGTTCTCTCTAGTCTGCAACTCTGGTTCTTTCTCATTCTCTGTTTTAACAAAATATTATACACTTCAGGATCTGATCACCTGCTTGCACAAGAGCTCTAAAATTTTATGATACGTAATTCAAAACATGTAAATAATGCCTTAAACAAAAATTAGAGGAAGCTTAAGATGTCCAACAACAAGGAAATGGTTAAAAAAAGCTTCTTACTAGCAAACCTACCCAATGGGTTAGTATGCAGCCACAAAAATCCCACTTACACAAGGCTTACAACCCCACTTGTTATGTTAAATTATATAGTACAAAGACATCACATGAAAGGAAGGACTGCAAAATTCAGTATGCACTAATTTAACTATCCATGTGCTCTGTGCCCACATAGTGCAAGTATGTGTGTGTGAGACTATTCACCAAATGTTTCTATTTTTAAAAAAATTTATTTACTTATTTTGGGGCTGGTGCTGTGGTGCAGGTTAATCCTCTGCCTGGGGCGCTGGCATCCCATATGGGCACCAGTTCTAGTCCTGGCTGCTCCACTTCCAATTCAGCTCTCTGCTATGTCCTGGGAAAGCAGTAGAAGATGGCTGAAGTCCTTGGGCTCCTGCACCCGTGTGGGAGACTGGAAGAAGCTCCTGGCTCCAGATCGGTATAGCTCCAGCCCTTGCAGCCATCTGGGGAGCGAATTAGCGGACAGAAGACCTCTCTACCTCTCAAAATAAATAAAAACAATTTTTTTTAAAAAATTTACTTACTTATTTGAAAGGCAGAAATCTTCCATCTGCTGGTTCATTACTCAAACAGACCAACAGCCAGAGGCTGGGGCTGGCTCAAAGTCAGCAACCAGGAATCCCATTTGGGTTTCCTAAATGGGTGGCAGGGGCCTAAGTACTTGAGCCATCATCCATTGCCTTTCCAGGCACATTAACAGGAAGCTGGATCAGATGCGGACACAACAGAACACAAACTAGCACTCTGATGGGATGCTGATATCTGTCACAAGTGCTGTACCACCATATCCACCCCCTGGTAAATTTTAAAAAATTCAACTTTAGGGGCCGGTGCTGTGGCACAGTGGGTTAATGCCCTGGCTTGAAGCGCGGCATCCCATATGGGCATGAATTCTAGACCTGGCTGCTCCACTTCCAGTCCAGCTCTCTGCTGTGGCCTGGGAAAGCAGCAGAAGATGGCCCAACTCCTTGGGCCCCTACACCCTTGTGGGAGTCCCAGAAGAAGCTCTTGGCTTCGCATTGGCGCAGCTCCAGCCTTTGTGGCCATTTGGGGAGTGAACCATCGGATGGAAGACTCTTTCTCTCCCTCTCTCCTCTCTGTGTAAGTCTGACTTGCAAATAAATAAAGCTTGAAAAAAAAAAAAAGAAAAAGAAAAGAAATGGTGTCACTGTGATATCACTTGAGCTCGAATGGTAGGCGATGCCTGATTTGGGCATCTTCAGTTACATGAGAGCCGCTAAATGCTCTTTAAAAAAAATAAATTAAATAAAAAATTCAACTTTATTATGTTCTCTAGGTTTCTAAATATAATGAAATGTGTGTCAAAATGTATTACTTTTGGGGTGGCCATTGTAGCATCGTGGGTTAAGCCACTGCTTGGATGCTCACATCCCATATTGGAGTACCTGGTTTGAGTCCTAGCTACTCTGTTCTTCTGATCCAGCTTCCTGATAATGTGTCCAGGAGGCAGATGATGGCCCTAGTACTCGGGTTCCTGGCACGGACATGGGAGATCCAACGGATTCCACAGCTCTGTCTTCCTCCTGTCTTAGTTCAGGCTGCTGCAAGTATTTGGTAAGTGAACCAATGAATCAAAAAACTCAGTATGACCCTGCTTTTCAAATAAATTAACAAATTTTTAAAAAAGTATTCCTTTTTGGGGCCAGCGCTGTGGCGTAGTTGGTGAAGCCGCCACCTGCAGTGCCAGCACTTCATATGGGCGCCGGTTCAAGACCCGGCTGCTCTGCTTCCGATCCAGCTCTCTGCTGTGGCCTCGGAAAGTAGTGGAGGATGGCCCAAGTCCTTGGACCCCTGCACCCACATGGGAGACCCGGAGGAGGCTCCTGGCTCTGGATCAGCTCAGCTCTGGCCATTGTGGCCAACTGGGGAATGAACCAGTGGATGGAAGGCATCTCTCTCTCTCTCTCTCTGTGTAACTCTTTCAAATAAATAAATAAATCTTTAAAAAAAAGTATCACTTTTATAATGAAATAGAAGACAATCAACATCATGTAGACATACTAACTACTGCCATGGACCATTTAGCACAGAGACAAATATCCCTAACACAGCTCTTTGAGATCTAGCAGGATCAGTGCATTAGAACAGTCAAGGTCCTGCCTGTTAATATACATTCATAATAACCTTGAACAACCCTTAAGTTATAGACAATATACTCCCTTAGGAAACAGTGACAGATACAAGAGGTTGTAATCACCATCAAACAGTACCTGGGCCGGGCGCTGTGGCGCAGCGGGTAAAGCCGCTGCCTGCAATGCCGGCATCCCATATGGGCATCGGTTCGAGTCCTGGCTGCTCCGCTTCTGATCCAGCTCTCTGCTATGGCCTGGGAAAGCAGTAGAAGATGGTCCAAGTCCTTGGGCCCCTACACCTGTGTGGGAGACCTGGAAGAAGCTCTGGCTCCAGATAAGTTCAGCTCCGGCCGTTGTGGCCAACTGGGGAGCGAAGACCTCTCTCTCTAACTCTGCTTTTCAAATAAATAAATAAAAAAAAAAAAAAAAAAAAAAAAAAGGCAACAACACAGTATTTCACCTATAGATAAATATTCCTAATAGACCCCCAGTATTTCACTCCCTTGCCCCCAGACCCTTAAAAGATCCATGTTAGGAGTAATTTGGATAATTTACTGCAGTGTGCAGGCATTACTCAATCTGATCCTATCCTAACAACTTCTCCCCACTCTTACCCTTGGGCTCACAGGCTTGCATTCACATGCCCAAGCTCTGGCCGACCTGCTCACTTTCTGAGAAACTTTATGTACTGGCCTGAGGTTCTGCTCACTCAGCCACCCCGACCCTTGCTTTCCTTACTGACTCCTCCTCCTCCCTCAGCTGACTCTCCATTCTTTCAGGCACAAACAGATGCTTTACCCTCAAGCCATGATCCCGTATCTATGCATACCTCCTTCTATATTCCTGTAGAAATTATCTTTAAGACATAACCTAGCACTTAACCATACAGCCTAAACGCATGTAAATAAATGTTAGGGACCTTTGCTCCGTTTCTTTGTATAATATATTGCCTTTATATAATACTTTGCAAGTGAAAATGCAACCTCACATATATTATTCTCAATAAGTACACTGGTGGGGGCCGGTGCCGTGACTCACTTGGTTAATCCTCCGCCTCCAGCATCCCATATGGACACAGGGTTCTAGTCCCGGTCGCTCCCCTTCCAGTCCAGCTCTCTGCTGTGGCCCAGGAAGGCAGTGGAGGATGGCCCAAGCGCTTGGGTTCCTGCACCCGCATGGGAGACTGGGAAGAAGCACCTGGCTCCTGGCTTCGGATTAGCACAGCGCCGGCCGTAGCAGCCATTTGGGGGATAAACCAACGGAAGAAGACCTTTCTCTCTAACTCTGTCAAATAAATAAATAAGTACATTAGTGACCTGAAATATAAGGCTTCAGTAAAAGTGTGCAAACAGGCCGGTGCCACAGCTCACTAGGCTAATCCTCCACCTTGCGGCGCCAGCACACAGGGTTCTAGTCCTGGTCGGGGCGCTGGATTCTGTCCTGGTTGCCCCTCTTCCAGGCCAGCTCTCTGCTGTGGCCAGGGAGTGCAGTGGAGGATGGCCCAAGTCCTTGGGCCCTGCACCCCATGGGAGACCAGGAGAAGTACCTGGCTCCTGCCATTGGATCAGGGCGGTGCGCCGGCCGCAGCACACCGGCCATGGTGGCCATTGGAGGGTGAACCAACGGCAAAGGAAGACCTTTCTTTCTGTCTCTCTCTCTCACTGTCCACTCTGCCTGTCAAAAAAAAAAAAAAAAAAAAAAAAGTGTGCAAACAACTCAGAGTTCATCCTTGAATGATACTAAAGATACTCTTCCTTTTGTAAACTCTCAAATTTGACCTAATGGGGGAAAAGTGCAATGCGAACTTCATAATAATTATCAACAATAAACTCCAACAACTCCCACTCAGCACTAGGTTTCTAAATATCATTCCCCAATAAAAGGAATTCAAGCTACTTGGAGAAATGGCACATTAGACGGGTTGAGCAGTGAAAATGTGAGGTGAGCCTGGACTATCTTGTAGTTCCAAAAATTAGCAAGTGCACAAAAAACGAAAGAATGAGGCACATCAGAGGGTCCAGGATCACCCTGGAAGAGATCTCAGTGGTCAAAGCCATAATCATTTACATAAAATACAGTACTAGGTTACGGATCCATATAAATGTGACTGAACAAATGGAGAATAAGAACTTAAAATAATATACAAGTACACAGATATTTTCCCCTCCAGAAAGCAGAACTTCATCCCCACTCCCTTTGAGGGATGAACTTACTCTTGAAAAATAACCTACCGAAAGGTTAATGGTAACTTTCCACGGTACAAACTTAGCAGACACCAAGGGATGAGGGCTACCACATTAGTGATGCCGTGTGGCGATCCTGTGCCCACAAGAAGACATAATGAGAAGGGCTCTTCACCTCTATATTCTTCTCTCCAAAAAGCCTGTTACCTCACTGTAATCATTATGAGAAAAGCAGACAAACCCAAATTGAGGAACACTTTACAACATATCTAACCCATACACCTCAAAATCGTCAAGGTCAGATACAAGAAGGGGGAGACTGGAAAATTGTCACGGACAACTAAGGCCAAGGAGAAACAGTAACTGGACGCCAGGTGCTGTCCTAGACTGGATCCTGAAACAGAAGAGGACATCGTACTACAAGCCTATAACATTAGGAGAAATGAAATCGGGTGGGGGATACACGATAACTCTCTTGTGTAACAACTGTTCTGTGGGTCTGAAAGCATTTTAAGGGGCTGGTCTGTGGCATAGTGGGATAAGCCATTGCCTGCAACATAGCATCCCACAACGAAGTGCCAGCTAGAGTCCTGGCTGTTCTGCTTCTGATCTAGCTCTCTAATACACCTGAAAAAGCAATTGCTCATGGCCCAAGTGTCTGGGCCTGCCATCCACACAGAAGACCAGAATGGAGTTCTAGGCTCCTGGCTTTCACCTGGCCCAGCCCTGGCTATTGTGGCCATTTGGGCAGTGAACCAGAGGATGGAAGCTCTCTTTTTGCCTTTCAAATACATAAAATTCTGTTTTTTAAAAGCATTTGAAAACTTTTTTTTAAGATTTTATTTATTTCAGAGTTAGAGAAAGAGATCTTTTATCTGCTGGTTCACTCCCCAGATGGCCACAATGGCCTCTGCTGGGCCAGGCCAAAACCACAAGTCTCATCTGAGACTCCCATGTGGGTGGCAGGGGCTCAAACACTGGGGTTACCTTCTGCTGCTTCTCCCAGGCCTTTAGCAGGGAGCTGGATTGGAAATAGAGCAGCCAGAACATGAATCTGTGACTATCTGGGGTACCAGCCTTGCAGGCAGCAGCTTTACCTGAAATGCCATGACGCTGACCCCAAGAGTTTATTGAAAACAAAATTTCAGAGATTCAGATCAAGAGAGTATGGAAGCTTCCTGTATCAAAAATTGCTGGTTCCCAAGTCCTTGGGCCCCTGCACCCATGTGGGGGACCCTGAAGCAGCTCTTGGTTCCTGGCTTCAGATCAGCACAGCTCCAGCCGTTGTGGCCAATTGGGGAGGGAACCAGCGGATGGAAGACCCCTCTGTCTCTGCCTCTCCTCTCTCTCTGTGGAACTCTTTCAAATAAATAAATCTTTTTTTTTTTTTTTAATGCTGGTTATTACAGTTATCCCAGTGTTTGTCTACCTTACAATGGATTTTTATATTTTACATTAGCAAAGGTGTCCTACCTCTCATCCCAAGTGCCTGTTTATATAAGTCTTTTAGGTGCAAAGATCATGAGGGAATAAAAGTCTGAACTTTGGGGCTGCTGTTATGGCGTAGCATTAAAGACACCACCTGCCATGCTGGTATTCCATACAGGCACAGGTTCATGTCTCAGCTGCTCCACTTCTGACCCAGCTCCTTGTTTATGGCATGGGAAAAGCAATGGAAGATGACCCAAGTGTTTGGGCCCCTGCCCAAATGAAGCTCCTGGCTTCAGTCTGGCTGTTGTGGCCATCTGGGGAATGAACCAGCAGATGAAGGATCTGTCTCTCCCTCAACTCTTTCAAGTAAGTAAATAAATCTCTAAAAAGTCTGAACTTAGTACAAACAATATACTACTTTTATGAGTGTGAATAAAGGCATTTCAAAATTTTACAATCTAATTCATTTTATCAGATATTATGTCATAGTAGGGCCAAAAAATTAAGTAAAAATAGATTCAAATTCTTTATACACCTTGCCACTATCACAGATTCTATTTTAATGAGTTAGAATTTCTGGGTATTGTAGGGAACTTTTTAAAATACACTATATTACAAAAAAAAAGTACCTCAGATGTTTGATAGGTCGACTCATAAACTAGTTGACACATTTAAGTAAAAGGAGGTACTATTAAGATAAATAATGAGATATCTTAGTAGTTAACAATTTATATAAAATAGGCTTAGTGTTAGTATTTAAACTAAGACTGTCTTTGGCAAACTCAAACATAGGGTCACCCTACCTACAGAGCCCATTTTGAGACATACTACTACATTATACAGGAAACAGTATGCAGTAAGCACTTCCTGGCAATTAAAATGTTAATAAAATAGAATGTTAATAAGTACCAACCTGAATTCTATAATACAGAAGGTAATGATAAAGTGAGGTATTTATGTGGTTTACAAAGTCATTAGCCATTATTAATAATGATACAGAGGCCGGTGCCGTGGCTCACTTGACTAATCCTCTGCCTGTGGTGCTGGCACCCCAGTTTCTAGTCCCAGTTGGGGTGCCGGTTCTGTCCTGGTTGCTCCTCTTCCAGTTCAGCTCTCTGCTGTGGCCTGGGAGGACAGCAGAGGATGGCCCAAATGCTTGGGTCCCTGCACCCGCATGGGAAACCGGGAGGAAGCATCTGGCTCCTGGCTTCGGATTGGCACAGCGCTGGCCGTAGCGGCCATTAGGGGAGTGAACCAACGGAAGGAAGACCTTTCTCTGTGTCTCTCTTTTACTGTCTATAACTCTACCTGTCAAAAAAACAGAACAAAACAAAATAATAATGATAAAGAATGCCATATATATATATATATATATATATATATATATATATAAAAAAACACCTTAGGCCGGCGCCGAGGCTCAATAGGATAATCCTCCGCCTGTGCCGCCGGCACACCGGGTTCTCGTCCCAGTCAGGGTGCTGGATTCTGTCCCAGTTACTCCTCTTCCAGACCAGCTCTCTGCTATGGCCCAGGAGTGCAGTGGAGGATGGCCCAAGTGCTTGGGCCCTACACCCGCATGGGAGACCAGGAGAGGCACCTGACTCCTGGCTCCGGATCAGCGCGGTGCGCTGGCCACAGCAGCCATTGTGGGGAGTGAACCAATGGAAAAAGGAAGACCTTTCTCTCTGTCTACTCTGCCTGTCAAACAAACAAACAAACAAAAAAAAAAAACAAAAAAAAAACCCACCTTAACACAATTACCTCACACTAAGGACATGCCCATCTGACTCTAAGTGGTCTGCCTCTGAATGTGCAGATTGTACCTTTGGAGTCAAACCATATACAAAGACATGAAGCTCCAGATGGCTGTCTAAAAACAATTAGCAACCCACTAAAGGGCTTATCTAAAGAACATCTAAAATCATAGATATTTTCAGTTTATTATGGTAGTCCACAATAACAAATTAAACTTTGACTCATAAAACTTCCATTTTCTTAATCAAGTAGGTATTCTATTAAATCTATATATACACTGGAAGCTCTTCTGATTTTTCTGAAACTTTCATGATAAAATTAGGTTAGCCTGAAGTATTTCAGAGTATAAAGTCTCAACAATACAACCCCTTCATGTTAATCTTTGCTGCTATACACTCTAAGTATGTAACTCTGACCAAAATCTTAATCAATGTCATTAAGGATTTACCCACCCAATTCAATTAACCTACACATTTTCCATTTAAAAATTATTTTCATGTTAATAGTCAATTACATCCCCCTTCGAACAACAGACTTACTTCAACATGACAAACTTCCCATTCACTTTTAAGTCTCTACAAATCCAAAAGTCAGACTGTAGGAAACACAATGAAAAATGAAAAAAATCTCTGCCACACCCTTCTAACTACTAAGCTACACTACAAAGACAATTCTAAGTTCAAAAAGAAACAAAAGAGGCAATATTAAAACCTCCTAGAATGTCCAAGAAATTAGACTAGTTTAGTTTTCTTTAATAGCTTCTTTAATAAGACAGTACAGCACACAACTGAGGCCCCAGTGTGTCAGTTAAACATGGGGATGTATATGCATATGAAGAGAATGGAAACAAGTTTAAACTTAACCCCATTCCTTTTGGCAACTAATGGAAATACAGAAACAAATGGACCATTTCTCTCTCAGTGTATTTTATCAAGTCTTTGAAGACACCATAAGTTTTATAACAAACTTTGCTGTGATCAGTTAGAATCTTCAAATTAAATTACAAGGATGTTTAAAACAGACTTGCAATCTTCTCCTATAGTAGATTTGACTTAAGCACAATGAAAAGGGGGTTTTACTAATAATATCCACATGAAGTATCAGAATTAATCTCAGGTAAGATCAATGCAGCTACTTCCCCACCTTAGATAAAGGACTAAATATGGTGTCTTCAGCTGCTTATAAAAAGTGTTAAATACAAGAACAAAAAAACCTTTTTTTCTGAATTACAGTCAGTAAAACAAATGAAAAAACTAAACCAAAATGCAAGAATGGCCTTTAAATGATTTGTTACTAAATATAAACATATACTCAAAGCACTTTTTAACTTTTAAATTGTAATTTAACCAGAACTGTAATACCCACTCAAGAAATAAGATAAAATTCTAATGTCCTGGTAATCAACATATTAGAAAACAACAGATACTAAATTCGAAACTTAGGAAATCAAATACATGAAACAGAAGAACTGTATTTTAAAGCAAAGGTATGAAAACAGGAATTGCTAGGAAACTATCGGCACTGAAGCTTTTCCTTGGGAGTATCTTATTGTAAGGTATAAACTATAGTGAAGACAAACGCGGTGGGCAGAATATTCAGAACCACAGAACAAACACAGTGACGAGTTAGGGCAGACACAGTGAGTGCACTTTGCAATCCACAGGAGCAATCTGCAGCTTTCAGCAATTACACCAGCAAATATTTTAGTGTTCTTATTATTATATTAATTTTAAAATTTATTCCATGTTACAACAGTTCCATTTGTACAACAGCTGACAAAAGCAAATTAGAAGAACCCTAAAATTAAGTCTTCATTAATTGGGAGAGATTCACTTCATCCATTTGAACAAACCCCCTTCCCCATCCTTAGATCCAAAACAACGTGAAGATTTTCTAGTTCAGATGGAAGTCACATCATACACAAAGTCTGTTAGTTCAGGAACGAGCACAAAATAAACTCCTAAAATCAACTACTGACTTAGGAGAGAGTCTGAGAATTAACCTAGCCACAAGCCGTTCCAATCTTCCTCTTAATGCAAAAATTTAATCATAAAAATTGGCCAAATAGTTAATCCCTTCCAAAAACTCCTCTAAAAATTGTTTTGATTCCAAAATAAAGAACGTGAAGAATTTTGAAAGACTCTATATAATTTATCAAAGGTCTATCTTAACTGGTTTTACCATGTTCATTCCATCATATCTTTTACTAAACAATAGGCTTAATGGTCATTTCATTATGGCATATTCTTCAAAACCTAATCTTTCAGAAGGGCTGACAATCCAGAACTGGTTTTAGGAATTTATTAGATATTTACAGGGCATACTAGCTGGCAACTAATAGGTCATACATCGCGTTTAAACATTCCAACTTCAAACACAGGAAATAATCAGAGGAGGGCAATGACATATAATTGCAATGTATGATGGCAGCAGATCAGTCATTCTTCACCTAAATCAGCTGCCAATAAAACTGTGTGCACAATTTTAATGAATGAGTCTAGTTTAACGAACCTGCCATTGAGCCGAGAAAGATTAAGAACTGCATTTGCAATTCTACCTAGTGAATTCATAAGATTTGTATAAGGCAAATAATGCGGAAACTTAGAACAGAATTTCTAGAACCATTTGTCCTGTGATGTTGTAAAATCAAAGTACTACTTTATTAAATGAGTTATTTTACACAATATGAACATCAATATAATTACAATTGTAAAAAAATTTTTATAACAAGGATGGACTGATTTCCAGATTTCCAAATCAGAGTCAACTGTACATTTACACAGAATTGTCTTTGCATGAAGCTCAAAAGGGAACAGCATAAAAATGAGTGTTTTTGTAGCCCCTGTATTTTTGCTGATCAACAGTTTGTTAGAAAAGCAGCTGCAGGTTTGTTACCTAGGGTCTGAGACAGCAGAAGAGTCAGAGGTGTCACAGATTCGCCTGTAAAACAGAAGCACCGAGTGAGTGCAGCCCTCGCACAAGCCCAGTTTACAAGCACCTCATATGTCAAAGAAAACCCATCAAGTCAGTCTCTGACAGATTTGTAAACTGGATTTGACAACAAGATCTTTGATAAATTTACACTAAAAATAATTCATTCACACACACTGCCTCTTCACCTGCTCCACCATCTAGGGTGACACCCCCAACCACAGAAAGTGATTGATGATTTTCAAGCAGCTATCAAGTCTATACAGTATATGCCTACATTTTGCCCTATATTTTAATGCTTAGAAGCTCTGGTGTTAAGCATTGTAAATAAAGTAAGTAAACAAAGCAACTCAGGGACACTGGTCTTCTCCATTCTTGCACAGGAGTTGGCCAAACATCTACTCATCTCCCCATTTTTGGCTACATCACTAAAAACTAGGGGGTTTCAAAGGCAATGGAAGGAAATGGTCCGAGGAAAAGGATTTCTGACAATTATCAACTGCTCTAGTAAATTTTAAATAACCATAAGTTCTAGTGATGAAATTAAATATAAAAGGGGGAAACAATAAAGTCTCAGCAGGCAGAAATCATTCCACAATTACAAAAGATAGTTCTGCTCAACCCTGACAGTAACAAACCAACAGAAAGAGTCAATTACCTGTAAACAACTTTATGCCTGAACATCAGCCAATTCTGGAGGAAGCGGAGTCTTAGGATGTTTGCTCTCAAAGTGCTGCTTGAAGGTCTTAGGGTCTGGCATTTGTGTCTGATTTGTAAAATGTGCAAAAAAAAAGAAGAGCTGGACTTTATTTATGAAATAAAAAAATGTGCTACAGTTTAAAGTTGTGAATCTGCTCCTGACAATTATCACAAAATACTCTTAAATTCCTATACCTCGATGGCATGCATATGATGAGGGATTCTGTGACAAATTAACATTCCCACTTTTCAAATATAAAGGGGTAGGTAACATAGCATGGAGCATTCTGTTTATCTCTTTAAAGCAAATAACAGGTAACACTTACTAAACCTGATTATGTTCAGCATGTTACCTCAGCTCTCACGGAACTTGCACAGTATTCTTACTTCCTATTATCCTCAATTTACATGATAAGGAAACTGAAACTGAATTTGCCCAAGACCTACTTTGTTAGCTACCAGGTACTTCAGCTCTTAAATACTACACTACACAGTACTGATTTTCCTTGCAAGGACCTTCAGTTATTCACTCTTCAGTGCATTCAATTACATAAAACATGAAATTCAAGTTGCTGACTTTGAGTTTTAAAATATGTGAGCCACTTTAGTACTTTCAGGTCAACATATTTCTTCATCACTGATGTAGTGAAATTTATCTTCAGCTTGTCTCTTTCCAAAGAGAACCAGAGATACTCAATTTTATTATGCTGAATTTATCAAAGTTCAATACAAACAAGATATTTTTTTGTTTTTGTTTTTGTTTTTTGACAGGCAGAGTGGACAGTGAGAGAGAGAGACAGAGAGAAAGGTCTTCCTTTGCCGTTGGTTCACCCTCCAATGGCCGCCGCGGCTGGCGCGCTGCGGCCGGCGCACCGCTCTGATCCGATGGCAGGAGCCAGGAGCCAGGTGCTTTTCCTGGTCTCCCATGGGGTGCAGGGCCCAAGCACCTGGGCCATCCTCCACTGCACTCCCTGGCCACAGCAGAGGGCTGGCCTGGAAGAGGGGCAACCGGGACAGAATCCGGCGCCCCGACCGGGACTAGAACCTGGTGTGCCGGCGCCGCTAGGCGGAGGATTAGCCTAGTGAGCCGCGGCGCCGGCCACAAACAAGATATTTAATGGAATAAATTCCCTCTCTCCTAGAGTAATAAGAACTTTTGTGTAGATACGAGCTTCCTTTTCATTGGTAATCACTCCAACAGATGATAAACTTCAAAGAATCATGTTTTATCAAGATCCCTTCATGTCCATATTATCAACCCTCCCCAGGAACAGGGGCCTTGAGAATTACTCATGTCCTGGATGCACCCCATTATGCATATTTCCTCAGGGACTTGCATCTACTAATTTGAAGAGAGGTGAGCTTACATATGGCAAGAAGAGACTTGGGACTTCAGACACTGCTCTAAGAGGCAGTGGATGAAGGAGATGGAATGTGTTCAAATTCCAGAATCCCAGTCCTTCTGCTTCCTAGACCAAGTTTCTTAACTCCTACAACTCAACTTACTCTTTTGTAAGATGCAAACAATAAAAGTCTCACAGGATTGTTCTGTGGATTAAATGGATGAATACATATAAAACACATGGAATAGTGTCTGGGACATGGTAAGCACTCAATAATAGGTGTTACTAGCATTCTTCAAATCCAATAAAACTCAACTCTAGTAAAAACCCCAAGCACAAGTACATTGTATGTAGTTTTGTTGACAGTGTACCTGTAGGCTTAGGGGAGGGGAAAAAGTCAACTGCATAACCAAAGGTGCATTCACCTTTGGTATCTTACATAGTGTAGTCAGACCTAAACTAAGAAAGTAGATCTAGGGGTCAATGAAATGGCGCAGCAGGCTGAGCCACTGCCTTCAGTGCCAGTATCCCATATGCATGCTAGCTCAAGTCCCGGTTGCTCCAAATCCAATCCAGCTCCATGCTGATGCACCTGAGAAAGCAGCAGAGAATGGCCCAAGTGCTTGGGTCCCTGCCACCCACATGGCAGACCCAGATGAAGCTCCTGGCTCAGACCAGGCCGTTGTTCCTCCATTTGGGGAGGAACCAGTGGATAGAAGATCTCTTTCTCTCCACTTTTGTCTCTTTCTCTTTGTAACTGCCTCTCAAATAAAATGCTATATACATATAAAAAGAATGCAGATTTAGCTTCCTTACAAAGTTCTACCCATTTAAAGACATCTTTACTCTTCATTAGGCAACAGACTATGCTTTGTTCATTCCTGGTCCCCAGCACCTAAGAAAATTAGAGCTAATGATAGGAGACATTCAAAAAACATTTGTAGATTGAGTGAATGAAGATGGATTTCTAACCAGCTCTCTAATCTATTTCAAGTAAAGCATCTACTTTGCCATTGTTGGTAAAATCTCAATCTATTCAAACCAATTTATAGTGAAAGAGCTGTTTAAGGAAAGCAAGGTCTCTGGACCCCCTCACCCTGCAGACAGTGCAGGTGTATATTAAGGCAGCTTTGGCAGCAGCCTTTTGGTCATGTCCTTGTTTCTTCTTTTGTCCAGCTTGCTTCTTGGCATTTTTCTGCTGAGACTGAATCTTCTGCTGTCCACGAGCCATATCTAAAATCAGAAGTTGAGACATTAGAGTGATTTTATTTTCTCTAATACAGTAATCTAAGCAGTTTCACTTTGTCTCTTTCCAAGCAGAATCAAGATGTTCAATTTCATTATCCTGAATTTATCAAAGTTCATTAAGAACAAGATATTTAACGTAATAAATTCTAAGCATTGAAGCCTTAGGTTTTATAGAAACATCCAGCAATCAGAACATAGCCGTTTTCAAGGTCTCACATGATACTTTTAAAATACAGTATAAATTTAAAGAGAATAAACTGGTACAACCATTGTGGTAGGTGTCTATTCTATGATCCAGTAATTCCACTGTTGGGATATATCCAACAGAAATGCAAATATACACCCAGGTCTACTTTAAAAATTCATCTAAAAATGTTTGTACTTTTACTGTATGTAATCCAGAGAAAGTTTCTGAACAAAGTTTAATCCCTCCCACCGTCATTTAATTTGATCATTTTGTAAAGGTAATTTTCCCTTCCAGTATTCATTGTTGTGATCTGCAATTATTCTAACTTTAAGAGAAATAAGAGCTATCAGTTAGCCCATCTAAAGAGCATAGGAATAGGTGGGACTATTCTCTTAAATACTTGTTTCATAAAACTGTGATAGTCTAAATTTTCCCCCAAAATTGGGCTTTGCTGAATTACTGAGCAAATTGTTAAATAAGATTAAGTTACTTCCCAGTTGAGAGAATGAACCTGTCAAAAAGGTAAGGGTATCTATTTTTTATTACTAATGGTCTGAAGTGAACCTAAATAGATCAAAATTGTCACCAAAAAGTACTTTTACTTTTCCATTAAAATCAAAGACTTCTACTGACAATACAAGTTAAATCTGCTCATATAGGGTCTATGAGCCTCAACTGCTTTTTAAATATATTAAAACTGGATCCTAAGTAGAATTCCTATGTACAGTTCTGATTAGCACTGTAATTTAATTTTAAACTTTTAAGTCACTGCAGTACATGAACACACAATGGATCTAAATCAAGTGTACTCAGAAAGTGGGCTGGCTTAACTAAGCTTTCCTCCCTGTTCCCCAAAAGGGGAAACCAAAATAAATGTTTGGAAAAATTCCCACTAGCATTAAACACAGAACTAAGTCAGATAAGATAAAGAGGATCAAAGCTTTTCTAAAATGTGAGTTGAGTATTTTACCAATTACAAAAACATCTAGCATGCCAACTTAATGGAAGAACCCCACTCCCACCAAACAATGGTAAATATACCCAGCTGTAATAGTACTTGACGACTAGGATTCCATTTTTTTTTTTTTTTAAACCAAATCCTTACTAGTTCTAAGCAAATGGAATTTGTTTTTTCCAAAGTAAAGTTCAGTTTAAATGTTACGGCAAGCTTACAAACCTATTTCCAGGAAACAGATTTGGCTATTTACATATTATTTGGATGACAGTAGTCAGATGTAAAGGCACCAATGGCTTTACTTTGATAACATTCTTTATGTCTCAATGCCTTAGTATCAGGACCTTATTTTAGAATACTTCAGTCCTCTCCCACATCTTAACTCTTCCATACGACCTATTTTATGTATATAAATATACAGGCTTTGTGGGTAACCTTCTGTTTTACATTGGAAAAAAAAAAAAAACTTACATAATGGTAGGCAAGTAATTCCAGAAGTTTATTTGCTATCTAGAAGTTATTTGCTATTTTTATAACATTTTCATACAGCGATTTGTACAAAACAGTGTCACCAGAAACACGAAATTATTCGTAACTTTTGCATTTAGGACTTCTAAAATTTTATATTACACAATAGGTTTAACCCATTTTCCATGATCACCTTACAACGGTAACAACAAAAAGCCATAAACGCTTTAATAAATAAAACGCAGCAGTCACTTGTCCTTATGAAGGAGGAAAGCTTAACACCAGGTAAAGGAAATTGAATCAAACAGGCTAAATGCAAGGGGTGGGCCCCTTAACTTCTGACAACAGTCAGCATTTATTTCCTTTCCGAAAGCAAAAATGCAAACCAACCAACCACCTGCTTGTGGACAGCTCAACCTATGACCTGCTCTCAAGCCAATCGAATTTTCTACCAAATCTTAAGCGTGCTGCTCCTTAATTAAATATCACAAACTAAAAGGCAAAAGGTCTATTACAAACACCTGCATGTTGCTGTTTTTTTTTTTTTCTTTAATGCAACACTTATTTCGCGTGGTTTTCGGAGGGGGCTGCAGAGAGGGAAGTGGGAGAACGGAGATGTTCTAAAATAAGGAGCTCTCGCAAGAGGCAACAAGTAAACCGGGCTCCAAAGAAGATCCTTTAAAAACCCTAACAGGTAAGAGAAGAAAGGGATTTTGGATCCAGGAAGTGGACTCGTTCTCCAGAAGCATCAGAAAGGAGGAGGCCCAGGCCGCGCTCCACATTCTGACCCCAGCTGCTAGCTGCACGCGTTTGGGGCGAGGGGCGGCTGCGCGCGCCGGGAGGGGGCTCGGTCGGCTCCACCCAGCGCCGCCCGGACCCCTGCGGCAGCCCGGCGCGCACCTTCCTTCCCGCCCCCACCGGCCCGCCAGTCCGCACGGACCCCTGCCCGAGACGCGCCTCCCGGAGGCCGCGGCCGCCCGGAACCCGACCCCTGAGGCACCGGGAGGCCGGCCTCGAGCGACCGGCCAGCTGCTGTCGCCCGGGGTAAGGTTACCGCTCGGCTGCCCCCGCTCGGCGGCCGCGGCCCGCGTGCGACCCGGCCACCTGCAGGGGCCTGGCAGGCGCCGGCGCGTCCCCACCCCCGGCCCGCGCCGGGCCCCGCCGTCCCGGGGAGGCCCCCGGCCTCGCGACCCCCGCGGCGCTCCCCACGGACCCCGCCGGCCCGCCTCCACCCCGCTTCCTGGGCGCCCAGCGCCGCCCCCGCCGCCGCCGCTCACCGGGACCGGGACAGTCCTGGTCTGGGAGACCGCGCAGCGCGAGAGGGCCGGGGCAGGTTGGCGGAGAGAAGAAGGTGGAGCGCTCCCAGCACCGCTGCGGCCTCCTCCACCCGCCGAGGAGGGGAAAGAGGAGCGCCGGAGCACAACAGCCCGCGCCTCGCACACCCGCCGCCGCTGCCGCCGCCGCCGCGCGCGCGCGCCCGCCGCCGCCTCAGCCTGAGGGAGGCCACTCCGCCTCGTGCTCGCGCACGCCGCGCCGCTCTCCCAGTGGCCCCAGCGCCGCCAGCCCCGCGCAGCCCCGCCCCCTGCCTTCCTGCGGCGCCCCACCCCCACCCCACCCCGGCTCCCGCCCTCTCGCACTCAGGCGCCCTTTCCGGTCGGCGGACCAATGGCAGCGCGCCCCTCTTACATAAGCGCGAGGGGGCGGGCCTGGCGGACGGGAAGTGCCGGGGTTGTTGCCTTGTGTTCCCGGGCGCCCCTCCTCTCCGGCACGCTCTCTCTGGGCGGCTTCTTCACGCGACCCTGTCAGCCGCGTGACCTCGGTCGTGGCTGGCGGAGGTGCGCGGGCGGCTGCGTGTTTCGCAAGTCGCCCGGCCGCGGGCTCGCTCACTCGGGCGGCGGCCCGGCCTCTGCCCCCGCTTCCTTCTGGTGCGCCTCCCTGGCTGGCGAGCGGGTTTCGGCGGCGCCCGCCTAAGTACCGGCTGAGAGGGGCCGGGCCTGGGAGGGCCCCGGCGAGGAGCGCAGGGTCCGCGGTCTGGGCGGGCCGCGCGGTTTTGGTCCGGGTCCCGGTCCCGATGAGGCCGGGGCGGACGGCACTGAGCAGAGACGCGCAGCCTTTGTTCTCTCACCGCCGCCCTGTCCCTCCCTGCGCGGAGGCTCCCGGCTGTTTTCCTACCCTGGGGTTGTTAGTGAGTTGGGGGTTCAAGCCTCACAGTCCCAGGAAAAGCCGGTGGCTTACCATTAACAACTTGCTAAGAGTTGTACGTATTTATGGGGTGTCGTGTGCTGACTCAATACCTGTACACGTTGTGTAAGTTTCAAATCAAGATAAACTTGCCACTTCAACCAGATACCGATCATAATGAAAACAGTCAAAATCCCTAATTCTAGCTTTTAAGAGCATTCCTGTTGTAGTCTCTGGGATCATCCTGGAATAGAACACCAGACTTCTTTCAAGTTGCTAGTATTTTGGGAAATGGTTACAGGTACCGACAAAGAGCAACTGGAAACAGCGCTGTAGATACCAGTTTATTCTGTTTTCTTAAGCCCCACCCCCCCAGTACATGGTGGTCTCTTAATTAAATCTATTGGTGACACAAAACAAAAGCTTTGACATTTAATATGCTCGAATTGCCCATAAGCCTCCAGTCTCCCAAATTTGCCTTAGTGCCCAAGAAAATTAGTTGTGTATGGATAGTACCCCAATCTCCCAAATTCCAGGGCTGGGATGTGGCTGTCACGGAATTGTTTGGTCAGGAAGGGGTTAACTGCCTCTTGGACTTGGGCATGAATGGTCTAGATATACAGTCCCTAATTCCAAGATTTATTTTGATTTGAAAGAGTGACAAAGTGAGAGGAAGAGGCACAGGAATATCTTCCATCTGCTGGTTCACTCCCCAAATGCCTGCAACAGCCAGGGCTGGGCCAGGCAAAGGACAAAAGCCAGGAGCAAGGAGCTCCACCTGGGTCTCCTGTGTTGGTGGCAAGAAGCCAAGCCGTCACCTGCTGCCTCCCAGGCCCATTAGGAATCTGGATTAGACGTGTTGTAGCTGGGGCTCCAACCAGTGCTCTGGGATGTGGCCATCCTGCCTGGCAGCTGAACCCTCTTGGCCACAATGTCCACCCCACACTTCACTTTTCACTCTTCCCTCCTGTTGCAGTTTAAATTTTATTCATGTCCCTCTGGTACTAGATTCCAAGCTGTTTGCATTACCATCTTATACCCAGTGACAAGCAGTGTGGTAAATATAGTGGTACTGAGCAAATGAACTGTGTCTAAAGAGAGCAGATTTTTTTTTTTAAAGTTCTATTTTTTTTTTTTTTTTTGAGAGGCAGAGTCATAGATTGAGGGAGAGGCAGAGAGAAAGGTGTTCCATCCACTGGTTCACTTCCCAAATGGCCGCAGTGGCTGGAGCTGGGTCTATCAGGAGCTTCTTCCGGGTCTCCCACGCAGGTGCAGGGGCCCAAGCACTTGGGCCATCTTCTGCTTTTCCAGACCATCGGCAGGGAGCTGGGTCGGAAGAGGAGCAGCTGGGACATGAACTGGTGTCTATATGGGATGCTGGCAGCGGAGGCTTAGTTTACTAAGCCACAGCATCGGCCTTGGCAGATTCTTTTAATTGACATAAGGCTTTAGTTTAATCATTCCTAGACACCATAGACATTGTAGTCTATTAATACAGCTGATAGGGGGATAAGGTACCTGGAAGATCCAGAGGAAGGCAATCCCTATGTCTTGTCTGCCCATGAATGACCATGGATGGTGCAAAGAGAAATCCAGCTGGTAGGGTTTTCTTCCCTAGATGGTGACTTCTGTTACCTCTAGAATCTCTTTGTCATGGCCTAGATAAAATATTCACTAAAGCCGGTGCTGCTTAAATTTCTGAGTCATGCCTCCTTTGAGAATTTGGTGAAGGTATCAACTTTGCCCTCAGACTTCAGCTTATTGTAAAATTCTTGCACACATAAATTCATCCCCCTATGTAAAGTTTCTTAATCTCAGCACCACTGATATTTGGGCCAGATGACGCATGGTTCGGGAGTCTGTCCCGGGATTGTAGGGTGTTCAGCAAATTCTTGTCTTCTACCCTCTTGACATCAGTAGTGCTCCATCTTGAGCTGTGACAATGAAAAATACCTCCAGGTAGTGTCAGATGTTCCCTGGGGAATCAGAACCACCCTTGGTTGAGAACAGCTGCTACAGGGTATGGCATGAAGGTAACGTTGTATATGGTTAGGACATTTGAAATATGAAGGGAAAAAGTGAAGACGAGAGTGGATAAAATTCCACATCTGTGATCTGACAAACAGTAAAAGAAAGAGGGATAAATTAGCATTACTACCAGCTGTGTCCTACTTATAGAAATGTGACAACAAATGGCATATGAACTCCTCGGGATTTTTGTATACATCTCTGGTTTTCATTGTGAGTAGTAAGCCTACTGATTATTTTTCCTCTTCTGCCTTTAGACAATTATTCTAGGTTAACATGCAATAATCATGTGCTCATTCTCTATCCCAAATCAAAACAGAACAAAATACCTCTCTGAAGACGAACAAGGCTTATATATTTGTAGTCATGTAGGATTTTCAGAGACAAAAGAGTAGGCAGTTGATCAATCTGTTATTTCCCAAGTAAACAGGTTATTCTGAATGCCTTTTCCCAATTTATCTGCAGCATGTAGGTTAATATCTAAATGTAGTAAAGTGCTCAGCTCAGAGGTTTGTTAGAGAACAAAAGAGACAAGATCCTGGTCCTGTCAGGCCTTTTGTCAGTGACAAACCCACAGCCATCATGACAACATTGAAATGGAAACAGAAACGCTTCCTTTGCTAGCTCTTCTTCTACCCAACTTCTGCTGCAGCCTGGATTCCTGTCTTCTCCACATTCTTCCTGAAGAAATCTCAACCACCGTTGAGGCTTAAATAACACATTTAAGATGACTTCCACTTCCCCGTCTCCAGTTCAAACCTCTCTTCTCCAAATGACAGATTCAAGTACCTACTTTTCATCTCCACTGTTTTATGGACATGTCCCATTTAATACCATTTATTGAATCTGACAAACCATCCATTTTAAGTTATGTTCATGTCCACTAAGAAAAAAATATTGCCAACTCTGACATAATATAATGTACCTTTGGTGGTAAGATATGTCTTGATTTCAGACAGGTTAAAATCGGTTTAAAAAATAATGTGCTTTATTAGGCTGGCACAAAGAAGATAAAAATGCTTAAGAATAAACATACCAAGAGAAGTGCAAAACTTATATTCTGAGCACTAAACCACACCATTGAAACAAATTAAAGACCTAAATAAATGGAAAAGGCATCTCCCAGGAATCAGAAAACTTAATGTTGTAAACATGGTAATAATTGCCAAACTGGTTTACAGATTCACTCCAATGCCTTCCAAAATGCTGGCTGACACCTTTGCATGAATTGACAAGCTTATTCTAAAACTTATATAGAAATGCAAGGGATCGGCCGGTGCCATGGCTCAATAGGTTAATCCTCCACCTAGCGGCGCCGGCACACCAGGTTCTAGTCCCGGTCGGGGCGCCGGATTCTGTCCCGGTTGCCCCTCTTCCAGGCCAGCTCTCTGCTATGGCCAGGGAAGACAGTGGAGGATGGCCCAAGTGCTTGGGCCCTGCACCCCATGGGAGACCAGGAGAAGCACCTGGCTCCTGCCTTTGGATCAGCGCGGTGCGCCGGCCTCAGCGCGCCGGCCGCAGCGGCCATTGGAGGGTGAACCAACGGCAAAAGGAAGACCTTTCTCTCTGTCTCTCTCTCTCTCACTGTCCACTCTGCCTGTCAAAAAAAAAAAAAAAAAAAAAAAATGCAAGGGACCCAGAATAGCCCAAACAACTTTGAAAAGGAACAAATTTGGAAGACCCACTTTCCAATCTCAAAACTTAGTACAGAGCTACAGTACTTAATAGTGTGGTATTGGCATAAGAGTAGACAGATCAATGGGAATGGAATTGACGGTCTAAAAATAACTTCCATATCTATAGTTAGTTGATGTTTCACATGAATGACTAATGGGGCTGGGACAACTAGATATCCACATTTAAAGGAGTGAATCCCAATGTCATACCATGTAAACAAATTAACTCGAAGGTGGTGGGCTTCATTCCATGATGGGTTAAGCTGCTGATTGGTATACCCGCGTCTCCTCTCAGAATGCCAGTCTGAGTTCTGGCTACTTCGCTTCTGATCCAGCTTCCTGCTAATGCACCCTGGTAGGCAGCAGAGGATGCCTTGAATACTTGGACGTTTCCAGCCAGGTTGTTGCAGGTGTCTGGGGAGTGAACCAGCAGCTGGACATTGTCTCTTTTTCACTCCTCAGCTTCCAGCTCGACTGTCACATTCTCCGAGAAGTCTTCCTTCCTCGAGTCCCAGTTTAAATGAGGACTCCCCTGACTTAGTACTCTTGCAGACCCTGTGCTTTTCATCTTTGACGTTTGTGAGGTAGAATTATTTAAGGTAACAAGAAATGTTTTGTTAACATATATATGATACGTATTTGAACAGTGCTCCCTCGATATCCATGGAGCACTGGTTACAGGACCCCGTGTGGAGACCAAAATCTGTGGATGCCCAAGTCTCTTCTGTAAAATGACATAGCATTTGCACTTAACCTATGGATGTCCTCTCACGTTCTTGAATCTTCTGTAAATTACCTGTGAGACCTAGTACAAATAGGTGCCATACTGTATTGATTAGGGAATGATGATAAGAAAAAAATGTTTGTGCAAATTCAATACAGATGCAATTTAAAAAAAAAACATTTTCCAACTGTAGTTGGTTAAGTTCATGTGCATGAGCAAGTTTATAGAATTTCTCCCTTCTACTTGTCTCCCAAGATAATAACATGTAACACTTACATTGTGCTTATTATCTACCAGGCATTGTTATGACATATATTTAACTCAATCTTTTTTTTTAAAGATTTTTTTTTATTTATTTGAAATAATTAGAGAGAGAGGGAGAGAGAGAGAGAGAGAGGTCTTTGATCTGCTGGTTCACTGTCCAAATGGCTGAAACAGCTGGAGCTGAGCTGATCTGAAGCCAGGAGCTTCTTCCAGGTCTCCCATGTGGGAGCAGGGGTCCAAGCACTTGGGCCATCTTCTGCTGCTTTTCCCAGGTGCATTAGCAGGGAGTTGGATTGAAAGTGGAGCAGTCGGGACTTAAACCGGTGCCCATATGGGATACTGGTGCCGCAGGCTGGACCTTTAACCTGCTGTGCCACAGCGCTGACTCCTCACTTAATCTTTTCACAAAACTCTCTTCAGTAACTAAGGTATAAAATGGTTAAGTAAGTTACCCAAGATCACACGCTCTGATTGGGCTACTACCAGTCTGGGTCTTGTCCTATTCCATAGGTGTGAGTTCAGTATCTGCTCTTTTTACCTCCGTGAAAGGTGGCATAGCACCTGGCGTGATGTAGGTGCCTAATAAATGTTTGTTGCATGACTATGTGCTTGGATGATCCCTCCAAAATAGGTTAGGAGGCTCCTGGGTATCCAGAGCATGCTGTGCTTTGTTAATAATAGCAGTGGTATTCTCGCCTGTTTATTCAGCTACACCCTTAGAGATCAGGAACTTCCTGAAGCCCTGAGTTATGTTTCGTTCACATGTATTGAGTGCAGTGCCAGGCACTTAGTAGACAGTAAGTATCTGTGGAAATGGGTGAAATCAGAGGTAGTGGGTTATGAATGAGATTACAAGTATTGACATCTGTGGGTGGGGCCAATGTCTGAAAATGAGGACTCCTGGCATTGGGTTAAGGATGGAGGCTTGAACACATGTACTTACGTCCACCTTCTCTTGAAATTCTATGAAGCACAATGGTCAAGGAGTTTGTAAGTGAACATGGGAGAAAAGCCTACGTGGCAGAATTTTGGAAGCTGCTAAGTGGTCACTGCTTCAGGCGAACATGTGGGGAGGCACCGAGCTGGAGTGGTTCGTGGTTCGGGGTGGCGATTCTGTACTGATACAGGATTAAGAAAGTTTAACCTGAGTGTGGAGGGAGGCTTCCTCCTTCTTTCCTGTCTCAGCCCAGGGGGTGCCAGCGATCTACATGATGCTTCTAGATGGTGCTGCAATGAATTCATTGTGCCACCTGCAGGTGTGATGCCCCCAGCAGGTGTCTCGTGCCCTGCTCGGACGTGTGGGTAGACCCCTCCCCCAGGGTGACCAGACATCTGAGGAAAGAAACACAGAGACCCCAAGCCAGGAAAACAGGGAGAAAGGCAGCTGGAGGAAACAGACTGTCAGGGAAGAAAACTTCAGAACTGTCAGAGATACTGATATCATTAAAAGACAGGAGCAAAGAGAGAACCACAAGAACAATATATTGGGCGAGTTTTCCTGTCTCTCTGGTAGTAGAAATGGGAACTCAGAGGAAAGCTGGAGAGACAAAGTGGGGAAAACTTCCTCGGAAGAAATGTGAAAGACAAAGAGAATATGAGAGAAAAGACAATAAAATAAAGGATTTCAGGAGGCCCTACACCCACTCACATGAAATTCCAGGAAAGGACAGCAGAGAAACTGGAGGGGAAACATTTTTAAGTTAGTTATGAAGATTCTACCACACTAAATTGCCAAGTAAAAGGTCCCATTGAGTGCTGGCACAATGAATTGGAAAAACCCATAGCTAGTCACGTCTCAATGAGACTTCAGGGCACTGAGAGCCAAGGGGAAGCTTAGACACTTCCAAGAAGGAAACGTGAATTCGCTCATCAAAGATATAAGAACCAGAATGATATTGGACTTAAAAAGCAGTGTTGGAGAGTAGAAGACCATAGAGGAAGACATAGAAAGTAGCAAACTATGTCTTTTTTTTTTTTTTTGACAGGCAGAGTGGACAGTGAGAGAGAGAGAGAGAGAGAGAGAAAGGTCTTCCCTTGCCGTTGGTTCACCCTCCAATGGCCGCCACAGCTGGCGTGCTGTGGCCGGCGCACCGCGCTGATCCGATGGCAGGAGCCAGGTGCTTCTCCTGGTCTCCCATGGGGTGCAGGGCCCAAGCACTTGGGCCATCCTCCAGTGCACTCCCGGGCCATAGCAGAGAGCTGGCCTGGAAGAGGGGCAACCGGGACAGAATCTGGCGCCCCAACCAGGACTAGAACCTGGTGTGCTGGCGCCGCAAGGCAGAGGATTAGCCTAGTGAGCCGCGGCGCCGGCCCATAGTCTCTATAATCTCTCTCTCTTTTTTTTTTTTTTTTTTGACAGGCAGAGTGGACAGAGAGAGAGAGAGACAGAGAAAGGTCTTCCTTTGCCATTGGTTCACCCTCCAATGGCTGCCGCGGCCGGTGCACCGCGGCCGGTGCACCGCGCTGATCCGATGGCAGGAGCCAGCCAGGTACTTATCTTGGTCTCCCATGGGGTGCAGAGCCCAAGTACTTGGGCCATCCTCCACTGCACTCCCTGGCCACAGCAGAGAGCTGACCAGGAAGAGGGGCAACTGGGACAGAATCCGGCGCCCCGACTGGGACTAGAACCTGGTGCGCCGGCGCCACAAGGCAGAGGATTAGCCTAGTGAGCCGGCCCATATTCTCTTCACCATAGCAGCAGGTCCACAGATTATCTCTCAAATGTTGGCAGGGTAGGGATGGATTCAAGAAATGATAGTGTAAGAATGTTATATAAAACACGTGGCTAGGGACCGACACTGTGGCACACTGGGTTAAAGCCCCGGCTTGCAGTGCTTAACATTCCATATGGGCACCGGTCCAGCTCTCTGCTGTGGCCTGGGAAAGCAGTGGAAGATGGCCCAGGTCCTTGGGCCTCTGCACCTGTGTGGGAGACCTAGAAGAAGCTCCTGGCTCCTGGCTTCAGATCAGCTCAGCTCTGGCTGTTGCAGTCATTTGGGGAGTGAATCAGCAGAATGGAACATTTCTCTCTCTCTGGCTGTACCTCTCTCTGTAACTCTGTCTTTCAAATAAATAAAAAATAATTCTAAAAAAAAAAAAAGAAAGCTGAGTTAAAAAAAAAAAGACATGTGGCTAAATACCAAAAGACTAAACTAGGGGTGGGTGTTTGGGGCAAGAGTTCCAGCTCCACTTCTGATTCTAGCTTCCTGCAGATGTGTGCCCTGAGAGGCAGCAGATCATGGCATAAGTCCTTGGGTCCCTGCCACCCACGTGGGAGACCTGGATGGAGTTCTAGGCATTCAACCTTGGCCCTGTCCAGTCCTGGCCGTTGCCAGCATTTAGGGAGTGAACAGTGGATGGACGATCTCCTTTCTCTCTGTCTCTTCCTCTCTGCTTTTCAAATAAAGTGAGAATTAATTGAGGTTTAAAAATACAAATAATTTGGCAGGTGAGAAACTTCTGCTTTTCTTCAATCGCACTGTAGGACCGGTTGCATTGTTAAACTGAGAGCATTTTTACTGTGATCAAACAGAAGCTTAATGAATAACACCATCTCTTTCTAATCATTGCCTGTTTCTATGTAATGAGCATGTCTTCATGACGTTCTGTGCTTCAGAAAGCTGGGTGAGGAGGCCCAGGGGTTCTGAGCACTCTTGGCATAGCTCTGAAGTCCGATTCTCCACCCCGCACGCCAGGTGAGCGCAGGCTGCATGTTCCAGCCGCCCATTTCTCTCATTCTTGGCGTGATTAGACTCTGAGGCAGCTGACCGAATCAGGGGGAAGAAAGTAGCAAAATTTAATGCTCTTGTTTTTTGTGTCTGTTTTTCCCATATTACTTTTAAGCAGGGAGAAAAAAAAATAAAATCAAGACTGGTACGATTCGTTCTTTGTGGGGAGCAACCCGGACTGGACTGAGTTACTGGAATTAAGACTTATTCTATGCATCTGCTCTCCCAGAATATGGCGCTGGGAGAGGAGGCAACAGCTTCTACCCAGCTGCCTCTCACCAACTTGACAAGCTGCAGGACCTGCTCCTGATTGGAGGAGAGCAGCGTACTCGGCGTGTGGGCAGCCGAGTTAGGATTGGCGGAGGAGGACTATAAAGGAGGAGAGAGACGGCATGCACCAGGAACATCTAAGGGGAACACCTGTGCAGCCCCCGAGAGAGCCGGCCTGTGGTGTGCCGCTCCCCCGCGGAAGTGGGGAATGTGGCAGGGGGAACCGCCCTTCCATGGAGGTGGAAGGGACGGCAGCCAACCCGGGAAGAACCAGCAGCAAACCCGGGGAGGGCCGAGCAGACAGAAGAACAGCGCAGGGTCCTGTGTCGTTCCTCCACGAAGACGGGGAGCGACATAATGGTGCCGTGACTCGGATATGAAGCCTAGGCAGGGTTCAGTGTCGTTCCTCCACGAAGAGGGGGAGCGACAGTTCTTCTCCACATGGGAAATAGTATGTGTCTATTGGGTGATGTCTTGTGCTGATTTTAACCAGAAAGTTGTCTTCAACCTGCTGGATGGTCTTGATTTCATCTGAGATTTGTTGGCTGGGTCGGCAGTGACAGGATGATCCCATGTAGAGAAATCTTGTCTTGGCCCGTGCCGCGGCTCACTAGGCTAATCCTCCGCCTTGTGGCGCTGGCACACCAGGTTCTAGTCCTGGTCAGGGCGCTGGATTCTGTCCTGGTTGCCCCTCTTCCAGGCCAGCTCTCTGCTATGGCCCGGGAGTGCAGTGGAGGATGGCCCAAGTGCTTGGGCCCTGCACCCCATGGGAGACCAGGAGAAGCACCTGGCTCCTGCCTTTGGATCAGCGCAGTGCGCTGGCCTCAGCACGCCGGTCGGTCGCGGCAGCCATTGGAGGGTGAACCAACGGCAAAGGAAGACCTTTCTCTCTGTCTCTCTCTCTCACTGTCCACTTTGCCTGTCAAAAAATAAAAAAAAAAGAGAGATAAATCTTGTCTTGAGAATGACACCTGTAGTTTTTCTGATGATCTCTTCTTTGAGCTATTATGGTGGAGAAGATGGGAGGAAAAAGTTTACTAACACTGAAATGTAACTACTTTTTGGCTGAATGAGGTTATTAATGCTTTTAATTAGAAGTGTAATGATATCCTGTGTTTGATTTTAATAGTGGTTAAGCCATTAAATCTCAGAAGAATTTTTTTTAATATTTATTTTATTTATTTGAAAGGCAGAGTTGCAGGGAGAGAAGGAGAGACAGAGAGAGAGAGAGGTTTTCCATCCACTGGTTTACTCCCCAAATGGCTGCAACAGCTGAGACTGGTCAAGACCGAAGCTAGGAGCCAGGAGCTTCTTCTGGGTTTTTCACGTGGATACAGGGGCCCAAGGATTTGGGCCATCTTCCACTGCTTTCCCAGGTGCATTAACAGGGAGCTGGATTGGAAATATAGCAGCCAGGACTCGAAACAGGGCCCATATGGGATGCCGGTGCTGCAGGCAGTGACCTAACCTGCTATGCCACAATGCCAGCCCCAGCTCAGAAGAATTTTAAATGACTGATTGTCCAGATACAAAATAAAAGCGTTGGTCTAAGTGACTTCCAAGATCCCTTCTAGTCCTTGAACTCGGTGACTTCATGATTCAATAGGAACTTCAGGGATTTTTTTTAAAGAAGATCTTGATGTGTCAGAGGCAGAATAAAAATCACCCCAGATCCCATCTGTGTGAAAGTTTAAGACCAAGGCTGCTTACTGTTTACATGTACAATGAAAATGAGATTTCTGTATTCTGTGTTCCAGAGAAGAGGACTGAGTGGTCGAGAGTTCTGTAGACAGGAGCGTAAGCTAAGGGGAAGTACTTGGCTGCACCTGTCACGACTGTATCAATGATGTGTTTTATTTTCTGTGTCTTTTGATGCTTGACATTTAGGGCACTATGGCTCTAGGAGGTGGGGGAGGTCCTAAAGGTAACAGTATGCCTAGGAATACACCTTTCGTATGGAGACCAACCTGTCCCAAGTCAATACCCACAGGAGCTCCCTTGTCTAAGTCTCACAGGTCAGTATTTCCTCTGCCCTAAGTTGTTCCAGGGCCGGTACCAGGTCCCAGTAAGGCCACGCCCTGCTGAAGTTATTCAAGGT